>NC_092500.1:127310802-128510802 GCF_047511675.1 Marmota flaviventris | reverse complement strand
ACAAATTGACAATAATGAACATTGGTAAGAATATGAAAAAATTTAAACCCTCAGTCAGGTGCAGTGGTGTATGCCTATAGTCCCAGCTACTTAGGAGGCTGAGGCAAGAGAATCACAAGTTCAAGGCCAACCTCAGCAATTTAGCAAGACTCTGTTTCAAAATTAAATAAATAAAAAGAACTGGGCATGTAACTCAGTGGTAGAGCACTTGCCTGGCATGTGTAAGGCCCAGGATTCTATCCGAAGCATAGAAGGAAGGAAAAGCAGAGGAAATGTAGATATCAGAATTTTCTACATCATATTTTCTCAAAGTAATTTAAAAATTTTTATTGACTTAAAATAATGGTACATATTTATGGAATACAGTGTTTAAGGCTTATGTCCTTGAGAAAATTTGTTGTGGCTTCTCTAAAATCTAGAAAACATAAATAACAGTGCATATTTCAAGCAACAATGAAATAACATTTCTTGAGTAACACATAATAATCCCTGCCTGTATAAAAGGCCATCAGTAAATTCATTTCCTTCTATCCAGAGTATAATATACTGTCACATGCATAATAATTAGGGTAGAGCAGAAATTGACTAAGATCATTAAGACTCTATTACATGTGTGTGTAATTCTATGCATCATTAATTACAATTGATTGACATTTCAGATCCAGAAGGTCATAATCTAGATAGGTAATTTTATTAGAAAATTTACCCTAAGAATACTTCTATTCCTACTTCTGTAATCCTATCCACACCCACATTCATCAACTACCATGTCTTCATAATGTCGAAGAATGACATTGTCATTATTGTCTTGGTAGAGCATGGAAATGGGAGATAGCTTGGTGGGGATACAGACAGCCTGGGGGATCTCTGGGTCAACTGCATGCATCAGTGCTTGCATGAAAGCATAATTGGAACTATTTAAATAGGTGGTCAGAGCGAGGGGACAATCTCCATGGCAGTAATTTGCCATGAACCCTTTGGGGGCAATGATCCATTTGTGCCAACCTAGGTCCTGGAAGTTGATGAAGAGCTGGTGTGGTCGGCAGAGATTCTTGTGAGAAGCCTTAGGGACAGGAATGGCTGCCCTCCTTTTTCGCGAAGCAGAGTGGCACTGCTCAGGATTGAGGGTTACCACCAGCAGGGAAGCACGAAAGGAAGGTCTCAGTCTGGCACAGGTGGCCTCCAGCTGGAAGTTCACTGCAAAGTCTCTGTCTCCTCTGACCACAATCTCCAAGAATAAGCCCAGGTTCTTCTGGGGTTTGTTATTCCAATCCTTAACCACATCCAGTAGATTGAAGTGAAGGGCACCTTGAGGCCATGGTACAGACTGCAGGGCAAACATTTTACCTGGCTTGGGGATAGATTGCCCCCACATCTGAGGCTCTTGAATGACCCACAGAGCCAACTCCAGTTCTGGTTCCAGGTTATAGTAAGAATTAGGCCCCAAGTCCAGGCCTAGCTGAGCCATTGTTAACTGCTCCTTTTCTTTGATGGCAGACAGGTTAAAGTAGAGGAGCTTCTGTAGGCAAGAGTCATCCTGGGAGAGTTTGTTTGAGTAAATAAAGAAACCTAGATGGGAAAAGCGACATGTGAAAGTCACCACAGTATTTCCTAACCTCATATCCTCTAAAATGCTATAAATGTCACACTGTCCACATATACAGTTTAGGTGCAAGGAACTGTGAGTTCTTTTCAAGCCTTACCATTTGGGAGGATTTGTCCTCACTCCCACTCCTCATTCTTATATTTTCTTGTTTGGTTTTTGCTTTTTTTGTGTGTAGGGGGGCGGTCCTAGGGATTAAACCCAGGGTACTTAACTTCTGAGCCACAACCCCAGCCTTTTTTTTTTTTTAAAGAGAGAGAAAGAGAGAATTTTTTAATATTTATTTTTCAATTTTCAGTGGACACAACATCTTTATTTTATTTTTATGTGGTGCTGAGGATCGAACCCAGTGCCCTGCGCATGCCAGGCGAGCGCGTTACCGCTTGAGCCACATCCCCAGCTCCAGCCTTTTTTTATATTTTATTTTGAGACAGGGTCTTGCTAAGTTGTTTAGGGCCTTGTTAAATTGCTGAGGCTGGCTTTGAAATCATGATCCTCATGCCTCAGCCTCCCAAGTGGCTGGGATTTCATTCTTATCTTTGTATCTCCCAAGGGGTCCTGGAAGGAAATTAGGAGCCCACAAATGGATTGGAAAAAATAATTTTATCTTTGTTTTCATTAAATTTTAAATGGAATTTAGCATTTTATTCCATTATGAATATAGGCAGTAAGTCCCAATAATATTACCAGGGTTGTTGGGGCTCAGAAAATGACATTTTGGCATGCTGAGTACTCTAATTTGAAGGTGACTGGAAAGGCCTCAGAAGCAAGGTCTCTCTGCCTTCTGTTCTCCTGAGTTGGACACCACTTTCTCCCCCTAAGCAACTGGGTGGTGGAGCATAGAAGCTTAAATCCCTCTCCCTCAAAGTAAGCCATAAAACCTAGAAGAGCCCCTCTCTTCCTTGTCCTTTGTAAACCCTCATTCCCCAGGGGTCCTGCCCTTCACCCAAGAGAAGAGCTGCACAGAATCCAAGGATCTGAAGAGACAGGACTCGCTGGGTTTCAACGCTCACCCCAAGACCATTTATTTGGTCAAAATGTGTTGTCCAATCACATTTCTACATGGCTTTCCACTATTTACCAAAACTAAGCATAAAATGGTTTTCCATGGGTCTTTGCTTTGGTTTTGTTTGTTTCAGTGTTTGAAGGTGGAACCCAGGGCCTTGAGCATGCTAGGGTAAGTGGTCTGGTCAGTGAGCTATGCTCTCAGTAGACAGTTTTCCATGGGTCTTAGGTCTTCATTTCTGAATGCTTCAATGTCACACAAAACTAAATAAATCTGTTACACTTTTCTTGTTAACTTTTTATTGTAGAAATGTCACTGTGGCCCTAACAATGGGTAAGGAAAGTAATCGAACCTTTCTATGATCTATGATACCATCATCAATAAAAACAATAAGTGAGTGGGTGCAGTGACATACCCCTGTAATCCCAGCTACTCCAGATGCCTAGGCAGGAGGATCCCAAGGTCAAGGCCAGCCCCAGCAACTTAGCAAGATACTAAGCACCTTAGCAAGACCCTGTCTCAAAAAATAAAAAGGGATGGGGATGTGGCTTAGTGATTAAGCACCCTTGGTTCAATCCCTGGTAACAAAAAAAAAAGGAAGAAAAGAAAACAAGCAAACAAACAAAAGACAGGTATGTATTTATGTATTTATTTATTAATTACTGGGAATTGAACTCAGGGGCACTCAATCACTGAGCCACATCCCCAGCCCTATTTTGTATTTTATTTAGAGACAGGGTCTCATTGAGTTGCTTAGTGCCTCACTGTTGCTGAGGCTGGCTTTGAACTTGCGATGCTCCTGCCTCAGGCTCTCAAGCCACTGGGGTTACAGGCATGTGCCACCATGCCTGGCCAACAGTTGAATATTTTTAAATAGCTAATAGAAAGGATGTTGAATGTTCCCAATGCAGAGAAATTATGTATGTCTGAGGGTATGAATATGCCAGTTACCCTGATCTGATATTATACATTATATATATGTATTGAGATGTCACACTACTCCATAAATATGTACAATTACTATGTGTCAACTTAAAGACACACACACACACACAATTTTGCAGTGCTGGGGATCAAACCCAGGGCTTTGCACAAGCACTCTACCACTGGGCTACAGTCTCAGCCCTAAAAAAAAAAAAAAAAAAAAAAAAATTAGAAGAGAGAGACAGAAAACAGATATTGAATGAGAGAAAGAGAGACAAAGCAAGATAAAACTTGGGCATGGTGGCCAAGTAATCCCAGAGACTGGAGAGGCTGAAGCAGAAGGATTGGAAATTCCAAGCCAGTTTTGGTAACTAAGTGAGACCCTATCTCAAAATAAAAAATAAAAAGGGCTGCAAATGTAACTCCATAGTAGAGCACCCCAGTTTTCAATCCCCAGTAGAAGTCGGGGGGAGCAGGATAAAAGAATAAAACAAAATAAGCAACAAACATAAAAAGCATTTAAAATTACCCAGTTTTTCTAAATAAGGAGGGTGAACAGCTAAGATGTTTATGAATATTTGGTAAGGGTGGAAGAGAAATGATATCTAAATCCTCGTTCTTTTGATGGGAAGTCAATAGTGAAATGTCTAAGCCTGAAAAAAATAAAAAAGTAACAAGAAGAGCAAAAAAGAAAATTACCCAGTTTGTGGGGCATGGTGGCTCACACACCTGTAATCCTAGAGGCTGGCAGGGTTGGGGGAGCTGAAGCAGGAGGACAACAAGAATGCAAAGCTAGCCTTAGCAAATCAGTGAGGCCCTAACCAACTTAAGGAGAACCTGTCTCAAAAAAAAAAAAAGGGCTGGGAATGTGACTCAGTAGTTAAGCATCCCTGGGTCCAATCCCTGGTAACTAATAATAATAAATAATAAAATACATTTTAAAAATTATCCAGTTTCCCTTTTTCTTGGTACATGGGATTGAACCCAGGTGTGCTTATCCACTGAGCTATATCCTTAGCCTTTTTATTTTGAGTCAGGATCTTGCTGAGTTGCTTAGGGCCTGGCTAAATTGTTGAGGCTGGCTTTGAACTCACTATCCTCCTGCCTCAGCTCCTGAGCTGCTGGGATTACATGAGTGTACCAACACAACCAGCCACTATATTACATTTCTGAAGCATGAAAGAAAACCCAAAAGCAAAAAAGGAAAAGATGGACAGATTTTTGACAATATGAAGTGAAAATGTTCAAAAGACCATTAATGGGCCTGGGATATAGTCTGTGGTTTGCCTAACATGCACACTCCCAAGGTTCAATCCCCCGCACACACAACACACACACACACAAACACACACACACACACTTTAAGGAGATGTCCATCTGGTGTAACATGGATGGGTAAGTTGTCACATATTAAAGAATAATGCATTCTATATTTCCATTTATATCAAGTTCAAAAGCTGTCAAAACTATCATGTAGCCAGGTACAGTGACACACACGCCTGTATTCCCAGTGCCTAGGGAGGCTGAGGCAGGAGGATTGCGAGTTCAAAGCCAGAATCAGCAAAAGCAAGGTGCTAAGCAACTGAGTGAGACCCTGTCCCTAAATAAAATACAAAATAGGGCTGGGGGTGTGATTCAGTGGTTGAGTGCCCCTGAGTTCAATCTCTGGTACAAAACAAAAAAAAAAAAAAGAAAACTACCATGGACTGTTAGATGGTTAGATGTTACAATACTAAGAATAATGAATCAGAAAAGAGCATGAAGGATCGTCTAGTGTGCTGGTAATGTTTTATTTCTTGATATGGGTACTGTTTGTTCCTTGAAAATTCATTGAGCTGTTCTCTATGATTTATGCATTTTTCTGAATACATATCAGACTTCAGTAAGTTTCTACTATCTTGGTTTCTTTTTCTTTCTTTCTTTCTTTTTGTGGTGCTAGGGATAGAATCCAAAGTTCATGTATGCAAGACAACCTCTACCACTGAGCTACACCCCAAACAAGAAGCTTCTGTTTTTAAAAAGACTTCTATTAAATTGTGGGAAGTAACAATTCTCATACACTTACAGGAGGGTAAGAATTTTGGAGAACACTTGCTATGTATCAAAAGTTTACATGTACCTACTTCTAAGAATTTATCCTGGGGCTGGGGATGTGGCTCAAGCGGTAGCGCGCTGGCCTGGCATACATGCGGCCCGGGTTCGATCCTCAGCACCACATACAAAGATGTTGTGTCCGCCGATAACTAAAAAATAAATATTAAAAATTCTCTCTCTCTCTCTCCCTCCCTCTCTCACTCTCTCTCTTTAAAAAAAAAAAAAAAAGAATTTATCCTGAGTTAACAGCAGAAAAAGTGCATACAAAAAAGAAAAGAAAGAAAGAAAAGGTGCATAGGCACAAAAAAAAGTGTATGGCTATCAAAGGACATCGGTTACATATATTATTGTGTATTTATACAATGAAATATCATTTAATTTTTTTTTTTTAGTACCAGGGATTTAATCCATAGGTGCTTGGCTACTGACCACATCCCCACCCCTTTCTATCTTTATTTTGAGACAGATTCTCCCTAAATTGTTTAGGGCCTTGTTAAATTGTTGAGGCTGGCTTTGAACTTGCGATCCTGCTGTCTCAGCCTCTGGAATGGCAGGGATTACAGGTGTGTGCTACCATGTCCAGCTCATGTAACTCTTAAAATGTAAATAAGTTATCCACTTCTTCTCACATATAATAGGTGTTCATGATACTGAAGGAATGTATAGTATAACGCCATTTAAACAAAAATAGTAGATGGGCATGGATTACACACCTGTAATCCCAGCTACTCAAGAGGCTGAGACAGGAAGATTTTGAATTTGAGGACAGCCTGGACAATTAGTGAGACTCTATCTCAAAGTAAACAGTTTTTAAAAGGGCTGGAGATGTAGCTCAGTGGTTGGAGCACCCTATGGTGTGTATATACATACATACATTATATATATATATATATATATATATATATATATATATATATATATATATATATATAAAGTTTATAATCTCTATTATATTAGCAAAGAAGAAAAATCTGAAAGAATATATAATAACTATTAATGGTGGTTCTCTCTAGCAGAAGAAATAGAAAGGGACAATTATTAGAGTATGTCTTTTTCAGTATTGGGGATTAAACCCAGAACCTCCTACATGCTAGGCAAGCACTTTACCACTGAGCGTGAGAGTATGTCTTTTTCATTTATCATTTGATAGAAATAGAATCCTCCCATTATCACAGTTATTTCCATGGGCAGGAAGGGTAATATTCTCCAAACCATATTCTCACCTCTGTTCTCTACTCTCTCCATAGAAAACCTTTCAGTGGGTTCTTCACACTCCTCCTACCTCTAAATCCTCCTCCAGGAATTTTCTCTAACCCTCCACCCCTGAGGTGAAGCATCTCACATTATACTGTACCTAGCACCACACATAGAAGTCATCTCTTTGACTTATATAAATTCTTTAAAAGGGCAGACTTTATTGTTAATTGCTATATTCACAAATTCATACACAGTTCCTGGCTCACAGCAGGTATCCAATAAATACTTTCCCAGGCAAATAAATATTCAAATATTCTCTCAGGTTGCAGTAAAACTAACCAAGTACTCAATTCTGCATTTGAACCACCAGAGAGGACACACAAGACATGCAGATTCTCAACCCTTATCTTGGACTTTGAATATGAATTAGGTAGTGAGGGAAAGGAATGGACCTGAAAGAATCTAAGTTTAATACACGGCCTGGGTAACTTGGTGGGTGGTCCCATTGGGAAGCAATTGAATAGATCCTTATATAAAGGATATGATAATGGCATATATTATTGCTCTATATTCACAAATCAAGGAAAACTTCCCCCCCCATCAGTAATGGAGGCGTAAGTAGAAGGGAAGTTTATGAACAAAATGAGCTCAACATTTTTTGTCTCCTGCTTAGCATAAGAAAGACCAGGATGTGTGTATATTGTTTGGCTAAAGAATGGGAGACTGAAGCCAATGCTTTTGTGCATTCCCGTAAGTTCAACAACTTGGCTGAGGTAGGAGTTGGTGGCTGGACTCAGCAATTTAGTGAGGTACTCAGCAACTAGGTGAGGCCCTGTCTCAAAAAAAAAAAAAAAAAAAAAAAAAAGAATAGGAGAATAGGTGACAGCTTTAATTACACCATTATATATTCTCTATACTGAAGCACAAAGCAGTTGATTCAGAAAAAAAACTACCTTGAACCAGCAAAGTGGTGCATGCCTATAATTCCAGCACTTCAGTAAACTTAACTAAGGCAAGATGATCACAAATTTAAGTCCAGTCTCAGCAATGTTGGGAGACCCCCAATAATTTAGCGAGACCCTGTCTCAAAAGTGAAAAATAAAAGGGCTAAAGATGTAGTTCAGTGGTGAAATGCTGCTAGGTTCAATCCCCAGTATCAAAATTAGAAGGAAAAAAAGAAGAAAAAAAGAAAGGAAATTAAAAAAAAAAAAAAAAAACTCTTTTGAGGGGCCGGGGGTGTATAAGCTCCGTGGCGGAGTGCTTGCTTAGCCCTGGGTTTTCTCTCTGGGACCACCTAAACAAACAAACAAAAATTCAAAAAAAAAAAAAAACAACAACAACAAAAAAAACTTTGAATCCTTTGTTCATGTGCTAGCTATCTTCTTGAATAGGTAGCTCACAGGTTACCTACTGTCTGAGCCTTAATTTCCTTAGTTAAAAAGTTGAGGGCTGGGGATCTCGCTCATTTGGCAAAGTGCTTGCCTCACAAGTACCAAGCCCTGGGTTCAATCCCCAGCACCACACACACACAAAAAAAACCATTTGGGGGTGGGGCTTTGGCTCAGGGGTAGCGCACCTGCCTGGGATATGTGAGGCACTGGATTCGATTCTTAGCACCACGTATAAATAAATAAAATAAAAGATCTATCAACAAATAAAATATATATATTAAAAAAAAAGTTGATAATACTTACTTGCCTTCCTCTGAGGATTGCTGCTGGGATTAAATGAGAAAATATGCAAAATAGTAGCACAGGGCCTTCCATAAGCCATCAGCAATTGTAATTTCCCCTTTTCCTTCCTCCTCTTCATACCACCCACTTCCAGATTTCCCCCTGGAAACTCTCCCATTTCTTTACCTTTGTCAGGGAGAAGACGAAGCACATTCCCACGGACACCCAGCTCCTTCATGTAGCATAAATCTTGGGAGACCCCAGTTGTTGTTGCTGTCTCTCGATCTTGGAAAATTTTCTTCAAGATAAAAGGCACGGATTGGAACTTGCGGGGTGAAGGTACCTTGTCTAAGCCCAGAAACTGGAGAAAGTCGGATTCTTGAAATTGAAATGTATGTCCCATAGCTACAATTAACAGGAAGCCAACAGGTAAAAATGGCAGCGAAGGAAGCATGGCCTCGGAGGTGGGACAAAGCAGGCTGGCTGCACGCTGGGAACAGCTGCAGCTCCAGACTGCACAGCCAGCGATTCAAGGGCTGCTAACTTACCTGATGGAAGATAATCAAGTGCGAATTGCTCTCTTCCCAGGTTCTCAAAGGCAATTGGATGTGAAGATATATTTTTTTCCCTCTTCTCTCAATCTGCTCTCCCAAAAAGAAACAAAAAATTACTGATGCGTGGACATAAACTGTACAACCTGAGATTTGTCATGGTAGACAGAGTGAAAAGCAGACATGCATTTATTCATTCAATATACTTTTATTAGGAGCTGGGAATGTGGCTCAGTGGTAGAGTGTTTGCCTAGCATGCAAGAGGCCCTGGGTTTGATCCTCAGCACTGCCAAAACAAACAAAAAAGAGTTATTAAAGCATCTATTATGTGCAAGACACTGAGATAGGTGCTAGCAACATACCAGTAAACAATTTGTTCTTATAATTAATTGTCTAGTTAGACAAATGTACATGTAGATTTCTAACAGACTACATCCACAGTGATGTGGGAAACCAAATCAAGGAAAAAGAAGTATTCCCAAGGAAATTAATCTACACTCCCCATCTGTTTTCAATTTAAAAGGATTAAATTTCATTCATCTAATTTTGTCCTTCTTGATTAAAAGTTAAGAGTCTGTGTTAATTCTGATTTCATTACTTAGTAGCTGTATGACATTGGGCATATCCCTTAACCTTCCTTAATTTGTTTCTTCTCAACTAAAAATAATAACTGACTTATTTAATCCCCCACCTTTCTTTTATTAGAGATCTAACCTGAGCCTCCACCAGCTAACTCTACTAGCTAGGCATGTGCTCTACCACTGAGTTCAAAATAAAAAACAAAAAGGGCTGGGGATGTGGATGTGGCTTAGTGGTTAAAGCGCACCGTGTTCAATTCCCAGTACCAAAAAAAGAAAAAGTAGGAAACTGGGTAATTTTTAAAATTTATTTTATTTTATTATTATTATTGTTGTTATTATGATTATTTGGTACCAAGGATTGAACCCAGAGGTGCTTAACCACCGAGTCCCATGCTCAGCCCTGTTTATTTTTTTATTTTGAGACAAGGTCTGGCTAAATTGCCCAGGCTGACCCTGCACTTGCAATCAATCCTGCCTCAGTCTCCTGAGTAGCTGGGATTACAGGCATGGACCACTGTGCCTGGCTGCACGAGAATTTGCTCAGCACAATGTCTGCAGCACAGTAAACTCCTACAAAATATTCACAAGCAAGACAGCTTTAAAGCTTTAGTAGGCTTCTCTTTAGTAAGACAATCAGATATTTGCCTGAAGGAACTACATGTGAAAAAGAATGGAAGGGCTGGGGATGTGCTCAGAGGCAGAGTGCTTGCCTTGCTTATTCAAGACTATAAGTTTGATCTCCAGTATCACCAAAAAAAAAAAAAAAACAACACTTGACATTCATAAAAATGGAAGTTATTGAGAAGTCTAAGTATGTAACACCTATGAATTTGCATGTTTTGTTTTGTTTTGGTCAAATTACTATAAAATTTTCAACTGCTATTTAAGAATTAGCTTATTTGTATCCAAAATAATTTCCAAGCTTTTTGAGAAGAAATGTTATCATTTTACATTATTTTATACCACCTATTAAAATAACTTGTTCTTCCCAAAGAAAGACAGAATATTCATCTAATATATAATAATTTCTGGTCCCAGGATAAAATCTGAACTCTTGCTGGGCACAGTGGCACATGCCTGTAATCCCAGTGACTCAAGAGACTAAGGCAAGAGGATAGAAAGTTGGAAGACAGTCACAGCAATTTAGTGAGACCCTGTCTCAAAATAAAAAGTAAAAAGGTTTAGGGATGTAGCTCAGTGGCTAAGCCCTCTGGGTTAGATTGTTGATACTGAAAAAACCACCACCACCACCAAAAAAAAGAAAGAAAGAAAAAAAAAAACAAAAACCCTAGACTCTAGCTTGGTATTTGGCATTTGAGGACTTTATTGTTCTGATCTCCAGGTCCCTAGCCAGTTTCACTTCCTACTACCACCATGGTCACTGCTGATGTTCTAATGATATCCATCTATTTATTCTCCCGTGAGGTCATTTCATCTCAGAGCCTTTGCACAACCCAAGTTCGAAGGTCTCTTCTACTGCAAATACTTCCTTGACTTGCCAAAACGGATTTAGATACTTCTTCATCCCATTGAACCTTGGGTGGTCATCTTCTATGGCACTTATCACAGGTGTCACTGTTTGCTGACCTTCCTCTCAGACAACACTCACATTCATGAGGGTAGGAATGATAGACAGCAAACATTCATTGCAAATCCCACTGGCTGCATTTAACAACCATATCTCTCGCTGTACACACTGACAAAGCTTCAAAAAAATCTTGTGTTTCTTTTAATTTGGGGGGGTTCCCCCAAGCCATTAGGAAGAAATATATAATTGGTTTTATTTAAATTTATTAGACTCAATTTTGTCATGTGGTTCATGTGTATTTAAACTTCATCTGACAATTCCTTTGCTCATTTTTCTCTTTCATTGTTCTATTTAATTTTATTTTTATTTTTTATTTTTTGGTACTGGGGATTGAATCCAGAGACACTTCACCACTGAGCTATATCTCTAATCCTTTTTATTTTTTGTTTTGAGACAGGATCTTGCAAAGTTGCTGAAGTTTGCTAAGTTGCTGAGGTTGGCCTGGAATGAAATCTCCTCCTGCCTCAGGAGAGGGATCACAGGTGTGTGCCACTGTGCCTGGTCATTTTTTGAAATTTAAATTGAGGGACTGGGGATGTAGTTTGGTATTAGAGAACTTGTCTAGCATGTGCCCTGGGTTTGATCCTTCACACTGAAAAAGAAAGAGGAGGAGGAGGAGGAGGAGGAGAGGAAGTAGAAGAGGAAGGGGAGGAGGAGGATAAAAGGAAGTAGAAGAGGAAGGGGAAGAGGAAGAAGAAGAAATTGAATTGCTAATTATTTTTCAATTGGAGATCTTCCTGCCTCAGTCTCCCAAGTAGCTGAGATTATAGGTGTGTACCACCATATCCTGCTACTTCCTTATACTTTGTATACTTACTTGTCTTTCAGGATAGTGCCTCCTCTGGATATGCTGCCTAAGTAGCTGGCCACTCATTTTCAAGCTCCTCTCCTTTTTTCTTTCTTTTTTCCTTGTGATACTGGGGTTCAAACCTTAGGGTGCTCTGCCACTGAGTTATATCCTCAGCCCATTTTATTTTTTATTTTGAGACAGGATCTAGCTAAATTGCTGAGGGTCTAGCTAAATTGCTGAATCTGGCCTTGATCTTGCCATCTTCCTGCCTCAGCTTCCTGAGAGCATGGAAATACATGTGTGTGCCACTATGCCTGGCTGTAAAAGTTTATTATGGTCCAAAATGGAGTTTCTGACCTTCACCACCAATCCTACAGCATGGCATGGCATGGCACCTCCACAGTCATTACTTCCTTCAGGTTTGTATGTCTCAGCTAATGCTAACCCTGTCCTTCCTATTGTTCAGCACAAAGCTTTGGATTCCTTCTTTTTTTTTTTTTTTTTCTTTGTACCAGGGATTGAACTCAAGGGCACTCAACCACTGAGCCACATTCCCAGCCCAATTTTGTATTTTATTAGAGTCAGGGTCTCACTGAATTGCTTAGTGCCTCACCGTTGCTGAGACTGGCTTTGAACTTGCCATCCTCCTGTCTCAACCTTCTGAGCTGCTGGGATTACGAGCATGCACCACTATGTTCAGCTAGATTGATTCCTAATTCCTTTCTTTCTCTTCTCCTACATATTCAATTCGTTAGATAATTCTGGCTTAGCTCTATCTTTAAGATATTTTCAAATTTTGATCATTTATCATCTTCCCTGTTATAACCCTAATCTAAAATACTGATTTTTTCATCTGAGTTATGCCATAACTTCCAAACCAGTCTCTGATTCTAACCTTCCAATTCCCAATTCCTACCATTCTGAGAATCAATCTCTCTCTCTCTCTCTCTCTCTCTCTCTCTCTCTCTCTCTCTCTCTCTCTCCTATTACTGGGAATGGAACCCAGGAACTTGCACCTGCTAGGCATGCACTCTGCAACTGAATTAACTCCCCTGCCCTGTTTTTAATTTTTTTTTTAATTCCCTGCCCTTTTTAAAACTTCTACTTTGAGACAGTCAAATTCTCTAGCCAAATTCTTTACAAAGGTCAGTTAACTCTTTTGCTCATTTGCTCAAAACCCTCCAGTGAACTCTTCATTCCACTCAGAGTAAGTCAGTGTCTGAAAAAAACCTAACACAGTTACCTCATTTACTAATTTTGTCCCTTGAACATTGTGCTCCCGCCACACTTCTTTTTCCACTACTACAATTCTTTGTATTCTTGCTCTTGCCTCTGCCAGGAAGACTCTCCAAAGATATTACCACATCTGACCACCCCCACCCCACGCACACCTCTTCCTGTGGTTTTGTGTGCTGTGGATGCCTTCTGAGTTTTTACACATTCTTTCCCCTCTCCTTAAAGTTTATCTTTGCCATTCTATTATAAGTTCCAACTTGATCCCTCCCCCACAACTTTTAATCTTCTTTACCCCATTGCATTTAGTTCTACAACATGCTTTATTTTGTAGCATTATAGTCTAGCATACTAATAATTTTATTCATGTATTCAACAAATACTTGTGCTAGAGAGTGTCATTAGACAAGGACTCAAGTAGATCCTTCCAAGAAGGCAATGGAACTTCGACTCAGCCTAGTCAGGTTCTTGACTTAAGCAGCTGAAAAGAATTGCAGGATGTGTCAAAAACAAGACACAACTGATCATAATGTGCATGCTTGTGATCCCAGATACTCATGAGGCGGAGGCAGGAGGATCACAAGTTTAAGGATAGCCTCAGCAACTCAGTGAGGCCCTAAGCAACTTAGCGAGACTCTGTTTTAAAATAAAAATAAATAAAAAGGGCTGGGGACAAAATAAATAAAAAGGGCTCAGTGGTTAAGCGCTAGGTTCAATCCTCAGTACTGGGGTTGGGGGTTGGGGTAGAAAGAAAGAAATATGCAGATTGTCAAGCAAGCTTTTTTGAAAATCAAATTCCATATCCATCATTTGAAATTTCTGGTTCACAATGTTTCTTTTTGTTTAAGCACTCCAGTCATAAATCAGTTATGGGCACATCCTGTAAGTCTTTGAATCCTGGTGACATTTAATTGGTTATGTTTTTGCTCCAGTTGATCAGGTACAAGCATTCACTGTACCTGAGGTTTTGCTCATCTAACTAAAGAGACAAGCATGGCTGGTCATGCTTTCCATCTACTTAGAGTCTCTTTCTCTCCCTGAGAGCCCATCTATCTCTCTATTATTTTAAACATTTGGGACATATCATGAACTAGATATGAGTCCCTGACCTGAGACCATCATGTTGTAATGGTGTAGGACAGTTAGTACACAATAAATATATCAATTAAATATTATTGTAACTGAGAAAAATTCCAATTCTGCTGCCACCCAACAAAGTCAATTATTCAAGAGACAGAGTGATGGGAAAACAAAGAGCTTTATTACTAAAAAACTAGCTTGGAAGATAGTGGGTCAAACATCTTTACTGAGCATTTCAGGGCCTCATGTATGCCAAAGGCTTTATAGAGAGGCGAGGTCAGGTGGCACATAGGACAAGAAATAACCAATGACTGGAGACCTAGGTGCTGTTCTAGTGGCCCAAACGGGGATGCCCTCCCAGTCACTCCCACCTTGGTGTCTTCAATTTTGAAAAGAGAGAGATTAGGCAAATCTAAGTCAAATCAACCCTGTATTATGGTTCCAGACAAAACATTTCTCAAATGATCAACATGTCTACATGCACAGATGAACAGAAATTTCACTCAAGTGTTAAGTCAGCAAAGGTAACAGACACAACATAAAGGCAGAGATGCCAAGTTTTTTATCCTGTTTCATCACCCACTTGATATCTTCCAGCCCAAATGAAGAGTTGGTGCTCTCAGCAAAAGCAAATCTTAAGCTTTTTTTTTTTTTTTCTCGAGGTAACCATTAATATCACAATCTACAGATCAGAGGTGTAATCTGTAGCAAAGCTAGTGGGAAACTAATAATGCATTGCCCAGCTATATGACCTCCAAAATTGGTGCCCCCTCCCCCACTGGGGTTGAAACTAGGGACACTACTTTATCACTGAGCTACATACCCAGCCCTTTATTTTCTTTTATTTGTTTGTTTTTGCCATACTGGGAATTGAACCCAGGGACACTCTGCCACTGAGCTACATCCCCAGCCCTTCCATTTTATTTTTTATTTTGAGACAGGGTCTTACTAAGTTGCTGAGGCTGGTCTCAAACTTGAGATCCTCCTACCTCAACTTCCTGAGTAGCTGGGATTACAGGTGTGCACCACTGTGCCCAAGTCAAATTTAGCAATTTCCCTCTCTCTCTCTGTCTCTCTCTCTCTCTCTCTCTCTCATCAGGGATTTAACCCAGGAGTGCTTACCCACTGAGCCACATCCCCAGTCCTTTTTATTTTTTTATTTTGAGACAGGGTCTTGCTAAGTTGCTTACAGCCTCACTATTCTCTTGTCTCAGCCTTCCAAGTCACTGGTATCACAGGGAAGCAGGAAGTTGAAACTCCAAATCTTGGTTCTTATGTTTCAATGAAAGAAAATTTAGGGGTCTCCATGGAGGAGCATCCTCCCACAGTCTCTGCTGAAGATGGGCTACACATTCTAGTTCCCAGGCCCTGCCACCTGTGACTGCACACGCAGGGGTCATGACAGAGGTCACTACTGAGGTCTTCACCAGCCCACAGGTAAAGCATGGCAGCCATCCCTTCCAGCAGTTCACTGGTAGCCACTCACAACTACTGCTGGTGCTGCCTGGGCTCCACATCCAGCAACAGCTCCTGTGGAAGTGCAAAGTACCCTGGGGAGGCCATCCGCCACCACACTGGTCTCCCCAAGGCTACCCCAGGTCACTGGTGGCCCAGCTTCTTCTTCAAGAAGTCCACTCTTCCAATCATGGCCACTGTGTTGTAGTCCCAGAGCACTCAGAATCCACCCAGGTCTCCACCAGCAATGGTCACCAGTGACCTAGCTGTAGAAACCATGAGGAAGAAGCCTGTCAGTCAGCAGAGCCAGACCAGCACTGGGCCTCAGTCCACCTGGTGGCCCACTGATAGGAGCTTCCAAGGTGCTAGGTTGAATTCTACCCATGCTAAGGGGTAGGCTAGGCAGGCTGCAGCAAGCAAAGACCACCTTGGTTCTTCCACAGGAGATGACAGGCACCAGGCAAGAGACCCCCTCTCCAAGCCACAGTGGGCTTTCTTGACTCCCATAACTGTGCCTTGCTCCAAGCAAAAATAAACTCCAAACAGCGAGGAAAAAAAAAACACGAAATTTAAAGTCCGACACAAAAAGCCATGCAAGAGAACTTTATTATAAATGAAAGTGAAGTGAGGTGAAAGTATAGTAAAAGCAAAGTGAAGCTTAAGCAGAGAGCACTCTCCAGAAAGTGTGCCGTCTCTGGGTGAGCAGAGAGTAACATAGGAGACAACGCTGACTCAAAATTTATTACTGTTTGATGTTTACCAGGAGAACTGGGGACCACCTTCAACTCCTCCTTCATGTGTGGGTGGTAGAATTTTTTACTTTAGTTGGTCCTCCTCCAGAACTGTCATGGTGGCCATCCTGTTTGGAGGGACTCCATTTACAAGTCAATCCCATGTTAATATGGGCACTGAGGTCTGTTGGGAAAAGTATAAACGGCAGCCATACCCCAGAGAAAAACCCCAACATGGCGCCTAAGGACTTCTTCCTACCTTCTTCTTTTCTGCAGTGGCGCGAAAAGTTCCCGCCTGTGTGAACTCTCCCGCCGGCGCCAATTTCAAATCTCACTGGCGGGGAACCTTAGCCCCAATGAGAACTAATTCCTGGGCTCCGGAGCTGATATCTGAAAGAACTTGCCAATAAACGGGTTGCCTGCCATTTATCTAAGCCCTACCATCTCCCCCTTAGTTCTATATAAGCACACAGCTTTTTGCAATAAAATTGGAATTCTCCCCGCGAAGTGTCTTTGCGTGGGGAATTCTTTCAAGGTCAATATCTGGTCAGAAGTCACCTTAATGGGCCTGCAGTATTAAAGGAATCTTCCTTCCCAGACAAATAGAGACCCTTCTAGCCATCATTCCTAGCTTTGCATCAACCTCGGTGAACCCTGTCACATTTAGTTCCATTAATCCTTTTCTTTTGATGTATTTTCCCACTAACTCATTTGTTTTTATGTTTTTTCTACAAATTAACTACCAACTTTTGCTTTCTCATCTACTTCGAAAGTAGTTTAAAGAAGACTCTAAAGTAATTTAAAGGGGCTGGGGATGTGGCTCAAGCGGTAGCGCGCTCACCTGGCATGGGTGCGGCCCAGGTTCGATCCTCAGCACCACATACAAAGAAAGATGTTGTGTCTGCCGAAAACTAAAATGTAAATAAAATATTTAAATAAATAAATAAATAAATAAAGTAATTTAAAGAACATTTGTGATCTTGCCATGCATTTCATTGCTTGTTGCTAGATACTACCTAAGACTGGGATTACAGGAGTACACTACCATGCCTGGAAAAATTAGTGATTTCTACAGTCAACTAAAAGTAAGTAAAGCTAGAGGGTTTATTTAGGTTTCCCCTCAGTTACATCATTTACTCGACAAATAAATGGATTAATTAATATTTGGATACTTGTTCAAGAACTTCTGAAAAATATTTTTTTCTTTTTGGCACTGAGAATTGAACCCAGGGAGCTTTACCACTGAGCTACATCCATAGCTTTTTGTTTTTTGAGACAGGGTTCTGCTAAGTGGCTCAGGGCTTCTATAAATTGCTGAGGCTTGCCTCAAACTTTAAATTCTCTTACCTCAGATTCTCAAGTAGCTGGGATTACAGGCATGTGCCACCACACCCAGCCCAATAATCACTAATATAGAATATTGGCATTATCAGGTTTTACTTTTTATAATGGAGTTTTAAATTTGGGACTAGTTAATATTATCAAGGAAATCACTATCTTTACTTTATAAATTCACATATTCAGAAGACTTTCATAATCAAGATAGCCTATCTCAAAGTATTAGGCATTTGTGAAAACTAATCCAGGAATAAAAACAAATATAATCATACAGCAATTGTTAATATTCCATTTAAAAAATATTTGGGCTAGGGATATAGCTTAACTCAGTGTCAGAGCTCTTGCCTAGCAGTGCAAGGCCCTTGATTCAATTCCTAGTACCACATAAAAACGAAAACAAAAACTACCCCCCCCAAAAAAAAAGAAAGCAAAAAGAAAAAAATTAACACATTGTTAAGTAACTTTGTAAATTAAAATTAGGTAACCTATTTTTATAGATAGGGCTAGGAATGTAGCTCAGTGGTAGGGTACTTGCCTAGCATATGTAAGGTCTGAGGTTTAATCCCCAGTACACCTAAAAACATAAAACACATCAGGTAAAAGATGAAATAGTATTACAATATAAATTTTTTTGGGGTGGTGGGTACCAGGGATTGAACTCAGGGGCACTGGACCACTGAGCCATCCTCAGCACTAGTTTGTATTTTATTTAGAGACAAGGTCTCACTGAGTTGCTTAGTGCCTTGCCTTTGCTGAGTCTGGCTTTTAACTTGGGATCCTCCTGCCTCAGCCTCTGGAGCCACTGTGCCTGGCTACATTATAAAATTTTACATGTAATGTTTTCTAAGTTTCGATTTAGCAGTAGTTTCTTGAATGTCAACTTAAAACTAATAAATGTCTCTGAATAACTTTTCTTCTGGATGTTAGATTTGTGACTCCGATTTCTTCAAAGTTGAAGATAATAAAATATTAGAGCTTAAGTGTCTTAGCTATCCATTTTATCTAAAATACTACGCTTAATGTCTTAGGAGCAAGGAAAACAAAAAGTTGTTCTTTTTTCCTTAAATACACAGTTGATAAGGATTGGCAGGTCATTTCTATTGCCTTGGATAAGAATGTTTTATAAGTCTTGCACTCTTGGATAAGCAATTCTGAAAGATATTCTCATTTAAGAGGGTCCAAAGAGAATAAAAAAGATGTTGCTCATTACATTTACTCTTAGTGTTACTGTTTGTCCTCTTTTTTGTGACTGAGGAACTCCAAGTTTATCTTTGCTATTTCAAAACTAGTGACTGACAGCTGGGTGCCCACTTTTAGTCCCAGCTACTCCCAGAGACTAATGTGGGAGAATCACTTTAGCCCAGAAGTTTGAGACCAGCCTAAGCAACATAGCAAGACCCTCTCTCAAAAAGGAAGAAAAAAGAAAGAAAGCAAAAGAAAACTAGTGACAGAATTTACAAGTGTTAAGGGAAAGGAAGAAACTAGCAAAAAAAAAAAAAATCTTGAAAAAAAAAATACCTATTCCTTCTGAATATTGTAACTCGGTTAGAGAGAACATGAAATATTCAAGTCCAAGGGATTTTATTAACTAATTAACTTATCAGGTATTTAGGATACCTCATCTTTGCTCTAGGCAAGCCTTTAAACTCATGTTTTTCAAACTTTGTTGCAATTCATTAATGAAGAATAAAATAAACTTTGTGGATCCCAATCAGCATTAAGAAGAAACTAGAGGCTGGGGATATAGCTCAGTTGGTAGAGTGCTTGCCTTACATGCAAAAGGCTCTTAGTTCTAATCCTCAGAAACACACACACACACACACACACACACACACCAAACAAACAAACAAAAAACCCCACTACAATAGTATAGGAAATCCCTGAAACTTTTCTTTTTGTTTTTGAGAGACCAGGGATGCCTTCTAACACTAAGGTACATCCCCAGCCCTCCCTCAAATGTCTTAGCTAATAATTATCTCTACCTGTTACTGGATATATATTTTGTAGTATATGGCAAAACTATGAATGCCACTGTACTTACTAGTGGCATTTTTTTCTAAACTACTTCTTTTTCTTTCTTCCTTCTTCCTTCCTTTCTCTCTCTCTCTCTCTCTCTCTCTCTCTTCTTCTTCTGGGGATTGAACTCAGGGTTAATCTACCATTGAGTTACATCCCCAGCCCTTTTTATTTTTTATTTTGAGACAGTCTCATTAAGTTACATAGGCTGGCTTTGAACTTGCAATCCACCTGCCTTAGTCTTTTGAATAGCTAGGATTATAGGTGTGTGCCACCAAGCCTTCCTCTCCCTCTGATTTTGTTGTCATGTGGTCTTTTCTCTATCTGATCCCTCTTGCCTTCCTTTAGAATCTTGTTCTTATCTAGGTACCTAGATTCATTTAGGTAATCCAGAATAATCTCCCAAAATTCTTTTTTTTTCTTTTTTTCCCAGTACTGCAGATTGAACCCAGAGGCATTTTACCACTGAGCCACATCCCAAACCTTTTATTTTATGTTGAGGCAGGGTCTCACTAAATTGCTTTAGGCCTTGCTAAATTACTGAGGCTGGCCTTAAGCTTGTGATCTTCCTGCCTCAGCCTCCTGAGTTGCTGAGATTACAGCTGTGTGCCACTGTGCCTGGCTCTATTTTACTTTTGAGACAGTGTAACAGTGGCCTACTTGTGCTTTGAATATAACCCTTGCCGCTCTACCACTGCAGCTTATTTTTTTTTTTAAACTGGTGACCGTGGATTCCTGCGGCTGCTTTTTTTTTTTTTTTTTTTAAAGAGAGAGAGAGAGAATTTTAATATTTATTTATTTTTTTAGTTTTCGGCAGACACAACATCTTTGTTTGTATGTGGTGCTGAGGATCCAACCCGGGCTGCATGTATGCCAGGGGAGCGCGCTACTGCTTGAGCCACATCCCCAGCCCACTGCAGTTTATTTTTAAATTGGGCATGTTTCCTTCTCTCCTCCTGCTCCTTCCTAATCTCTCCCCTCCCTAATCTCGGGAAACAGTATTGCCTTTCTTCTCCATCCTAGGCAGTTATCACTCCCTGCATACATACCCACAATAGGAATGAAGTAATCCAAACTTTGGGGATGAAACCAGAAGATCTCAGAAATGACTATCTCCCAAATTAACAACTGATTTACAATTCCAACAGAGAACATGTGGAATGAAGCCTTTGAGTCACCTCTTTAAAAGTCCCCTGTTCCTAATGATGGGGAAAATCAAAGCCTTTGGGACAGGAGTCCCCTGTGTTTCTCCTTTGCTAACAAAGCAATAAAATTTCTTTATCCTTTTTCTCAAAATGGTGTCCTCATTATTGGATTGGCATCAGGGACAAGGACCAAGATTTCATTTCGACAACAGGATCTTGCTAAATTGCCTTGGCTGGCCTTGAACTTGCCATCCTCCTGCCTCACCTTCTTGAGTGGCTAGACAGGATTCTTAATCATATCAGCAAGTTACCTTTTTTCTCATGTAAAATAACATGTTTACAGGTTCCAGGGATGAAGATGTGGTTATCTTTGCAGAATCATTGTTCAGTTTATCACATATGACTTCTGAAAAATCTCATGCTCTGCAAAATTACATGTGTACGTGCATACAGATAGACTGACTTATACAAGACAGTTGAGGCTAAGAAGCAACAAATGAGCCAGATTAAGCAGGTCATTTCTATAATCCCAGCTAGTTGAGAAGCTGTTATATGGACAATATTTCTAGTAAAGATGAAGGGAACTTGATGCAACAGGATGTAATGGACTGGGACTGCTGACATTAAAAAGAGGACAAAATTCAGAGATCAAGGCTGGGGATGTAGTTCAGCCCTGCTTAACATGCCTGAGCCCCTGTGTTTGTTCCCCCTCAAGAAGAAAAAAAGAAAAGAAGGAAGGAAGGAAAGAAGAAAGATAGAAAGAAGAAAGCAAGCAAGCAAAGGTCAAACTTTAAAAAACTGGGATTTGGAGAGATTGGGCATTAAAAACTGTTATCAGGCTTGGGATGTGGCTCAAGTGGTATCGCCCTTGCCTGGCATGCGCGGGGGGGGGGGGGGGGGGGGGGTGCTGGGTTCAATCTTCAGCATCACATAAAAATAAAGATGTTGTGTCCACCAAAAACAACAAAAAAAATATTAAAAAATGTCAGGGACTAGAAGGAAATTCTCCTTCAAAGATTAGCCTGACAGCCCCCTGGGAGACATCCTGCCTGGGAGGCATCCTGCAGCCACCTATCTCCCTGGAACATCCTGCGGTTATCAGGATCATCAGACATCTTGCACCTGGCAGTTTTACCACCCACATCCAGCAATTGTTGATTAGAGAGCTTCCCCATCCCCAGCATATAAATACCCCTGTGTGAACAATAAAAGTTTGCAGCTTGATCAGAACTTTTGTCTTGCTGTCACCTTTCGTGTCTCTTGTCCCTTCATTCCTCCCCACCTAGGTTCGCTGCCCACGTTGATGTGTCCTGCCGGACGGGACATTTGGCGCCCAACGTGGGGCTCAAGCCTTTGACTGAGGGGGAACGCCGTCCTCCGGGAAGACTTGGCCAAGCGGGAGCGCGAGATCGCCTCGGCAGACACGACCGAGAGACAGATCCAGGAGGAGAGTGAGGACGACGCAAGGTGAGTGACCCACCATGGGACAAGCAGTTTCGTCACATGAGTTGTTTTTGTCAGGCCTCAAGGAGGCCCTCAAGACACGGGGGGCGTGTGTTAAGAAAAAGGACTTAAAATTATTCTTTTCATACATAGGAGAATTGTGTCCATGGTTTCCCCTTGAAGGGACCATCGATGGTAAAAGATGGCTTAGAGTAGGAGACTGTTTAAAAGATTATTATGAATCCTTTGGCCCAGAAAAGGTGCCTGTTCCCACCTTTTCTTACTGGAACCTAATTAATTAAAAAAAAAAAAAAAAAAGCTTAAAAAAAAAAAAGAGAGATATTTTTTGGCCTTTATGTTCTAGAAGTTTGTGCTAAGAGAGTGAAAAAAAGGGAGAGAAAATGTGATGTTTACCTGGAGAGAAATAAGTTTCAATTTTCTATTGTTTTTGTCAATACTCAGAAAGTATGTACGGACCTTTTTACTACATGATTGTCCTATGAATCAGAATGGCTGTAACTCAGCCGCTGGGGACAAGAGACTTTAGCCGCTGCTGCTCGCTATGGGGTCCTAGCCCCTGCGGCCAGCAATGCTTTTAACCCTTGAATTACTTGACCTAAATGCCAAACACAGACTAACTTAAGATCTGATGGTAATGCTAGCATTTGCTGCTAAAAAACCTTTGGAGCACCCACGTGCCACAGAAAAAAGTGCAGGATGTACACAAGCTGCAACCGCAGGTCAGCAGAGACAGAACAAGCTGCTACCGCAGTAAGATCTTGGCCAGGCGGGGGAAAATGCAGACAAAATCAATCAAAATGCAATCGGCTAGGAAAACTTTTGCCCCGAAAATGGGCAGCAGACTCCATGTTGTTTGCATCACCATGGTAACAATGGGGTGACTGGCAGGAAGAGCAGGCTTCCTGGTCCCACCTCCCACACTTTCGCGGGCTTCCGATTGGTTCTTCCACAGTCACTCAGACGGGACTTCTAGTCCCGCCTTCCAGCCACTAACCTGTACTACTGTGTTTCAGATTTCTACCGGAGCTGTTCAGAGCCTGTATTTTTAAGAATGCCTACCTGTAAATGCTAACGAAAGATATCTTTTTCAGACAAAATTTAATTCCACAGGTTTCTATGTTGCAGCCCTAAATTTAAGTTAGTTCTGAGTTAAATAACCTGACTTTTCTCTATAGTTGTGTTACTAAATAATGTTCTATTGATGAGAGATCAAACATGCTTCTTTATATTTTACTTTTAATTTTGGAGGTTATGAGGATGCATTTGCTCGCCACAGGAACAAAGCCGGCAATGTTCCTGTGATGACCAAAAAATCCTTATTCTCATTCCTAACTATAAAAAATAAATATGTATACTCAACAAGGATTTTATTTCAGTTACATTAAGTGACGTCACATAGAAGAGTGCACTCCTAGTTAAAAATAAATTAAAATGGATCCAAATATTTTAAAACCACGTGGTTACATAAAATTAATACAATTATAAGTTATGTTCTTATTCTTAATATATATATTTTTAAGATATTTAGATAATCTATATTTGTTAATCTATAAAATAATTAGCACATGCCTAATTGATTAGTTAATATATATTTGCCTAATTGTTTTTCTTCAACAGAAAACCCATAATTTATGTTTTGTATTACATTTATCAGATACTCTGCCTTTTCAGTTACAGATATTTGAGATAAATGTGTTTACTATAAATTTGCTTTTAAGTAAAAATACAATCTTCAAGTTACTGTTCAAACTCATAAGATGATAATTATAATTATGTCTACAAAATATCTAAGGATTTTAACTATATTTTCATTGATATTTCTTATCAAAGTACAATAATTTGTTTATAGATTCTAAGGTTTTCAGAAATTGTTCCAAGTATAACAAAAAAAAAAAAAAAAAAATTTCTAAAAGAAAAGGATGCTTCAACAAAGAAAAAGCACACATGGATCCTAAAAAGAAAGAAATCATCTTTGGGTAAAACAAGGTCTTTATATTCATATTTCAATGATAAAAGTATTTTCCTAAGTAAAAAAGATTTTTATATTGTTATCTAAACAGATGATGTAAAAAGTTAGAAAGATTAAAAAAGAGATTTATATATACTACACTGACTATAATTAATTTAAGGGTATTTCAGGCTATTTTTCCTAGTTTAACTATACTAATGTGAGCTAAGATTTTGTCCATATTTTGACATGATAAGCACCTATTAAAATGTAAGTTTATTTCTTTAAAGAAAGATCCTTATTGCCTAATAATTCTTACTGTTTAAGACAAAGATTAATTTTGGTAAATAAATTCACATTGTTGATTAAACATTTAAGTATATTGAACTACTAACTTAAATCCGATTTTAACAATTGCCCTTAGAGACTAAAATTAATTGATTCTAAGACACTGTGATACTAATTTTTACATATTTTGTTTGTTAGATAATCATAAAATTAAAAAAAAAAAAAAAACCAAACACAACATTTTATCAAGATTAAGGTTCTCCAAATTAAAGTTATATATTAATTTTAAACAATAAAGGTTACAAACTTAAAAAAAAAAATTCATTGATATTATATAAGTTCTCTGACTAGATCTATTGTCCATAAAAAATACAGTAAGATTTATATACTGCTCCCTACACAGGAAATAACCTTAATCATATTTTTTAAAGACAATTAAGAGATACCTATTTAAAGGATAATATTCTAAAATATAGATTTTGGGATCGCCTTAACCATGCATTATTTGCCCTTAATTTTCTTACCCTAGACAGTGAAGGCCATTCGGCCGCAGACAGACACTGGCATCCCTAGTCCAATTCTGTTCGCCCACCTGTAATGTGGCGCGATCCCCTTACAAATAAATGGAAAGGCCCAGATCCTGTTCTCATCTGGGGACGAGACTCAGCTTGTGTTTTGGACCAAGAGCAAGCAGCCCCAAGATGGTTACCAGAACGCCTGGTTAAACAGGTTAATGACTTATCTCAACCCAGGGACGGAGACCCTCCCCCTGAGGACAAATTTTCCTCTTTTGCAGATGCAGCCAACAATCTGTGTGAGGATCCTGCTTAAGGCACTTCTGCTGAACAGGTTTGTATACGGAGGCCTTAGCCCTCCACCTTCCAACATCAGGGAGTACCTTTTTGGCCCCCCCTGTGAATGCAAGGGAAGATCTTGGACTCAGGCTCCCACTAGTTGGACCCAGATTGCTGACTGCGTGACTAAGGTGGCTTACCTCCATGCCGAGGTTGAGTTCATCAGCCTAAATGGGTATGTGTTAACAAGCCAAAGACTATTCCCCCCAGTACAAGTAAAGCTCTCCAAAATTGTTCTGCAACTTGTACGCATACCCAGGCGATGCATGTCTCTTGTTATGCGTCAGCCTCAATTTGTGTTAACAAGCAGGGAGAACAAGTTTTTGAAGCCACCCTAACTAAAACTCATGCAGCAGAGGGGACCACTATTCATTATACCCTCCTCCTCTTTGACCGGGGAGGAGAAGGCATATATACCAAGTTACAGTCAGCTGGATGCCAAGGCACTGTTGGTAAACCATCCTGCTGGCCCATTAAGGCCCCTACAGAGGTCTCTGATGGTGGAGGACCCACTGATGCTGTGAAGCATCTTCAGATAATCAAACTTTTGAAACCCCAAATCCCTGAGCTCACATATCATCCCTTAATGCTGCCTAAATCCCAGCTCCCAGATTTAGATACCAATACATTAGATATTTTGGAAACTACCTTCTCCTTGCTTAATAATTCCAACCCCACCCTTGCTGGTGATTGCTGGCTCTGCATGACAACAGGGGCAATCATGCCTATGGCAGTTACTACTAATTCTATCATAGACAATGATAATACATGCCAACCTGGATTTCCTTTTAAAGTACAGCTTATAGGCACTTTTACATCATGTCTTTTAGGCGCGATGCAGAATAATACCTATGATATTGATGTTGGAGTTACTTCCTTTGGAAATTGCTCAACAGTAAAAAATTATTCCTCACCCACCCCATCTCTTTGTCCCCCCAATGGCACAGTTTTTATGTGTGGAGGAAACTCAGCCTTCCCCAGGCTTCCAGCGAATTGGACCGGTGGCTGTGTTCTTGCCTTATTACTCCCTGATATAACTATTGTCCCAGGAGATGAACCTCTACCCATTCCTAGCCTAGACACCTTAGTCAAAAGACACAGGCGGGCAATACAGGCCTTACCACTCCTTGCCAGCCTTGGAATAACAGCTGCTGTGGGCACAGGTACAGCTGGCTTAGGCACGGCTATACACTCTTACCGTCGCCTATCTCAACAACTTATAGATGATGTACAAACTCTATCAGGAACTATTAAAGATTTACAGGACCAAATAGACTCCCTGGCAGAAGTGGTCCTTCAAAACAGACGAGGCTTAGATTTGCTGACAGCTAACCAGGGAGGTATTTGCTTGGCCTTAGGGGAAAGATGCTGCTTTTATGCCAATAAATCAGGCATAGTACGCACTAAAATTAAGCAGCTTCAAGAAGATCTAGAAAAGACAAGAAGGGAACTATTTGAAAATCCCCTCTGGACTGGGCTTAATGGATTTTTACCCTACCTTCTTCCACTATTAGGCCCTTTGTTGGGTTTACTTTTAATGGTGTCCATAGGACCCTGCATTATAAACAGGCTGGTACAATTTATTAAAGAACAGATTAATATTTTGGCCTCTAAGCCCATACAGGTTCACTATCATCATCTGGAGATGGAAGACCGCGCTGCCAACATTTAAAAGGATGTTCTACCCTTCTCTCAGGCTTATTTCTTAAGTTTACATCCCCACAGATCTCTCTTTCTTATATAAAAGTATAAGTAACAGCTCTGACCAATCATCTTCTGCCCTTGCCATAAGGGTTCGCTCCTCCATGGGCCCCTCCGCTTGGGGGAGGACTCACCCATGGAGTGAGGACGTTAGGCCATAATGACAGAGGGTGCAGGAAGGACTGCAGGAGGATGGATCCACGGATCCCAAAACCCAAGACCTCTGAGTGACAAGCTCTGGTGCATGGCGGTTGGCATGCTCCCCCCTCAAAGCCGTCTCCTCCAAAAACATGCCAAGGCCACCATGAAATCTCCTAGTGAAGACGCTCGCTCGGATCAGGAGATATTCTAAGGCCTTCTAGAGGAACAGAGCCTCTATCACCCCCTAAAAACATGGCCGGTAAAGTATGGTCAAATATTTTATATAAGAAAGGGGGAGATGTCAGGGACTAGAAGGAAATTCTCCTTCAAAGATTAGCCTGACAGCCCCCTGGGAGACATCCTGCCTGGGAGGCATCCTGCAGCCACCTATCTCCCTGGAACATCCTGCGGTTATCAGGATCATCAGACATCTTGCACCTGGCAGTTTTACCACCCACATCCAGCAATTGTTGATTAGAGAGCTTCCCCATCCCCAGCATATAAATACCCCTGTGTGAACAATAAAAGTTTGCAGCTTGATCAGAACTTTTGTCTTGCTGTCACCTTTCGTGTCTCTTGTCCCTTCATTCCTCCCCACCTAGGTTCGCTGCCCACGTTGATGTGTCCTGCCGGACGGGACAAAAAAATTCTCTCTCTCTCTTTAAAAAAAAAAACAAAAACCTGTTATCATAACTGGGCATGTGCCTCCTAGCAACTCAGGAGGCTAAGGCAGGAGGATCATAAATTCTATGTCAGCCTCACCTGAACAACTTAATGAGACCCTGTCTCAAAATAAAAAAATAAAAAGGGCCCTGGAGATGTAGCTCAGTGCTAAATATGGTGATAGGAAGGAACTGCAACTTGTTTTACATTTTACATCCTCATTTATTATGTGTATATGGTTTATTTTTTCCTCCAGTACTGGGGATTGAACCCACTGCTACTGTACATTGAGCTGCATCCCCAGCACTTTTAATTTTTATTTTGAGACAGGATCTCACTAAGTTACCCAGGTGGGCCTTGAACATAATGAGATGGGAGTGTTTGTGATGGTTCTCTGTCTTTTGAATCTGAAGAATGAGATTCATGAACAGGAAGGGTGAGAGCAAAGTAACAGGATTTAATCAAGTATTAGAAAGGAAGCCAAGCTTCCATAGGAGGAGGGAGTCCCAAGGAGAGTTGCTGCAGGGTGGCTATTGTCTAGAAGTTTATTTGTTTTTTGGCATCAGGGATTGAACCCAGGGCGCTTAACCACTGAGCCATAACCCCAGCCCTTTTTATGTTTTGAGACAGGGTCTCAACTGAGTCGCTTATGACTTTGCTAAATTGCTGAGGCTGGCTTTTAACTCAGGGTCCTCCTGACTCAGTCGTCTGAGTTGCTGAGATTACAGGCATGTGCTACCATGCTTGTCTAGGAGTTTATATAATAATGTTAGAGGGGAGTTAGGTAGCCTTAAAGACCAGGGGCTAGAGATTTTTAAAAAGTGGTTTTTTGAGTCCAGTCACATCAGGGCTCCTGGTATTTATGTGCCCCTGACCAATAAGGATATTGATCACACCCTTTCACTCAGGAATTGGCTCAAGTTTCTGTTGCATACTTTCAGTCTCCAGTGGGGTCACTGGTCCTGATCTGTCTACTCCATTTGTTAACTGCTGGGGGTGTGGGGTACACCCTTGATCCTGTTTGCCTAACATTTCTATCTCCTCTCAATGCCACCCACCTGCCTCAAGTTCCCAAATTGCTAGGATTATAGGCAATTGAACTCAGGCACTTAACAACTGAACCATATCCTCAGCCCTTTTTATTTTTAATTTTGAGACAAGTTCTTGCTAAATGGCTTAGTGGCTCCCTAAATTGTTGAGGCTGGGTTTGAACCTGTGCTTTCCTGCTTCAGCCTCTTGAACTGCAGGGATTATAGGCATGCACCACCATGCCAGGTTTATACTTCTGTCTTCTGATCAGAACCCCTACTCCGTCCAGCACACGCCTCTTTAGTGGGCTGTGATATAGTATAGGGTCCCTAAATGTTTTGTACTAAGCTATTATATTATAAGAGGTTTGGGGATAAAGCTCAGAGATATAATGCTTGCTTAGAATGCAGGAGGCCCTGGGTTTGATTTCCAAGTTGGGGTTGGGTTGGGGGATTGGAGGTGATAATAACAAGAGGCAGGATTTTACCCCCTAGGATTAATATTTTTCATGTGGAATTTCAAAAATTAAGACATTATCAACTGGTGCAGTTGCACAGGCCTGTAATCCCAGTGACTCAGGAGGCTGAGTATGGGAAGTTGGAGGCCAATCTCAGCCTATTCAAATCCACTTGGTTCAAACAGCACTATGCAGGAGTGGATTGTGGAGGAGGGGCATTGAGAATGAGTGCTAAGGCAGTCCGTGGGTGTGTGTGTTACCAAAAGCTCAGTCCTGTCACCCATGCCAATCCAACAACGAGGACACAGTTTTGAGAGAAAGAAAAAAAATGTATTGCTTTGCTAGCAAAGGAAAAGTACAGGGGACTCCTGAGCTTTCTGCCCAGCAAGAGGAACAGGGGGACTTTTAAGGAGGTGATTCAAAGGCTACATCCCACCTCTTCTCTCTGGAGTTTAATTTATTATTAATTTGGGAGACAGTCACTTCTGAGGTCTTCAGGGGCCATCCCCAAAGTCTGGTTTACTTTGTTCCTGTGGTGGTGTGTTATCTGTTCTCAAGAACAGATAACATTGCCTGGGATGGGGAAGAAAGGCAATCCTATTTTCTCTGAGATTAGTCAGGGGAGAGATCAGGGAGGAGGAGGGAGAGAGGAAGAGAAACGTGCCTGTTTTAAAAATAAGTCACAGTGGCAGAGCAGCATGGACTATACTCAAAGCATAAAGTGGACACTATTACATGGGGGCTGTGTTCACACAAAGGGGGAAGGAGGAGAGAGACAAGAGACCCAGGCCACCAGGTTCACCATCCCAATAACCTTCCTTGGAAAGCAATGGGGGGCATGTTAGTAATTCATTAGCTGTGTGTCTCGGTAAAATTTTCAAAATATTTGCCCCCCTCTCCCACCTACCAGGGTTTATCTCTCTGCAATACTCATCACTACTTGCCCCTATGTTCTGGATGAAAGATTTGTTGTGCGTAGACAACAAATGCATGTTCCATCAGGACAAAACTTGTTCTTTTTTTTTTTGGCATGTTGGGGAAGGAATCCAGAGACTCACACACAGTAAGTGTTCTACCATTGAACTACATTCCCAGCGGGGAGAATAAGAGTCAACTTCAGCCATTTTTGCTGTCTTGCCTCATAATTCTAAACCTCCTGCAATTGGATTTTTGCTCTTACTTCTCCCCTGGAATTCTCAGACCCTGACATAGGGAGGGTCTCAGAACAAGAGGGAGGAAAGATGAGAGTAGAATAACAGGTACAAAATTCACAATACTGTAAAGCAGTGCAGCTTAAACCTTAGCAGGATCAGCTAGGAGGCTAGTTAAAATGCTGAAGGCTGAACCACAGTCTTTCATTCAGTGCATCTGGGTTAGAGTTTAAGAATTTGCATATCAGCAGGGCTGATGGCACACACCAGTGATCCCAATGACTGGGGAGGCTGAGGCAGGAGGATGGAAAATTCAAAACCAGCTCAGCTATTTCCTTTTTTTATGTTTATTTTATAGTTGAGCACAATATCTTTATTATTTATTTTTATGTGGTGCTGAGGATCGAACCCAGGGCCTCAAACGTGCTAGGCAAGCGCTCTATCACTGAGCCATAACCCCAGCACCACCCTTTTTTTTTTTTTAATATTTGATTTATTCGGGCCTGGGGATGTGTCTCAAGCGGTAGCATGCTCACCTGGCATGCGTGCGGCCGGGTTCGATCCTCAACACTACATACAAAAAGATGTTGTGTCTGCGGAAAACTGAAAAATAAATATTAAAAAAACTCACTCTCTCTCAAAAAAAATTATTAAAAAACATAGTTGATTTATTCATACATTCAAAAACGTGAAGATTTTATTATGGACTGGACATAATACCAAATATATTACTGTTTTCAAACAAACTACATTGAATGAAAATTAAACATTTTATTTGACATGTAAGCATATATAATATTTTATAGAAAAAACTAGTAATAATTATATTGTGTCAAATATAAAACATTAGATTTCAATGATTTCCCTGAATGTCTTAGTTGCTTTTAAAAAGTATTTTCCTATATTTGGGGTAAGATTTTATTTCTTTTTTTTCCTTGCTTTTTTTATTGGCATATTATAGTTGTACATAATTGATGGAGTTTGGTGTTACATACTCATACATACACACAATATAACCATAGGATTTGGCCAATCATTCCTCAGCAATTCCCCTCTTCCTCCTCACTTCCCACTCCTAGTTCCCTTTCCTCTACTGAGATCCATCCCCAACTTTATTTTCCTTTTTCTTCTCTAGCTTCTACACATGAGACAAAATATACACCTTGATCAACTGAGTTTGACTTAATTCACCAAACATGGTGATCTCTAGTTCCATCCATTTTCCTGCAAATGCCATAATTTATTTTTTCTTTATCATCCTCAGCAATTTAGTGAATCCCTAAGCAACTGAGTGAGTTCCTGTGGGGGGAGAAGGGGGGAGTAAAACAAAAACGCAGCATTGGGGATGAACCCAGTGGTTAAGTGCCCCTGGGTTCAATCCCTTCCAATCAAAAGAAAGAAAGAAAAGAATCTGCATATCAAACAAGTTAACCAGGTGCTGTTGATACTGTCTCAAGACCACACAGTTGAGAACCACTTCAATAAAGTGTTGTGGCCCAGCGCAATAGTGCCCACCTAAAATCCCAGCAGTGCACGAGACTGACTGAGACAGGAGTCTGACTAGCCTCTGCAATGTGAGACACTGTCTCAAAAGGAAAAAAAAAAAGGGCTGTGGATATAGCTCAGTGGTAAAGTACCCCTAAATTCATTCTCCAGTCCAACAAATAAAGTAACTGAGGTAGGAGAAAGGGTTAAAATGGACAGGCAGGAAAGTTGGGCTCCTTAGGCCAGATTTCTATTCAGCAGGGCTAAGAAACTCTAGATAAATGCCTGGCCTCATCAAGGGTCAGGCTGACTCCCATTAAAGCAGAAAAAATTGATAGTGAAACATCTGCTGTTTTGTACTTGGACCCCCAAGCAAAAAAGGGGGCACAGTAACTTGAATGGACCAAAGAATGCATAAAACATTCCTGAATACTGAGTGCCTTACCCAGGACTGGGTGAGAGTCTAGCTCCCTTAATTCTGTAGATTGATATGAACCTACGCATTAGCCACTCTCTGGTATCCCTTTCTTGGGACCCCTCCCTTTTAGGAGCTCTGCTTTCTTGCTTTCTATTACTCTAATAAATCTGTTACTTTACTCTTACCTTTATGTCAGTGGATTTCATTCTTCAAATCCAGAAGACAAAGTATCCAACTCTATGCTCCGTCTGTAGCTACTCACCCATCCAGAAATGTTCTTGATCATATAACTTCAACTTTTGCTTTTTACCAAAAACAAGGTTTTTCATATTTTTTCCCCATCATTTCCAGCTAAACAGGAAATGGAGAAGGGTGCACATTGAACGAAAGAAAATGAGAAGAAAACTGGGGGCTTGGTCTCCCACCACCTGTAATCAGTGATCAATTTTGATACTTTGCCAGAACTCAATCCAAGTATTTTTTTTGTGTGTGTGGGCAGAGAGTAGAATCTTATAAAATTAATTTTAGTTGCTCAGAAATGTTAACTGCAATTTACAGTCTACAAAACAAAGATTATAGATTAAAAATACGTGCCTAAAAACGTACATGTCAATAAAATATCAAGGTAGTAAAGTGTTTATAACAGATACTTGTTTATTTTTCTTCTTAGTAGAAGTTAGGGTGAAATTTCTAAGATTTAAAATGAATAAGGCAAGAAAAACTTTAAGAAAACTTTTTTTTTTTTTTTTTAAAGAAAACAGTTGGAGAGAAACCTGCCAGTTTCTCTTCTAGAACTTTTAAATCCAGTTCACAAATCAGTACTGATCCCCTGGAGTAGAGTTTGGAAACAAAACCAAACAAAAAAGTTATATTTGAGGCAATTTCGGGATGATTTAGTCAAGCATACATACAGTTTCCAACATATTTACCCTAGGGTGTGATTATTTTAATGCAGAGGGAATGAAGAATTATCCTATCAGTTCAAACTACGCCCACTTTAACTCACGTGAATCCTTTAACCATTGGATCATTAACATTAAAATAGCCTGGAAGATTGACCTATCTGTAATTTAAAAGGAAACCAGACCTGAATTTTCAGATTGGCTCCACTGTCCTCACCAGCTGATGAAGTTTGAAGTTTTAGTCTCAGGGCTACAGTTTTTTTTTTTTTTTTTCCTCCCAAGCAACAGAGGGAGCAACTTTTTTGAGGGTTTGCTCACCTCCCAATGGATCCATTGCAAAAATTTAACCCAACCTCGACCCAGGAGTCTTTTCCGATGTCTGAAAATGAAGAAAATTCAGGTAAGTCAATGACCTTCTTGAGAGCAAGGGTTTTGGGCAGTCAAAAGCCTTTCTTCATTTCTTATATTAAGTCTTTCCAAAAGGTATTCCAAGTTAAGTAAATCTCAAAGGAGAGGAAGGCTGGGTGCATACTTTCCTTTGCTGAGAAAAAATGGAGTTCAAAAAGGAACAAAAAGAGGGAAGTGGAAGGAGAATTGAGTATTTATGTTCACTATATTTAAGAAATCTTTAGACTTCTCCTCCTCCCTACTCCCTCCCTACCCCCGGTACTGGGGAGATTGAACATAAGGGTGCTCTACATGTTCTTCAATTGAGCGCCATCCCAGCCCTCTTTATTATTTATTTAGTACTGGGGGGGGGGGGCGGCGGTTTGAACCCAGGGGCGCTTTACCATTAAGCTAGATCCCGAGCCTTTTAAATTTTTATTTTATTTTTTATTTTTGAGACACGGTCTCGCTAAATTGATTAGGGCCTCATTAAATTATGGATGTTGGTCTCCAACTTGCAATCCTCCTGCCGAAACCTCCGTCGTCGTTGGGATTACAGGCGTGCAACCCAGCACTGGCAGTCTTTATATTTAAATTTTGATTCAAGGTATTACCAAAATGCTCCGGAACTTGCCATCCTCCCGTCTCAACCTTCAGGCTTTTGAGCCACTGAAATTTGAAAAACCAGACTTTTAAGGCCAGTTTCTGGAATAAAGAATGTTTCCAGGACGTAGTTTATCTTAAAACTTTTTTATTACTTTTGATACCAGGGATTGAACCCAGGGGCGCTTTACCACTGAGCCACATCCTCAGCTTTTTTTTTTAAGACAGTCTCACTAAATTGCTGAGGCACGGTTTGAAATCGTGATCCTCCTGCCTCAGCCTCCCAAGCTTAGCCTACCACTCCGGGCCTAGGACGCAGTTTATGGGGGAGGTGTAGGATCAATATTTTCTTCCTCAGCAATTCATGTCAGGAACGGTAGAAAATAACAAACATAGGAAACTCACGTTTCACTTTAACCTGATCTTTTTCTCACCAACTTTCTCAGGAATGGCTTTCCATCTAAATTTCCCCTTTAAGAATGTTAATAACAGAATATAATAAAAACAGTAATTGTACACTGGGTGGGGGGGAAGAATGTTAATAACAATCAAATGGCTCTTCTAGGGAAAATAAAAGGAAAGGGGCGGATTTACAAAACCTGGTGAATGTTCTGCGTGATGTAAATTGGTGGTAGGAGGAGACCCCGGGTTGCTTTCTCAAATTGCTTCAGGAATACTGATAAGGAGGTCCGGGCTCCCGGGCCTCTTCCGGTGGAGGGATTCCACTTTTGTCCGCACCTGGTCTTGGCTCCAGGGCACCTACAACGCCCTCTACCCGCCCTACCCCACAGGCCAAGCTGCCCTTGGCCAATACCCCAAACTACCCACAGGGCAATTAGCTTGAGTCCGGGAGCGGCCGGCACTGACAGCCTTCCTCTCTGCCTTGCGGAGCCTGTCTGCCTCTTTGACTTACTAGGAGTCCCGGTAGTCAGAACCGAGTGGAAAACAAAAATAGAGAAAGAGAATAATCTGTATAATATCCCCGGTCTCTCCCTCTTCATGAATCTGCCTCAGTGCCTGACATACACAAGGTGGGCTTCTTTTGACTCCTATTTTTCTGAGTTTTGTTTTGTGGCAGAAGGTTCCCAAGTTTAAGGACAGTCTAGGCAACTTAGGAAGACTCTTGTCTCAAAATGTTAAAAAACAAACAAACAAAAAAAAAGGAGGGCTGGGGGTGTAGTTAAATGCTAGAGTACCTATAGGTTCAATCCTAGTACCCCACCCCCCACAAATCAGAAACCAGGGGTTTATTACCATCTGTCCCTGTGCAAAGAAATTTAGTTCTGCCTTGCCTCTTTTGGGGTAGGGGTTCTGGGTATTGAACTCAGGGTCCCTCTACCACTCAGCTACACTTTTTTTTTTGAGTCAGGATCTTAAGTTGCCAAGACTGGCCTTGATCTTAGTGAGTTATCTTCCTGTCACAGCCTCTGGGATTACACCCTGAGAAGACTGGGACTTTGCATTGTTTCCTGTCATCTTCCATCCTGAGCAACTTCCTATACTAGTGCATTACTCCCGTCTGCTTTAAAAGCAGACCTAGCAGGAGACCCCGGCAGGAAGATTTCAATATTGAGACCAGCCTGGACAATTGAGACCCTGTCTTAAAATAAAAAATAAAGGGCTGGGGATGTGGCTCAGTGTTAGAGTGTTCTTGGGTTCAGTTCCCTGTAATGTACAAGCGTGTGTGCACCCATACACACAATCCAGACCTAGTTTGATTGTGGAGTAGTGACTTATCAATGATGCAAGTCAAACTAATGAATCTTACCTTCTTTCTCTTTCAGTGGACTCTCATCCGGTCAGTTCAGAAATGCTAGTAAAGAAACTTCATGACTTGACTCTGAATCCTTGTGCTAAATGGCCGTCCCCTGTGCCAGAAGGTCCACGCCAACCACTGGACAGGAGTGAGAGGGTCTTACGGGAGGTCAGAAAGGGCTTTCCCAACAGGCGGCGAGGAGTCCGGACATTGTTATCTGCACGGAAAGAGCTTGTGGAAAAATGGAGATATCTCCTAAGTGTAAGATTTTCCCAGATGAGTTTGTGATATGGGTAGGGCTATTGGATCTTCTGGGCAGATGGCACTGCCATCCCAGGATGATGTATACATTAAGATGTCAGCAGTGCTGAGTGGCAGTACTCAGGCTGGATAACTTACATCTTTAAGGCTCCCCCATTTCTCTTTTAGTGGGTATGTAACTTGTTTTGTAAACCCAGGAGCGCTTAACCACCGAACCATGTATCCTTAGCCTTTTTTATTTTTATTTTTTGGGGTAGAGCCTTGCTAAGCTGCTTAGGGCCTCAACCTTCTGAGTCCCTGGGATTATAGGTGTGTGCCACCATGCCTGGTTGTAACTTTTTCTTAGTTTTAAATAAAAATATATTTTTTTCTTTCCATGAAGCTTCAAAAACAAGAAAGAGAGGACAATCTTAAGGAAGTTCAGGTAATTTTTTTTTTTTCTTTGCTATAAGTGTGGGTAGGGTATATGGTTTGGTTTGGATTTTTGTTTGGAGAAGGGGGAATTGGCTTGAAGGTTTTTTGTTTGTTTGTTTGTTTTGTACCAGGGATTGAACCCAGGGGCACTTGACCACTGAGCCACATCCCCAGCCTTGAGACAGGGTCTCACTAAGTTGCTTAGGGCCTTGCTTAATTGCTGAGGCTGGCTTTGAATTTGGAGATCCTCCTGCCTCAGCCTCCCAAGCCACTGGGATTACAGGCCTGTGCCACCATGCCTGGCTGGCTTGAAAGTTCTGAATCCCCAGGAATTCTGGAGAAATCGGTCCATGTTTATAGTTGTTTATTTGATGCTGGGAATTGAACCTGAGTTTTTATTTTTTAGAATGGTTTTAAGTTCACTGCAAAATTGAGCAGCAAGTAGAGTTTCAGTATACCCCTTTCAGAATAAGGTGTGGATAAAGAGCATAGATATTTGCATGAATTCACTTCCTGAAAGAGATGTATACCACCTCACACATAGCCTCCCCAACCATCAACAACAGAATTGACACATCACCCAGTGCATATTTGACATTAGGGTTCACTCTGTTATGTTTGTACTTACAAGTGCTTCATAAACATGATCTTCGTAATGGTACCTAAGACAAACTCCTAAACCTAGTGTCCAGAGTGAGTTACATACAAGGAATTCAGAGAATTAAGACTGAAATAGTTTTTTACTAACAAGTCTGCATCTGTTGTCATTATAAAATGACCCACAAGCTGGCATGGTACCCATATGTTTCATTCCTCTTTTTTATACCCCTAAGTTGTTTTTTGGGTTTTTTTTTCCCCCCCCAGTGCCCAGTACTAGGGATTGAACCCATACACACTCTACCACTGTTTTTATTTTCAGATGGGATCTCCCTAAGTTGCTAGGCTGGTCTAGTAAATATGGTCTTCCTGACAGTCTCCCTAGTTGTTGAAATTAGATTGCACTTGGTCAAAGGCTAACTTTATAAACAATAGATTTGAGAGTTTTTTATACTTCTTTGAGGTATAATACGATTAATCTAATTTCATTATTTCTTTCAGAGTGAATCACGAAGTGTACCATTCAAATGTACCTGCAGTTTTTGCGTATATCATGGATGGGATCCTTCTGAGAATGCTAGAATAGGGTATGATTAGGACACAGAGTCAATATAGGCGTAAATTGTACTTGTTCTTCATGATGGTAATTTTAGGCACACTTTTCTATGCTTAGACTGCATACCAGTGATTTTGAATAGCTTATGTATGAGTTCTGTGATGTCTTTATTCTTTTGCATCCTTTTTTTTTTTTTTTTTGGTGTTAGGGATCCCTTCATGCCTTAATGCCAGTAATTTATAAGGAATCTGAGCAGTTAAAATGTGCATAAATGATTTCAATATACTTTAGTTTTACTTTTCTGTTTGACTCAAAGAAGTACCAATAGGTCTCAAGTCTTCCTGGAGATTTTAAAAGCCTGAAATCTGAAATAAAACTCAGGAACTGGAAGAGATGTAAAGAGAATATTGGATAGTTTGATTAGAGTGTAATAATTAGAGTAGATAATTAGATTTTCAGGTTTTCAAAAATTTGAGTTGCAATAAAAAGAAATTTTGATGTGCTGTTTTAATTTTCAGTAGCAAATAAATGTATATATAGAGGAACTTATTGATCAATTTGAGTATTTTATACAAATTCTTATTCCTGGTTTTATACTTTAGAAAAGTTTTTTTTAAGAGAGAATTTTTAATATTTTTTTATTTTTCGGTCGACACAAACCCAGTGCCTCACTCACACATGCTAGGTGAGCACTCTACCACTGAGCTCCAACCCTAGCTCAGTGTTTTGCTATATAGTGAATGAACAATTTAATCTCACATTTCTAGAGTGTAAATATCTGGTAATATTTTGTGATATTATTCACTGGAAGGAACTTTGAGTAAGGTGTGGATAAAGAGCATAGGTATTTGCATGAATTCACTTCCTGAAAGAAATCTCAAAATGAAAGGAGCTAAAAGGGAAGTGGGAGTTTTGGAAATTGCTGATAGGTGCAGAGAGGTTTCCCTCTCATGTCAGATAATTCTGTAGCTGCTGTCAGCTGGGAGTCCTAATATAGTTAATTTTTGAAAATGCCTACATGGAGATTGCCTCAGATTCTACAAATTGAGGGCTTAGTCCCATAAAACTCCACTTCAGATGCCAATCAAGCCTGGGTTATAGCCTATGCTTCTGCCTGGCCAGCTGTAAATAAATGTTCCTGCATCTCTCTCCTGGGGTTCAATGAATTTGCTAGAGCAGCTCACAGAACTTGGGGAAGCACTTGAGGATCCGCTGGAGGAGGTGCATAGGGCAAGGTATGAAGGGACACAACACTCTCCAGAAAACTGTTTTATTCTGCTATTGGAAATCCTCAGAATTTAGTCCTTTTGGATTTTTATGGGAGTTCATTACATAGGTATGATTACTTCATTGACCATTGGCTTATCGGCCTTTCTCCTCACCAAAGGTTACCAGAAGGGTGGGACTAAAAGTTTCAGTAATCTATCACTTGATTCCCCTAGGTAACCAGTCTTTCATTCTGAAGCTAGGAGTCCCCAGTCTCCAGTTAAACTATAATACCAAAGGTATTACTTGGACTTCAGGTTGTCGCTTATGTGCTGTGGCTTTAGTTATCCACATCAATGTCAGTCTGAAAATTTTAAACGGAAAAATTATAGAAATAAACATTAAGAAATAATATTATGGAAAATTGTTATATTTGATTAGCTACTACTAATCTCACTTTGCCAAATATATAAATTATACTTTTATCCCTATACATATATACCTATCATAAAGTTTATGTAAAGTTCAGTACCACCCCAGCGTTTCTGTGGGGGTTTTGGAATGTATCCCCTGTGAGTAAGGGGGGGGCTACTTTGTCAGGAATTGCAGGGCACAGGGGTAAAAACCAAATACATTTTGCATATCAAAGGAGCAAATTGAGAATCTATGATAATGAAATATCCCAAGAGGCAATGTCATCCAATGGTATTTAACTTTTTTTTTAAAATGACACGTGCATAGATCTGACATTCTTTTGGGGATAAAAATAGTTTGCCCTTTTTCCTCCAGCTGACATGTGTTCAGAGTGATAGAAAATCTAAGTTGGGGGGGCTTGGGTTGTGGTTCAGGGGCAGAGAACTTGCCTAGCATGTGTGAGGCTCTGGGATGGATTCTCAGCACCTCATATAAATAAATGAACAAAATAAAGGTCCATCAACATCTTAAAAAAAAAATTTAAAAGTTTAAGTTGGGTACCGCGGCCCAGGCCTACAATCCCAGTCACCTGGGAGACCAGAGGATTACACACTGGAGGCCAATCTGGCCATTTATTGAAACCCTGTCTCTAATTCAAAAAAGGACTGGGATGTTGCTCAGTGGAAGAGTACAATAAATGTTTAATCCCCAATGTGGGATAGGGGTATTGGGAAAGGAGGCTCCCTGCTTTCCTTTTTTTGTATGCAGAAGAGCCCTTTAGTAGTCTCGGGCATATGGAAAATGCTCAAAAAAGCATTCATTTGCTATTTATGATACTGGGATCTAAGCCAGGACCTCATGTGTGTTGGGCAGGTAAATAAGTACTGTATCACTGAGTACTTGGCACTGATTTTATGGATGAATGTGTGAAGTGATTGTTTTTTGTTTTTCAAATTGGAATCAATAACAGCTTACTGAAAATTTTTAAGGGCTCTCCTTTTTCAAAGTTATACATTCACAAAGCATTAATTAGCTATTTGTAATGGTGGTTGCCAATCTCAGAACATTTCCATGGAAAATGTCCCATTCATAAGTAGATCTTCATCATCTTGCAAATTGCCTTCTGAGGTAAATCACAGTGAATACCATTCCAACCCCATTTTTCCGTTTTGGAATGAAAATTTACTATAACACAAGACTTGCTTGTTAGGATCATTAGGTTCCCCTGCATGCCAGAATCTAAAAGGGAGAAAAAGGATGAGGACATTCTTTAAATAGTGTTTTTTTTTTTTTTTTTTTTTTTTTAAGTTTAAATATTGAGGAGGGTAGAATTGAAAAGTGTCGAAGTTAAAGTCAACATGAACCCAAAATATTCTTTCCCCACTTTTCTGTATTGTAGTGGCACCCCGTCTTCCACGGGAAATCTTAATTAAGCTTCTCCAGAATTCTTCACCAAAACTGATCTTAGAACTATCAGTACAAGAATTTCTACAGAAGAGTTCAATGTAGTTCAACTACTTATTTCCTGTTACTCTACCTCACTTGGCCTTGAAGAGATTAGCACTCAAGGTGCTGAAGGCCCCTTTACTAGTTTTTCACACACATTTATGGACTTAATATAAATAACATAATAATTTGTAGAAGTGTGCTTGCAAATGCAGAGTGTGCTAAGAAAAACATTCTTTTAATTAGGCCCCTGGCTTTGAACTGGAGCTTCAGAGTAGAGGTTACTAATTGGGCTCCATGTTAACTGTTGGCAGGGGGAGGGAAAAAAGGGGGAGAAGAAGCCTTCCCCTTCTCAGGCTCTGTCCTTGCCCAGAACAGGGAAAGAAAAAGCTGTTTTTGTGTCAGCTTCTGCAGACTGGATTTCTGAGCACCTCTCCCTACATACTGGGTACAAAGTTCTGAAACTGCTTGAACTGGGGGTTCAGGGAGATTAATTGATTACAGTGAAAGCTGTACTCTCTGAACTTGGCTGCAGCCAAATAAAACTGTTTACTGCCGTCTTCGGTGTCTTGCCTCATCTGTCTCCTACAGTATTTTTTAAATCTTCATGTAGTCCTCCTTCACCTGAGTCTCTGATATTTCCTCTGAAAACTGTTCCCCTGTATGACCCTTGATTCAGGAATTCTTTATCTAATTCTGTACTCAACGTGGCATTTTTGTTGTAAGGTGTCTGATCAACCCATTGCTAATGCCTGTGACCCTCTAGATCAGTCATCCCCGTATAATACTCAAAATCTTTATTCAGATGTTGGATGATGAAATTCTAAGGAAAAGAAAGGAGTCATGATTTTGGAGAACTTAAATTGAACTGAGTTTTTTATTTTTTTTGTATTGGGAATTGAACCCAAGAATGCTTAACCATTTTTATTTGAGACATGGTCTCACTAAGCTGTCCAGGGTGGCCTCAAGCCTATGATCCTCTTGCCTCAGCCTCCTGATTTGCTGGGATTATAACATGTGTGCCATTGTGTCAGGCTGATCAATGAATTTTATATTGACTCAGTTTCCTTGTTTACTAAATGACCAGATATTGTTTTTGTGCTGAGAATCCATCCCAGAGCCTGTCCTAGACTAGTGCATGAGCCACATCCCCAGCTCTTACTGGTTCCTGATTATGGGTACTAGGAATTGAACTGAGGGTACTTTACTACACAGCCACATCCCTAGGACTTTTCTTTTTGTGGTGCTGGGGATTGAACCCAGGGCCCTGTGCATGCAAGGCAAGCACTCTACCAACTGAGCTATATTTTTTGTTTTGACACAGGGACTCACTAAGTTGCTGAGGCTGGCCTCAAACTTATGATCTCCTGCCTCAGCCCCCTAAATTGCTGGGATAATAGGTCTGAGACACTATACCTAATTTGATTTTTTAAAGTCTTCATAATATTCTTTTTTTGTAAGGTAGTTAATTACTCTTTTTGCAGGGGAGGTGGTGGATATTCCCCATAGGCACTTTACTATTGACCTATATCCACAGGCCTTTTTATTTATTTATTTATTTTTTGAGATATGATCTCACTAAGTTGCTTAGGCCCTCACTAATTTGTTAAGGCTGGCCTCAAATTTGTGATCCTCCTGCTTCAACCTCCCAAACTGCTGGGGTTACAGGTGTGCACACTGTGTCTACTGGTGGTTAATTATTCTTAAGCATTTCTATATAAATGCATTTTATATAATTGGTTAATATCAATGCTGGTATTAATGTTGAATGTAATGTAATGAGACTTCTACTTTTTCTGGGGGGAGGGTTTGAACCCAGAGCATTCTGTATTCTAGCCCTTTTAAAAATGTTTTATTTTCAGACAGGGTCTTGCTAATTTGCCCAGGCTGTGATCCTCGGATCTTTGGGATTGCATGTGTGCACCACTGTGCCCCACTGGGACTTCCATTTCTATTATTATTATATTATTTTTAGTTGTCAATGGACCTTTATTTATTTATATGCGGTACTTATTTATTTATATGAAAATTGAACCTATTGCATCACACATGGTAGACAAGCACTCTAACACTGAGCTACAACCCCAGCCCTCCACTTCTAATAATGGTGGACTAAGTAGTTTGGGCTTAAACCTCTTAATGAAGTCAACTAAATAAACTGAATGAAATATGAAAAAAACTGAATGTTTCAAAATGAGCTCACAGAATAGTGAAAAGTTACAAGATCAAGATGCCAAAGAGAATTTTTTTTGAAATCCAGAGAAAGGAGAATGAAAGTTATGGCCACTTTTGAATCAGAAGAAGCAGATAAAAGAGAACATCATCTTTTTTTTTCCTTTCTTCTTTTTCCTTTGCCCCCCAGGATGCTACTGTTTAAACTTACTTTAAAACTTTGATTTTATTTCTTTATTTCTTTTTTTTGTATTGGGAATTGAACTCAGCAGAGCTACATCTCTACCCCGCATTCAAGGGAAGCTCTCTACCAACTGAGCTATCCCCAGCCTTTCTTATTTTTTGAGGCAGGGTCTCACTAAATTGCTGAGACTGGCCTTGAACTTGTGGTCCTCTTCCCTCAGCCTCCTGAGTTGTTGGGATTACAGGAGTATGTCACCATACCAGGTGCCCAGTGTTTACTGGTATATTTACTAATCCCTAGGTGATTAAATATTATTATTATTATTATTATTATTATTATTATTATTATTATTATTATTATTATTATTTTGGTACTGGGGATTGCATTCAGGGTTGCTTAACCACTGAGTCACATCCCAGACCCCCCCCCCCCTTTGTTTTTTTAATATCTATAGACAGGGTCTTGCTGAGTTCCTTAGGGCCTTGCTAAATTGCTGAGCTGGCTTTGAACTCATGATCCTCTTGCCTCAGCCTCCCTAGCTTTTGGGATTACAGATGTGCACCGCCATACCTGGCAGTTATTTCACTCTTAACAGGGACTGGTAAACTTCATGGAAAGATCCAAATAGTAAATATTTTAGGGTTTTGTTTTTGTTTTATGCTTCTAGAGACTGAACCCAGGGGTGCTTTGGCACTGACCTACATCCCTACCCCCTTATTTTTTAAAAAAAATTTTGAGATAAGTCTCACAAAGTTGCTGAGGCTGGCCATGAACTCGCGGTACTCTTGCCTCAGCCTCCTGAGTTGCTGGGATTACATATGCGTGCCATCAGGTCCAGCTATGTTTTAGGTCACAACTACTTGACTCTGCTTATTGCAGCATGAAAGTAGTTATTGACAGTCACTAAAGAAATGAATGTGGTGGTGTTCCAAAACAATATTTATTTACAAAAGCAGGTAGCTGAGCTGGTAGGGTTTCCCCCAAGGGACTTAATTTTCTATCACCTGCTTTAAACCCACAAACATGATTTTACAGATGAATTCATCATAGGTATTCATTGGTCATATATAAACCCACATATTTAGCAAAAAATAATCCTGAAGGCTGGGGATATAGCTCAGTTGGTAGAATGCTTGCCTCTCATGCACAAGGGCCCTGGGTTCAATCCCCAGCACCATACACACAGACATACACATACACACATACATGCAAAAAAAAATTGAAAATTTTCTATCTTTATTATAGATAAAAATATTCTTCAGAGTTTACCACCCATCACAAAGAATGAGGCTAGAATAAGATGAACTTGAGTTGCAACCTAATTTTCTGCTCTTTAATTATGGGAAACTTATATAATCACTCTGAGTCTTAAATATTTCTCTTTTCACATTTCTTACTCAATTTTGAGAGGTTGAAGTAACATACATAATACATGCAAAATATTTAGGGGCAGTTAGTGTTGGAAAACTCTCTAGGTTGGGGTATAGCTCAGTGTTAGAAGCCTACAAGTTCAGGTCCTGGCTTCAATCCCTAGCACTGAACAAAAACAAACAAACCACAAAGAAACAGTTTTTGCTCCTTAGAAACACCAGCCTGTACAACTGGTCAATACTAAAGAGATCAAACACATTTTCTTTAACAAATTATGAAGTTTAATTTAAGCTATGTGAAAATATTGTTTTGATACATTTCATGCCAAAACATGTTTATTTATTGGTATGTATTATACTAAAAAAGCCAGTCTAGGGCTGGGATTGTGGCTCAGAGGTAGAGTGCTAGCCTAGCATGTGTGGGGTGCTGGGTTTGATCCTCAGCACCACATAAAAATATATTCACCTATAATTAAAAAATAAATAAATAAATAAATATTTAAAAGCCAGTCTAGAAGAATATCAGACTTTCATCACAGCTCCACTTTTCTTTGGGTACTGGAGATTGAACTTCCCCACAGAGGGGTGCTTCCCCACAGATCTATATTCTTGCGGGTGTTTCTCCACAGAGCTATATCCCCAGTCCATATTTTTTATTTGGAGATAAGGCCTTGTTAAATTGCTCAGGTTGGCCTAGAACTTGGATCTTCCTGCCTTAGCCTCCGGAGTTGCTGGGATTACAGCTGTACACATCTGTGTCCAGCTCACAGCACTATTCTGACAAGTCTGCTTGTGCTTGCTCCTTTCTGTACTCTCTAACACTGTACACACTAAATTTATCAGAATACATTTCCCAGGGATCCTACATTGAAAAGTTTTAATCTCCAAAAGTAGATTTGGTTGGCTGTGAAACCATTAAAATATGTATGAAGATATTTGAAGACCAAATAACATGTAGAGACTAAGTTGTTGCATGTAATTACAGTCAGTGCCTGCAGGTATGCTGCTCTTAAAAGGTCGAAGTCTTAAAGGGAGATTTTCATAAAAGTAAACTGTGGCATTTGGAATTTTCAAGTTTTTAGTTTCGGTCATGAAAGGCCAAGGTTCGTTGTCGGAGATTAAAATGCACACACACAGATAGCAGTGACAAAGATGAAGCTCTTGGGCTGGGGATGTGGCTCAAGCGGTAGCCCTCTCGCCTGGCATGCGTGCGGCCCGGGTTCGATCCTCAGCACCACATACAAACAAAGATGTTATGTCCGCTGAAAACTAAAAAATAAATATTAAAAATTCTCTAAAAAAAAAAAAAAAAGATGAAGCATTTTACTGCAAGCTGGTGCTAGTTTATATAGAAAGTGAGAGTTATCTTAAACCAGGAAGCTCCCGGGGCCAATCATAGTAAAGGTCAGGTCATCACCTACTGTGCACGCACGTCCACCCTGCATAAGATTCATGGGGGGCACGAGATGTCCACGATCACGGAAGACGGGAGGACCAATTAGAAAGTTTTCAAAACAACTTGTTATCTGCCCACTGGCAACTTGCCCTCCACCATGTTGCATTAGGGGCTCCTTATCTGAAAGGCCCTGGGAGTTCTAGCCGCCCACTGGCAATTTGTCCACCGCCATGTTTGAAAGGCCCGGGGAGTTCTCAGGAAGACTCCCAACAGGTCATCTTTGGGGAGTGTCAGCTGAAATTAATAAGTAAAATGACTCTATAGTGAATTAAATCAATTTATTCTATAGCTGAAGATGGATGTTAAGAAATTTAGTCTTGCATGGTTGCCATGGCACACACATGTAATCCCAGATACTCTAACAGGTAAAAGACTAACGTATTATAGGCCAGGTTAGAGATGACTTAAGTGGAAAAAGAGTCACATATGGAATAAGCTACCATTTATACTTGATTAGTTGGTATTAAGTGACTAATAGAGTCAGAGTTCAGGAAGCAGATTGGAAAGATTACTGGGAGCCTAAATTCAAGAAATAATTTAGACGTGTTCTTTTTCCTTTTGATACCAGGGATTGAATCCAGAGGCGCTTAAGCTCTGAGCCACAACTCCAGCCCATTCTTTTATTTTGAGACAAGTTTTCACACTAAATTGCCAAGGCTGGGTTTTGAACTTTGGATCTTCCTGCCTCAGCCTCTCAGTCTTTGGGATTACAGGCGGGCACCTGCAGACATGTGTTTTTTTGTTTGTTTGTTTGTTTTTGTTTTTGTTTTTTACATGTGTTCTTAAAGCTACAGGAAGAGAAGTTAAAAGAAAGAGCATTTGGTGAATACCAGCCTCTCATGTTCAACTGGGACAGTTAAACTAAGTGATAGTTAGACAAACTTATGGGGATGACAACATTAAATACTTCAGTCTTTCTTATCCAGTATATAATGTGATTATGTCACAGGTGAATATATAATTATTATTCTGCTCTAAGGAAATATGATTGAGAAGGCAATAAGAAATCTAGGGAAATTACAGGGTAAAGAAGCATTATTAACTAAAGAGAAATCAGCAAGACAACAATAGGTCATCTCCAGTCATATCCATCAGTAAGAGATATTGGAAATCTGGAGGAATATTGTATAGAATCCAAACTTGGCTCAGAAAGATGAACAGAATTTGCTTGAGTAATGGAAGACTCTATTAGGGGAAATCTAAAGGAGTTTTGTGGGTGGGGAATGGAAAGAAAAAGAAAAAATGTCTTGTTCAGAAATCAAAGAAAAATGAAAGCCTTCAAAGATCACTTTAAATGTCATGGAGAACAAGTAGGGGGTGGTGGTGCTTGCCTGTAATCCCAGCAACTCTAGAGGCTGAGGCAGGCAGATCACAAGTTCGAGGCCAGTTTTAGCAATTTAGGGATACCTTGTCTGGAAAAAAAAAAATTAAAAAGGCTGGGGATGTGGCTTAGTGGTTAAGCATCCCTAGGTGCAATCTACAGTTTTAAACTAAACAAAACAGAAGGAAAAGAAACAATTTCAGTAGGTTGAAATTACAGCTGGACAGTCTTAGAAGTAGAGTAGCACAGAATGGAAAGGAATACTGTTATTAAAATAAAACTAGTTTCTTAAGGCCTGAAAAATTCAAAACTTGAGGAAAGACAATGTTCATAGTAAGACAACATAGTGGGAGACATATTCTTCACCAGGGAAGATCAGAGTCTTTAGCATAGTAACTCTAGATAAGTGTCTGCTGAGAATACCTGAATGGACCCAAATGTCCCTCAAAAGCAGATCAAAGGCAGCAATAGCTCTCATTGGGCACAGAGCTGAAATTTTCTTGTGAAATGGTTAAAATAATTAATTTTTATGTTAGTTATTATGATAGAAGATGTTACTACAACAATTTTTTTTTCTTTTTTAAAAGATGTGAGATGTAGATAATGGGAATCTCATGTAAACCTCAGTGTAAGCCATTATCAACGTTGCTAATTTCTCAGCTTCATAAGAAAGTAGGACTGTTTGCTTTTAAAAATATTTATGCGGGCTGGGATGTGGCTCAAACAGTAGCGCGCTCACCTGGCATGCATGCGGCCTGGGTTCGATCCTCAGCACCGCATATAAACAAAGATGTTGTGTCTGCCGAAAACTAAAAAATAAATATTAAAAAAATTCTCTCTTTCTCTCTAAAAAAAAAAAAAAGGTCTTTATGGTAGCTGGGGATTGAACCCAGGGCACTTTACCACTAAGCTATATCCCCAGTGTGTATTATTTTATATTTTGAGATAGGGTCTCACTAAATTGCTGAAGCTGGTGTGGAACTTCCTATCCTCCTGCCTCAGCCTCTCAAGTAGCTGGGGATTAAAGGTGTACAGCCAGGCCCTTATCTAAAGATGGATTTCCCCCTTTATATATTCAAAGGACTCTGTTTATCCCCTAAAGGCTTTCTTTGCACTCTCGATTGCCTGCAGGATCACCTGGCATAATTACTTTCTCCTCCATTTTCTAATTCCTTTAGATACCATTTTGCTGCTAGAAATTTAAAGTGGCCATAAAAATTTGTATCTGGATTAAATTATGCTCTAGGTTCTGGAATATAATTTGTTTGAAATAACAGCTAAAATTTGGGGGTTTTAGTATGCATGTAAAAGTTTGAAGATGGTTGGTACTATGATAATCTCCAAGGCTCTATAAATTTGTGCGTTTTAAGGAAGAAAGCTTCAAGCTAAGCATGGTAGTATATGCCTGTAATCCTCCTCTTCAGAAGGCGGAGGATTTACTACATGCATGAGCTACCACATCCTGGTCTATGTTATTATCTTTCAATGTGCATTATTTAATAAGTAATTAAAACCTATTTTATCAATCATAGGAAATATTTAGGCCAGTTAGAGTCAATTTTCTTATTTCACTGTTTCTAATGTTTATTTTTAATTTCCAACAATAAAATAATATGCTAGCTGTTAGACCAATTAATGTTTAAAATATATACCTTCATTTTTCTTTTTCTTTTTTCTCTTTGACTCTTTTATTTATTTATTTGGATTCTTTTATTTATTTATTTTATTATTATTATTTTTAAAATACACGACAACAGTGGAATGCATTACAATTCTTATTACACATATAGAGCACATTTTTTTTTATTTTCAAAAACAACTTTATTCATGACACATATTTAAAAAAAAATTCCCACCCCCTGGAAATGAGCTAAAAAAATAAACAAAATCCACCTCCCATCTCCCCATTCCCACTTCCTCCCATTCCCTCCAAATAAAAGGGAAAAAAAGGCAAAGGAAAAAAACAAAACAAAACAAAAAACTGAAAAACAACCCCCCCCCAAACCCCCCAAAACAAGGTAGTGCATTTCCCCAGGGGGAAGGGGAATTTACACTGGAGCCACTGGGAGCTGAACAGAGATCTTCCTGCTACAGAAACCTGCAAAGAAAGACACTCAAAACAGAAAAAGAAACACAAAAGGAAACAAAATAGATCACCAGGCAATCTGGAGGGGCAGGGAGCCAGCAGAACAGTTTGGTGTCCTTTCAGAGCCTGGATAAAAAAAACCCCTCCAACCACCCATGCCCACCTACCCTTGAGCAGCCCCCAAGGGGGTGAAGTGGGGCAGGGAAACATGGGAAACAGCTTGCAGTTGAGAAGGAGCACATGTTTTTGTATCTCAGTATATAAAGTATGTTCACGCCAATTTATGCCATTATACATGTACTTTGTTTTTTGTTTGTTTGTTTTTTGGGGTTTTTTTTTTTTTTGCATTACAATTCTTAATACACATATATACCACAATTTTTTATATCTCTGTTTGTATGTAAGGTATGTTGACACCCAATTCAAGTCTTCATACATGTACTTTGTATAATGATGACCATCACATTCCACCATCCTTGCTAATCCCCTGCCCCCTTCCTTTCCCTCCCATCTCTCTTCCCTATCTAGAATTAATCTATTCCTCCCATGCTCTCCCTCTCTACCCCACTATGAGTCACCCCCCTATATCAGAAAAAATATTTGGCATTTGTTTTTTCCTTCCTTTTTTCATTAAAATTTTGATCATGTGCCAGCCTCAGTAGCACACGCCTGTAATTCCAGAGACTCAGGAGGCCAAGGCAGGAGAATTCGAAAGTTCAAAGCCAGCCTCAGCAATTTAGCAAGTCTCTGAGTAACTTAGTAAGACCTTGTCTAAAAATAAAAAAAAGGACTAGAAAGTGGCTCAGTGGTAAAGCATTCAATCCTCAGTACCCAAAATAAAAAATTTTTTTTTTTTTATCATGTTTATCAAAATTAGTGTAATTCAGATTTTTTGGGGGAGGAGGTACAGAGGACTGAATCCAGGGGTACAGCACCACTGAGACACATTCTCAGCCCTAATTTTTATTTTTTGAACAGGATCTCACTAAATTGTTCAGGCTGGCCTTGAACTTTTGATCCTCCTGCCTCATCCTCCAGAGTTGCTGGGATTATGGTGTGGGATGTCACATTTGGCAGAATTTCTGAATTTTTACATATTTTTTCCAATTAATTATTTTATAAATCAAGCTAACTGTATTTCCAAATTACAGTTAATTGTATCACTGTAAATACCTTTTCTAAAGTAATATAATGCCTTGTATTTTATTTTATTTTTGTTACTGAGATTGAACTTAACCACTGAGTATATCCTCAGCTTTTTTTTTTAAGAAACAGTCTTGCTGATTTGCTTAGGGCCTTGCTAAATTGCTAAGCCTGGCTTTGAACTCGCCATCCTCCTGTCTCAGCCTCTTGAGCTGGGATTATAGGGGTGCACATGGCAGTATTTTAGTTTTTGTTTTGTATGAAACATAATGTTAGCTATATGTTATTACAAAGTAGATAACAATAATTATTATTTACTTATTTATTGATGAGTGGGGATTGAACTCAGAGCCTTATGCCTGCTAGGAAAGCATAGGTTCTACAACACAACTAGGTTCCCAGTCCTAAGACATTTTCTTTTATTTTTCTTTCTTTCTATTTTTTTTTTTTTTTTTTTTTGGTACCAGAGATTGAACTCAGACATGATTAATCACTGAGCCATATCCCCACCCATTTTTACTTTTACTTTTTGAGACAGGGTCTTAAGACATTTTTTATGGACTTATTTTATTAGAGCTTTTATATATATATATATATATATATATATATATATATATATATATATATATTTATTTATTTATTTATTTTTCAGTACCGAGGCTTGAACCCAGTGCCCAGTGCCCAGAGCTCTATCACTGAGCTACATCTCCATTCTGGGGTTACATAACTTAAATTTGACTTCTCTAACAGCATCATGGAAGATGAATTTGGAGTTTTTCAGTTTATTCCACCACTCCCCAAATGCATACTAATAAGCTTATGTGAAAAGTTAGAATTTTTTTGACCCCATAAATCTAACTGGACTGACTGGTTTCATAGTAAGGGTGCTTTGCTATTTAACCACTGTTAAAGCAAATGTGAAAAAAAGAACAAAAATTAAAAAGCAAACCATTCTCTCTTCCCCTATTTTACCATAGCCTATTTTGTCTCCTATTTTATAGTGAATTGAGGAAGAAACTCTTGTTGCTTCATTTTTTACAGGTTTCTCTCTAGGAGTCAAGATTGAGTTATTTTATTCTGTTATTATTTTGCAGTTCTGGGAGTCCAACTCAGGGTCTTGTGAATGCCAGGCAAGCTCTCTACCACTGAGCTACATCCCAGCCATCATTCTCTATCTTATAGTTTGGAGTTTCTTTCTTTAGAGGATGAGGCCATTGAAGCATTTTTTAGGTGTGACTCCCCTCTTTTTCACTTCTGCTCTAGGCTGAGGCAGTCCCTGATCCTGGACAATCTGATCAATTATCCCCCTAGGATATTTAAGTAGGTAGTTGAAGAGAGCCATAGTATAAACCAGCCTGGGATTTGAAAATTTCAATGCAAAAGATAAAAAACATCTGATCAGGAATTGGATTCACAGGAAGTTTTGTGGATCATTTGCAGAGCCATACCTTTTTCTTTTTCATAAGTTAGACTTGGAAATTTTTGAAACTCTTTTAACTTGGACAGCCTCTTGCCAATTTTCCAATGCATAGAATGATTATGAATCACTGGGAAAGAGAAAGAATAATTAGTTTTCATTTTTCTTTTCTTTCTTTTATTTTTGTGGAATTGGGGAGTAAACTCAGTGTCTTATGCATGTTAGTCAAGCGCTCTGTCACTGAGCTACACCCCACACTTTCATTAAAAATGGTCACTTCCTGCTGATTCATAATGGGGATGGGGGAGCGGCATGGGAGGAATACATGAACTTTAGATAGGGCAAAGTGGAGAGAGGGTAAGGGAAGGGACGTGGGGGTAGGAAAGATGGTGGAATGAGATAGACATCATTACCCTAAGTACATGTATGAAAATACGAATGGTGTGACTCTACTTTGTGTACAACCAGGACATGAAAAATTGTGCTCTATTTGTGTAATATGAATTGAATTGCATTCTGCTGTCATATATAAAAAGCTAGAATAAAAAAGAATATAATATGTACATAGATTGTAAAAAAAAAAAAGGTCACTTCTGTTGATTGGTATGCACATGAAGCAGAGCTAATCTTTGGCTTATCTTTACTTAATTCTTATGTGTCTTATCATTCTGATTTGGAGCTAAATTAAGTCAAACTCCTGTATCTTGTGCTTGTTGTGTACTGAGAAAGTAGCTCAGTAGTAGAGAGATTGTTTAGCATGTATGAGGTCCTTGGTTCAAATCCCGAGCACTGAAACAACAAAAAGCTTTTTTAAATTTCTACATGTCCTCTTTCCTCCCAAGTAAATAAATAATCATACTTAAGCCACTTTGTTGATTTTCCTTGACTGTGAAAAGTAAAGCAAAATTTAACTTTAGTAATAATTCTGCTTCTTAGAAACTGGAAAGACTGAAGACATTATTATCAACATGTTTTCATTCAATATAGGAAGATATATTCAATAACTTCCTCACAGATGATTAATTTCTATTTTTAATCATGGGTTGGGGTGGAGCTCAGTAATACAGTGCTTGCCTAGTGTGCACTCAGGCCCTGGGTTCCATCCCCAGTATGTGTACACACGTGCCCATGTACACACACATGAAAAACTCTATTTGTAATCACAATATCAAATAACAGAACAAGTTTTAATACTCACTTACTAAAAGGAGAGTAGAGAAATTTCCAAGGTCATACAAAAAAATGTAAAAGGTGGCAAAGGGAAGAATGATTAAATAATTTTCTTTATACTGGGTGTGGTAATGGATGCCTGTAATCCCAGTGGCTGTAATCTGAGGAGGCTAAGTGAGGATCACAAATCCAGAGCCAGCCTTAGCAATTTAGCAAGGCCCTAAGCAACTTAGTGAGACCCTGCCTCAAAAAATAAAGATGGTTGGGGTTGTGGCTCAGTCGTTAAGCTCTCCTGGGTTCAATTGCTGGTACCTAATACTACTACTACTACTACTACTAATAATAATAATAATAATTTTCCCCTTTATTCCTCCATGGTATCAATGTTAAAAACAGTTTTCCTTATCATGTTGAGATGACTCCCACATGAAGATCAAATAAAGTAAAGATTTATTTATTAATTTGTTGATTTTGTGGTGCTCCAGATTAACCCAGGGCCTCACATATGCTCAGCACACACTCTACCACTGAGATAGACCCCCATTCCCAACAGAGGAATTTTTAAAATAAAGGAACAAATCAACTTTGCTGAACTGATAAACCTAGTAGTAGGAGATGGTATCTTAGATGGTGTTCACAACTGTATATACACAGAATTGGAGTTATTGTTATAAACTAAATTGTGCCACCCTAAAATTCTTAAGTTGAAGCTCTAACCCCCATGTGGTGCTATTTGGAGATGGAAACCTAACTGCTTTGGGAAGAAATAAGTTTAGATGAGGTTTGAGGGCTGTATCTTTTATGATAGGATTATTACCCTAATAAAATGATACAGGGGTGAGGTACAGTGGTACACACCTGTAATCCCAGTGACTCAGAAGAATAAATCAGGATTGCAAGTTTTAGGCCAGCCTCAGCAATTAAGCAAGACCCTCAGCAACATAGTGAGACCCTGTCTCAAAATAAAAAAAGCCTGGAGAGGTGGCTCATGCCTGTAATCCCAGTGAGTTGGGAGGCTGAGAGAGGAGGATTTCAAGTTCAAGTCCAGCCTGGGAAATTTAGCAAGACCCAGTCAAAATAAAATAAGTAAATAAATTAATTTTAGCCAGGCACCTTGGCCGGGTGAAGCAGTAGGCTCAGATCACAAGTTTGAGGCCAGCCTCATCAATTTAGGCCCTAAGTAACTTAATGAGAACCTGTCTCAAAAATTAAAAAAGGGTTGGGGATGTAGTTCAATGGTTAAATGCTCCTGTGTTAAATTGATAGTATATATATATATATATATATATATATATATATATATATATATATATATATATATATAAATCACAGGGGTTGGGGATATAGCTCAGTGGGAGAACACTTTCCTAACATATACCAGGCCCTGTATTTTCCCCCAGTATTCCCTCTCCTTGCTAAAAAAAAAAAGTATTTAATGAAAAGCATGGCATTCCTAGTTAAAGGTGCCACACTGTATGTAAACAAAGGCTTAACTACTACTTTAGGTAGTGTATGAAATGTAACTGGGAAGAGGATCCAAGGATTATTTCAGGTGAGATCTTACCTAAGGAATTCAGAGTGAAGCAGACACTGAGGAATGAGATGAAGGTCACAGCAGTGGACCAGAATTTATTTTAGCCAGGCACCTTAGCCTGCTGAGGCAGTAACATGGAGCCACCAGAGTTCTTTCTCTGACATACCTTCAAAAAAAAAGTTCAACTATATATAATCTCCACTGCTTGAGGGCCAGGAAAACCAGAGATCCTAGGATTCTGACCTTAGAGGAGTAAAGTCAGGTTATAAACAAAATTAATTTTAGAAAACTGTGAAAGCAAGCAGAGATTATAGAAATTAAGAATAGCTGGGTGCAGTGGTATACACCTGTAATCCCAGTGGCTCAGGAGGCTGATGCAGGAGGACTGCAAATTCAAGGCCAGCCTCAGCAATTTAGTGAGGCCCTCAGCAACTTAGTGAGACTCTAGCTCCCACTACTTTTTCTAGCCTTGAGGAAATGGTAGATGCTCATCTTTGTCTTAGAACTGTCTCTTTGGGGTCAGAGAATGTGCACACACACTTTTGAATCCCTCTGAGCTGGAGGTTCAGGATCTCTTGTGTCACTTTCCCTTAAGATATTTACCTGAATGTGTGGTTTCCTTCAAATAGGCCAGCCTCATAGAGCCTTCTACACCTTCTCTAGCAAACCGAAGAGACTTATATTTTCTACATGGAGTTAAAGCTTCCATTTAAAAATATGCACCAGAAATGAGGAAACAGAAAAAAAGGAAACTGAAAAATACATGAAGAACTAACTGTTCATGATACAGATCTGATTATATGTTTCACTTCCTTTTGTTTCTTTTTTCTTTCAGTATCTGGGATAGAGCCCTAAGCAACTTAGTGAGAACCTGTCTCAAAATAAAAATTACCCGAGAGCTACATCCTCAGCCCCCGGCCCCCCCCCCCGCCTCAAACTTGCTAACCTCCTGCCTCAGCCTCCAGAATTACTGTGATTAAAAGTGTACACCACCAAGCCTGGCTTTTAATTTCTTACATAATATTTTTCCTTTTTGATTTCCAGATGGTCAACATAAATTAATTTTTAAATATGTCCTCAGGAAATAGTTCGTAGGCTTTAGACAAATGTTGTGCTCCCGAATCAATCTATTTTTTTGTTTTTGATATTGCGAATTGAACCCAGCAGTGCTCTACACTGAACTATATTCCTAGCTTTTTAAAATTTTTATTATGAGACAGGGTTTACTAAATAACCTCGGTTGCCCTAAAAGTTGTGATCCTCCTCCTGTCTCAGTCTCCCCAGTGGCTGTGATCACACACGCAGGCCACCAAACCCAGACTGAATATATTTTTGTTTTTGTCAGATTTTGTATAATATTACATCTGTGAATTTAATTAACATTTTTTTCTAATTCAGAAAAAATTTAGACTCTCTCAGCCTAGGGAGATGAGCAAAAGTCTGATAGCATTAGGACTAAAACAGTACCAAATGCACCTATAGCAAGAAAGAGAAAATCATTGCTGCATTAAAGATGCTTGAATATATCTGCAAGGTTTGGGGGGATTTCAGAGATATTGTGTAATTTTCTAAACTGAAAGAAAAGTGTGTGCTAAGGAACAAGGAACAGCACCTATGGAGTTGTGCAGGTCAGAGACAGGCTTTGTCATATCAGAAATTTGGGGATTCTTTCAGACACAGGCTCCAAGATGTGGACCTTCCTTCTCCTAAATCACTGACACCAAGATATTCTCAGTTGACTAATTTTTTTTTTTTTTGTATCAGGGATTGAACACTGGGGTTTTTGACCAGTGAGCCACATCCCTAGCACTTTTTATTTTTTGAGACAGTATCTTGCTGTTGCTCAGGGTCTCATTAAATTGCTGAGGTTAGCTTTGAACTTGTAATGCTCCTGCCTCAGCTTCCCAAACTGCCAGGATTAGAGGCCTAGACCACCATGCACAGCTCACTTGACTAATCTTAAATATAGAAAACTCATTACACCCTATATTAATTGTTCAGTTTGAGGATGTTAAACAACTAGTTGTGAAACCAACACTGAAATAGCCTAGGTATCCTGGAATCCCTCCTCAGAATACAATCCTCAGAATACAACTAAAATTCAGCTGGGTACCTGGCGAACGCCTGTAATCCCAGAGGCTTGGGAGGCTGAGGCAGGAGGATTGTGAGTTCAAAGCCAGCCTCAGCAATGTCAAGGTGCTAAATGGCGAGGTGCTAGGCAACTCAGTGAGACCTGTCTCTAAATAAAATAAAAAATAGGGCTGGGGATGTGGCTCAGTGGTTGAGCGTCCCTGAGTTCAATCCCCAGTACTAAAAAAAAAAGAATTCAACTGAAATTTAATGATTATGTAGGGAAAATAGTTATGAGTTGGAAGCCATCCACTGAGTTGTTTTAGGAGTCAGAGCAATGAGAAAAGACCTTTTCCTAAGTAGTATTGTAAGGGTCCCGCGAAACGTCGGAGAAAGAGACCACCAAGTGACCACTCATGCAATTGGCAGAAGGGGGATTTATTGAACCAGCATGCTGGGGCTCCGTGCCCACTCAAGAAGGGAAAGCAGCCCAGAGCCCCGAGCAGGGGCTGAGCACTGCTTAAGTACACTTTTTGGGGAGGGCGGAGGGCTTTGTATACATCAGAACAAATCATCATTAGGCGCGGGAAAATTGAATAACAACTCCTAAACATGATTGGTTCATTCATTGGCGGGAACAGGTCAGGCTGGAGTGATAAGTCATTCCTAAGGAGGGGGTTACATTTAAACTGATTGGTCCAGGCCCTGCAATGCCTATGTGGGACCACACAGAGCCCTTATTACTGGGCAGTTCCAAGCATTGTCTTAACAGCTACAGAAATTTAACTCAGACCTTGCAGCTTAGAAACTTTACAACACCAGGTCTTTTACCCTTTAACTTTTACGCTTTAACTTCAATTTCTTTTAGCCTTACAGTATACATACTAAAGTACTGTTGGGTGTCCTGGCTCTCTCTATCTGCAGTTCCCCTAGTATCCCTGTAGCCTTTCCCATTGAGTTTCTGTCTTTTTCTAAATATTTAATTTTTTTTAGTTTTCGGCGGACACAACATCTTTGTTTGTATGTGGTGCTGAGGATTGAACCTGGGCTGCAGGCATGCCAGGTGAGCATGCTACCTCTTGAGCCACATCCCCAGCCCGAGTTTCTGTCTTTTTCATTCCTGTGTCTTGTATTAAGTTGTAGAGTATGAAGGAAGAGTATGAGGCTATTCCTTTGCTCACACATACTGGGAAAAGAGGAACATATGCGAAAATAAGGGAAATCATTTGAAATAAAACTGCAGAAAGAATAAAAAATCACTTTTCAAAATAAAAGCAGAATTGTGTGTAGGCCCAGGTCTGAAAATTCTAGCAGAATACTTTGAATATTACCAGAGAATATTGCAAAAACTACAAAAACAAACAACAACAAAAAGCCCATAGGAGGACAAATCTAGGTAAGAGTTGGTAGCTGTTTTATTCACTTCCTCTTCACCTGGTTGTGAAGCCAGATTTAAAGTTAGGTAGTCAGTGTAGTTAGGTAAATCGGGTCTAATATCGAGTGAAATCTAAAATGGAGACCATGCGGAGAATGACTCAGGGAAAACACAGGACAACTTATGGAATGTTAATGAAGTCCTGAAAAGGCCCTAGGCCAAAGTCCACCTCAAAGAAATGTTAATGAACAGCCCCCAGCAAAAAGGTGCTGACTCAGAAGTCCTTCCTGACCAGATTACTTCTTTGGCCCACCTGTGTCCCACCCCTTGGGCTTTCCCACCTACATTCCATCACTGAAAGAACTATAAAAAGGGGAGACAACATCCCTTCCATGGATTCCACCTCTTGGGTCCCCTTCTTCCTCCGGGAGAAGTCTTTTCTGCTGTCCTTTAATAAACTTCTAATTTCTACTCTGACCTTGCCTCGGCGTGCTTCTTTGGTGTTATTCTTCAACATTGGGGAAGCAAGGACTCGTCACCAGTCAACAGCGGTAACAGTTGGTGTTAGAAAGTCCTACCCTAGGTTACCTACATGGAGAGACTCACAATCCCAGATACTGGACAGATGAGACTGACAACACTTCAGTCACACATGCTCACAGACTGGGAGAGGAGGAAGCACAAACAATGCAGGGTCCCAAAGAAATTGCACTAGGGAACAGAAAGAAGAGGCTGAGATTGTGGGGAGCAGGACTTTTCCTACCAAGAAGGCAAAATAGTCCCCTGGTTCCCAAGGTGGGGGTGGTATAATTGATCTGAATAATTTAGTGGGCTGTAGGAAAATGAAAGTGGTTAGTGTGAGGACCAGATGTAGTGCCATTGGCCCAGATGTGAAGGGAAGCAACTGTGTGAGGAGCACATGGGGGGAGAATAAGGAACCTTTTACTCTTGGTGTTAAAGATATTAAGGCACTACAAGAAAGTCTGGGTCTTAGAATACAATAGAATTAGGATATATGGAGCACATGCTGTTAGGATGAATCCACAGATGTTTCTTCTTTAAGACACAAGATGTATGGATCAACAATTTGAACTTCCCTACATTTCTTTGGAAGGGAAAGAGCATGGAGGCCAGGTGCTCTTTTAAAAGGAGAGTCTGTTGTTTAGGGTAAGAACAGGGTATCTGATGCTAGGGGTATAGTTCAGTGGCAGAGCAAATGCCTAGCATGCCCAAAGCTCTGGGTTCAATCCCCAGCACAAAGAAAACAAATAAAAACACTATAAAAAATCAGGGTATTTGGCCAGGTATGTTGGCACATTCCTGTAATTCAGTGGCTGGAGAGATTGAGGCAGGAGGATTGCAAATTTGAAGTCAGCCTCAGCAACCTAGTGAGGCTGTAAGCAACCTAGGGAGACTCTGTTTCAAAAATAAAAAGTAAAAAGGGCTGGGGATGTGGCTCAGTGTTAAGCGTCCTTGAGTTTAATCCCTGGTACCAAAAAAAAAAAAAAAAAAAAGTCAAGGTGAAAAGACAGAAAGTCCAAGGACCACACCACACACCGGAATCCCACTCGAAAGATTGTTAGAGCATGGAGCAAACTGACCAGGCTGTCCCTCCAAGAAGAGCAGCAGCCTTTCGGAACTCACAAGGCAGCTTTGTAGCCTGCAAGAGGAATTTCACAAGCATGCTCAGGGGTACATCATGGGCTGGGGTGGGGTCAACTCTTCAGCAGGCATATGTTCTTCCTGGAGGCTAAGCAGCATTGCCTCAGGATCTCTAGATAAAATGGCTCTTAAGTTGAAACCTGGGAATCCCTGAATAAAATGGCTTGTAAATCAAAACTTAGAGTGTCCCGACCAGCAGGACACATCAACGTGGGTAGCGAACCTAGATGGGGAGGAATGAAGGGACAAGAGACACGAAAGGTGACAGCAAGACAAAAATTCTGATCAAGCTGCCAACTTTTATTTTTCACACAGGGGTATTTATATGCTGGGGATGGGGAAGCTCTCTAATCAACAATTGCTGGATGTGGGTGGTAAAACTGCAGGTGCAAGATGTCTGATGATCCTGATAACAGCAGGATGTTCCAGGGAGATAGGTGGCTGCAGGATGCCTCCCAGGCAGGATGTCTCCCAGGGGGCTGTCAGGCTAATCTTTGAAGGAGAATTTCCTTCCAGTCCCTGACATTAGAGGAGTCCCTAGATAAAAATGGCTCCTGGCCTAAAATGGTGGATCTGATGCCAATATTCCTCCCTTTTTGTTTTTATGGGGGGTGGGGAGTGAGGATGATAGTCTTTCTTCTGTAGCTTCTTCCTGCTGGTTAGAGGTGAAGAATCTCATTCCTGTAAAGGGGATCAGGGAGGGTTTTAGGTGGGGGCAAAGTCTCTGGAGTCAGAGGAATTGACCATGAGTCGTAGGTCTCTGTCTTGGGCATCAGGGGCTGGTAATCTTGAAGAAGTATTTGGGAAAATAAAAAAAAAAAAAAAGTATTCAATTGACTGGTTGGTGAATTTGTGTATCTGATCTTGCAGTAATTTCTGTAGGCAGTTTAACAGGCATGGTCCTATTAGGAGAAACATAAAGAGGACTAATAGGAGTCCTGTGAGGGGGAGAAGTCATACTTGACCTAACATTCCCCAAGGGAACTGTTAGCCTAGTTGCTGTTTCCTCTTTTCTAGCTGCTGTTGTAGTGGATCTTGTCCTTCACTACTGGTTGACATAAAAACAACACTCCTGTAGGTATAGGCAGAGGCATCCGTTCTCTACTATTAATAGGTCCAGTCCACAGCAGTTTTGTAGAACTGTAGAACAGTTCAATCCTTGGTACCAAAAAAAATAAAACAAAAAGTCAAGTGAAAAGACACAAAGTCCATGGCCTTAGGCCTGAGCCTAAGTAATTCCATTTTAAAAACTCCAGTTTGAAACCTTCAGTCTCACCAGGCACGCCTAATGGAGCCCTAAGTATGGCTCCTCAGGCACAAAAAAGTCACTTCTCCCCACCCTGATAAACTCAGAGTAAAGCCTCTGGCAGGCTGTCCTGCCCTGATAAGAGGGAAAGGCACCTGATAAGAGGGAAAGATTAGGGTGTGGACCACCAGAGCAGATGTTTTAACCCCAAGGTAAATGATGTCACTGAAAGATCAGCTGATATGGCAGCTAATATGGATTGAAAGGGGGGTCAAAAGCCCCCAAATTTTGTATGAATAATAGAGCAAATGAACAGACATTCAGCCAGCCAATACTGATGCCCTCACACTGAAAGCCTGATGAGGACCTGGACTGACATCCCAACATTTTTCACCGTTTGCTGATCCTCTGCATTTTCCTTACTGCTCTCAAACTCTACAGCCACATCTTGATCCTGGTGAGAGCTGCAACTTCTCCCTACAACCCTCTCCTCAGCCAGCTGTCAGCTCCACCCCAGGAGAAGCCTGCCTCAGTTCCTGACCTGATCACCATGGTCTGAGTGTGTATCTGCTGGACTTAAAGCCTAAGATTTGAGACTTTTGATCTGACACTTGAACTTAGCATGCAGAGGGAATATCTGTCCTTAGCCTGTCATGATTAAGTGTGTTTGCAGTGCTTAGAATTAACCTAAAATTGTTTGCTGTGAATTGATTATGTCTGTTGCAGTGCCTAGCATTAAGGATTGTCTTTTTCTTGATTAAGAATCTATTATAGAGTGAAATTGTATTGTGACTTGAGTGAATGAAGCACTGACTAAGGCAGAAATGTGTGGACATTCTTTATTTCTCCCCCTGGAGTGCGAAGTCGCACCTTTTGCCAATCATGACAAGGACCATAGAGGCTGAGGAGTCCAGTTGATTCTGGAGGGTTAGTATAGACTCCGCTACCTGCTGGATATCCCCTATCAGCTGATTGGAGAGCTGATGAAAATAGGTAATGTGTGTGGTTATTCCTGCCCTTCCAGTGGCTAGGCCTGCTGTAACCCCAGGGTGGCTAGTAGGGAAACAAATTGAATAGCTGGTTTGTTTCAAGGGCTCATGAGTAGAGACTTACCAATAAGCTGTTTATGAGGCCTAGAAAACCTGGTATTAAATGAGAGAAGCCAGTAATTTCTTGCCAGAAGGTGTGATGGCGGAGAGGTTGTCCCCATAACAAGGTTGGAGAGGACAAGGCCTTTATTTGGGAATATAAATCTTTAACATAGCCAGAGTTTTCAGGAATGTAAACACAACATTTAACTTTTAATGTTACAGATGTTTACCCCCTCAAGATGTAGTTAGGATATTTAATGTCATATGATTTTGTCAAATATCTATTTTTGTTACTTAGGGCTGGATAATCATACCAGTGAACATAAAGCCTACTTTTGTAGGTTAGGAATATCTGGCTCTGGCAGTTTCTCTTGATAATTATTAGGCATTCCTTCCTAAGAATCTCTCTTTCGTAGTCTCCAGTCTTATATATTCTTGGGGGCTAGCACAAGTGTATATCTTAAGTTACATTTAATTGTCATTTCCTTTTTTTTTTTTTTTTTTTTTTTAATGCTTAGGAATGGCTGTGTTTTGGTTTAACTGTTTTTGCTAGGTATTTAAGATCAAGCTGGTCAAAATTGACTTTGTTTCGATCTATTATTAAGAGTCGACTGAGTTCCCACAGGGGTCACTCGTGGGGGGAACTTGAGAGCAGTTTCTTAGCTCTGCTAGTGCCATTTGTGCTAGGATGGGTCCAGGTCTTGCTGACCATGTGGCTTCCCTTGAAAGCATCAGGGATGTCTCCCTTCTCCAGTGAACCTCCTCTTCACAGCAAGTGCACTGATTGACTTTTCATTCTCCAGTGGTCTCATTAATTTCCCTGATCCTGAGGTTATGTGGCCCAGAGTTGCAAAGCTCTTTAGAGAAGTTCCCTGTTCCCTGGATTCAGACTGACTCGGAGATTAAGAGCCAAATATTGGTTTCTACTTTCTTTTCTTTTTTTTTTTTTTTTTTTAATATTTATTTTTTAGTCGTGGTTGGACACAATATCTTTATTTTTTATTTTATTTTTATGTGGTGCTAAGGATCAAACTCAGGGCCTTGCACATGCTAAGCGAGTGCTCTACTGCTGAGACACAACCCAAGCCCTCTACTTTATTTTCAAGTCAACTTACAATAACTACTTATTTTGTTTTTCAAATGAGGAGTATGCAATTGAAAAATTTAGCTGCTCAATTTTATTCAGCTACATCACAAATAAGCACAAATGACAGTCTGCAAACTTTGGAGGGTTGAGATAGTAGACATTATGGTTATCTTCAATAAATTTAACTATTTAACCAAAAAAGACTGTCTTAAATAAACCTCCTTGGGACTTTCCTCTAATTTTGTTAAAGTGGGTTCCAGAAGAACAGCAATAAAACTTAAAAGTGAAAACTCTAAAGCATTCTGTACTATTGTATAAATTTTCACTATTTGCATGACTAAAAACAGTTGATTTGCTAAACAACACTGAAGACAATTCTGATGGCACTACTTAGACCAAAATATTTCTCACCAAAAAAAATTATACAGAAATATTTACAGGGTAGCTTTCAAGAGATGTTTTACATTAGTATCATATGCTTTTTTTTTTTTTTTTTCCATGTCAAATACTTAGTCCAATCTAGGTATGGTGGTACAGGTGTGTAATCACAGCAGCTTGGGAGAGAGGAGATCACAAGTTTGAGAAACAGCTTCTTCAATTCAGTGAGGTCCTAAGCAACCTAGTGAGACTCTGTCTTAAGATAAAATATGAAAGGGGTGAGGATGTAGCTCAGTTGTAAAGCACCTCTGGATTCAATCCTCAGTACCTCCCCCCAATTATATATGAGAATTCATAAAATAAGTCCATGCATTATTACATCTAAGAAAATCATATACAAAAAATATATATACAAAAAATCAAATACTTGTGACAGCATTTCTGTTGGAAGCAGTCTTATATACAAAATCAACCCAGTTTCTCTGCTGTGTTTAGATAAATTTTAGAGATTATGGAGAAAAAAATCTTAGTACATTTGTGATGATATAAAGTGTTAATATTAGGGATTTAGCATGTTTCCTTTTTAAAAAGCACCCAGAATACATAATATCAGTACAAAGAAAACTACAAAAAAACTCTGGATAATTATATTTGATTATACTACATAATTTAGAATGTAGGGTTACTGGTTAAAAGTTTTTCTACTTTACTCATTTCATTGACAGCATTATTTTGTGAATTAATGTTTATATTTAGTTCAGCTGCACTTATGGCACAAAAGCTCATTTTCAAAACAGGGCACCAATTTTCTTGACATATATATATATATATATATATATATATATATATATATATATATAAGAACTTTATTTTTAGCAGCAATTGTATTTTTGAAGGTTAACAATTATATAGAGCAAATATACTTTTTGTACTTTATGCTCACCAGTTACAATAGTCACAAAAGGCTAATGTCAACCTTAAAAGTAATCTTTCAGGTGCTGGGGATGTGGCTCAATTGGTAGCGCGCTCGCCTGGCATACGTTCGGGCCAGGTTCGATCCTCAGCACCACATACAAACAAAGATGTTGTGACTGCCGAAAACTAAAAAAATGAATAAATATTAAAATTCTCTCTCTCTCTCTCTCTCTCTCTCTCAAAAAAAGTAATCTTTCACTCTTCCAAATGCACATCTTGATGGAGTCTTCCCCTTCCCCCTCACTTCTTGACCTCCTGGAGTTTCAGACCAGATACTTATGTGTTTTAGATGAGATTTTAGGTGAGTGAAAAGGGTAAAATGAAATAATTCTTAGCTCAGGTGTGTTCCAGTGCCTTAAAGTTTAGATATATGACAAAAAGTACTAATTGACAACCTAAAAAAAAAAAAAAAAAGAGAGAGAGAGAGACAGTCAAAGGTGATTTGAAAATCCTAAACCCGGAACAGCTGCTGAACAGCAAAGTGGCCATTATAATCCACTGTGGGGCAGCTACCACTGACTGGCCCTGAGGGTGAGACTCTAGTGCTGTGATTATTGGTAAACATGCAGGTTTAACAGAAGATTTTAACAAATTAAAAACTGAAAATATGTTTTTAAGAACAATTTAAATTGAGGGAATAATGATTCTAAGGTATTCTATGTAAAGAGAGATTATAAAGGGAATTGTCAACTGAGCATGTTACATGAATTCTGTGAATACAGTTTTCATGATTAGCATGTATATAATACATGCATTGTGATAATCTCTCTCTAAATTTACTAACTCTCTAGAATAATATTTTATGTTAAATTAATATTGCGCTTTAGGTGAAATACTTATATCAGGATGGCAGTAACACATATCAGTTATGAAAATTCAAATGAGCTGACAAATTTTCCAAACAGCAAAATGAAGTCCTTCACCAAAATAGTCACAGGACCATATTTAGAGAGATGGCTCAAATGTGCAATTTATGAATGAAAATTCAGATACTATTAAACAAGTTCTGAAATGGATGGATTTAATACCAAGAATATTATTTTCCATAAATTCCCACCACAGAAAAATTGGATGCACATGTTGAGGCTAAACATGAGAAAATGATTTAGGGAGAATATATCCACAAGTAATTTGATATGACAAAGTAAAATACTGAAGTCAAATGGACAATAAAAACTTGAAAGATAATGCTCTGACAACAAAATGACAAAAATAACATAAAGGGCCACAGTTAAGGCATCTAGAAAAATTCCACATGGCTTTGGATTATTAAAATATTTTATACTATTTTTTTTTTTAAAACAAGACTTGAAAGCATTTGAAAAATGTGCAAATTGTATGAAACCCCTGCATAGCAAATTTAGGCAGTTTGTGAGCATCAATAAGATGTTTAGGAAGGAAAGTGAAGAAGCTTCTCCCTGTAAGATCACACATGGTGTGGGAAGGCTTCCCAATTCTCTTATACTAGGTGGCAACTCAGAGGTCTGTGCAGCAGTCACAAATAAGGCATTGTTTTGTGGAAGGGAAGGGATCACAGAGTTTTCATTGGTTGGGGAACAACCCAGCTTTAGTTTTTCCAGATACTCTGCATGTATAGGTTTATGACACTGGAGACTTTGGTTGCTTCTGCTACTTTGAACCATTCTCCCTTCCTATGTTAACAGGATCTCCCCAATATTCTAATATGTCAGTGACTCACATATATACCTAGGAGTCTTTGTGATTTTCCTTGGATCAAGTCTCCTCGTAAACTTCCCTCACAGCAGCACCAGCAGGTCACCTGCTGGGACAATAGGCTAGTCTGGGTACTCACCAACAGCACTTTGTCCCTCTGTACACTCTGGAAGCCCAGGTAGGCAGCCTCTTCTTAATGACCTTGTTTTCCTAGGTCCATGTCTGGTTGGGCTTGAACTTCATCACAGGCTCACCCCATTGGTGAATAATAGCCAAGTGGGTTGGAGGCTAGACATAGTGGTGGGAAAAGTGGTTATGCGGGTCAGTCCAGGACTCACAGAGGCAGGACCAGAGTGTTGTTGCTTTAGCCCAGGTGCAGGGATGCAAATACAGTCCCTGACCAGACATCCACATCTCTCCACTGAGTACTCTGCCACTCGCCTGTGGTCCTCCTACATCAACTGTTAGGAAAAAGTGAGGCTCCAGGCTGGTATATCTTGCAGACAGGGCAGCAGTGCAAAGGTAGCCAACTATAGAAAGAATTCTTAAAACTTAATAGTAAGGAGCTGGAGGTGCAACTCAGTGATAGAATGCCTGAGCACCAGGCCCTGGATTGTTCAAACCCCAGGTCCACAAAACAAAACAAAAAACAAACAGAAAAACAACAACAAAACCATAATTTTCACCCTGGGATCAATCCCTAGCCCATAAGTGAAAAAAAAAAAAATTCTCATTTTTGTGTTGTTAAAGACAATTATGTGAGGCCGTTGCTTAGGACTCCTGAAATTGGCAGGAGGAATTGGGTTTGGAGTGAGCATGTATATTGGTCCCAATAGGCCAAGTCAATACAGAGTTTAATGAGCAACAGCTTTTGTTGATTGGGAGGCCCTAAACCATTAATTAGTTCAATTGTAACCAACTGACGGGTTGACTAAGCTGTAGCCAATTTGTTTTCTAAGGCTTCCCTCTGTTTTTCTCTAAAAGCTATCTGATTAGGTGATTGGCTGAAGTCCCAGAAGTAGTATTGTTTCTGGGAGCTGCCAGGTTAAAAAATGTTTTGGTTTGTTTTTTATCCTTTTCTCTCTCTCTCTTTTTTTTTTTTTTTAAGAATTTTAATATTTATTTTCTTTTTTAGTTTTCAGTGGACACAACATCTTTGTTTGTATGTGGTGCTGAGGATCGAATCCGGGCCGCACGCATGCCAGGCGAGCACGCTACCACTTGAGCCACATCCCTAGCCCCTAAAACATGTTTTACTTTGTTTTCCTCTGTTGTTTTTTGCTCAGGTAAACTTCACTAAAATTCAGCCATGGAACAGGCCTGTAATCCCAGAGGCTCAGGAGCCTGAGCAGCAGATCTCTAGTTCAAAGCCAGCCTCAGCAATTTAGTGAGGCCCTAAGCAACTTATCAAGACATTGTCTCAAAATAGAAAAATAAAAAAAGCTGAGGATGTGGTTCAGTAGTTGAGCACACTTGCGTTAAATCCCTGGTACAAAACAACAACAACAAAAAAACAGACATAAAACTTTACTGAACTTCATTAGTCTGAGGAATTTTCTTTTAAAAGACTAAGTTTCTGCAGTGGGCTGGATATGTAGCTCAGATGTAGAGTGCATGCTTAGCTTTGGCAAAACCATGGGACCAGTCTCTAACACTGAAAAATAGGCAGTACACAAATAAACAAGAAGTCATCCAAGAAAGAAAAAAGGAAAGAAAGGAAAGGAAGAAGGAGTAAAAATAGGAATTATTCAAGATAAAGTCCAAAACTCCCACAGACATCAGCAGAGAGAGAACAATATCTCCCAACGACCAATTGTAATTGGCATCATGAATGTCCCTCTTTTAACATTTACAGAAAAGGTAACCTTAAGTAACCTGAGATCAACCAGTTATTTTTCTATTGTTCTGCACACTGTCCTTGCCTTTATGGGAATTAAAATGAACAATTGTCCTGTGATGGCTCAGACCCAGGAAACAAGGTTTGGGGCTCCACAGGTGGAAGAAATGCAAGACACAGTTACCCCCAAGTATTTTCCATAGTTTCCTATTAGATACAGGCCAAACAAAGAAGGCACACTGGCAACAGGTTACATTAGTGGGCTCATACTCACAAGCAAATATTTATGACCTCTAGAGCATATGCTGAATCAAGAGTGTTTCAGACCTTGACTGACAATAACATAGCCTGTTCCCAGCCCTGGCTACACACTAAAAGCATAACAGCCTACCAGAAGTCTCACAGAGGGAGTCTAACTACAGACATTTGGGCCTGCTCCAACACTGGGTATGGTAATGGTACAAATTATGTTATATACATTCAGTACTATATCAGAATGAACACTGCTATTATGTAGAATACATAAATAAAAATATAAAATAAGCATTTTGCAAACTGTTTTTACATTAAAAAAAAAAACACTTTTTTTTTTTTTTAACAAATATGCATTGTGATTTTTCTTCTGCCCTCACACAGCTCAGGGTGCAGAACCATCCCCACCACCTGGGCTGGGTGCAGGGTGGGGAAAGACTGGCCCTGGACCCTCAGCTCTCCAAAGGATGAGGACCAGCCTACCTGGGCAGAACATACCCACTTTGTGTGCGCTGTGAGCAAAAGATCACAAAAGTGCACAGCAAGAGGTCCATGCCATGGCATTCAGTGTATCCCCTTGTCAGTTGGGCCCCATGGAGCTTCACTGGCTTGGGGTCACATCCTGAATCTGTTTGGGAGAGCGGGAGGTTCACAAAGTCTGTTTCCCCGTCACTGTAATGTAGACATTCATGCCATCACCATCATGAAATTGTCAAGGGACTCAGTGTAATAGCTCACATGGAGGACCACTGCAGAAAAAATGACACGAAGTGGTTCCTGGTGATGTTACCACACCACAAACTCACTGCTGCCATGGGCCAGATCTGTCCTTGCCCCTCTATTATCTCTGCTGAGCAGGCCTAGCTTAGTCTAGTTCTACTGTTTCTCCTAGAAGCCTGACTTCACTCCTAGTTTGATGGTGTCCCTCAACTGGGATCACAAATTCAGACACCCTACTGTGGGACTGCACAGGACCTGCAAATTACCTCCTCATGTCTATGACATCCACTTTCCTGAGTACTGGCACCTGTCTTTAGGGCCTGCTTTCCCAGGGCACAAATCAGGATGACCTCTCACTTCCTAGGCAGCCAAACAGAGCTGCACTGTGACCACAAGAGGAACTTGCTCACACTGAGTGTCCCTGAGTCAGGTATACAGTACCTAGTGCTCCCATTTGACAAGTGCCAGAATCTATTTAATAATGATTATCATTAGCCTTGTCCTGAGGAGAATCATTTGTGCATGGAGACTTCAGTGGGTTTGCATCCAGGACACTCCCAAGATCAAATGTGTGTTAATCCCACAGGCTAGTGCTTCATTGCTGACAGTTCACCCCCAACCTTTATGGCAAAGTTTAGCAGTCCTGTAAGAAAATCCAGACAACTGGATATGGTTGCACATACCAGTGATCACAGCATCTTAAGAATTTGAGGCAGGAGGATCTCAAGTTTAAAGCCAGCCATGGCAACTTAGTGAGACCCTGTCTGAAAATATCAAAAAAGGGTTAGGGAAGTAGCTCAAAGATAAAGAATCACTGGGTTCAATCCACACTACCACCAGAAAATGAAAATTGAATTTTTAAAGAAGTAACCACAATGGCTTTTAACACCTCAAAGAGATTAAATACCCTCCTGAACTTCCCTCTCTGCTCTTCAAATTATGTATAGTGTCTTTGCAGATTTCAACAAGTGTGTCTGCAGCTTTGAGCCTAGTGAAGCAGTGGAGTGCCACATGCCATCATAGTCGTTGCCTTCCTACTACCCTAGAAGGGACTGCTGTCCCATTTCACAGATAAAGTATGTAAGACTTAAATGGGAACAATCATCTTTCTTTCTTTTGATCTGTCTGACCTCAGATCCTAAACATCAAGGGCACTATCTGAAGGAAGGCAATGTCCACTAGGTGCAGAAGTCCTTACACTCTCTGGGCAATCACCTCTGCCCCATAAACAGGGGTCTGTCTCATCTCCTCTAGAATGGCCTTTGTGTGTCTTCCCCACAGGACCCATGTACTCTGCTGGGGGCTTCATCTGCAGCTAGATAGTGCTGGTGGTGCACAGCGTGATTATTAGAGGATTTAAGATGCTACTGAAAATTAAAAATCAATGGAATTTTATTAACATGAATACTTTAAAAAGTTTCAACTCAGTCAACTCTTCTGTACTTATACTTAAGTTTACTACATTTCTTACTCTATGACCAAATCCAAGTTTGATGAAGAATGCCTATGGTTGAAGTAACCAGGACAAATTTATAGCCCTGTTTCTTTTGGTTGTTTGTTTTTAACATCCCAGGTTATAGTCCCTTTAAAATTCAAACTGTTCAGAGAAGCCAGCCAGCCATGCAGCCAGATACCCACGGGACTAGAACATCAAGCACCCTTTCTCAGCATCTCAGCTCAGTGGTTCAGCACATGGAGCCTGGAGGGAACCACCATAACCACAGCAGAAGCCTCAGGATCTGACTCAGCCCCCGAGTGGCCTTACCCCTGGGCTGCTGGCATAGCTGGCCAGATGGAGTGACAGTGCAGAGACTGAAGAAGACACATCAGACCAAAACTTCAGCTATAAGATAGTGCCATGGGTTCCTCAGAGAGTATGTACTCCCTAGCCTCCTCCAGGGCCAGGGGACAAGCATTTTCATGTCAGAAATATACCATTGTGTGACCACCAGTGCTATTACCAGTACTCCTGGGTACCTGATGGACTTTAATACTGCCCACACCATAAGTGGTGCAACAAGTTCATAGCCATCATGCTCAGCACCCTTAAGTGGCACTTCAGTAAGAAACACTCCTATTCCCTGTACTGGAGTCTCCACAAAGAAGGACATCCTCAGGAAATGTTGGGGTGCCTTCCTGGGCCTGGAGACTTGTGGCAAGGCTGAGGACCTGGGGGCCCCAAAGGCTGAAGAGGAGGTAAAACAGGAATATAAATACAAGCTGAAGGAGGCAGCCTCTGAGTTGCCCAGCCAAGAGAACTAGTGAAGTCTGGCTCCCTGCTGGGCCTCCTCTGAAGTGGCTCATGGAAGAAGAAGAAGACAAGGAGGATATCCAGGAAACTGGGTGACTAGCCTTCCAGTCTCTCCTGATGAGGCAGTCACCATCTACTCCATCAATGTGACAAACTACCAGTTGTGCCCCTGGGATGACTACCTGATAGGAGGGCAACCAGTGCATCTAGTGTGCATAGTGCACCAAGTCAGTAGCTTTGGCCATGCTCCAGGAGGGTACCATCAAAGCACCTCCTGCAGGGGCAACCCTTCTCCCCAGGGCCCAGGTGCTCAAAACCATCCTGGATACCTAGGAGAATGCAGCTGTGAGCAGCTTAGGTCAGAAAGGTTTCTAGCCACCCACCCCAGGGTCTCCTTAAAGAGACTGGACCCTCCTCCAAATGCCAAATGTTTCCTCTGATATAAGGAGGCTGATTCATAGTGGGGTAGGGAGAGGGAGCATGGCAGGAATAGATGAACTCTAGATAGGGCAGAGGGGTGGGAGGGGAAGGGAAGGGGCAAGGGATTAGAAATGATGATGGAATGTGATGGACATTATTATCCAAAGTACATGTATGAAGACATGAATTGGTGTGAATATACTTTGTATACAATCAGAGATAAGAAGAATTGTGCTCTATATGTGTAAAAAGAATTGTAATGCATTCCACTGTCACATATAAATAAGAAAAAAATTAATAAAAACAAACAAACAAAAAAAGAGACTGGAACCTTCAGCTGGGTACCATGTGTCTAGCATAGATGACTTACTAGTACAGGGAAGGACTATGAGCTCTACTGGGTTTTTGTGCTGAGAGACCCTAGTACCTGGTGCTAGATCTTCCTGTCATTGATAAGGTGCCCTGAGGCCTGGACATGGCCAAAATGGTGAGTTGGGTGGAGTTAAGGCCACTTAGTTGTCTGAGCTAGTAGAAGTGGTGGGGGGCAAGCTAACTCACCCAGCCTCGAAGTTCCACACCCCACACTGTTGGAGAAACCAAAACAGCCTCCCAAATTCCCATACCAAACGCCTCCAGCTGGGCCTGCATCCAGGCGCATCCTGCATGGCACTCCTTTGCCAGGCTGGATGAGGACGCTGTCAGGTAGTAGGAGAGGCCACGGGAAGAGCTGCAGAAACACAGTCTCTTGCAATGACCTGGGGCCTAGTTCTCTGTGGCCTCGCATGCTGTCCGGGCTGCTGGCCCTCCAGTTTCCTAATTGGTTTCTGTGCTCTTGAAGAAGGTCCAACCCTGGCCTAGGCTTCAGCAGGAGGCCTAGCTGGAGGGTGTGGTAAGAGTGCAGAGGGCCAGACCTGAGATTGGGGGTCTGAGAGAAGGTTACCTGGGTTGGGCGAGCTGTGCCCACATCCTGGGTAGGCTTCCAGTGAATGTACATCTTGAATTGAATCCACCAGCCTTGGGCCCCTGCCACGCCCTTTGACTATGACAAAGATGACTTCAAGGGATTAGCACTTTTTGAAACTTTTGCTCCTCACCTGCCTCAAGGGCCTCCCTTTTTCCCTAAACCAAATCTGGAGCCCTTGGTCCAGAACCAACTCTATCTGAAGCCAGGTCCAGAGGTCCAGGCAGTTGGCTTGTATTCCAACGTCTTCCCCATGACCCATTTGTCCTCCTTGAGATTGCCATCTATTCACTGCTCCCAGGACCTGGGACCTAGCCCTGGCCTCCCTTTTTCTTCCAGGCAGCAGTGTCAGACTCTGTGGGAATTGGAAAGGGCCCTGTGATCTCCAAAGCAAGTTTCACAGGGATGTATACACCCATTCTCCTGTGGAGACCAGATGGCCCTGAGGTCAGGCCCTTTTGTGCTCTTTGTAATTTATTCTGATTTTTTATTTAATGTTTTTATATGAAAGGGGAAGCAGTGGGGTGAGACTGGTCCCTATGCAAGTGTCTTATGATTTGTGAATCAGAGATAAGCTGTGAGGTGGTGCAGGAAGAACTTGCAGGAAGAACTTAAAGGAAGAAAAGCCAGGAGAGAGATCAGGATGAGAGGACGCTGCATATCCCATTCTTTCCCAGTCCTTGGCCTTGTGGCTCTGGCCCAAGTGTCTGCCCTTCACAAAGGCAAGCCACTGCAAGGACAGTGGCCCCTTGTACAAGTCAAAGTGGGGAAGTTAGTGAGTGAGACTAAAATGGCTGGGTCTGGAGGGAAAGTGGACTGGCCTAAGGCCAGGGCTGCCTTGGTGGGTGAGAAAGCAGAAGACAAAGTAAAAGTCCCTCTCTCCTCCCTTCCTGTACCAGTCCAGAAATGGAGGTTCAAGGGCTCAGGCCCAGCCCTCTTGATCCCTCCTGATTGGGAGCAGAACTTTTATATCACAGATTTTAGAGCTTTTTTATATAATTCAAGACTATCAGAGTTGGAAGGGACTGATTATTAGCTAGAACAGCAATCTCAGGGAAGCCAGGACAGGGAAGAGGTTAGGAATGGCTTCCCCTTCCTTGACAGACATGAAGAGACTTAGGACAGGAATGGATGTCATCCCTAAGAGAGTCCCAAGGACTCAGTGGTTTCCTGAGTGTGGCCCCCAGATTGCAGTATCATCTTAGGAACTTGCTATAGGTGTAAGTTTCAGGACCTACTCTGGGCTTCTGTATCAGAAACTGGGGTTGGGCCAAGTAATCCATTTTGATAAACCTTCTACGATCCTGATGCAGCTGAAGTGCTGAGTGCCATGATCTGGGAAGTGCTGTTGCAGTGATTCCTAGTCACAGGACAGCCGTAAAGCTCAGCTCAAGTTGGTTAAAGAACTCTGTAGTATGTGAAAAGGAAAATAACTTAATGGATGGCATTAAAATGATATTTGCCTGATTCCCCAAACCAGCACAAGGACCTTCCTACCCCCAAAGGAAGCTCACCCCAGCTACAGGTTTCAAGTAAAGCAAATGGTAGATAAATCACCTGTAAACTGGAGCTCTGTCTTTGGCTCCACAGGAGGCCAACAAAAGGGGCTGAAAAGGGGTTGCAGCAGCCCTGGCCTGTGTCCACTGAGCCCTCTTGGAGGACTCTTGTATCCATACTGTGATCCAACTCATTAGGGCCAGAGAGGTTCTTTCAGGCCCAGCTGTACTCTGGAGCCCTCTGCCTATTCAGCACCAGGGCCCAGGCTCCCAGGAGTCTTATTAACTCCCCATCACTATATGCACATACATCTTAACAGTTGCTGCTAGTGCTATTTGTTGAGGCTGACCCACTCCAATATAGAATTCACCTTGCCCCTCCCCCATTCCACCTTCTAGGTCTCTGAAAAGCAGAATATTTAACAAATTCTTTTTTAAAAATATTTTTTAGTTGTCAATGGACCTCTCTTTTATTTATTTATATGCAGGGTGCCTCGCACATGCTAGGCAGGTGTTCTACCATTGGGCCACCACCCCAGCCCACTTAACAAATTCTTAATAGAACTATCCAAACACTTCAGAAATAAATGGGTCACCAATCATTTTAAATTCACCTGTCTATGATAAATTCGCCTGTCTATGATAAAACTGAAAACCCAAAGATTGTTCTGTTTTTATGATGTTTAAGTCACTGAAACAACACTTTCAATGAAAGCAACCTTTCAATTACAAACTGCAATATCTGTTCAACTACCTATGGAAGAAGCTGAAAAGACCTTGGCAAATGCATTGTAGGGTGGACTATGGTGTTCCTCCTTTCTAAACAAAGATTAAGGTAATTGACAGTCAAGCTGTGAATGTTGAGACAATGTTGCATTATGCTGTGTGTACAATTAAATGTCCCTAAATGGATAACCAGAATTAGCTTCTCTATTATATTTTTAACAAATGTGACTAACTTCTTTTGCTGAGAGACCCTTAATCAAAGATGCTGTAGATTCTCTAGGATTAGAAAATACTAAACTTTGGGCTGGGGTTGTGGTTCAGTGGTAGAGTGCCTGCCTTACACATGTGAGGCACTGGGTTCAATTCTCAGCACCACATAAAAATTAAACAAAAATTTTTTTTTAAAAAAGGAAATACTAAACTTTAAGAATATTCCCTTGTTTATATTTTTGGTTACAGGCATCATTTTCAGATATCTTTTAACAGTATGTTTTTAGAAATACTGTCCCAAATGTCCATATTGCACACAAATAAAGCAAATATTGTCAGTAGTATAAATCTTACAGCATTTTTTGTTTGCAAAAATCCAAGTCAAAGCTGGGTGCGGTGGCAACCAGTGACTCAGGAGGCTGAGGCAGGGAATTTCAAGTTTCAGGTCAGCCCCAGCAATTTAACTAGGAGCCTGAAGCATTGTTGCATTGCTGGTGTTCCCGCTCAGTGGTTCCTGTTGGGGATGCAAATCAAGTCAAGATGGCGCCTGGCACTTTGCCAGGAGGAGTGGTTTGAGAAGTAATGCCAGTGAGTCATTAAGATGATGAGGATTCCTTAATGACTGACTGCTGTATCTAGATGATGTTAATTAAGTTAAGCTGTGTGTAATTAGTTGGGTATATGTACCTCTGCTGTCCTGCAGAGAAGTGGTTCCTGCTACCTTGGGTGCCCGCTACTTTGAGTTTTCACTCAGTTCATGCTGAGTTCACTCGCAATAAAGTAGTTCCCGCTTCAACCTTCAAGTTGCTTTTCACCTCTCGGTTATTTAGCCCAGCTGGACTACGGCATATGGTGGCCTGTATGGGGAGCCTCCATGCCTGGGAGTAAGTGATAAGGTAAGTTGCTCGCTCCTGACAGGGCGAGAAGATGGGTGACCATTTCAGGGGGCAGTGTGTTCTTGTGTCGATTTGTTTCGTTTTTGTTTCAAGCTGCCTGTCCCTGGAGATGGGTGGGACGGAAGAAAAGCTGCTCACATCAGAGGAAAAACTATTTGTGTCTGAGGAATAGATAGGGAGAGAGGATGGATGGACATTTCAGGAGGATAGAAAGGTTGATATAATGAATTTTTGTTCCATTTTTGCTTTGTTTTGTCTCGGTTTTGTTTTGCATTATCTTAGTGAGGGGTATCTTTGTCACGGAAATATGGAATTAAAAATTAGTAAGAACCAAACCGAAAGGGCATTAAGTAAATTGCTAGAGGAAGGAGGCATCTCAGTAAAATCAAGAACAGTTAGGGCATACGTTAAGATGATACAAAGGTGTAGCCCATGGTTCATTAAAGAGGGGTTGTTAAATATATCACAATGGAACCATCATGGTGAAGATTTGAAAAAGATAGAAAAGGAAAGCCCAGGAACTCTTCCAGTTGGCACATTACCATTATGGACGTTGGTACAATCTTGTTTGCTTAGTCTAGGAGAAGACATCTTACATCAAGTAAAAGAGGAAGTCTCTCGAGTTAGTCAGACAAGGGAAAAATGTTTAGAGGAGGAAGGGCTAGCAGGGGAGAAGTTACAATGGGAGGTTGCTACAAACCCCTTTCTATCACCGGAGGGCGTAAGTATTCAACCAACAGCTCCACCTATGATTACGGAGACAACATATGCTGAATGGCCCTCAACCCCCATGATTGATAGATGGGATCCTGAGACAGGGCCTCGAAGATTAGCATGCCCTATATTTCAGAATGAGGAAGGGCAGTGAATTCACCATGCTTTAGATTTCAAAACAGTGAAGCAGCTGAAAGAGGCTGTAACAACCTATGGTCCTCAAGCACCTTTCACTGTAAGTATGGTCAAATCCATTACCAACTTGAACATGACGCCAGCAGATTGGGCTAGTATGTGCAGAGCTGTGCTAAATGGAGGACAATTTTTGCTGTGGAAGATTGCCAATCAAGAATTTTGTATGGAGACGGCTAAGCAAAATGTAGCAGCTGGTTATCCTCAGAGAAATCTAGAGATGTTGCTAGGAGAGGGACCTTATGAGGGTCAGCTGCAACAAATTGGATAATCAAATATCTTCAACAGCTGTCCTTCTATCTTGCCCCCTGGAACATTATGAACATAAACTTGTTCCCACTCATGCCTTAGTGCTCATAAAGTTATTTATGTCCGCTGGGCCTCTGACAGTTAAGATCCACAACTTAACCTTCAAGACTTCTGCATCTCATCATCTAGTTACATTGACATCAGAGAGCCCAATATAATAACCAATATATAAGAGCCCAATATAATACCATCTTCTAACACCAATTCTAACCTGCAGAGATCAGTTACTGTAGAGGTCAATGTTTCCAGTATAGTCTCAACCATTACATGTCTTATTCCCTTAGTTTTGAGTGTTGTCTCGACCTTCTCAAGAGAACATTCAGAATTCAGCTTCTCCATTTTCAAATAATAAATGTATTCCCTGAGCCTTCTGATCCGTTTCTCAATATTTTTCCAAATAACTGCTCTGTGCATAATGGATGGGTTCTTATGTGGAATATCTAGTCCTTCTACATATTTAGAAGTGCTTTATATATTTTAAGACTAGAAGTAGTAGAATAATTTTTTTTTTTTTGTAAATAACTTTAAAAGAAAAAGAAGGAAAAGCTAGGGGACTAGGAAAAGCCCATATGACAGACATATGATTATATGGATTGATGTATAATAATTATAGGACAAAATTCAACATCTATTGATAAAATCTCTGAGGTAAAAAAGACCAGGGAATATTACGGATTAAATTGTAACCCCCAAAGACAGGTGTAAGATCAAAACTCCACACCTAAGAGTAAGTTCTTTTTTTTTTTTTTTGAGAAATGACATTATTATGGTATGATTACCTAATATGAGGTGATGATGGGCTAGGATGAGCTCATGGTTCAGCCTGGTTATAAGGAGAATGGGGTGGATTCTTGGTTTGGTGTGGCTTGCATCCTTGAAAGGAGAGCAGAATAAGTTGTGATTCAGCGTGTTCTTGTGTCATTATGTGGCTATCTTCACTTCTATTTAGTTGATGCTTGTAGTGCCACACTTTAATTCCCTTACCTCTCATTTGAGGTATGTCCCATGTGCATTTTTTGGTGGTTCCCATGGGGGATGCATTTAACACGAGAAAGGGACACCACGCTGATGTGAATCTATAGCAGGGTAACTTCCATAGTGTAGATAATGCTGCTTCTGTGCATCTACATCTGCACCCCCTCGGTACCATAGAATAAAGCCTGGGTTTATTCTGTGTTCGGTGGTTGGGTTTATTCTTGTGTTCAGTACCATAGAATAAAGCTTGGGTTTTCTGGTACCAAAAAAAAAAAAAAAAAAAAAAGTTCTACAGCAATAATCCCATGTAAATACATTGATAATAATTTTAAAATTCAAGCACTTGCTTCCCGTATGTATACTACTTATTTTCAATAGCAGGAATGTAGACATAGTGAGCATACTAGTTTACAGATGAAAGGGGAGCAGTGGTAGGGTTAGGAGGCTGTCATTGTTACACTTAGTTCTCCAAGATATTGGAATTAACACTTATGGACCACAGTTCATGCCACATGCAAGAAGTTTGCCATTCTGTCCTAATTCGGTTGGAACCCCAAATTCACAATGCTCCCTGCTCCTCACCTCAGCACGATGTTTCTGGGCTGAAGGTGTTCTTTAACTGAAAATGTAGTTGAGAAGGGAGCTAGATTGCTTCCTTAAGTGTGAGGGAGCCACTTAATGATTAAGCCTTCAGCCATTTATTAATTTCATTCACTTGGTAAAGAATTTATCCACTGTTCCTTCCACTGACTAGGCTCTTGGCAACACATATTCCCTCGGAAGAGGCATATTAGCAAACATGGACAAATGCAGAGACAGTAAAAAGAGAAATGCCTAACCCAGCTTCCAGACCCCAGATCGGTTTTAATCTGAGAGAAAAATAACGTGAATGCTTGGTATTGGAAAAGCACAAGGAACTTTGGTTATACTTTGGGTAACCTCAGAGATATTTTTCAAACTATTCCCAGCCCGAGGTAACATAGTTTATCTCTGCCCTTGGTGACATCATGCGCCTCTTCAGATACCTCAATTCCCTTCCTTCTACTTTTTTTTTTTTATTGGTTGTTCAAAACATTACAAAACTCTTGACATATCATATTTCATACATTAGATTCAAGTGGGTTATGAACTCCCATTTTTACCCCGTATACAGATTGCAGAATCACATCGGTTACACATCCACTGTTTTACATAATGCCATACTAGTGACTGTGGTATTCTGCCACCTTTACTATCCTCTACTATCCCCCCTCCCCTCCCCTCCCATTTTCTCTCTCTACCCCATCTACTGTAATTCATTTCTCTCCTTGTTTTCTTTTTTTTCCCATTCCCCTCATAACCTCTTATATGTAATTTTGTATAACAATGAGGGTCTCCTTCCATTTCCATGCAATTCTCTTTTCCCACTCACTTCTCCAGAAAAGCCCTCTTCTCTTTTTGGTAAATGCCTGCCTTGAAAACTTGTTATCTGATAACCTTAACTGAAAACCAGGATTTTGACAGGATTTTGTACTAGATAATAAAGACACAAAGACATGTGTTGTGGGAGACCAACCTTGCACGTGACTGAGTTAACTCCCCTGCTGGGCGATGTGGCGTCAGGCACCCATGTTGCTAGACTGCCCCACTCTTCTAGGGTTCTAGTGACTATATCTTCGTGCCCGGGCATGTCTGTCGAGATGCATATTAATGTACTAGATGTTCCTTTTGAGTTCTCTTTGGGAGGGAAGATTCCTAGAAAGAGACTAAGTGGAAGACAGTGTATCCCAGACAGTACTACTTCTTCTTCTTCTTCTTCTTTTTTTTTTTAAGAGAGAGAGAGAGAGAGAGAGAGAGAGAGAGAGAGAGAGAGAGAGAGATTTTTAATATTTATTTTTTAGTTTTCGGCAAACACAACATATTTGTTTGTATGTGGTGCTGAGGATCGTACCCGGGTTGCATGCATGCCAGGCGAGCGGCGCTACCGCTTGAGCCACATCCCCAGCCCCAGTACTACTTCTTAATGACAACTTGGTAGAGCTATGCTCACCTGTTCCTTTGTAATATTACCCCTTGCCCTGTTTAGGATAGAATGTTCCATGGAAGTGCCTTGTGTGTGTCCCCTTCTCTTACTGTGCCCTTGGGTGTGGCCTACCTAGATGTCATTCAACCTGCTGATAGCAGACATCATGAAGCTGGACTCAGCCTCTTGAAACCTGACCCCTTGCCTCATTTGAATAGCTTCTCTTCAATAAAAGGGGTCAGCTCCTGCTCTCTCTCTCTCTCTCTCTCTCTCTCTCTCTCTCTCTCTTCCTGTGGACCCTTAAAGTCAGAGGAGCCATCACCAGTGACCCCAAAGAAAAAGGTATTTGTGTCTCTTGTGTGGTTATTTTGCGCAGCCCAGTTAGCCCAGTTTACCTGGAGTGACCCCCGAGGCTTTTAGTCGCGAACAGAAACCTGGCAATGTGTGGCTACTCATAAAAGGGGAAAGAGAAGACCCTCTGGGTGTTTGAGATGGGCTGCAGGAAATATTATCCAAAAATATGCATATTGGCATACTGAGAATTTTAAGTTGAAGGAAATTGAGAAAACTTCAGAAGCATAAGATATCTTTCTGAACTTCTCCCACCCCGTGTTTTGAGAACTTCATGTGACAGGTGCCTTGCCTTATCTGGGCCTAGAGGGAAGGCATATTATACATAAAAGCCAAGAAGAATCTGAACAAATAGACTTTGCCAAGTTTCCCCTCACTCTCCCTCCAACCCCCCATTTTATTATCATTAAGACGTAGCCTCTTTTTATTTAATCATTTTTCTATATTACTGTCCATTCTTTATTAAGTATAAAAGTACAGTCTTTGGATTGTCATTCTAGAAGTCTCCTGTGTCATTAAAAACTTTGGTTAATAATTTTTTAATGCTTATCTCTTATAATCTTTTATCATAGGGATGTTAGCCATGACCCCTGTGATGGTTGAGGAAAATATACTACCTTTTCTCCTAAAAATTGCTAAAGTTTGTTTGGTTTCCTTGAAAAGCTGTCATTAAGAAGTAGTACTGTCTAGGATACACTGTCTTCTACTTAGTCTCTCTCTAGGGATCTTCCCTCCTTTCTCCCAAAGAGAACTCAAAAGGAACATCTAGTACATTAATTTCTTTATACTTAAACATAAGCCCTTTCTCTCAGTCAGCACAGTGCCAAGTGGTGACACTGGCAGATGGTGGGACCCATAGTCCTTTGGGAGAGACTGATGAATAGTGCTGTTATGAGGTGCTGAAGAGAAGAATCCAAGGTGGACCAGATGTGCAGAAACCACACTAGCCAAGACCTGAAGACGGAAATAGCCTATAGAGAAATGAGAAGAAAGGAATGGTAGAAAAACAAAAGTGGAACAGCCTTTAGGTATGAGATATGTTTAGAAGATCTGAAAAACAGGCTTTGTGTGGGTCAATTGTATGGTAAGATGCAGAGAGCCATTGTTGCTAAGATTCATGAAGCTAAAGTCAATTTCAGAAAAATTAAGCTTTTTCCTAGGGCTTATCCAGCACTTCTCTTTTGTTCCTAGTATCCTTTAGTTACAGGAAAATATGTCAATTATTTTGATATTATTTTCAATATAGAAGATACCTGAAGAAATTTATTGGGTTTTACAGAAGTTACAGAATGAGTTAATCAGTGCACACCTGACCTGTAATACAATGCAATTGTGTCAGAAATTTCAGTGGAGGCAAGGTGGGAAATGAGAGTATGCAAGAAAGGGAAAAGGCAGAAATATCATTTTTATATTTACTAAGATAAGATATATTTATTCTTTTTCCTTAGCATTGGTGTAAAAGTGCACACATGGGTGAAAATATTATGTTTTTAGCTTTGGAATTACCCATTCTATGAAAGAACAAAACTCATAGGAATAGAGAAGTTTGGAATGGGGAATATTATTTTTACTCTTGCTTTTTTGAAGATGCATTTTAATCTGAAGCATTTATGTAAATTAAATTTATCATAGCCCTGGTACATAGATAGGGACTTGTTTATTTTGTGTTGTAATTGCTCCTTGTATATTTTCTCTCTCTTAACTTTGAAATCAACAAGCTCAAGAATATATGCCCCTATGGGGCTGGGGATGTGGCTCAAGCAGTAGCACGCTCGCCTGGCGTGCGTGCAGCCCGGGTTCGATCCTCAGCACCACATACAAAGATGTTGTGTCCGCCGAAAACTAAAAAATAAAAAAAAAAATTAAAAAAAAGAATATATGCCCATTTTATCCTGTCATAACACAGCACTAAATTCCTAGAAAATCTTTTGTAACTCTTTGTTCAATAAATGAATAGGAGAGTTTCATGCTTTAGTCAGAAAAGGTCATGAGAAAGGTGGTTTCACCTTGACAAATACACCAGATGTAAGATATTACTAGTATGGGAAAGAATGCCAGGCCAGACTAAATTTAGGACCTGAGGCTTTTGAACTTGGACATTGAGTATATTTTCACTGACTAAGATATCATTGATGCACAAAGGATGGGAAAAAACTGGATGGAGGGTTTGCTTGCTTTCATTAAAGTGATCAAGGAGGCCATAGCTTTTAATGGGATTTTAGTATCAATGAATTATTGTTTGGATTGTAAATTACCTCAAATTCCATGTGTTAAAAACTTAATTGTGGCACTGATGGGAGAAAGTAAAACCTTTAGGAGGTGGGACCTGGTGGAATTAAGGTAGGCCACTGAGGATGTATCCTTGTAGGTGATATTGGACCCCTGACACCTTCCTCCCTTCTTCATTTCCTGGCCACCATGATGTGAGCAGCTTTGCTTCACTATGTGCTCCTTGACATGTTGTTATAACAGGTCCAAAAACAATGAGCCAGAAAAATCCTTTTCTCCCTTGAGTTGTTTTTTCTCAGATATTTTATCACAGAGCTGGAAAGATGACTCATACACTCTCTATTATCCATCTTTCTGATCTTTAAAATGGTGATAATTCTATTTATTTCATGGTGTTACATAGGGATGAAATTAGTTAACACATTTTAAAATCACAGAATAACTTTCATACATATGAAGTACTTAATAAATGCTACCTGCTATTATATGGTTTACAGAAGTTTAAATGGCATTATCAAACTATAAATCTCTGCCATGCTTTAACTCCTATCTGACTTGAAATTCTCACCATAGAGAATTTCTCTAAAGAAATTTTTCAAGATGAACTCTCTTAAAATTATGTGAATGGACGGGTGGAATTGTGGCTCAGCGGTCGAGCACTCGTCTAGCATGTGTGAGGCCCTGGGTTCGATCCTCAGCACAACATAAAAATAAATAAAATAAAAATATTGTGTCCAACTACAACTAAAAAATAAATATTAAAAAAATATGTGAATGGGGAGAAAAGCATTCATTTTTTTTAAATGGTAGTCTCAGAAAAGTCTGTAAGCATCTTAGCTAACTGCACTGGTAATGAGGAAAACAGGATCAGAGACCGATAATAACCTCTGAAACCTTAGTGTAGACCCAAGATTTTTATTCTGTTTCTATCTCCTGTCCTTTTCAATTTTGTTTTTCCGCTACATCAAATCCTCCTTATTTAATACAACTGCTAAGACCATAGCACACTGATTGGCTGAGTGCTGAAAAGCTGTCAGAGAACATGATAGACAGCTGAAAGAAAAGTAGGGAACACCCCAGCTAGTGTCTAAGGGGCGACAAAAAGATTTTCAACCAAGGAACTCTATGACAATGAAGAAAAGGATGAGAAAGTCGAGGAGGAGAGTTGACTTTGCCTAACTCAGAAGGTTCCTTTCAACACGTGGAAAGGTAAACGGTGCCAGATGGAGATCATCATCGATCATCCTTGGGGATTTGGTAGAAAGTTTGAAACAGGAATTAGGAAAGGTCAGGATGGCTGAATTTGAATTTCTTTGGGGATTTCCAGACCATCTATTCTAGAACTTCACAGACAGAAGTAAATGCCCAAACCCTACAAGTGTTCTAAAGAAAACAGGCCTAGATAAATAGTTTAAATGTCAGTGACCCTCTAGAAAGAGATTGGAACTTAGTAGAAAATTTTCCTCAGCAAGATTAAATATCATACCAAAAAAAAAATCTCACATTGTATATTACCTTTGTTCTGAGATCCCTGAGGATCTTCTAGTTTTAATTTTAATAGTTAATGATGATTGTGATGTGACTCCAGAATAGCATAACCATCAGCAATGGTCTAAGACATATAAATGTTTTGACTTGGTGCTTTAAGTTTTTCTGCAGTACATAAGCAAGTTTTATTGGTAAATTGGTTTTTAATTTGTGTTCATGCTTTGCAGCTGACATAAGACTAGTAGCTTTCATAATTGAAAATTCAGGATACCAGCTTTTTTGCAATATAATTTTTTACATATATTCAAATGCTTTTAGACAAAACAAGAACCGAATTCAGCCATCCACTAGCCACAAAAGCATCTGGGGCACACAATATTTTTCTAGGGGGCCTAGATAACTGTTTTTGTGCTTGTTTATTTGATTTGGGAAAACACAGCTTACAAACAGCATCTGGATTCCAGAGATATCTATATTTGCCCAAAATTCTCCCTTTTGGTCAGTGGTATCCAAATGATCAAAAGGGTCAGAGAGTTGAAATACTCAGCAGAGACTGCAACTCAAGATTCTCTGGCTGGGTTCATTTCCTGTAACCACCACAACCCATAATCTCTGTATGTGTGGCGTGGGACCTGCATGAAAATTTGCCAAGACTACCAGGTTACTGGGAAGGAAACCAGGTCTTGTAGCCAAAAGTGGGCAACAAAGTCCTGACAGGGGTAGAAGGACCATGGAGAAGTTTCAGAACTTGTTTGTTTTGTTTGGCATTCCCACTGGGGCCAGGTAAAGGAGAGGAACTTCTTTTTTCACTAAAACGTGTTACTGACACCTAGCAGTTTTTGATAATGTGATTCTTCCTGACAGATCTTCACCATTGGTAGGCCCATCTGAGACACTCATAAGAAGCTTTGAGGCAGTTTCCTGAGGTCTCCAAGAGAAACCCAACAGCTTTAACTTCATCCAGTTTAAGTGGGGTGGGTAGCAAGAACCATATGAAGAAATAAACAAAGGGTGCTTCTTGAACACAAGAAATAACAAGAGTAGATCAAGCCAGTGTCAGCTTGACCTGTTGACTCTAGTTGGCCCAAGAACTATTACTTCTGATCCTTTTCCTGGTCCTTTCATTTTTTTTTTTTTAAACTTCTGGAAACAGACTGCTTGCCTCACATGAAGTACCCACCACAGTGATCTTTAACCACACTAAATTAAATTCTCAGCCTGATATGTTGTCTTGCTATTACATCATCAAGATATAACTCAGGAAAAAAACATGGTGCTTGGAAAGGAATGAGCCACCCTGTGCCCTGCACTGCCCTCATATTTCACCTAGTCAGAATAATCCATCTCTGAGAGGACCCCTGTACAGCTGCTCTCAGCAGAAACCACCAGTGCTGTTACCTGGTACAGGGCTCGGGGCCTCATCATTCGAGTAGGATGCCCAGCGTTGGAACAGGACCCAAAGCCCAAAATTCTGGCCCATGCAAGACTCAGAGAGCACCTTAGCAGAGTCACCTATCAACACATCTGGAGATTATATAATCTCTTTCAAATTGTTGATACATCTAGTTGAGGAGATGACAGATTTTGTGGCCTAATTAGAATCAACTGTGGAACTTTTGATACTTCCTATGCTAAAGCTACAACCCAGAACATCTAAATCAGAATCTTTAATAAAGGTAGGACCCAGGTATCTCATGTCCCTAAATGAAGAAAGGTACAACCCTACTGAAGCAGTCTACCTTCTTTCTATGGCATCCATGCTCAGAGATACTATAGCACAATGGATGGCATAGGTAGGATGATTGAGACTTTTCAGCCATTAACCACTTTATTAATTGAATACTTGCGGGCACTTCTGTAATATACCAAGCTTTGCCATTTCTTAGAAAATGACTAATAATGAAGAATAAAAATAAGCAACATGAATAAAAACAGCTACTGTTTACTGAGAGAACTATTTCTGTATCCTTCTTTAGAGACTGGAAGGACAAAAGTGGTGGCAATCCAGTCACAAAGGCTTATCAGTGGTAAAGTTTAATTGTCCTGTGAAGTTATATTTATGTTTTTTTGCTAGAAGACAAGTTTAATTCAAAACCTATTATAACTAATATACAAAAAGGTGTATTACTGTGTCACATAACTTATACACAAAGATGTTTATGTTTATCCAACCCTGTCTTCAGAAAGCAACATTTTGTGAGGATAAGAAGAACAGGTGCATATGCAGAAGGTTACAAAAGAAAAAAAAAGGCAGAAGAGTAGTAGTGTAGAGTAGCTCCAAGTTCCTATTTGTACCTTACTACCTTTGCTTTGGTACACTTATTTTATTTGTTTTTATTCTGAAAGTCTCCAGATGAGGAACTAATCAAATAGCTTAGTAGCTGTTATGGTTTTGATATGAAATATCCCCCCAAGCTTGTGTGTTAAAGTAGGAATGTTTGGAGCAGAAATTATTGGATTATGAAAGCTGTGACCTACTCAGTCCATGCTAGTTTGAATGGACTAACTGGGTGGTAAGCATAGGCAAGTGGGAAATGGCTGGAGGAGGTATGTCCCTGGGGGCATGTCCTTCAAAGGTTCCTCTTCCTTGAGAACCCTTCCTCCTCTCCCTTCCTGATTGCCAGGAATGGAGCAGCGCTCCTCCATCACCATCTTCTACCATGACATTCTGCCTCACTTTGATACTAGAGTAATGGAGTCAGCTCACCATGGACTGACCCTCAGAAACCATGACCCAAAATAAACCTTTCCTCCTCTATGTTGTCCTTGTTGGGTATTTTGGTAACAGAGAGGAACAACTGACTGACAAAACAGCTGTGTAATTCTCTACCTCAATTCCCTGCAGCAGAGCTAGAAGGAAAGTTAATGAGGCATTGCTTAAGAGTAATCCTTTTCCTTCATCTTGGAACTTTGGACATTTAAAACTTGGGTAGATAAATTTTGTTAAGTGTAGAGGAGAAAGTTGAGAAAGCTGGTAAAAATATGGTACTGAACAACTCTAACACACCCTAAGAACAAGTAAAAGCATCTAATAATTTGCATGTCAAAGAACATTAGTTACCTCATCACGAGGGACTTAAAGCAGTATATTCTTGTTAGTTTTCTTAGTCTTTCATGCACATTCCAAAGTCACAAAAACAAAAAATCTCAAAAATGTTATTAATCACTCCCACAACACAACTGAGGTACTTGGAGACAAGAAATATAATTTCTAATGTTCTTGGTTCTAAGTCTTGGAATTACATCTGCTCTCACTTTCTGTCTAGGCTGTATAAGTTTTGTAATCTGCCTTCTGCCATTTCAAATCGTAGTTCTTCAGATGGAAGACCATTCAGGGTTACAGAAAACCTAAGTGATCGGTGACAGATAATCTCATCAGATTACATATCTACATATTAAAAATCAAAGCTCTGATAGCAAGCACTGATTAGAAAGCCAAAACAAAAATGAAGTAAAACAAAAAGAGCCATAACCAAAAAGTTAGAATGTATATTCTCAGAAAGGAGATTTAAGGCTCTAAGCAAGACAAGAGAAATAGGAATTTCAAAAGTCCTATCATAAAAAAAGTGAACAAACTGACTCAGAATTTATAGTAATATGACCTTTCTCATTAGCATTATTATGATTATCATCATCATTATTATTTAGTAGTTGTAGTTGTAGTATATGTGGTGCTGGGGTCCTTGCACTTGCTGAGCATACTACCAATGAGCTACACAAGTCCTCTCATTATTTTGTTTCATTTATTTATTTTTATGTGGTGCTGAGGATTGAATCCAGTGCCTCACACATTCTAGGCAAGCATTCTACCACGGACATAACCCCAGACATCCTCTCATTATTTTAATAGCTCCAAGGTGACATTACATTTAAGAGCATCCTTTACATATTGAGGACCCTTCCATCTCATCTAAGATATTAGAACAAGTTTGTTCAATTAAACTCTGGAGTACTATTCAGGGGCTGGGGCTATAGCTCAGTGGTAGAGCACTTGCCTAATATGCATGAGGCACTGGGTTCAATCCTCAGCACCACATAAATATAAACAAATAAAATTAAGGTATAAAAAATACAATAAAAATTTTTAAAAAGCCTATTCACATTAAGTAGCTTTTCTCTTTGATATAACATTCTCTTTAACTTGCAATTTATTTCTGTATTTACAACATGTCATTTTTCATGAAGATTCACTAAACATTGTGAGAGCTCTTATATAAAAAGTCTTAAAAAAAATGAATGGCCACTGAAACTCTTACTCCTGGGACCAACTTATATAAACCAACAGTATAAAACAACCACCCTCTATTAACAATTACTGTCATTATGAAGAAGAGGCTGTCACTAACAGATGTAGAGCTACCTTGGATAATACATTACCAACATCATATGAAAAGAATAACTTCTAAGTATTCCTATAGCCATTCCAACAATTTAAAATTTTTTCTAACACCAAATATGTTTATTGTAGAAGAATCCATTTCTTCAGCCCCACTATGTGAAAAACACAAAGTAGTTGTGAACCCTTCCTCCTCTCCTTTCCTGATTGCCAGGAACGGAGCAGTGCTCCTCCATCACCATCTTCTACCATGACATTCTGCCTCACTTTGATACTAGAGTAATGGAGTCAGCTCACCATGGATTAAACTAGCTGTGATCCACCATAGCAGCTTATATGTGCCCTTCTAAAGAGCACACTTAATCTATTTAAGCCTTATAATGCTATGAGAGGGAATTCTCATTTTTTGCATTTTACAGACAAGGAATCCAAGCAGTTGCAGGGGAGCGGTATCAGGCCCAGCAGTGAGCCTCAGGTTCAGCACTTTGACCCCTGGTGCTCTCCTAAATCTGGTTCCTGATCCTCATTCTGCTGCTTTCCCCACTGTATCACAGCACATCTTCAGTCTATGGCTAGAAACAAGCAGAATAGACAATTCTTATTTTATTCAGGAAAATACACTAAGGTATGTGTATGAAACTCTTTGATTAAAATGGGAAGTAGAGAAGAAACACATATAAAGATAAAGGGAATATTTTAAAATAAATGTAAATTAAAAATATACTAACTTTAGTTTGGTGTCAGGACCTAAGTGTACAATAGCTTCACACTTATTCAAAGAAAAATCTTATAGACTGCACAGTAACTGCTTCAGAGTATCAGTATTGACCACATTTTGTTGTTTTACTCTTTTTTTGTTCACATTGATTACAAAATATTCTGATACCTCAGCAGTATTCTACCTTCTGCTCAATAGCTTCTGATAAACTGACCTCCTTCAGAATTCAGAATTCAGAATTCACTTTTCTGCTTGGCAGAATTCCAAAATCAACCCATATGAGTAAAGTATAGAAGAGTTGATTAAGTATATAGGACACTTAGGCATGTAATTGCAATTTCTGTACTTAAGACATGAATGTCTCATAATTACTGACCATCCCTGTAGTGAGAAGGTGAGAATATTTCTATATACCTTAAATTTTGAGGTGAATTTTCACTATATTGTTCAAGCTGTCTCCCAATTTCTCGGTGAAAATGATCCTCCCATTATGGCCACCAAGTGAGTGGGTCTGTAAGTATGCACCACCCCACCCAGACCAACTCATGTTCTTCCTCTTTATTTTCCTTTATAGGCAGAATGGCCACCAGTGTTTATTTTTGTCTAACTACCTTATTATCATAGAGGAATCATGTACCCACATATTCTGTAGATAAGCTGAAAGCTCTAAATTTTTAAAGAAATTACTAATATGCCTGCCCATTTTATAAGGATTTTCCAAAAATTAATATGTAATATCTATAATGATGTTTAAGTCCATCATAGAGATTAATTTTAGTTTACAAATAGCCTTAATTGATTGCATATATTGGGCTTTCTAGACACTACTGGGATAGATGCTGAACATAAAAAAGTTGAATAAAATCTAGGCCCTTCTGAAAGAGGCTCAGAGCAGATGCTGGTTTTGGAAAGCTAGCTCCAACCCAGAGCTTCTGAAAGGACTAAGATATAAGGGCCACCTTTTTCTCCCTAAACATTGTTGTGGTCCAAACTGACTCTACAAATGACACCAACATAACTGAGCTCAGAAAGCCAAAACATCAAAGGGAAGCCCCTTCTCTTCAAAGTCCAATTTTTCTTCCTAAGTTAGACTGAATGCATCTTGACAAATGAGGGAAAAAAAGTCATTTTTCCATAGGCTTTGCTTAAAATAAATAATTATGAACTCTTTAATAATTTTGAGAACCAAAAGTTCTTAGACGCAGTATGGTTTTATGCTCTTATTTTATAGAAGAGAGAGGGAAGGAACTTGCCCGTGGTCACATAGCTAGGGAGTGATTTGATTAGAACTTGTTTCTTACTACATTAAAAATATTCTAAGCATAATGCTCTTCCTTATTCTTTCAAAGTATGTATTAGCTTTCTTTTGACAATATTTTCATTAAGAATAAAATGAGGGCTGGAGTTGTGGCTCAGTGGTAGAGTACTTGCCTAGCATGTGTTGGGCACTGGGTTCATTTCTCATATAAATAAATAAAATAAAGGTATATTGATAACTAAAAAAAAAAAAAAATAGAATGACATCTTATTCCACACAAGAGCAGGGTTAAAGAATGAAAGTCCACAAAAAGAGGGTTGCTCTTTAAATAGTAACACCCTTAGGGACATGGAAAAACCTCTAGCAACTTTCATCACTGCAGCTGGATGACTGTTCTTCCCTAGATTAATTAGGAAATGATAGAGAAAGAACCATGGCAGTGGGTTGGGCATGGTTCCTGATCACTCAAACTCTCTGCTTGTATTATGACATCGCATCAGTTACTTCAAATTTCAGAAAGAGTTTGAGCTTGTGTGTTTTTTATTAGATTGGATTTTCATTCTTAGCCAGTTACCTGTGAAAGCTTCTGTTTGAATTATTCCTGATCAGCCATCAGGGGAGAACTGGGCAATTACAATCACACTGTCCTCTGCACAGAGTAATACAGCACATGGTGTCTCAGTTAGTTTTCAATTCTGAGATCAATTTGCTGTGTAAAAGCAGATCCCACCAGCAGATACAATCTTTAAACTCTCAAAAGTCAGGGCTAAAAACTAAATGACAATTTGGCTGTCAAGATTTTGGGCTTGATTTAATCTCTAGTATATATAAAGAATTCAAAAAAGTTAACACACACACACACACACACAAAAAAAAAAAAAAAAAAAAAAAACGAAAAAAAAACAAAAACAACCCAAACAAACAAATCAATAAATGGGCTAAGAAGCTGAACAGACACTTCTCAGGAGAAGATACACAATCGATCAACAAATACATGAACAAATTTTCAACATCTCTAACAGTTAGAGAAATGCAAATCAAAATTTCTCTAAGATTTCATCTCACTCCAGTCCGAATGGCAACTATCAAGAATACTAACAACAATAAGTGTTGGGAAGGATGTGGGGGAAAAGGCACATTCATACATTGCTGGTAGGACTGCAAATTTGTGCAGCCAATATGGAAAGCAGTGTGGAGATTCCTTGGAAAACTTGGAATGGAACCACCATTTAACTCAGCTATCCCACTCCTTGGTCTATACCCAAAGGACTTAACAGCAGTGACACAGCCAATTCAATGTTTATTGATGCACAATTCACAATAGCTAAACTATGGAACCAACCTAGATGCCCTTCAACAGATGAATGGATAAAGAAACTGTGGTATATATACACATTGGAATATTACTCAGCATTAAAATAGAATAAAATCATGGCATTTGCAGGTAAATGGATGGAGATGGAGAATATCACGCTAAGCAAAGTAAGCCAATGCCAAAAACTAAAGGCCAAATGTTCTCTCTGATAAGTAGATGCTGATCAATATGGGGTGTGTGTGTGAAGGAACTTTGATTGGGCCAAGAGGAGGGAGGGAGAGGGAGGGGGGATGGGGGCAGAAAAGATGGTGGAATGAGATGAACATCATTACCCTAGGTACATGTATAACTGCACATGTGATGCAATTCTACATCCTATAAAACCAAAGAAAAGTTGTGCTCCATTTGTATACAATGAATTAAAAACCTTTCTGCTGTCATGTATAACTGATTAGAACTAATAAAATTAAAAACAAAAAGATTTTGGTCTTGAGCCTGTTTTGGTGAGTGCCGCAGTCCGGCTGCAGCAAAATAACCGGGGGGTGACGAACAACTTGTGTACATTGATAAAGCAGGAGTAGGAGCCGTTTATTGCAGGACAGGAGCAGTATTTATACATTCCACAGAGCTTATCTAATTAGCATAAACTAGATACATCAGTCAACCAATCAGGAATCTCTACACTTAATGACTCGCTTTTGTTACTTCTCAAACCACTCCCTCTGGCATTTTGCCAGGCACCATCCAGACTTGTTTACGAACTCTAACATTCCCCTGTCTAAATGCCAGGTGTTATTTTGACTTGTTTACAGACTCTAACAGGTGAGGGTGCAGATAAGATTACCACATAGTTCTTTTCTGTCTCTAATTTCTGTGAACCATTGTTCTTGGGAATAGATGATTTCATTAGGCTTTACATTTTTCATATTTGCAAAACATTTTCTGCTCCCCAAAACATTTAACACCAGTGTTTATATAAGTGTAGTGACAGGGCTTGGGAATTAAGTACTGTACTTGTAGGGGATAATGAGTTAACAGGCCAAGATAACCAAGCATAGTGGTGCATGTCTGTAATCCCAGTGACTTGGGAGGCTGAGGCAGGAGGATAGCAGATTTGCAAACAACCTCAGCAATTTAGTGAGGTAGTAAGGACTTAGAGAGATCCTATCTCAAAAGAACACATAAAAGAAGGGCTGTAGATATAGCTCTATGGTTAAGTGACCCTGGGATCAATGTCTGGATGTCTGGTATCAAAAAAAAAAAAGGAAACAAAACAAACAAAAAACCCCCCAAAACACCAAAAAGCAAAAAAAACTGACCAAGATAAGGCTTCCTCCTTTTGGGGAAAATCCAGAATAGGATGAAGAAGAATTTGTGCTGGAGGATGGTTGTAGGAATAGAGAAAAGAGTGATTTTGTCCATTCTAATGCTCCCCTAATACCATGTGTTGTGGACTTTTGGAATTTTTACTTTTGAGCCATATGTGGTGTCACATGACTGCAATCCCAGCTAATCAAGGGGCTGACACAGGAGGATGCCAAATTTGAGGCCATCTGGGCAACTAGTAAGAACCTGTCTCAAAAACTAAAAGGCACTGGAAATGTACTTTAGTAATAGAGTGCTTCCATAAGGCCCTGGGTTCAATCCCATGACCACAAAAATGAAATGAAATGAAAAATTTTAAAAATAAAATTTTATCTTTGCTGTCCCAGGAAAACATTAATATGTTTGAGAAGGGAATGTATTGTTCTAGATGTTGTCTGACTTTTCTTTCTTGTTTTCTAACTGAAGAGTCAGATAATTAGAGTTTTCAGGGGCTGAGGTTGTAGCTCAATGATTGATTGCTTGCCTAGCGTGTGTGAAGTACTATGTTTAATCCTCAGCAACACATAAAAATAATGGAATAAAATAAAGGTATTGTGTCAATTTGCAACTAAAAATGCTTAAACAACAACAACAAAAAAGAGTTTTCAAACATAGCACCACTCTATTTTATAAAATTCAACTGAGCCTTTATCTAATGTACATGATATCTTAGAGTCAACTCTACTATTCTGATATGTGATGAGGCATAAGGGGCAGGGAGTTGACTTCAATGCTCAGTAGAACTCATATCTTTGTCAGACTCAGCAAATGTCAGAAAAAAACATTTTATAAGATGAGACAACATTTTAAATAGGTAGACATTGACATTTGACTTTCCATGCCTTGGCATCAAGCCCAACCTTCTCTACTTCATAGTTCCATTTTTCCTTCCTCTCCATCTTATGCTTTGGAATCCTGAAGAGCATAGTACCCTGAACATGCTATATAGTTCAGTACCCTTTTGTTGATGCTTTTCATGCTGCCTGGAGCACCTCTTTCTGACCTGAAGTTCCAACTCTTTTGTTCTTTCTTCCAGGAATCCTTCCACAAATCCCCAAATTACTCATTCATGTTTGTCTTTCACTATAATTTAAACACTATTTTGAACTCTGGGGCAGAGATTGTTTGATTACTAGCCCCTCAGTGGCACAATTCCTGGCAATAAGAAGCAACTAAAGAAGATATAAAGGAGATATCCAGAGTGACTCTCAGACTTTTGTCTTAGCAGACTGGTGAAATGGTACTGCCGGGTTTCTGTTCTCGCAACTAAAAGGCTCAGGGGTCACTCCAGATAAACTGAGCTAACTGGGCTGCACAAAGTAACCACACAAGAGACACAAATACCTTTTTCTTTGGGGTCGCTTTGACGGCTCCTCTGACCTTAAGGGTCCACAGAAAGAGAGAGCGAGAGCACGCGCTGACCCCTTTTATTGAGAAGTTATTTAAATGAAGCAAGGGGTCAGGTTTCAGGGGGCTAAGTCTATCTTCATGATGTCCATTGTCAGCAGGTTGACTGACACCTGGGTAGGCCACACCCAAGGGCATAGTAAGAGAAGGGGACACACACAAGGCACTTCCATGGAAGATTCTACCCTAAACAGGGCAAGGGGTTATATTACAAAGGAACAGGTGAGCATAGCTTCACCCATGGGGCTGTAGGAAGGCACACCCATGCACGAGACACCGACCCTCGCACCCAAGAAGGGTGCCACATTTCTGCGACTGAGAGCCTCAGCATCCAGCCGGGGAGTGTAACTCAGTCACGTGTAAGGTTGGCCTCCCACATGGTACCTTTCATCTTGACATTGGATCACAGGCAGTCAGGACTTTGCATTAATTTTAATGATAGAGAGTGAAGGCTTATATTAGAATAAGAGCAGAAAAGGCTGAGAGAAGGGGAAGAGATCTATTTAGGTAAATTAAAATACATTTAGGAATAAATACATTGAGATATATGTAGTACTTAATGATTAAGGGAGGAGAAGATGAGATAGAAAAGAAAAATTAAAAATTATTAGATAGGTATGGGGTCACATAAATGATGTAGATTTGGTATTTGTAGTTTATTTTCTTCATAGGTCAGAATTATCTTCTGGGTATCTTAACAAAAGATAGATTGTTGATAGGTATATGGCACTCTTTATCTGCTGCATTTGGTTGTGAAGGGCTCTTTGTTAACATTCATTATTGATAATAATCCCAGAAATGGGGGATGGTTATTTGTCACCTATATACTGATGAAAATAAAAGCAAAGCTTGAAAGAGGTGAAAGCCAGTAACATTGTAGCTGCAAAGATCTCTTATCAGTCATCAATACTATTAAAATAAATAGCATGGTTTCAAATACTTTTTACTCTTTAGTTGTTGTATTTGATTTCTTTAATTATTTAGTTTTAACTGTATTTTATTGTATGTTTATTTATTTATTGAGGTGGGATCTCACTACATTGCCCAGGCTGACCCTGAGCTAGAACCTGGGTTCAAGTGATCTTCCTGCCTCAGCCTTCTGAGTGATGGGACTATGGGCACTTGCTGCAGAGCTACACCACAACTCCCCTGAGTCAATTTTAAAGTAGTCCTCAGATCCTGAATTATTTCTCAAAGATTCAGCCACTAACTATTGCCTATTGAATAAAATCCCTGTTTCTTGCTCTCTGCCATTCATATTTCTCCATGGTCCTGCCCAACTCAGCTATCTATTCCTCTTGTGCAGTATGCACTAACCAAGTTGGTTGCTTGCTCTTCCCCCTTTTCTCAAAGCTCTGTGCTTTTGCTGCTTAGTGTGTCTTCAACTTGACCTTCACTGTCAAAACCATCCCACCCTCCAGTGTCCACTGTACCTGCAGATTCCTCCATACAGCTTTCTGTTATCTCCCATATTCTTTTAACTCTGCCAAAAGAACTTGCTTTCCCATCTAAACTCTTACTGGAACTTTGAATAGTGTATAGTTTTATTTTTCTACCCTACTACCTGATGAATTCTCTAAGTACATAGTTTTGACCTTGTGTCTTCTGCTGGTTTGTGTTAATTGTTTCTCTCCCTCAAGGAGAGGTGACTGAAGCATATGGTGTCACTCTGCAGGGAACACATGCTGATAAGAAGTCATCTCAATTTTATCTTTAATTTTCTTTTTCCTTTTTATTGAACCTTTAAGGTGAAACCCAGACAACATGTCATTTCTCCAATAAATATATCAGAGTTCTTCTCAATAGCATGTCATCACAACAAATCTGTATTACTACTTACTACTGAGGCCCTGTTTCAATTTTCCATGATTGTCTCAAAAATGACTTCTTATTGTTGGTTTGGTAGAATCAGGGCCACCAGCCCCACCCTCTGACATTTCTCTGTACCTCTGGTTTCCTGGAGAAGTGTTTGTCTGACAACATCTCTCAGGGATCTGGCTTGGTGCTTCCTCTTGGTGGGATGAGCTAATCCTCTGCACCCTGTTTCCTGTGAACTCATTTCAAATTCTGTGTGGATTGTTAACTAGAATTATTATATTTTTGGTCCTGGGGATTGAACATAGGGTTTCATGCAAGAATACTATACTACAGAGCTACATACCCAGCCAGTTTTTAGACTTCTAGACATTCTTGCTAAGTTCCTGAGGCTGGCCTGGAACTTGTGAACCACCTGCCTCAGCCTCCTAGTAGCTAAAATATAGATACACACCATTGTGCCCAGAATTCTTAAAAACCATAAGCCTCCATCAGATATTAGGATAGCCTGGGAAACAGGGTAAGTACTTGGTCCTTTGCTCAGCTATTGGAATATGGCACTGCTTCTGCGAGTTTCACCTGGCATATTTGTGTTTCTGTCTGGGTAAGCAAACACCCTAAGAAGATGCCCAGTAGTGAACAGGGCGCCCTCCTACTACACTAAGATCCAGCCTTACTTTCCAACTCCAGCAGTGGCCAGTCTGGTGACGACAAAGCTGGGTAGAGAGAGCTTCTGCTGTGATGGCAGGTGTTTGGCAGTTCTTTCCCACCAGGGGAGTAGGCCAACCCAACCCAACCAGATCCCACCCAGTGACTTATCAGGCATGTGGAGCTATCCAGCAGTCATAAAGTCTATGACACAGGGCAGTGATCTGGGGTCTTGTTTACTGTTATTTGTTTATTTTATTTAGAGATAGGGTCTCATTGTGTTGTTTAGGTTCTCACTAAATTGCTGAGGCTGGCTTTGAATTTGTGATCCCCCTGCCTCAGCCTCCTGAGCTCCTGGGATTAGAGATGTGCACCACCACACTTGGCTGTCCCATCTCTTTTTGATAAACCAAACTGAAGACAAGAGGGAAGCTGAGCATTAACATATATCAAAAGAAGGCGATTGTTGTTATTTATATTTTATTTTAAAAACATGAGCATGCTACAAAATGCAGAAACAAATAAAATCTTCTAATGCAAATAAATAAGGTAGAAGAATGAAAACATACATAATGAAAACTCCATTTTATCTTCATCCCTCAACCTCATAAAAACTACCTGAGATCTTGAGGGAGCTGTGCCATTGCCCACCCCCAGCACTGTGGATCACTAATACCTAGAATTCACAAAGAACAACTTCCAGCCTTAACCTGCATGAGATCAGCTACAACCTAAGATGTAAACAAGTATAGAATATGACTGGTCCTGAGGCAAAGAGCTGCTTACTTACAAGCGAAGATACTCTCTGTGATGACAAATGTGTTATGCTCTCCTCCCCAGCTCCTAGAAGAGCAGTTTTTTGACAAGCTAATGTGAGCATGGGTCTAGTCCCAATGTCCTGACCCCTCCTTTATATTGCTGAAGTACAAAAGCACATGTGACCCAAAATTCCTCTTGGCAATACCTATGGCATAACCAGGAAGAATATCATTTTGCCCAAGAAACTGTCCCCCGAAAATGAGCTTCAGTTACGGTTTGGATATGAGGTGTCCCCCAAGGCTCATGTGTTACAAATGCAAGAAAGTTCAGAGAAGAAATTATTAGGTAACAAGAGTCTTAATCCAATCAGTGAATCAATCATCTTATGGAATTAATTGATTGGTAACTGAAGCAGGTAGCTGGTGGCTGGAGGAGGTGGGATATTGGGGGCATGGCTTTGAGGTATTTATTTGTATCTAGTGAGCAGAATTGTTCTTTTTTATTTCTAATCATCATGTGAGCTGCTTCCCTCTGCCACACTCTTCTGCCATGATGTTCAGCCTCCCCTTGAGCCCCAAGGAATAGAGTCTGCTGTCTATGGATTAAGACCTGTGAAACTGTGGGCCCCCTAATAAACTTTACTTCCTCTAAAATTGTTCTGGTCAGGTCCTTTAGTCAAAGAAGTGACAAAGCTGACTACAACAGTTAAAGGAAAAGAATGTCACTCTTCCTAGTGAAGGAATAGGGGGGAATAAAAACAGCTGAGTGCAGTGGTTCACACCTCAATGCCAACAACTTGGAAGGCTAAGGTGGGAGAACCGCAAATTAAAGGACAATTTCACCAACTTACAAGACTGTCTCAGAAAAAAACAGAAACAAATTAACATAAATTCTGGGGATGTTGCTCAGTGGATATCATGCCAGGATTTAAGCCACAGTACCATACATAGAGAAAGAACGAATAGTCAAAAAGACATGCTTCCTCCTTGCCCCCTCAAGCCCCTAGACTTGGAAGAAGACTAGGACCTTAAAGTTGAAGTTCCAAAAGAATACCAAGAATACCCTCTCATCTTTGCACCTGCAAGCAGTTCAGAGACAAAGAAAAACCACAGACTCCCATCTTAGTCCTCCAGCCACAACCAGGGTAGAAGGGAAGATCTTTCTAAAAGTTATCCCTAAAAGCTAAATAATGATTTGGTACCACTAGAGTCAATCATATACAAACTAAATCATACAATGTGATCATGTATGGTGTACTAAAAACACAGGAGAGGAGACTGAGCCCAAATGTCTCTTCCAGGCTTTGGCTTCCCTAGATCTTAATGGTAACAGCTAAATTGAGATTTGGGGCAACAGAGAAGGGTTCAGGTTTCTACCTGCCCATATTCTTCCCTTAGAGTAGTGGTTGATTTGGTTTCCATATATCTTTTTTTTTTAAATTTTAATTTGTTATATATGACAGCAGAAGCAATTCAATTCATATCACACATATAGAGCACAATTTTTCATGTCTCTGGTTGTATACAAAGTAGAGTCACACCATACATCATTCGTGTTTTCATACATGTACTTAGGGTAATGATATCCATCTCATTCCACCTTCTTTTTTATCCCCATTCCTCCTTCTTTTCTACACCATGCCCCCTCTCTTCTTCTGCCTCCCCTTTGCCCTATCTAGAGTTCGTCAATTCCTCCCATGCTCCCCCTCCTCATCCCTAATATGAATCAGCATTCTTATATCAGAGAAAACATTCAGCATTTGGTTTTTTGAGATTGGCTTACTTCACTTAGCATTATATTCTCCAACTCCATCCATTTACCTGCAAATGCCATGATTTTCTTTTCTTTTTATTTTTTTTTAATTCTCTCCCTTGTTTTTTTCCCCCTTTCCCCTTTTATTTTCTTTTAATGCTGAGTAATATACTACATTTTCTTTATCCATTCATTCACTGTTCTAGGAAAGATAGCCTCTTCAACAAATGGTGCTGGGAAAACTGAAAAGCCATGTGCAACAAACTGAAATTAAACCCCTATCTCTCACATGCACAAAACTCAAGGAAGTCAAAGCCTGGAAGAGACATTTGGGCTCAGTCTCCTCTTCTATGTTTTTAGTACACCATACATGATCACATTGTATGATTTAGTTTGTATATGATTGACTCAAAGTGTATCAAGGACCCAGGAATTAAACCAGAGACTCTCCATCTAATAGAAGAAAAAGTAGACCCTAATCTTCATCATGTAAGATTAGGCCCCAGCTTCCTTAATAAGACTTCTATAGTGCAAGAATTAAAACCAAGAATCAATAAATGGGATGGACTCAAACTAAAAAGTTTCTTAGCAAAAGAAACAATCTGTGAGGTGAATAGAGAGCCTACATATTAGGAGCAAATTTTTACCCCTATACATCAGATACAGCACTAATCTCTAGGATATATAAAGAACTCAAAAAACTAAACACCAAAAAAACAAATAGCCCTATCAATATATGGACCAAGGACATGAACAGACACTTCTCAGAAGAGGATATACAATCAATCAACAAATATATGAAAAAAAAATGGTCATCTCTAGCAATTAGAGAAATGCAAATCAAAACTACTCTAAGATACCATTGCTTCGGCCCGGGTTCGATCCTCAGCACCACACACAAACAAAGATGTTGTGTCCGCCGAAAACTAAAAAAAAAAAATATTAAAAAATTCTCTCTCTCTCTCTCTCTCTCTCTCTCTCTCTCTCTCTTTAAAAAAAAAAAAAAAAAGATACCATCTCACTCCAGTCAGAATGGCAGCTATGATGAAGAAAACAATAAGTATTGGCAAGGATATGGGGGAAAAGGCACACTCATACATTGCTGGTGGGACTACAGATTGGTGCAGCCAATCTGGAAAGCAGTGTGGAGATTCCTTGGAAAACTTGGAATGGAACCACCATTTGACCCAGCTATCCCTCTCCTCTGTCTATACCCAAAGGACTTAAAAACAGCATACTACAGGGACACAGCCACATCAATGTTTATAGCAGCATAATTCACAATAGCTAAACTGTGGAACCAATTTAGATGCCCTTCAGTAGATGAACGGAAAAAAATGTGGCATATATACACAATGGGATATTACTCAGCAATAAAAGAGATAGCATGGAGGAATTAATGAACTCAAGGTAGGGCAGAGGGGTGGGAGGGGAAGGGAGTGGGCAGGGGGTTAGCAATGATGGTGGAATGTGATAGATATCATTATCCAAAGTACATGTATGAAGACATGAATTGGTATGAACATACTTTATATACAGAGATATGAAAAATTGTGTTCTATATGTGTAATAAGAATTGTGATGCATTCCACTGTCATGTATTTAAAAAATAAAAGCAATTTAAAAAAAGAATACAAACAATAAGTGTGGACGAGGATATGGGGGAAAAGACACACTCATACATTGCTGGTGGGACTGCAAATTGATGCAGCCAATAAGGAAAGCAGTATGGAGATTCCTTGGAAATCTGGGAATGGAACCACAGTTTGACCCAGTTATCCCTCTCCTCGGTCTATACACAAAGGACTTAAAAACAGCCACATCAGTGTTTATACCAGCACAATTCATAATAGCTAAACTGTGGAATCAAATTAACACTATTTTCCAATGATATGATTCTATACTTAGAAGACCCAAAAAATTCCACCAGAAAACTTCTAGAACTAATAAATGAAGTTCAGCAAAGTTAGCAAGATATAAAATCAATACCCATAAATCAAAGGCATTTCTATATATCAGTGACAAATCCTCTGAAAGAGAAATGAGGACTACCCCATTTACAATAGCCTCAAAAAAAAAAATACTTGGGAATCATTGAAAAAAGGTGAAAGACCTCTACAAGGAAAACTACAGAACACTAAAGAAAGAAATTAAAGAAGACCTTAGAAAGTTTCCATTTATCTTATCCTCATCCTCATGTTCTGCCTACAGGTAAGGTTGTACAAGCCTGTCCCAGTGTTCTCAGTTTTTGGTGGAATATGAAGCCAGAGAAGCTTTGGAGCAAATATAACACCAGCAAATTCATGAAACACTCATCCCTAGGGCCTGAACCATTGCTGACCTAAGATGAATGTGGAGTTAGGAAGACACTTGGGAGCCTGGGCCCTGCAGCTGAACAGGCAGAGGGTTCTGGTTTGAAAGAACCTCACTGGCCCAAGTGAACTGGATCACAGTGTAGATAAAAGAATCCTCCAAAAAGGCTCAGTGGACACAGATCAGGGCTGCCACAGCCCCTTTCAGCAATGCCTCCTGTAGATGCAGAAGATAGAGTTCTAGTTCTACCAGTGATTCATCTACTATTTGCAACACCTGAAACCTGCAGCTGGAGTGGTGAGCTTCCTGTGGGAATAGGAAGGTCCTCGGGTTGGTTTGGAAAGTTAGGCAAATATAGTCATTTAGATGCCATCCATGAAGTTACCTTTCTTTCACAAGTAACAGGTTCCTTCCCAACCTGAGCTCAGCTTTACGGCTGTCCTTCTAAAAGTCAGCACTTTTTTCTTTGGCATAATCTTCATTGCAGGCTTAGGTTGGTACTAGGCAAATAGAAGATTGTGCATAAATGGTGGGTGTGATGACAACTAATCAAACCTTTTAGCCTAATGTGATGTACTTCCAGAGGCTTAATCAAAAACTGAAAGAAAGCCATCTAGATAGCTCTACTGTGACCAGGAGGGATTAGAGTGAGAAGACCCCACCCAGTCTGTATCTCCACCTACACTGTGGCTGTGGCTCACTCCAGTTCCTGTGCTGTGGGATGTAATAGGGGTGTTTCCATTCTGCGGTCTGCATTTGGGGCTGGATTCTCAGGGAAAAAACCTTCACCAATATGCATACAAATATTCAAATCATAACCACTAAATAACATGGTCTATGAAAATGTATTCAGAGCAACATTTACATATTAACCATAACAGGAAGCATACCATTAGCAGCAACAACAACATGACAAAACTTTTCCTGTTCATCTCAGAATCCCAAGGAGAGGAGGGCCAGCTGATCCCCAGGCCCCTTACTTGTGATGCCAAAGCTCCATTGACCGTAGGAATCACTGCAGCAGCACTTCCCAGGTCGTGGCACTCAGCACTCCAGCTGCATCAGGATCACCAGAGAGCTTATCAAAATGGCTTGGCCCAACCCCAGTTTGTGATACAGAATCCCAGAGTTGGTCCTAAAAATTCCACCTCTAGCAAGTGCCCAAGATGATGCTGCAATCTTGGGGCCACATCACTGAGTCCTTGGGGGCTCTCTTAGGGAAGACATCCATTCTGGTCCGAAGGCCTCTTCCTGTCTTTGGGTGGAGGGGATCCCTAAACTATTCTCTGTCCTGGCTTACCCGAGAGTATTGTTCTAATTGATAATTTCAGTTTCTAGTCTTCAGAATTGGACCTGTTTTTTTTTTTAAATATTTATTTATTTTTTTTAGTTGTAGTTGGACACAATATCTTTATTTTATTTATTTATTTTTATGTGGTGCTGAGGATCGAACCCAGCACCTCGCACTTGCTAGGTGAGTGCTCTATCGCTGAGCCACAATCCCAGCCCCAGAATTGGACCTATTTTTGAAGGAGAAAGGATGGACTAGTGATCTCCAGGGTCCCTTCCAAGTCTGACAGTCTTGAATTACATAAACATGCTATAATATCTGTGATACAAAAACCTAGATCCTGGGCATGGTGGCACACACCTCTACTCCCCGTGGTAGGAGGCTCAGGCAGAAGGGTTGTGAATTCAAAGACAGCCTCAGTAAAAACAAAGCATTAAGCAACTTGATGAGACTCTGTCTCTAAATTAAAAAAAAAAAAAATGCTGAGGATGTGGCTCAGTGGTTATGTGCCCAAGTTCAATCCCAGTACCAAAAAAAAAAAAAAAAAAAAAATTATCTCCCAGTCAGGAGGAGTTAGGGGACTGGCCCTAAGACACTTGAACCCCAGGCTCTGGCCTGGGGCAGGAAGGGAAGACAGAAGGGACATCCTCTTTGTCTTCTGCTTTCTCACCCACCAAGGCAGCTGTGGCCCTAGAGACCAGGGCCACTTTCACTCCAGACTCAGCCTTCCAGTTTCACCCACTCACTTCCCCACTTTGACTTGAAGAAGAGGGCCCTGTCCTTACAGTGGCTGCCTTTGTGAAGGGCAGATACTTAGGCCAGAGCCACAAGGCCAGGACACAGGAGAGAATGGATGTGTAGTGTCCTCCCATCCTGGCCTCTCTCCTGGCTTTTCTTCCTTTCGGTCCATCCTGTACCACCTCACAGCTTCTCTCTGATTTACACATCATAAGACACTTGCACAGGGACCAATCTCTCTCCATACTGCTCCCCATTTCATATAAAAACATTAATAAAATTTCAAAATAAATTATAAAAAACACAAAAGGGCCTGATCTCGGGCCCATCTGGTCTCCACAGGAGAATGAATCTACACATCCCTGTGGAACCTGCCTTGAATATCGCAGGGCCTTTTTCCAGTTCCACAGGGCCTGTACTGCTGCCTGGAAGAGAAGGGGAAGCCAAGGCCAGGCCCCACATCCTGGGAGCAGAGAGTAGGTGGCAAGCCCAAGGAAGACAAATGGGGCCGCTGGAAGGGGTGGGAATATAAACAACTGCCTGAACTGATGGACCTGGCTTTGAATAGATTTGGTGCTAGACCAATTGCTCCAGATTTGGCTTAGGGGTAAAGGGAGGACCTTGGGGGCAGGAAAGAAACAGAAGTTCAGAAAGTGCTAATCTCTTGAAGTCATCCTTGTCATGGCCAGAGGGCATGGTAGCAGCCCGGAGACTGGTGGATCCAATTCAAGGTGTTCTTTGCTGGAAGCCCACCTGAGGGATGCTGGCACAGCTTGCCCAACCCAGGCATCCTTCTTCCCAGAACCCCAAACTCAGGTCCAGCTCTCTGTACCTTTCCCACCCAGCCTCAAGCAATTCACCGAGACCCTGTCTCAAAACAGAAAATAAAAAGGCCCAGTGGTTAAATGCACCTGGGTTCAATCCCTGGTACCCCAAACAAAACACGCAAACACACCGTGTACATGCACAGTTTTCTTTTTGGAAAAAAAAAAAAAAAGACTCATTCTCTGTCTCAGAGAGCAGTGGAAAAATTGTACTTCTTGTTGGGTGCAGAGCAGGCTGAACTGTGTTGTCTGCAGGGCAGGCTGAACAGATGTTGGCTGCAAGACAGCCCACGCACTCAAACCCCCCTCTATCTGGTCCTTTATCACCTGTTTGCCTCAAGTCTGAACATTCAACCCTGCTTAAGGCTGAACACTTAACCCCCCCTTGGGCCAACAAGGCAGCTTGCAGACCCAGAGGCCCTATTAGATTTGGGCTATAAAAACTCCCTCCTGCCAGGCCCCCTCTCTTGCCGCAGTCCGGCTGCAGCAAAATAACCAGGGGGTGACGAACAACTTGTGTACATTGATACAGCAGGAGTAGGAGCCATTTATTGCAGGACAGGAGCAGTATTTATACATTCCACACAGCTTATCTAATTAGCATAAACTAGATACATCAGTCAACCAATCAGGAATCTCCACACTTAATGGCTCGCTTTTGTTACTTCTCAAACCACTCCCTCTGGCATTTTGCCAGGCACCATCCAGACTTGTTTACGAACTCTAACATTCCCCTGGCAAAATGCCAGGTGTTATTTTGACTTGTTTACAGACTAACACTCTCTCTTGCTCTTTCTCTCTTGCTCTCTCTCTTGCTTTCTGTCTCTCTCTCCTGTGTGCGCTTCCTCTCTCTCTCTCTCTCTCTCTCTCTCTCTCTCTCTCTCTCTCTCTCTCTCTCTCCTTCTTTCTTTTCTCTTTGTTGCACTGCTGCAATAAAGATCTTTTGGTTGCTCCGAGTGTTGTGGTCACTTTCCTTTCACTTCTGGCTTCTTTTTGGAGAGAACATAGCTTTGGGTTCCAGTTCCAAATCTTTAGTAACTAAGTGAGTATGTTAATTTCACTAAGCCTCAATTTAATGATCAGAAAATAGAATGTTGCCTAATTTGCTTGGTTGTAAGGAATGAAGGTGAGACAATGGATGGAAGTTCAAGAACTGGCACATTGAAGGTGTTCAGGTTGTGTGAGTTTTTTTCTTCCATCGGAAGAAGGAGGGAAGTGTTTCACATTTATATTGGTTTCTTGAGTGATTTTGAAATTCATGTGTTTTTCTTGGGGGGCGGAACAGAGCCTTGCAAGAAATTTTTATTTTACTTTTCATCATCAGATTCAACACTGTAAAAAATAATATCTCACAACCTATTTGTTAAACAAATGGATTATGTGTAGGATGAGAAACAGCCATTGCTTAAATCACCTTTTAGTATGCAAATTGCCCACTGTTGAAGCCTTTCTTAGGGATTATGTAACGAATCAAACAACGAAACCCTCTCTTTGTAGATTTAGGCAGTTTTGTTTGTAATGAATTAAATTATCCACTTAATAAGTCATGTAATCATTAGCTTCTCATGAGTGGGTCAAGCATTGGGCTTGATTCCGTGTGAGACTTCAGCATTTGAAGGGTAAATTCAATGAGAGGCAGTAAGGATGTATTTTCTCTGGTAAACTGAGAATCTGGGTTTTCTTTTTTCTTCTTTTCATCATGCTCAAATTACATTCTCCTCATTTGTAGAATTGAGTGAATATTTCCTAGTTCTTAGAGTTATCCTAAGTATTAGGTAAGATAATGTTTGTAAAGCAGGCTTCTCACACCCGGGCTGCCAAGACCATGGCACATAGTGAATACAGAAAGGAAGTAACTCTTCCTTTGTTTTCTGTTGGAAGGTGATTATTAGTTTATCATAATGGAAGAGTTAAATGCTACTTGGAAAAAAATGAAATGGTTATAGGAGATGAGGGTGCTAGTTCAAGCTTTATGACCTTAATCTAGTAGATACTTAATGCTATTAGTTTCTTTTAAGATAAAGAGGTTAGACTAGATGATCCCTAAGATTTCTCAAAAATCTAGTGTTCCAACTGCAAGTTGGGATTTTTCAAGAGAATCAACTTGAAACATGTACTAGTAGTCTAGAACACTATGTTAGGTTAAACTAAAATGAAAAGAATGTTTTTTTCCATAATGTAGTGATCTAGTTGGGAACATATGCTGCCTGAAAACAGTGGGTATTATTGAGGAGTGTAGTCTGTGAGCAGTTGCAGGTACCTGTCATTTAGAATGATTAGGAAACAGGCTTTAGCAAAGAGACATTACCATATGCTTGTCCAGAGCCCAACCGACTTGCTATCACCCATCTTCTATGTCACCTGCTGGTACATCTTTAATGCTCCCATCCCAAAGGATGGTAGGAACTCTGTATTTCAGGAAGATCTGACTCCCAGCTTTGAACTGGGTTGCTGAGATTTCATCTCCTTTGGCTCAATTTTGAAGCTGCTGCTTCTGCCCTTTTTCATAGTTTCCTTCTTTTTATTTTAAAAGATAATACATTTTACCACGTTCATGTCTTATGATTTTTCTTACTTGAGTATTAAACTGAAGTTTCACTATGTACACACTTTTAGAGCTTTCCTAGACTTTAGTGTTTCAGGATTTTCTTTGGTAAAACTGTGTTTGGCTTTTCCAATTACTATTTTTTTCCTTATGGTGTACTTATATATTTGTATATTTCTATGAATTAAACTCATTTGCTTACAGAAAGCACAAAGAAAAATCTCTTGGAAAGTTGTTTTTCTACTGGTACATTACTAGTAAACCTTCCCCTTCAAAGCAAATCTTTCTGTACTTTTTTTTAAAAAAATATTTTTAGTGTTGGACCTTTATTTTTTATTTATTTATATGTAGTGCTGAGAATCGAACCCAGTGCCTCACCCATACGAGGCAAGCACTCTTCCACTGAGCCACGACTCCAGCCCCTCTTTCTGTACTTTTTAGTATGTAATGCTTTTTGTTAAATTAATTGCAGCTAAATGGCTATAGGTCATGCTAGCATAGTTTGGGTTTTATAAACCTATGTCTTATGCATAGTAACCTTTGAATGAATATACATATATATTTTACATATATGTGCATAGTCATAAAACCCATATGTGCCTCTCATTAAATTTACATGTTTGTATATGTACATACATATAATTTGCATGTGCATATACATATATATGTATGTATATATATTTTATGTGTGTATATGCATATGTATGTGTGTGCACGCATGCATGTGTGTGGGTGGATATATGAACTATTAAACCACGACGCAAAGAAAAGACCACCAACTCCAATTTTAAATCAAATTAAGGCGAGCTTGTAATTCTGACCAGCTGGGACTGTCTCTCCCAAAATTCTTGGGTTAGAAGACGTACTCCAGCTCTCTAGGAGCACAGTTTTATAGCTCAAAAGTTGCAAAAGAGGAGTGTCTTGAGAACTTACAGATAACAGGATTTTGACTAGCATAAAGATCTAAATGGTTCAGCATTTAGGGAGTAAATTTGGATCCCAACATCTGAATTTATGAGGTGTGCCATTAGGGTTTCAGAGAGGGTTGTTATCTTGTCAGGAAAAACCAGGCATGGTTAAGTTCAAGGCACGGGCAGGCATTCCAAGCAAGTTTAAAACATCAAAATATGGCCAGGCCAAATAGAAATCCTAATATTTTGCAGAAAACAGAAATGAGTCTTTTATAACTTTTGACAAGATGGCTCCTGATCTTAAGAGAGAATTAGCCTGGGTTTATCAGAACTACTTGGTGACCTTCCCTATTGTGGCAAATACTTTAAAAAGAGTTATTTCATCACACTATTTTTTCACTAGATTTTATTATGGATGAACAATATAAGAGTATACTATAAAGTATTTTAATGTTGAAGTTTGAAAAACCATGATTCAGACAATAATTCATTCATAAAATACATCCATAATGTTTTCATCTGATGGAATACTGATGCAGTCCTAGGATATATGGTCTTTTAGATTTTTCTAAATAGAGCTACAAGCAGCTAATTTGAAAGTTTAGGGAAATTTCGAACACCTGTGAAGGAGATACTACAAGAAACTGAGTTACAAAGTTTTAAACAGAATACATTTTGCATTGTAAATATGCCAATGCTTTACTGTATTTTCTAGAATTAACATAAGCAAATATAATAGGAGTTTTCTTGGATAAATCAACATTGTTGTGTCTTATTATATCTATCTGATTATCAGTGATGTTGTTGAGGATATAGGGACTATATGCCTGAAGCAATATTTGTATATGTCCAATACTCATGTTGTTATCAGTTGCTTTATTCTAGAAAAAAATCAAGTGAAAAAATAAATTGTCTTGAGAGTGTCATACTGTAATTTTTTTTAACTTTAAAGAATACTTTTCCAATTATGAATGCTTGTTACCTTATGAAGGATTTACTGAGGGATGAAAAAACTAGGTGACTATCCCTGCTGTCATGGAGGAAAACGGTCCTTATTTGACCTAAATGCAGAAGTTACTTTTTATTTATTTATTTATTTATTTATTTTTGTAGTAGATATTGAAGCCAAGGGCACTGTACCATTGAACTACATTCCCAGCCTCTTTTTATTTTCTGAGACTTGGTCTCATTAAGTTGCTGAACCTTGCCTCAATTGTGCAGTCCTCCTACATCAGCATCTTCAGTGGCTGAGATCATAGGCATACAACACTACACCAGGTCAAAGGTTGCTTATTTTGTTAGTGAGAATCCTCTGGTTGCAAATCTTAGCAATCTGGTTGAAACCCGTACTGCTAGGGTAAAAGCACACTTACAGTGTCAGAAAAAATGGGCTAGGAATGTAGCTCAGTGGTAGAGTTCTTGCCTAGCAGACATGAGGCCCTAGGTTTAATCTCCAGCATTATAAGGGCAGCATGGCAGGGGATGGGGAGTGGGGGAGGAGAAAGTAAGAAAAAGGCAGTCTAGAACATCGAAGTATTCTGAATCTTATTTCTATATGATGAAACTGAGGCCTAGAGACCGATAAATGACTAGCTTCAAATCAAACTAGAGGCACCTCAAAGAGGACTTGGGCCGTCCCCTCTGGAGTTGGGCTGAGTTGCCTCCCACCTTACCTATTTTGTATCTGTTTCCAGACTTTTAACCTGTCTTAACCCTAATCCCTGTGCTCTCTTCCCAGCCTCTATTTTTACTCCCCTTTGCCAACAGTTCTTTCTTGCCTATATTTTTACTCCCCTTTACTACTGGTGCTTCCTCTGCAGGATGATCCCTAGCTCATGGCTGAGGGTTCAACTTGGGGGACTTGTTGAAGTTCCACTACTCCTGCATTCAGGCCAAGGCAGTGGTTCTAATTTGTTTGCACACTGCCATTACAGGAGAAACTCTTTCAAAGTGCAGAGGCCTGGGGTCCTATCCAAACTGCTGAAGTCAGCATGTTTTTCAGGCATGAGACTCCACAGGTGATTGAGGCCTTAACAAGAATCACTGCCCTAGGACTAGGGATGTAGCTTGGTGAAGGAGCACTTGCCTAGCATGCACAAGTCCCCTGTTTCATCAACAGCACTGAGAAAAGAAAAGGAAAAAATATCCTTGCATGAAAGACTATAATAGTGAATCTGAAGACCTGGACTGAGGCTGTCCAACCTCACCAGCAAGACCTGCTATCTGCAATGAAATCCAACTGTCCTGAAGCTCCTGGTAGAGACACTTCATGGCCCTCTGCTGGCCTTGCAGGAAACCAACAGCCTCTTGCTTCTCAGCCACATTTTCAATTTATAGAAAGGGAATGTGTCAGATGTTCCCATAAGCAAGTCAGTGTCAATAACCTTCTTTGCCTTTGAACCTGGCCAAATATCATGAACAAAATAAAAGTACCTGGTTCCTTTTGGGAAGATCTACAAAGTACTGGGAGCAAGAGTGGGCAGGAATGGCTTTGGGGTCAGAAGCTGCTCCTGTAGTAACCACAAGTAGATTCTGTCACCTGCATGCATCTCTTGCTGTTCTCTACACTACCCTGCGCCTTTAGACTACAGAAACCTGGATTGAATCAGATGACATTTGAAAAAGTGATTATAGGCTGTACACTGAACTCACCATTGCTCTGGTAGTAATGGAAATTAGGTGAAAATCTTCAGCAAGAAAGTGAGGCACACGTCAGTTCTGAGGGAGCTGTAAGGACAAATAGGGACACTTTTCCCTGAAGGCAATCAGGATAAACTTCATGGCTGTGAGGTGGAGCTGGGACTGCAAGGATTAATACAGTTTAGTTCCTTGAACAGTGGGAAGAGGTAATGGCCAGAGCCTAAACCAAAGCCTGAAGATGGAAAAGCTCAGGAGGAATAAAAGGTGCAGTGACTGGTTGAGTTTTGCAGAAATTCAAAGGGAGTAGTGGAATGTAAGTCAAAGGGAACCCAGGCTGGATGAAGCTTTGTCACTTAAGTGGAAGTGACCACTGGGAAGATCTTAATGGGGAAGTGATGTCATACCCAAAATATGCATCAAGATGAAGACTACATTGAGGGCCTGTGTTGTGGCTCAGTGGAGCACTTGCCTAGCCTGTGAAGGAACCTGGGTCCCATCCCATCAAAAGAAAAGAAACAAGAGATTGCAAGGAGAAAATGACACCCCTAGATCACAGAATTCAAGGAGGCTCTCACCCTCTAAGCTGTGTGAGCAGCATTCATCTTCTCACTATGCACTTCAGCAGTGCCTCCCAAATGACTTGTCTGCTCTGCCCTCCTCCTGTTTCTGAGATGAAGTGTGGACAGTGAACTGAAGCGCAGTGAGTGGGCTTAGATTGTTGTGATCATTCAGATGAGTGCTGAAAGTGAACCCCAACCATGGTGGTAGTAGCGTGTAGGAGCCAGTTGCACCTACACTGTAAGAATAGGATTGACAACTGACTGCCAGTGAAATGGGCATAGCAGAAACTAAGCTAGTCATAAAGTCTCCATTCTGCATAAACAAGAAGCCAGAGGGGAGTTGCAAACCCAGAAAAAAATACAGGATTTAAAAGGGGAAAAAATAGCTGACAATTACTGAATAACTGCCAGGAGATAGGTTCAGGGTCTATTTATGCATACATGAAATTGGTTTGGGCTTTGCTTGGGGATATTGTTTGTGTTTGTTTGCAGTGCTGGGGATTGACCCAGGGTCTTGCTACTGCTAAGTACACACTGGACCACTGGACTCCAAATCAGCCCCATGAAGTTGATTACTACGCACCTTCTGTGTGCCTGCATTTTTTAAAATGCCTGACATTTGATAGTAAAACAAACACATTTGTGCACATCTGTAGTCCCAGGGACTACAAGGTGTGGGGCAGCAGGATCCTAAATTCAAGCCACTCTGGGAAATTTAGTGAGACCCTGTTTCAAAATTAAGAAATTTTGGATTATTGCTTCTGTGGGGGAGAGAATGCCATATCTCAAGGACATCAAATAAATGCCCACAACTACAGGAGGTAAGAGAGAAAAGGTTCAAATCCTTTGACTTCTACCAGCTTAGAAAACAAATAAAGGCTTAGAATTTCAAATACAGGGCTGTCCCCTGTATTTGAATATACTTGATCCTAAGGGTGCATCAGGTCAAGCCCACCACTTTTCTCCTTGGCTGGTCTTCATTCTGGCCATCACTCCCCATTTGCCTTCTCCAAGAGCTGTCACAGAACATAGAAACAGCCAGTGCTCTGCTGCCATGGGTCACCTCCTACAGAGATGATTTCCCAAGAGTACTGAACTTCAGTCTTTCAAGTCCAGTGGTCCATTGTCTGCCTATCACCTTTGGTAGGAAGGTAATACACAGTCACTTAGCTAGGTGTGCACATGAAAGATGTTACTAATTCACTTTGGATGGTTAGCTTATTCTTGAATTCCTTAGAAGGTAAAGACTTCAGCTTCTTGGGTTTCATTGAACAGTGCACAGAGTGCTAGGTTAGTGAGTGTCCCATGCAGGGGGATTGGGGGTGGCCTCCTATTTCCTTTCTATTCCTCAAAACTGAATCATCTGAACCCAATTCTTTAGAGCTATCTGATATTTGACAAAGGTGCCATAAATATATGTTGAAGAAAAGACAACTGTTTCAATAAATGGTGTTGGGAAAATCAGATTTCTCTATATAGTATAATGAACTTAGTTCCCTTTCATCCTCCACCAAAGTCAAATTCAAAATGGATTAAAGACTCAGAAATTAGACCAAAATCCTTGCAACTGCTAAAAGAAAACACAGGGCCAACAGTCCATTATAATGATGCAGGATTCAACTTCCTCAACAAGACCCATATAACTCAAGAAATCAAACCAAGAATCAATAAGTGGGATGGCATCAAATTAAAAAGCTTCTGAAAAGCAAAGGAAATGATTAAGAGAGGGAAGAGAGAGCTCTAGAGAATGGGAAAAATGTTTGCCAGTTGTTCCTCTGCCAGGGGATTAATACTAAGAATATATAAAGAACTTAAAAAACTAAATGATGAAAACAAAAAACAAAACAGATAGTTCAATAAATAAATGGGCAAAAGAAGTAAACAAATATCTCAAAAAGAAGAAATACAAGTGACCATGAAATATATGAAAAAGTGTCCAGCAGCACTAGCAACTACGAAAATGCAAATCAAAACTACACTAAAGTTTCATCCCATTCCAGTTAGAATGACAGTTATCAAGAACACAAATAATAAATGGCTGGCAAGGATCTGGGGAAATAGGTGGGGATGCAAAATTGTGTAACCACTCGGGAAAGCAGTGTGGAGATTTCTAAAATACTAGGAATGGAACCACCCTATGACCCACCTCTTCTACTCCTCAGTTATTTATTAAAAAGATATAAAATTAGCATACTGTAGCTATACAGCCACTTCAGTGTTTATTGCATCGCAATTCATAGTGGGCAAAACACAGAATCAAATCAGATATCCTTCAATAGATGAACAGATTACGAAAATGTGGCGTATACACACAATGGAGTTACACTCAGCCATAAAGAAGAATGAAATAATAGCATTTGCTGGTAAATGGATGCAATAGGAGAAAATCATGCTAAGTAAAATAAGCCATACTCAGATAATCAAGGTTCAAATGTTTTCTCTCATAAGTGGAAGTTAGAGCAAAATAAGGAAATAAGGCCATTGGAAAGAAGATTGGATATCATAAGCATACAGGGAAGATCAGTGGAGTAGGAGGAGGACAAGGAGAATGAGGGAGGAAGGAAGGGAGCTGAAGCTGGAGTTTTAAGAAGCTAGATTCTCCTCTGCTGGTGTATGCCTAAGCTGCAGGCCCCTGAAGCCCACAAACATGCTTCATGGTGGGCTTAGCCCTCCTGTGTTGCAGCAGAACCCAGCAGCTTACCACCAATTTCTTCTTCTTGGTCTTTTCTCATGTATTCCAAGAATAAAATCCAGAGACCACGATAAGTGGAGGCAAGAATAGGATTACTCAAGTGTGCATAGAAACTGATCTCCTCTAGGGAGAGAGGTGACCTGACATGGGTTGCCCTCTAAGAGTGCTAGAAGAGTTTTATATAACACCTTAGTCCATGCTATTGGTCCAAACCTATGCTACTCAGAGTTTGGAAAAGTACTAATACTATTGATTGGCCCTGCAATCCCATTCGGGTCTAACTTTTTTCCATTTTCTCCCTACATTGGAGAAAGCAGGAGGTTGAGGTCTGGAGTCAGGAATGAGCTGGGGCCGGGGGGGGGGGGGGGGCGCATCTGGAGCTGCAGTGCTGAATGGAGCTTGTGTGTACAGTGGGCTAGTCCTAGTCTCAGTGGGACAACAGGTGGGTGGTCCTAGCTCACCTTGGCACTGGATTGTCCTGCCTCAAGAGAGCCATTGCTCTCTGCCTGAGCTCCATCCACCATGGCCACCATTCTGTATCTGCTTCACTCTGCTGCTACCTCTCACCAGGGAACATGGCTGCATGGCTTGGTGGCCAAGCCATGTCAGAAATGAGATGAAAAAGGAAATGAATTCAACCCAATATTGCTATATTCACATATAAAGGGAACAAATAAGAATAAGTTTTATGTGTATGTAGAAGAAAGGAAGTTTAGTAGAGTAGAGGAGGATGAAAACGGGGTGAGGGGAAGGGAGGGAAAAGGATGGGGTATCGAAAGCAAATTTCTTGCATGTTTGATTTTGTCAAAATGAAACCAGATACTATGTCTAGTTATAATGCTCTAACAAAGGAAAACAAAAAGCTGAATTGTCTCTTCCTTCTCTTTGCCCAGTAGCCTTAGCTATTGAATCATTATGGCCCTCTGAGTTGCCTCTTTGATTTTACTCCAGTGGTCTTTTTTCTTTGTAGTGGGAAGGCAATTAGCACAATGTCTTTACCCCTGTGCAGGACAAGAGAAAGTGGTCTGCTTCCATCCTGAAAGAAGCAAAGCAGGCTTGTCCTAAAGACATGCAGAATGACCGAGCTCTTGGACAAATTGGTGGCTGTTCACTCCATCCTTGTTCTTTGATGAATTTTTTGCATCAGTGAATTTTATAACCAACCTTTTTCACCTAGGTGAGGCACTTAGAAATGGAAGCCCAGAAACGCCAGCCAACTTCTTGCCATTTTCTACAGTCCCAGGTTTCTGCTTGGTACCATGCCAACGTTCCCCCAGAGGTCTAGAATCCCAGCAGTACCCTCTGCTGTGGGGCCCCTTTCATCCTTCCTCTCCCTGGTCTCCCTGATGACCAATGCACAAAAGAACTATGACAAGACATGCTGCTGCCACCTTGTCACAAACATAAGTACAGATTTTCAAAATACTGCCTACCAGTGGTGCAGGGAAGGATACCAAAAAAAAAAAAAGGTCAGAAAATCAGTAGAGGGTGATGTGCCATTTTCCATAACCAGAGAGCACATCTATCATAACCAGGATCTTAAAGATCACAGTGTTCATGACACTGCCCAGGAAGGACAAGACTCTCTTCAAATGTGATACTTCACTTTCATAAATCTCAGTGGAAAATAAAAGGGATACAGCAGACTGCAAATTCTAAAATATTAGTGAATGTGTGGGGTTTTGCAACATGGCAGAAGAATCACTCAGGGTTTCCTGAGAGATTTAATTTAAGTGATGTAACATCAAGCCCTCTTAAAAGTTCCTGATTGCCCTTAAATGTATCCCATGTGTGCCATGGTCTTCAGTTATACAAGAATCAGCAAAGAGGAGGGTGAATGTGAATCTTAAATCAGTTAATCATGCTAAACTGTTGAAAAGAGGGAAGCCTGAGAAGGTTTCAGGACAGCTTTTACCAACAACCATTTCAAAGAGAGGAAAGAGGATTGGGTAACTAAGGGACAGGTGTAAGAGTGTCAGGGAGGTGACACTTCTGCTGAAACCAGAATGACAAGGGGGAGCAGCCATGATCAATTAGGGAAGAAATGCCATGAGGAAGACTGAGCAGTGCAGAGACTGGAGTGGGGAAGTGCCTTTGGTGTGGTGGGACATTGGAAAAGAGACCAGTGTGGCTTTGGAGAGACTGGGCCAAGATGGGAGGAGAAGAGAGACCCAGGGCCTAGTCTCCAAACTAGTTGTCCAGTGCTGTGGGTTAGCATCCCACTGCTGATAGCCACAGAGAGTGATGATGTCACAGTTTCTGAGCACCGGAGATTCAGACCAGCTCAGCTACTGCCTGTGTATCTAGGTCTGTTAGGAGCCTGGGTCTCTGGTCTTCAGGAGGCACATCCAAAAGGATCTGCCTCTGAGATCATTCCTGTCTTTTTGGCAGAATCCAATGTGACTGAGCCTTCTTAACCCTCTGTTGGTCAAGAAACTTAGGTATGGATGCCCCTGGGGCTGTCCACAGGGCTGCTTGGAATGTCTCAGCTTCATTTCCTACGAGGAGACAGAAATGAGACTTCCCATAACTCAACCTTTGGGTACTTTCCCTTGACCCTTGCTAATTTCTATTCTTAGAAGCCAGAGGCAGGTTTGTATCCACCTAGAGAGCAGAGGACTACAGGCCTTGGGCTCCAGGATGCTGTGTTTGTTAGGAGCTCCCATGGCATGAAGACCTCCTACACTGAGAAGAGGCATTTGAGACATGTCTAAAGCTCACAGGAAGCCACTAGAAGGTCTATGACAGAGGGAGAATCTGAAAATCAGTCACTCCAACTGGTGCAGAGTGGAAGGCCAAGAGGAAAGGGACCTTCCCTGTCTCACTGAGGGACTCAGATCTAGGTAGAGTTGCATGACATCCTTTGTCTCCCCGCACCCCAGTTGTGACTATGTCATCTGTATATTTGTTAATTATCATCCTGTGACTCTCCCATTTCACAGGTTAATATACGTATGTATAGACCCATACACCTGATGACAATCTGAAAATCAGATGCTAGCATGGTCCCTGAGAAACATTTTAGGAAGGTAGGAAGACCCTGCAAGGTTCAGTGAACTTCTTCAGGATCACACACACAGCAAAAAGGAGAGGAGGGGTCTGAACCTATCTCCGTCTCCCTACGCCTGGGAGGCTGGCTCTACCCAGATCTTTATTGAAACCTGAGCTAGAGTGTGTTAGTATAATTGTATCCACTTGTGCATGTGTCACAGGGAGAAAGGAGATTCTTAGATGGCACCTATTTTGTGAGAAAGTGCTTCAGGTAAGGGGACCCCAAGGAAGTGAGGTCACTTCCTTGACAATGGAACAAACAGAACTTGGAACCCTGATAGCCAGGCACCCACAGTCCAGTACAGCCCCAGTTGGCTCACTTATATGGAGACAGTTAAGCTCAGAGCCATGGTTCCTGCCTACCAATCTGTACCTTCTCAGGACTCAGGAAAGCCCTGAGTAGGGGCCTTTCCCAAGTGTGGAGGCACTGGGTCAGTGTTTGATCCCATTGCCTCTGGGGTTCCTTTTTTTTCAGGGAACCCAGGAATGAGACAGAGCAGCCCACAGCAGGTGAGCTTAGGCTAGCCCACCACTCTGATTCCCCATTGAATATCCCCAGACCTCACAACCATGTGTGTGTGTGTGGGTGGGTGTGAGAGAGAGAGAGAGAGAAAGAGAGTGTGTGTGTGTGTGTGTGTGAGAGAGAGAGAGAGAGAAAGAGTGTGTATATGTGTGTGTGTGAGAGAGTGTGTGTGTGAGAGAGAGAAAGTGTGTGTATGTGTGTGTGAGAGAGAGTGTGTATGTATGTATGTATGTATGTGTGTGTGTGTGAGAGAGAGAGAGAGAGAGAGAGAGAGAGAGAGAGTGTGTGTGTGTGTGTGAGAGAGAGAGAGAGAGAGAGAGATCCCTGAGAATAAGGAGGAAAATTCTTTTGATTTCATTTGATTGTATGGCAGTTAATCATTTTGCAATTTGCTACTGATTCCATGTTGAAATGTCCCTTTTTTGGTTCCCCATATTAGGACGAACATAACAGAGTTGCACCAGTGAATCTGTCCAGCCTGGTAGAAACACTCAAGGCATTTGTTCTGGAGGACATCATTAGTCATCTGGTGATCACCTGCAAAGAGGCAACACCACCTTTGTCCACGAATTTTTGCGCAACTACCAATATTCGACTAATACACAGATGTCGATGGAGCTGCTGTGTAAAAAGTACATACCACCTCCAAGCCCAGGGACGTGACCATCTCCAGGCTTGGTGCTGGGAATACCGGACATCACTCTGAGCCTCAGTCAGCTCTGCAGAAAGTAGGATTTTCAGAGGAGAACCCTGCTGGGTGCTTAGAGGACCATGTAGGATGAGCCCCAGGAGTGTTTGCCTCAGACCTGGTCTTGTGAAGCAGCCTGCCAAGGGCTCCGAGCTTCTCCTATGGGCCGGTCCTTTGAGGAAGTTTTCTGCCTCAGGCCTCACTCCTCTGAGGCCTCAGGAAAAACAGCTTCCACATTTGGAAAGGAGTATGTGGATTGCATCCAGCAAGGTCCTTGATCTCCATGTAGCCAGAAGAAGGACCCCTGGGATGGACTGAGGGGACCCAGGCATTGAGATAGATAGGCAGTAGGTGGTTGGGTTCATTCATGGCTCCAATGTATGTGAAGCAGAGGCCTATCATTCAGGAAGTAGTGCAGACAAACCAGCCCTCATGAGCTTCCATTACTATCAGGAAGTTATTCAATTCCACCAGGCATCTAGGAAGGTAAGGGGCATGAGATGAAACAGGTGACACCTCTCGGCCTTTTCTAGGTATGAAAATCTCCAGGAAGATGCTGAGGAGTACTTTCAAGTAAAGAAGTGAATGGTCTTTGGGCCAAGAGGGAGGGTTCCTTTCTCCAGATGGGGGCACACAGGAGGCTGGTGTAAAAGATGCTGGGCAAACTCCAGGTCCCACACTTGTGTGATTCCCAGCCCAGGGCTAAGGTATGTGGCTTTGCCTACAGAAGGAATACAGAGAGGTGTGGAGGGGTATCAGGTACCCAAGGAGCAGAGGAGTGGCTGAGGCCTCAGAGCCAGTCCCTGTGAGGATCCCTTCCCAGCACAGCCAATCCCAGCCATGGTTGCCCACACTTTCCTATACAGAGACTAGACAGAAGTTGGAGAACCACCTAGACACACATGTCCCTCATAGAATTGCCCTCCTTGCCCAGCTGCATGTGGACCGCTTGGCACTCTTTGGGAAGCCCATCATGAAGGGGTCCTTGGGAGGTTCTAGCTAAAGGACAGGCTCAATTCCTGATGGCTGCCTGCCTCACTCCAAACTCCACAGCACCCTGTGCTCTGTCAAACAAACATTAATATAGATAGGTAGATATATAATCTCCAGAAGGTGTTTTGGGGTCCCCTGACATGGACACCCTGAAGCATCTCAGGACCTTCCTGCAGCTCACAGTGCCTTCATCAGGGCTGACCCTCCACATCCTCAGACTCCTTATGCAGCAGGAGGACCCAGATCCCAGTGAGTCTGAGCCCTGTGATGAGAATCTGGGGTTGATCAAATGTGTGAGGAAGACTTGTGCTGTTCCTACCAGGAACTTGTATTTGGTTCCAAGCCAGACGAGCCTGGTGGACCCTCGTCTATCTAGGAAGACCTCTATTGTGGGGACAGGAGCTGGTTTATTCTCAGGGTCAGGGTTCTTGCATGAATTGGGAAAGCCCAGGGAAAAGGCAGTCATGTTGGGGGTCTTGTCTTCTATAGCTCCAGTGCCACCTCAAGTTATAGGAATGCCTCCGGCAGAAGAGCTCCAATTTCCATCCTTACCCTTGGGGCAGCTCACAGCCACACCTGCTGAGCTGGAGGAAGATCAATCATCAAAACTGGAAGACACATCAACTATAGCAACATCAACAGAGGGAGAAGTTAGAGCCTCCAGCGGCCACCATGACATCTCAGCTGTCAGCAACCAAGCTGGAGGATATTGAACCATGTTTTCCAGTTGCTGTGGATAGTGAAACCTGTGTCTACATCTCTTGAAACAGAGTCACCTCCCTCTGTGGTAGCAGAAATTACAGACACCAAAAAGCTAGAGGTAGAAGATTCAGTAATTTTCCAAAGTATACCAGCTACTGAATAAGCCTCCCCTCATGCCCAATAGTCAAGGCAAAACCCCCTCCACTTCTTTCCCAACTCCACCCCCCGAAATAAAAGACATATTTTTAAAATTTTCACAGCCATCAATAGGTTTCTGTGACAGTGACTAGCACTCACACAGCAAGGTCTGAAAGTGCTATTTCCCCACATCTTTGACAGCACCAGGTGTCATAAGAGATAGAGGTCTATGCATCTGATGATAGAGTGCTCCTTTCAATCAGCCAAGTCCACATCCACTCACAAGGTTGACAAGGCTTCATGTTCATTGCCTACATTTCCTCCTGTTTAAATTTCTAATCACTTTACTCGGCTGCAGTAGACAGGGAGGACCCCACCCCTGGCCTGGTGATCTTGCCCCTACCCTTTCACTTCTAGCCCCCAGGCCTCCAACCTTGCCTGTGAAGACAACTCTATTCAAAGGCTAGTGAAACATTCTCCTGATTTTTGCAACTTTCATAGTTAAAAACATTCGGAGCTTTAATTTTTCTGAAATTTGTGCTCACTGATAGCATTTTCCAAAGCAGACCAGCTACTGAATAAGCCTCCCCTCATGCCCACGCATGCACTTTGGACCTCTTCTGGGAGTGAGGCCACTGTCCCCATCTGGGGTCACTAGAAGGATTAGTATCTCCAAGACCAGTCAAGTCCTTCCTCACTAATATTCCTTTTTAGAAATGTACTGGCTACTCTCAGAACTTTTCTCTTTCTATAAGTTATTGCTTCCAAGCCCAACTTTCAGAAAAACATCAGCCATTTGTGCTTAGACTGGGCTGCAGTATGTTCATACACTGATTTGGAAATCAGCTTTATGTTAAGTTTTTCCACTATTATACATTAGTTATATTAGTGTTTTGGTTATTTCTTCCAAATAGATTTTATGATTCTAATATAGGTTCTGTGTCTTTCTTGCAAATCTATGAATAAGCATTTGACTGATGATTTTTTGGGAGGAGTGAGATATTTTTCATACTTTAAAAGAGAAAGCTATTGATTATTGCATGTTTGCCTTCTTTGTATCTATGAAACCAAAAACTCTAATAATAAGCAGTCACCTGGTTTCCAGGTTTATAAGATGATGCCACCTATGAACAAAGGGACAGGACTTCTGCTCCATCGCTGTGGCCACCAAAGCAGCGTGTAGGCAGTGGGCACAGTGAGCTTGCCTTCCCCCCTAGGATGGGAGCAGCAGGCCAGTTGTGCACTCAGTGTGTATCTGTTCTGAGTTTTAGCCAATGGGCTTTGAGATGTTTTAAGAGTTTCCTTCAATCCAGTTTGATTTGGTTTGTTTTTGTTTTAGGTGAATAAATATCAGCATGTGAAAGTCTCCTCACCACTACTTTTGTTGATTTATTTTAAAATATATCATTCCAAAATAGGCAGCTCCACAGCACGCCTGCAGCTTAAGAAGCACAGGGAAAACACTAGTGTAGTACCATGTTCCCCATCTGGAGTACAGGACCTGCTGGCTCCTGGGAAACCCCTCCTTTCCTTTCTTTACCAGCTATCCAGCATCCCTGAGTAGCTCAGCCTGGCCTGCTTTCCGGCAATGTCCTTCTGTAGGGGGGTTCTCTCACCATGTCACCCTTTGAGTCCACCCCATTTACATAGGCTGAGTGCTACTGGTGGAGGGCAGTGTCGTTGAGGGCTAGACCTCTTCTGGGAAACTCACACTGGAGGGAGCTGCATGCCCCTCAATCCTGCTACAGCTCCTGGAACCATGGCCCTGGACTGGTTCCAGCAGCTTCCTCTGGTTGCTCTGATCCTCCCAGGACTTTCTCCTGTGAAACGCCAGCTCAGATCTTTGCCCGTTCATAAGCAGTAGGCTGTCTCTCAGGCACACTGGCCAGACTTCAAGTGCTCAGTCACACTGGTGACTGATGGCTTGTGCAGGGACCTACTGCTGGACAGCAACCTTAGCACTCAAAGTCCCAATGAATGATGTATCTCTGTACAGTTGTTCTGCAACAACCCTTGCAATCATCCACTATGACCATCTTCTAACTCTGCAGGTTGTCTTCTCCATCTCTTTATGGTAACACAATTGATTTTAACCTTGTCCAATTCATCCACATTTCCCTTTCTGCTTGCTTCTGTGGAGCGCCTGGTGACTTCAGAAACCTATCCCATCTCCAAAGGCGATGACTTTCATCTGAGGTTTTCCACAGGCACGAGGTGTCTGATTCTCTCACTGGGACCTCACACGCCTGCAACTGAGCCATGTGTCTGGTGTCGTGCTTCACATAGGGCAGGGGGCAGGGTGAGAAGTTGTGTGGTTGTATCAATTCTTAAATATAGGTAAGTGTCTGTTAAGATTTTATGACATGACAGAAGAATGACTCAGCTTTCCCTAATCATTTTGTTGTTGTTGTCGTTGATAACACAATACCTTTATTTTTTAATTTTATTTTTTGTAGTGCTAAGGATCGAAACCAGTGTCTTGCATGTGCTAGGCTGGGGAAACTAGGGGGAGGTATGAGAATGTCCATGAGGTGATACTTCTGCTGAAACCAGAATGACAAGAGGAAGCAGCCATGATCAATTGGGGAAGAAATGCTATGAAGAAGACTCAGCCATGAAGAGACTGGACAGAAAGTGCCTTGTTCAGGGTGGGATGTTGGAAAGAAGGCCAATGTGGCTTTAGAGAGACTAAACCAAGATGGGAGTGGGAGGGAGACCCAGGGCCTAGTCACCACACTAGTTGTCCACTGCTGTGGGGCACCATCCAACTAGCTCACTGCTGACAGCCACAGACAATGATGATGTCACCATTTCTGAGCAATGAGATCCACATCAGCTCAGGTGGTGCCTGTGTCTCTAGGTCTATCAGGACTGAAGCTGTGGTTTCCTGGAGGATCAGCTGGGAGAATCTACCTCTGACCTCATTCTTGACTTATTCGCAGCATCCAGTGTGTCTGAGCCTGAGTGTTGTTCTGTTGGGTGGATGTACATGGGTCTATTCACAGGGCTTCTCATAATGTCTCAGCTTCATTACCTACAGGGAGGATGAATGAATTGCGATGCAGAAGAAGGTGGGAGAGAGTCAAAACACAAAAGACTTTCCATAACTTGACTGTGGAAGTGATATCCCATGACCTTAGTTGATTTCTGTTTCTTAGAAGCAAGATGCAGATTTAGATCCACTTATCAGGGAGGAGGCTACAGGTCTTGGGCACCAAGATCCTGTGCTGCTTTGCGTGGGCTCTCTTCATCCAGCCAGGAGGTCCATGGAACAGGGTAGAGGAGAGTGTTGCTGCGAGTTGCTAATCAAGACCTCCGGAGACTAAGCAGGAAGCAGGTCTGATTTTATTGTGCAGTTACCATGTTTATATACTCAGGCAGTAGCTAGACAGATTATAGACAGCCACCAATACAACTTCTGTTTAACTGTCCTTGCAGCGACCAATCAAGGATCGGGCCGTGGAGCAAGCAAAGGGATTGCTACACACGGCCTCATGCCCAGGGCTGTACCTGTGAGGTAAGCAGTTTGCCACTCAGACGCCCTTAACATAAGCCATGTATGCAGTATTCCATGCACTTGTCCCCACACTGCTTGAGAGCTATTGTGGGGTGCCCAAATTATACAATGTGACAATTGGGACAATTCTAAATCTCACAGGAAGCCATTGGCAGGTCTATGGCAGAAGGAGACTCTGAAAATCAGTCACTTAACCTCCAGTGGTACAGAGTGGGAAATATGCCAAAAGGAGAAGTGACTTTCCCTATCTCCCTATGGGACTCAGATCTGGATAGAGGTGTGTGTCATTCCTTGTCACTCCCTTTCCTGTGATTGTGCATTTGTATGTTTGTGCACTACTGGCATGTGACTCCAGCATTAGATTTCTACAGGTAGTACAGGAAAATGTAGGCACATATGCCTGATGACAATCTCGAAAGCAGATGCTAGAATTATCCCTGGGGAACATGTTGGGAAGCTAGGGAGTCCCTGGAGGCACAATGACTTCTCCAGTGTCACATACCTGACCAGAAGGAGAGGTTGGTCTGAACCCAACTCTGTCTTCCAAGCCTAAGGTGTTGGATACATTCTGGCATGCCTGGGGACAGTGAGCCAGAGTGTGTTGGTATAACTGTGTTCACTTGTGCATATGGCATGGGGAGAGGGGAGAAGTCAGCATCCAAGGAGCCCTTTGGGACCATCTTGTGTGAGGAATGGGCTCAAGGTAAGCAGACTGCAAGGAAGCAAACTCACTTCCTTGGTAATGGACAAACAGAAACCGGAACCCTGGTAGCCAGGCACTCGCAGTCCAGAGACAAACTCAATCTGCTCACTTGTGTAGAGACAGCATTTCCCTCATGAGTTCTTGTTATCTACCGATCTGTGGATGCTCAGGCCTCAGGAAAGACCTAAGTAAGGGGCCTTTCCCAAGTGTGAAGGCACCAGGTCAGTGATCAGCCCCAATGCCTCTAGCTGTTTTCCCCAAGAACACCAGGAGTGAACACAGAGCAACTCATGGATAACCCCAGATCTTCCCAAAGTTTGTGTGTGTGTGTGTTTCATATGAATATGAAAATATAGAGAAAAATTTTCTTGTGTTACTTTCACTTACTGTATGGCAGTGAGTCATTTGCAGTTTTGCTACTGTTTCCATGTTTGAATTGTCCCTCTTTGGTCCCCCAACCTAGGGAAAAGATGAGATGTCCCATTTGTGGATGTGCCCAGCCCAGTGGGGACATTCCAAGCACATGTCTTGGAGAAGCTCTTGAAGAGCCTGGTTCCTCCCTGCAGAGTGGGAACACCTCCTACTTCCACAAATTTTTGCACACCTACGAAAGATTGGCCAGTACCAGGAGGTGCTAGAGCTGCTGTGTAAAAGGTGCATACTACCTCCAAGCCCAAGAACATGGCCATCTCCTGGCTTAGTATAAGGAATGAACTGCATCACTCTTAATTGAATTAGTTCTGTGTAAACTATGATTTTTAGAGGAGCACACTCCCTGGGTGTTTAGAGAACCAGCCCTGGGAGAGCTTGCCTCAGGCCTGGCCCATGGAGTAGCCTGTCTGTGGGCTTCTCCTATGGGCCTGTCACTTTCCCCATGAAGAAGTTCTCTGCCTCAAGCCTCATTTCTCTGAGGCCTCAGGCAAAAGAGTGTCCTCATTTGGGAAGGAGACTGTGAATTATATCTAAGAGGAGCCCTAACCTACCTGTAACCACAGCAGGGACTCCTGGTGTGGACTGAGAGTCCCTAGCCCTGAGATATCTATGAGGAGCTGGTTGGGTTCCATCATGGCACATGTGAATCACCTACCTTTGCAGGAGCTTAGCTTACCATTCAGGGAGCAGTACAGAAAAATTCCCAGCCCTTCATGAGCTTCCATCACACTTCCACTGGGAAATCAGCAGTCCCAGCAGGCATCTAGGCAGATGAGTGGCACAGGATGTTAGAGATGACACCATCCTGGCCTTCTCTATGTATGGAATCCTTTATCCAAATGTCAAGGAGGAGTAAAGAAGTGAGTGTTCTTTGGACCAAGAGGGAGGATTCCTGTCTCCAGAAGGGAGCACTTGGGAGGCTGGTGTAGAGGAGGACTAGGCAAACCTCAGGTCCCTTGCGTGATTCCTGGCAGAGGGCTGAGGGCTCTGGCTTTATATGTAGGAAGAGGAACATAGAGGACTGTAGTCAGTTTCTGGGCACCAAGGGAGCAAAGGAGTGTCTGGGGGCTCAAATCCAGAACCCTGAGGCTCCCTCCCCCAAACAGTTTATCCCAGCCATGATAGCCCACACTTTCCAGTCTAGAGGCTGGACAGTAGGGGTGGGAGCCACTATACACATGTTGTCTCACAAAATTGCCCTCCATGCCGAGTTGCATGTGGGATCCACAGTCACTTCAGGGGAACACATGATGCAATGGTCTTAAGGGGCTCCAGGGGAAAGTGAAGACAAGCCACTGACTGCTGTCTGCCTCACCCCACCCCAGCACCCTCTGCTAGGTAGTGTAAACATGACTATTCAGCTATCCAGAGATTTTGGTGAGTCCCTGAAACTGAAGAATCTGAAACATATCAGGACCTTCCTTCTGCTTACCATGCCTGAATCAGAGCTGATCCTCCACGTCCACAGACTCCTTACACAGCTGGAGAACCCAGATCCCAGTGAGTATGATCCCTGATGAGGGGACTTGGGATAGCTAACAAAGTGTGTGAGGAAGAATTGGTTCTGGTCCTACCAGGAACTGTCATTTGGTCCTGAACACAAGAAGCCTTGCATCATGCAAGTAGTGGATGCTAGTCTGGGAAAATGTCCTATTGTGGGGACAGGGCCTGGGGCCACTCTCAGATGATTCTTGTGTGAATTGGGAAAGGCCCAGGGAAAGACAGTCATGTTGGGGACTTTTCTCCAGCAGCTCCAGTGCCACCTCAAGTTACAGAACTGCCTCCAGGGACAAAGCCAAATTTACATTCTTACATTTGGGATAGCTCATAGCATAGCCCCTGAGTTGGAAGAAGATCAGTAATCAACCCTGGAGGATGGCTCAAGGCTGGCACTATCCACAGAAGGGAGAGTTCAAGTCTCCAGAGGCCACTGTGACACCTGTGGACAGGAGGCAACTCAGCTGCCAGCAACCAAGCCAGAGGATACTGCACCATGTCTTCCAGTTGCTGTAAGTGCTGAGCCAGCTGTATGCACATCTATTAAAAGAGAGCCAGCCTCCCCTGTGTCAACAGCAATTCCAGGCACCAAAAATCCAGAGGTAGGAGGTTCAGAAACAGTCAAACCCAGAACCCACTCCACTTTTTCCAGATGCCATTGTTCTAGAACATTCTCTGGAACTTCCTTTCATGTCAGCTCTTGAGTGTGACCCAGTGCCAGTTCCCCCAATATAGCTGTTTTCCCCCTCCCCTTGGAAATTGTCACTTTATTTTTTGTGACACAGATATTTTTAAGGTTTAATTTAACCTTTTAAGAAGTTGTAGTAATAAAGTTTAATAAAGTTTAATTGTTGACTCATTTAAAGTTTCATGCTCAATCCATTCACCCAGACTGTGTCACCACTAGCACTGACTAGATGAATATGAACCCCCTAATAAAGCACATGGGTCCTGTGGGGAGGACACATACACAGGATGTATGTGTCCTCCCCATATAACATAACAAAAGCGCTCATGTATGGGGACAAAGGTGACTGCCTAGAGGGTGGTGAGGAGTCCCACTCATCAGAGGGTGCTACCTTCAATGGGGGCAGTGCCCCTAATGGTTAAAAACAAGGGATCTGAGGTCAGATAGAGCAGGTGTCTTTGGAAATTTGGTATCCTATTCCTCATCTGTGGAATGAGATAACAGCCCTCTTCCCAGGGTGGGATGAATACAAATTGAATGTGATGGCTCCCCTGCCAACCTGGTCTAGGCTGTGTGCACACACCCATCGAAATCATGCAAAGACTCAATGCAGAATTTGAAGAGGAGTCAATGTTCAGGAGGCATTTTAATCTCTCCAAGATGTCTAAAACCATGATAATTTCTTTTTTAAATTCAATTTATTTTTGTATTTTTGTGTTATGATGAATTGAAGCCAGGGGTGCTTTAGAAGTCATCTACTTTCCCAAACCTGTTAATATTTTTTTTTTTTTGAGATAGGGTCTCACTAATTTGCCAAGGTTGGCCTCAAATTTAGGAACCTCCTAACTCATCCTTCAGTTGGGATTACAGGCATGTGCCACCATGTCACACCATGTTGATCTTCTTATACTGCTAAGCTTTTCCAAAAGATTTGAGGGTGGACTGTCAATGAAGAAGCCCATCTCTTGGCAATTCACACACATTTGCTCTTAGGAATGTCCTAGATACAAAGCAATTGAAGTTAGCAGGCACATGAGATCCTCCTCAGGAAAACGCCATCAATTACCATCATAAAATAGAACCTGACACTTATCACCCTGGGAGTACTAGGTTCTGTGTGCCTGGAATGGGGAGAGTTGGCCCTCTTGAGGTCACAAGCCAACTCTGTTTGGCTGCCTAGGGAAGGAGGTGGTCCCCACTATAAGCAACCCTGCCATGTGACCTGGGAAAGTTGACACACATCAGAGCCATCTACAGGCAGATGCCAGCACTCAGGACAGTGGACGTCATAGGCAGGAAGAGTGGAGCTGCAAGCTGCTGCGAGGTCTCAGAGATAGGAGTTTTATGATGTGAGTGAAGTTGAGGGACACCTCACTTGCCCTTAGAATGGAGACAGACTTTCAGGAGGAACAGTGCAGTCAGAGTAAAGTGGGCCTATGCAGCAGAGGAAAGAGAGTGGACAGAGGCCAGAGTCCATGGCAGCAGTGGGCTGATGGAGACATCAACAGGAACACATAGGCTGTCTGTTTCCCTGCGGGTGCTTCTGACCCCCTACTGTGATTTTTAAACTGTGTGCTCTACAGACACCATGAAGGAGCTAGAATGAGCATCTATATTACACTGATAGGAAAACTAGGTCTTTGCCAATGAGCCCCCTCTGCCTTACAGAGTTGCAGAACTGGGATCTGATCCCAAGGCTGCAAGGCTCTGTGAGGCCCACCTGACAAGGAGGATGCACTACGTGCCTGTTATGGATCTCTTGGATCTGCACTTCCATGAATCTTTGCCTCTAGTGCCTGGAGAGAAGCCTTGTTCTGCCCACAGATAGGCTGGTCCTGTTCCATGGAGAGCCCAGGGCATAGGGTGGCCTTTGTTCACCCCACACCCAGCCCAGGGTGTCTCTGAGTTCAATGAGAGAAAAAGAAGAAAAAACACACTTCACATGTTTTTTTTTAAATACACACACACACACACACACACAAAGCATGTTGGGAGGCTGAGGCAGGAGGATCATAAATTCTAGCCCAGGTCAATAACTTAGTGAGGATCTATCTCAAAATAATTTTCAAAAGGGGACTGAGGTCAGGTACAGTGGTGCACACCTGTAATCCCAGCAACTCTGGAGGCTGAGGCAGGAGGATTGCAAGTTCAGAGCCAACCTCAGCAACAGCAAGGTGCTAAGCAACTCAGTGAGACCCTGTCTCTAAATAAAATATAAAAAAGGGCTAGGGATGTGACTTAGTGGTATCCAAAAAGGCAGGGGGCAAGGATGCAGCTCAGTTGTAAAGCACCCCGGCTTCAAAAGGAAAGAAAAGGACAACAGAGCCATACTTATGCTCAGCATATGTTCTACCACTGAGCTGCCCACCAGGGGCACTTTTATTTTTATTTACTTATTGGTACTGGGGAGTGAAACATGAGGTGCTCTAACACTGGGGTACATCCCCAGGCCCTTTTTTTGTTTTTATTTTTATTTATTTATTTATTTTTATTTTTTATTTTTTATTTTTTTTGGTGGGGGGACAGGGTCTTGCTATGTTGCCCAGCCTGGCCTGGAAAAGTTGTGGTCCTCTTGCCTTAATCTCCTGAGTTGCTGGGATTACAGGTGTGTGCCACCATTCCACTTTGGGGAATGCAGGTTATTTTTATGTTCCTGTAAATACCCTTGGATTGATTTTGTAGGATACAGATTCATCTCTTGGACACAGTTCAGTCCTTAAGGATTGCTGAGGTGAGACCAGAGCTGGTTTGAAAGGATAGCTGGTTTTTATGCACAACTGAGACACAGCCATTTTGAATATTCCACCTCATGTCCGTGAGTTATGTGGTTGTTGTTCTGACTGGTGGGGACAGGCACTGCTTCTGGTCTGGTGTAAGCCCTGGGTTTTCTTCCTTCTTGTGCTTATTTATGATGGTTCCTTCTCCAGTCCGTGACTTCATTACAAACACACACACACACACACACACACACACACACACACACTGACAGCACAGCTCAAGGCTTGGACAAATCATAGCACTTACCTAATTTATTTCCCAGGTCTTGTGGATCACTATCATTTGTCTAATTTTCTAGGGTGCTGAGAAATGTTGTTTCATTTTTTTTTTTACTATTCTTTCATTATTTCAGGAAGGAGGATAAATCTGCTCCTCATTACTCCATCTTGGCTAAAAGTCTATGTAGCACATTTTAGTTTAACATTTTCAGTACTCACCAGACATATAGGGTGAGTGGCTACCATATCAGACAGTGGAAGACACAGGAACTAAAAATCTAGATGAAGTTGAAAACTACTAACTGATGGTAAAATAATTTTGCCATGTGGAATGGGGTTGTTTTCCCTCTCAGTTATACCTAAGCAAGCATAATATTAGATGTTTTGGATTGTAGCACTTACAGAGTCTGAGATTTTTGAGGCATCTAGGATGGTAAGGCAGAGATGCACAATAAGTAATGCTACTAATAAAAGACTCAGATGGCTAGCTCTGGGATCTAGGCTATTGAAAGACATTAGAGGCAAGATGAATCCATTAGATTGGAAGACATGAAGAAAGAAGAAACTAGACGTGGAATAGAATTGAAAGGGTGACAGCTGATGTGTAGCTCAAGGTCATGCAACATCATCAATTTGTAGATGACTCAATTCAAGAGTATCTTAGGTGCTGAGATTTATAGATTCCTGAAGTATGTCATTTCTTTTTCTGTTCATGCAGATATTTTAGAATAACATCCATCTATATGTGAAACAGAAATATATTTTGTGCTTCCCCAACTAATGAGAATCCTAGAAGCAATATATAAATAAACAGTTTGCAAAATATTGGTGACTAATAAAAAGAAATGTCTCTGAACCTCTTCAGCGTCAAAGGAAAATCTTGCTGAAATGATAATGGTAGTGATGCACAGTGGCATGTGCTGGTAATCCCAGCACCCAGGAGACAAAAGTAGAAGGATTACTTCAGTCCAGCAATTAGAGACCAGCCAGGTCCACATAGTGAAACATTTAAATAAATCAATAAATGCTAACACCTAACTTTCTGAATTGCCGTCATGTTCCTCATGAGCATGTTTCAGAAGTCACTGATGGATCACATATGATGGTGGTCCCAAAATATTACAATGGAGCTAAAAATTTCCCATGACCTAGATGCTGTAGCTGTGGTAGTGTCATTGCACAGCACATTACTCGTGTGTACAGTGGTGCTGGTATAAACAATCCTGAGACACTACTAGTTATGTGAAAGTATAGCCCAGGGCTGAGATGTAGCTTAGTGGTACAGCACACATGCCTAGCCTGTGGAGACTCTCGGTATGCTCCTAAGAGCTAAAAAAAAAAAAAAAAAAAAAACCTATAGCACACATAATTGTGTACAGCACAGGATAACAATGGTACTAAACAGCCCTGTGACTGCTTTATGTGTTTACTATACTTTATGTTATTGTTTTGTATGCACTCCTTCTGCTTAATAAAAAAAAATTATAAGTCAAGTGTGGTGGTGCACACCTGTAATCACAACAATTCTGGAGGCTGTGGCAGGAGGATCACAAGTTCAAGGCCAACCTCAGCATCTTAGTGAAGCCCTAAGCAACCTAGTGAGATCTTGTCTCAAAATAAAAAGTAAATACAGCTGGGGACATGGCTCAGTGGTTAAATATCCCTGCATTCAATCCCCAGTACCAAAAAATACAATAAATTGGCTGAAGAAGGCCCTTTGTGCTCACCTGCTTTTCTGCCATATGAGGAACACAGCATGAGCCCTCACTGAAAATGCAGCAACGAGACAGGACCTCACCAGACAGCAAATGCTGGCTCCTTTCTTTTTAGACTTTTCAGGCTTCAGAAGTATAAGTAATTAATTTCTGGTATTTTAAATTTTATTTTTGTGTGTGTATGATGGGGGTCTCATAATTCTCCCTTCCTAATCTCTTGAATAGTTGGGATTATAGGAGTGTGTCACCATGCTGAGCATATATTTCTGTTCTTTATAAATTACCCAGTCTCAAGTATTTTGTTATAGCAGCACAAATGGAGTAAGGCACCAATCTGTTAAATATGTCAGGTTATTGGATAAACAGAGATATTTTTAAATATGTTTTCCTTCCCTTATATTTTCTTCTTCCACTGTGGTACTGGAGATTAAACCCAGGGGTATTCTACCATTGAGCTACACCCAAAACTATTTTTTATTTGAGACAGGGTCTCCCTAAATTGCCCTTATTGACTTCAAACTTACAATCCTCCTATCTTAGCTTCTAAATTACTGGGATTACAGGTATGGCCACCCTGGGCCCAGCTGCTGCTGCTGCTTCTTCTTCTTCTTCTTCTTCTTCTTCTTCTTCTTCTTTTTTTTAAGTAATGGGCAGAAATGTGTTGCCTTAGAGTTTTGGAGGCTGGGAAGTCTAATTTCAAGATGCCAGCATCTGGCAAAGGCCTTCTTGTTATATGGTTCAGTGGAGGAAAGTGGAAGGGCCAGAGAGCTCCTTATCTTTCATTAATCAAAGAAGACAGTATAACATGGAAATTGAGAGCATTACCTCTGGCAAACCACATGCTTTCCCAGCCTGCTTCTCCACATTACAAGCCTATTGAAGTTGCATAAGAAGATGGGCCGATTCTTTAAGGAAAGGAGCTTTTTTATTATTTATAATGCTCTGCTTTGTAGAAGTGATTTTCAGCTCCCTACAAGGAACCACAGAGTGTTTCTCTGAAGTTGGAAAGCCATAAAATTATAACCTCTGGAGCAAATGCACTGAGAGTTGTAATGGAACATTGAGATAACTGAAATTATGCTAGTATGAATTTTTATTGTTTTAAGAATTTCAATTTTAATTATTCACTTAACAAATAGTTACTGAGCACCTATCATGTGCCAGGTACTCTTCTAGAAGTTGTGATAGAAGCAGAAAACAAAATTGCCCCAAATCCCTCTATTCTCGTGGACACAGAGGTTCCTTGCTTTGGAAAATTCTGGAAAAGACAAGGCACTTTGCTTCAATGGAACAAATGTAATGAAGGATTTTAAAGGTCTGCCATGTAGTGATCTTTTATCAAACATTCTAGCGAGCTCCTCAAATTTTGATAAGTTCTTCAGTTCCAATACTCCACCCCACCCTCTTAACACTGCTCCCATACCCCACTAACTGGCAGAAATACTGATGGTGTATTTTCACATAGACTAGTGAAAAGTGCCAGGTGCTTTAGGTGCTGGAAGTTTCTACAGGAGGAGTTATTGAAACACAAATCTCCAGAGATCATTTTATGGAGAGCAGACCCTGTGGCTTCATGACAATGATCAATTTCCTTTTCTTCTCCTCCTCTTTTTCTTCTACTTCTTCTTCCTCCTCCTCCTTCTTTCTTCTATTTTTGCAGTCCTGGGGATTGGATCCAGGGATTCTACCACTGAGCTACATCCCCAGCCCTTTTTATTTTTCATAATTGGGACAGAATCTTTCTAAGTTGCCCAGGATGCCCTGAAATTTGTGATACTCTTGCCTCAGCCTCCCCAGTAGTTGAAATTACAGGGGCATGCCCTTGTGCCTGGCTGACAATGATCAATTTCTAATGGGGGATGAAAATTTTGTGATAGTTTCACTGTAATACTTAAACGAGGAAAGGAGAAAAAGGCTTCTGGAAACTTCAGCTACTACTGAAAGCTCCTCATATACTTCAATGAGAAAATTCCCTGCTTTAGTAACAGGAAAAACAAGTTACTAATTTGAGTGCAAAACACATTGTTCCATTAGACTGTGAGGACAATTACATACTTCTGCTTGGCTCTGGAACCCACCTGATTGCTCAGAGCTGGATGATACAGATCAGTGGTTCTGTAATTGGTCCCTGGACCAGCAGCATAAGTCACTTGGAAATCTGTCTGTCGCAGTTCTCTCTCACCCCATCCCAAGCCTACCAAGTCAGAACCTCGGAGAGATAGGGACCAGCAGCCTATTACTACTACTACTACTACTACTACTACTACTACTACTACTACTACTGTTATTATTTGTAGTTGTAGATGGACAGAATGCCTTTATTTTTATTTGTTTATTTTTTTGTGGTGCTAAGTATCAAACCCAGTGCATCACACATGCTAGGCAAGCACTCTGCCACTGATCGACCTATTTTTAAAAGTTCTCCAGGTGATTCCAGTGTATCTGATGTTTGTGAATTTCTGGCATGAGGCAGATGCTTCTGATTTCCTAATGGAATGTCAGCTATTTCTCTGATTCCCAAGATGTCTCTAAAATGTATGTAACCATGCACACATCATTCACTACACATACTAAGAGAAAACTTTAAAAGGCTAGAGGGAAAGAAAATATTCCTGGTAACTCATTTTATATGGTTGGAGTTTTACTTTATTCAGTAAAAATTTTCTTCATTCTTTTTATTTTTCAAATCTTCAACAACAAAATGAAATAAATTTGGAGAAACTGGGAATGCAAATTTTGTGTTTAAAAAGTATGATTACGTGTGCACAGATTTCTACTCCTAGAAATAATAGAGAATGAGGCTTTTTGCTACAGAGTGAGTTGATTTATTAAAAGTGGCTCCTTGTGTGTGTCACTCCATGCTGGAGCCCTTGCCCAGCACACTCCACACCCTGGGTTCAATCTCTAGCACCAAGCAAAACAAAACAAGAAATCAATAAGACAGGAAGTCCACACAATAAAGAAAATCAACAGAGTCCAAAATTGTTTCTTTAAAACATCTAATAAAATTGATAAACCTCCAGGAACACTGTTAATTTAAAAAAAAAAAACATGATGAAGACTGGGGCTCTAGCTCAGTAATCGAATATATGATTAGCATGTATAAGAACCAGGGTTCCATTACCAGTTCCACAAAAAATGGATAAGGCACAAATTCCAATTTTTAGAGATAAAAATGCACGACATTTTTATTTATCTCACAAGCTTTAAAAAGATAACAGGAGAAACAAGGCATGGTAGTTTGTTCCTGTAATTCCAGTGGCTTAGCAAGACACAGAAAAACACAAAGGGCTTGGTGCCTGCCCATAATCCCAACAGTTTGGAAGTCTGAGGCAGGAGGATCACAAGTTCAAAGCCAGTCTTAACAATTTAATGAGGCCCTAAGAAACTTAGCAAGACTGTTTCAAAATAAAATATAAAAATGCCTGAGGATGTGGTTCAGTGGTTAAGTGCCCCTGGGTTCAATGCCTGGTACAAAAAATAAAATAATAAAAAGGGCTTGGGATATATCTCAGTAGTACAGTACCCCTGAATTCAATCACAAAAATTACAAAACACACACACACACATGAATTACATATATTATATATTTCTTGCCCTGAGGACTTTAAAAATTTAATAAAAATTAAAAGTTCTTAGGAAATCACAATATACCAATACTGTTTGAAGAGGAGAAAACATATAAATTAAAGTATGTATTATCATTGAATATAATTAAACCTTATCACAAGGGGAATGAAATATTTGAGAGTATTGTTAATATAATAGAAGTTGTAGACTTAAAGTATAAATAATGCTACGCCATAAATGCTACTCACTCCCTCTTCCATGCAGGAGGGTTCTGAATAAATAGCAGCAAAAAGAGGGGAGATACTTCCCAGTCTTCACTAGGCTCTGGCCTAAAACGTGAAGGATGCGGTGCTGTTCCTCTTCCTGACAGGAGGTGGCAACATTGAGACATGTACAACTTGCTGGGGGCAAAAAACAAGTGTATATTGGTCAGAGATTGTTCTATAAAAGACAAATATAAGGGCTGGGGATGTGGCTCAAGCGGTAGCGCGCTCCCCTGGCATGCGTGCCGCCTGGGTTCGATCCTCAGTACCACATACAAACGAAAATGTTGTGTCCGCCGAAAATGAATATTAAAAAAGAAAAAATTCTCCTTAAAAAAAAAAAAAAAAAAGACAAATATAAGGGGTCCTTCCTGATTAAAATCAGCAGAGCTCCTGGTAAAGGCTGGATTATGGCTCAGTACCAGAGCACTTGCCTCACATGCATGAGGTTCCTCCTGGATTGTATTCCCAGGAGAGAGAGAGGGAGAGAGAGAGAGAGAGAGAGGTCTGTGGGAAGATGGGTAGGTTTTATGCAAATACTACACTATTTTATATAAGGGATGTGAGCATCCTCATGTTTTGATATAAAAGGTATTTGAAGATACCAAGGAACCACAGGACCCAAACTGCCGCAGAAGAGGGTGGGTTACAACTGACCTTCATGGTGGGGTAATGTTTTTGTCCAGTCTAGTAGATAACTTCCATCCCTGTGCCTGCCAGTTCAGAAACTGTATTCATGTTGAAGCGAGATCTAGTTCAATAAGAAAAAAAAAAAAAATCAGAATTAAAGCAAAACAAGAAAAAGACCAGTAGCTCAAAGAATGAGACACTAATACAAATTTATGAATTTGGCGTAATAGTTTCCTTGATCTGAATCATTTGGCAGCTAAAAGAGTTTGTCTCTCAAAGGCACTGAAAGCACAAGACTTCATAACTCCATAGCTGATAATGTAAAATAACAGAATAAGTTTCACCAGGGCATGTAGAAAATATAAATGTAAAAATATTTTTTTATTTTTTTCCTTATTGAGTTGAGTAGAAAACTCAGGACGTCACAAATCTTAGGCAAATGCTCTACCACTGGTCCAGGGTTATATTCAGTGATAGAGCATTTGCCTAGATGCAAGAGGCCCTGGATTCCATCCCCAGCACTACAAAGAAGAAAAAATTAAAATTCTATTGACTATAACCCAAACAAGAATCTTGTATGAAAATAAAAATGAAGTATTAGTGAGATTCTGAATGTAGGAAAAAGTAATATATGGAGCTGAGAAAATGCCTAGACTATTGGACTCAATTCTCACAGGGGTGGGGGGGGGGATTGGAATTAAAACAAATGAAACAAAATCAAAAGTCTTTCTCTCTCTTTTTTTTCCCCCTTCTTCTTCTCTTTCTCCTTCTTCTTCTTTTACAGTGTCAAAACTTTAACCCAGGGCTGGAGCTATAGCTCAGTGGCAGAGAGCTTGCCTAGCATGTATGAGGCACTGGGTTCAATCCTTAGCACCATGTGAAAATAAATAAAATAAAGGCATTCTGTCCATCTACAAGTACTTAAAAAAAAAAAAATTTAGCTCAAAACCATGTATGTCTAGGTAAGTGCTCTAGCCTGGAGCTACATTCCAGAACTTTTATTTTGAAATAGTCTGTAAATTGCCCAGCCTGACCTCAAACTTGTAATCCTCCTGCCTCAGTCCCCCAAATAGCTAGATTACATGTGTGTGCCACCATAGCCAGCTGGAAATCGAATTTATTATAGCATAGCCTTTTATTTTATTAGTATTGTGAATAACTAATAATTTTTTTAAATTTATTGTTTGTTTGTATTTATTGGGGATGGAACCCAGGGACTCTCACTTGGGAGGCAAGCCCTTATCATTGAGTTATAAGCCCAGGTCTTTTTATTTTATTTTGAGAAAAGACTGCACTAAATTGTCCAGGCTGCAGTTATAGAACCAGCTCAGATGCCTGCCAACAGATGAATGGATAAAGAAAATGTGATACAGATACACAATAAAGTTTTACTCAGCCATAGAAAGAATGAAATTATGTCATTTGCTGGTAAATGGATGGAACTGGAGAACATCATGCTAAATGAAGTAAGCCAGACTCAGAAAATAAAGGGTTAAAAATTTTCTCTCCTATGTGAAAGCTGGAGATAAATAGGAATTATTTTTAAAATGTGAGGATCCCATGAAAATAGAAGGGAGAGCAGTAAAGCAAAGGATAGGGACTGAGGGGGGAGAGAGGAAGGACAGGAGAGGGGAGAAACTGCAGAATGAAATTGAGCAAACTATGCTATGTGCAGATATGAATGTATCACAATGAATCCCATGTTTATGCATATCTTTATGATGCACCAAGTAAAACAAAAATAAATTAATAGAAGAGAGACCAATAAAGTAGATGAAGGGGATCAGGAGAGGGAGGAAAAGAAAGAAAGGGGAAATACTGGGAATAGAAATAGACTGAATTGTGTTATATTAGTGTATGAACATGTTAAAATAAATTCCACCATAACTATAATGCACTAATAGCCAGGCACGGTGGTGAACATCTGTAATCCCTGCAGCTCTGGAAGCTGAGACAGGAGGATGGCAAGTTCAAAGCCAGCCTCAGCAATGGCAAGGCGCTAAGCAACTCAGTGAGACCCTGTTTCTAAATAAAACAAAATAGGGCTGTGAATGTGGCTAAGTAGTTGAGTGTCCCTGAGTTCAATCCCTGAGACCAAAAAACAAACAAACAAACAAAACCCCAAAACATAAATACCATAGTATAATGCACTAATAAAAACATTTTTTAAAGAAAAAATATATAAATAAAATAAATCGCCCAGGCTGGCCTATACTTTTCATCTCCCTGCCTCGGCCTCCTGGTAGCTGGTATAACAGGTCTGTGCCACTATGCCAGATTGTTTACAGATACTTAGAAAATACTAGTGGCTTAAATATTCCTAAGATAGGCAATTTCTTTAACATATTTAAGGATCTAGGTTAAAAAAAAAAAAGGAGAAAATCAAAACTATCTAAACAATCCAAAAAATAAAACCTTTTACAAAGAGTAAGACAAAAATTGTCTTACCCCTGTATGTTTTCCACATTTCACAAAGGAAAATTTTTTAAACCCATAAATTATAATTAAGCCCTGTTTTGAATGAAAAACATACATTAGACCCCAAATGAGGTAAAATTAGACAAAAGAAAACATATGGAGTTCTACATGACATTAATACTATTAATATCCATTCGACAATGATACCTGGTATCCATCAGGTGCTTATCAGGCACTGGTCTGGCTGCTCCACACAGGCTGAATTGTTTGGTTATCTCATGATCATTACCCCATCACTGTCTCCATCTTCAAGAAGGGAAAACACCCACAAGAGTTGGAGTGACACAGTTAGGGAAAAACAGGGGCCTGTGGGTAGGGCCAGGTTTATTAAGAAAAAAGCACATAAGGAATCTTTAAAATCTGATTCAAATGTATGATATGTCAAAGTCATTGTACTGCCATGTGTAATTAATCAAAACAAATAAAAAAATAATGGTGCTCATCTATTTGTATAGTATAATAATACTAATAAATGCTGCTTAAGTGCTGGGGTTGTGGCTCAGCGGTAGAGCGCTTGCCTCGCATGTGCAAACCCTAGGTTTGATCCTCAGCACCACATATTAAAAAATAAATAAATAACAAGTGAAATAAAGGTGTTATGTCCAACTACAAGTAAAAAATAAATATTTTTCAAAAAATAAAATAAAATAAATGCTGTTTAGGTTAGATTGCCTAAAGACTGTAAATAAAATCTCCATATTAAAATGGCAAATACAAAACATTTTATAGTTCATGTGAAACAAAACCCATATGATGAAGTGAGGCTAGTTATAAAAACAGGTTACAATGTCGCCACTAATTTCTATAAAAATCACTTTAATTCAATAATTCTATTTTAGAAAACATATAAGTCATATTCCCTTTATCAACAACCCTGGTCTTAAAACTTTGGTATTTTCACATATTACTCTCTTTTGAAACTTGCTTTGAGAGACAGTCTCAAAATTGAGTTTCTGGGCTGGGGATATAGCTCAGTTGGTAGAGTGCTTGCCTTCATGCACAAGGCCCTGGGTTCAATTCCCACCATTGCCGTACACAAAAGAATGAGTCTCTGCTTACATTAAGTGATTTTTCAGGTAGTGACTTTCACTGAGCTGGGAATGTATCAGTGGTAGAGCATTTACCTACCATGGGCTTGATCCTGAGAATCACAAAAATAAATAACCAAATAAGTAGGATAGAATAAAGTAAAATAAGTAACTATATAAAGTTCAATACTTTGAACTTATATTGCTGAGACATAAAATTGCTGTCAGCAATATGTAAAACTAGACTTTTAAAGAATTCCACTTACATGTGTTAGACTAAAGGAGCAAAGACTTTCAGATTCTCTTTTTGAATGAGGAGGAGTCCTTTAGAGCTATATGTTTGTATTATCTATTTATGCATGACAGTAAAAGACTATTCTGATTAAAACCCAAACAATTACCCGTGCTGTGGTGCGCACCAGTAATCTCAGTGACCCTGGAGACTGAGGCAGGAGGATCACAAGTTCGAGGTCAGCTTTACCAACTTAGTGAGGCCCTCAGCAATTTTGTGAGATCCTATTTCAAAATGAAAAAATATAAAGGTCAGGGATGTAGCTTAGTGATATAGTGATAAAGAAGCACCCATCAGTTCAATTGTCAGTATCAAAAAGAAAAAAACACAAAAGAGAAGCGATCGCTTATGCATTCCAAAAAACAGATTTCCATGTGAATATTGTTACCATTAAAACTTCCTGCCAAGCAAAGAGAACAATTAGAACAGCAGTCCTTAGGGTTTTAGGTTGCTTCACAGCTGGCAAACTGGCCAGAGGAGGGAAGGCTGGGCCATGGTCAGAGGAGAAGTTAGCTGAGGGACCTTGCAGGGTAAAGTGAGATTGGAATGTATCCAGTCACGGTAAGAACCATTACAGGCACCAAGGCAAGGTGGTGACAGGATCAGGCTCTATTTTGAACTGTCTCTGGCATAAATGGAGAGAATTTGTTGAAAAGGGGCAAGATTAGGTGTGAGGAGAAAAACAAGGAGGATTTTAGAGCATACCTTGCCGGCTCCCAGAGCCTGAACTAGAGGTGGAATGGAGGTGGGAAGATGTAGACCAATTCAAGAGCTGTTTATGAGGTTACATCCACAGGATTTGGTGACAGATTGGAAAGGGAAGACTGGAGAGAATAAGGTTTCTAGGACAACTTCCAAGTCTCTGAATGCATGAGCAGATGGCTGGGCTGCCTTTCATGACAGAGAACACACAATGGGTTGCTGGGCACAGAGTCTGTGCTGGAGTGCACACTGAGAAGAGAATTTTCAGTATTAAGATTTTCTTAATTCCAATTTTGAGTGTATTGTTTTTAGAGGATGAGACTGCAAAGGGGACAAACGAGAATATCCAGAGAAACAGAAGAAAAATAAGTCTCTATCCATTCAGGTTGCTATAACAACATACAGTAAAATGGATATTATAACAATTTATTGCACAGAGTTCAGGGTTATGAGAAGTCCAAGGTCAAGGTACCAGCAGACGGGTTTCAGTTTTCTGGTCATATATGGTGTCTTCTCACTGTGTCCTCACATAGTGGAAGGGATGAGCTAGCTCTCAGGATTTCTGTTTTTACTTTTAAATTTTTGTTTTGTTTGTTGTTGTTTCTTTGAAATCCTGGGGATTAACCCAGGGCCTCATGCATGCAAGGCAAGTGTTCTACCACTAAACTGAACCTCAACCCTCTCAGGGCTTTTTTTTTTTTTTGTGGTTGTCCTGGAGATAGAACCCAGGACCTTCATATATGAGGCAATTACTCTGCTACTGAACCACATCCCCAGCCCATTTTTATTTTATTTATTTATTTATTTTTAAATTTTGAGACAGGGTCTTATTAATTTACCCAGGCTGGCCTCAAACCTGTGATCCTGCTGCCTCAGCCACCCCAATACCTCAGATTCCCCCTACTCCTTGAGATTATAGGCATGTGCCACAGCACCCAGCTTGAGTCTTTTTTATCAGAGCACTGAGATCCATGATGTGGGGGAGCTCTCACAAGCTGAACAACTTCCAAAGGCCCCACCTCCTGATCATCACCTTGAGGGTTAGGAATTCAACATATGAATTTAGGCAGGGGCATATTCCTACCACAGCACCACATGTCAAGGAAGTAAAAAGAAAAACTAAAATCTTACATTATTAAAAAATATTTCTAAGGCAGGTACAGTGGCGCACACCCATAATCCCAGCACTCAGGAGGCTGAGACAGGAGGATCCCATGTTCCAGTCCAGCTTTGGCAACTTAGTGAGACCCTGTCTCAAAATAACTTAAAAAGGGCTGGGAGTGTATGTCAGTGGTAAAGCACACCTGGGTTCAATTCCCAGTATTAAAAAAAAAAAAAAAAAAAAAACACCATAGATTTACAAAGTAATCAAGTTCAAAAATAGTAATATTTATCAGCTAATAAATTTTTCATTTATGCTGTTGCGTTAAGTAAATCAATATGTAGTCTTTCACAAAGAGCAGCAGGACGTACAGACCTCTGCACCCAAAAATGTGGTTGTAGATAAAGTTCTATAGGTATGTCTTACTAAAAATGAAATTTTTGTAATACAACATCATGAGTCTCAAATACAAATTTTTATGGGAATATTAGCAATATCTATTATTTCATATTTCAGTAAAGATTTCTTAAGAATTCTTATGGTTTTGATGGGAAGTTAATTTGGAACTATGCAAAATGAAAGCAAAGACAAATTTCACCTGTCTGGGTCTTTCTTAGGAACTATTTCTTGGGTCTGGGTATTATACTTTCCCATCATGTGAGGGGCTCAGCTTGGATCTCCAGCTCTGCAAATTACTTCTCCAGGAGTCACAGAGGTGTCTTGGATATTGTGTGTTTTTCACTATTTCCATTGTGTGCACATTGGTTAATGCTGACCAAGGAAAGAGCTATAATCTGATGCAAACACAAAGGTCCCAAGAAGTGCTATGTATCCTTGAAACAGTTAATTCCTGCTTTTCCTTACCTAAGGGCTAAGTATTGCCATTACTCTATATCTCTTAGCTCCTGGATCATTTTCCAAAGCCCATTCTTAATCAGCTGAGAAATGTAGTTAGTCCAGTGATAGTTCACTCTGGAGTGCTGTTATTTCTACAGATGTTTTTCTCCTTTCCTTTCTTACTTCAACAGTCTCTGGTGCTGCTTCCAACTCAGAATTTTTCAACTGACATCAGTGACTAAACCAACAATTTTGATAAAACTATGCATCTTGGGTGTGGATGTTAGAACACTTGCTTGAATGTGGGAGGCACCGAGTTCCATGCCCAGCACTGCAAACAAACAACAACAGAAAAAAAGACCACTATGCTTTAAAAAAAAATTTATATATATATATATATATATATATATATATATATATGTGTGTGTGTGTGTGTGTGTGTGTGTGTGTGTGTGTAAATATAAGTTTATTTATTTATTTTAGTTTTAGGTGGACACAATATCTTCATTTTATTTTTATGTGGTGCTGAGGATGGAACCCAGTGCCTCATGCATGCTAGGCAAGCACTCTACCACTGAGCCACAACCACAGCCCCCCACTATGTATTTTTTTCAATCTGAATGGCTGATCCAGGATGAGACAGTTGATATCAGAGAGAGAAAAGATAAGAGTATTAAAGTGGACTCAGATAAAGCTATTATGAAGAAACATGACAGACTAGATTCTAAGCCTGTCCTATCTGGCTCAACTAACCTAGCTAATAACCTTCTCTTGGGGTGTATTTTTTTAGATATGGAGAATAAGTGTCACCTCTTAAGAAGTGAAACACATTGAAGAAAAGTTCTGCTTTTTCTTTCATGAAACAGTGCTGTTTGTGTGTGAATTATATAATTCATACAGCTGAATGTGTATGCGCGTGCAGGCATATTCACACACTAAACCAGAAGACTGAGGCAAAAGTATCACAAGTCTGAGGACTGCCTGGGCAACTTACCAGACTCTGTCTCAATATAAAAATAAAAAACAGGGCTAGGAATGTGATTCCTTGGTAAAGTGCCCCTGGGTTCAATCCCCAGTACTAGAGGGAAAAAAAGATGAACCATTCCCCTGCCTTTTTTCCTAGTTACACATTTCTTGGGGCCCTGAAATAACCAGCAGTTCTAAATTGAGAGATTTGGAAATTTAATTAACAGATTAACTAACATCTCTTTTTGCCAAGATGGCTCACTAAATAAAAGACTCAGACATGAATGCATATGTTGCCAGTATCATAAAATGAATAATGCTGAAAATAAAAGACAGGGCACTCTCAAAGGCAGTCAGGTCCAGTGGCACAAGGCTGTAACCCTAGTGACTTGGGAGGCTGCGGCAGTATCATACCAAATTTGAGGTCAGCTGGGCAACTTAATGAGCCTCTGACTCAAAATGAAATTTTTAAAAGGCAGGGATGTTGCTCAGTGATGGAACACTTGCCTGGCATGCCCCAGGTTCAGTCCCCAGAACAGTCGGCATCATCGTCATTGCCATCATCATCATCTACAGTTAGAGAAAGTAGATACATCTGTGTTAGACCCAGTGTTAACATTTCATTTCCTGCCAGTACTTTGGGAATCACTTTGGGAGATGTTAACGGGAAGGTACTCTATCAGAATAACAGACTGGAGGCCAGTGCTTTGTCTTCCCACAGTATGATATCAGGCCAGTCACCTTCTTTCTATCTGGCTGTCTAGATTTACTCCCTAAATAGAATAAATTATTCTATTATACATGTGATTTTTCTTTTTAAAAAAATTTTTTAGATGTATAGACCTTTATTTTATTCATTTGTTTATATGTGGTGCTGAGAATTGAACCCAGTCACATGCTAGGCAAGCATTCTACCACTGAGCCACAACCTCAATCCCTCTATGTGACTTTTCTGACTGATCTTTTAAAGTCTACTATTAAATTTATCTTATTGTCTGGCCCTAAGAATAAGCACCAGGACTCCTGGGAATCCTGAGTTTTTTAGAATTGTTCAATCAATGAGAATATGAAAGGTACACTCAAAAATAAGAAACAGAACTGGGCGTGGTGGTGCATACCTGTAATCCCAGCAGCTCTGGAGGCTGAGGCAGGAGGATGGTGAGTGCAAAGCCAGCCTCAGCAACTCAGTGAGACCCTGTCTCTAAATAAAAGCATTTTTTTAAAAAGGGCTGGGCATGTGGCTCAGGGGATGTGACTCTGTGGTTAAGCACCCTTGCTTTCAATCCCTGCCCCACCCCACCCCCCAAAAAGAAGCAGATACTTCCAGTTTGGACTGTGGCTGAATAGCTTGTCAGGTGAATGCTCTGCTGAGACCAACTAGCAAAGCTGGGTAAAATACATAAACAACTGTTTGAAAGCATAGAAAGCAGCTGGGTGTAATCCCAGTGACTCCCAGAGGCTGAGAGAATCCCAAGTTCAAAGCTATCCTCAGCAACTTAGTAAGGACCTAAGCAACTTGGCAAGACCCTGTCTCAAAATAAAAAATAAAAACGGCTGGGGATATAGCTCAGTGGTTGAGAACCCCTGGGTTCAATCTGGTACCAAAACAAACAAACAAACAACAACAACAAAAAACCTTGACCAAAAGAATCTACACCAAAAGTGACAAGAGAGGCCAAAACTCAAAAATAGAGATTTAGAAGACTTCAGAGCAAGGGGCTTAGGACCCAACCAATAAGTACTCTAGGAATAATGAAGAACTGAAAATAAGTTGTTATCTCATACTAAAATGCAGTTTGTTCATCTCTAAAATTTGAAATTAGTTACTTGCAATACTGGGGATAGAATTCAGGGCCTGGTGCATGCTAGGCAAGCACTCTACCAGTGAGCTATATCCCCAGTCTTTTTCAATTTTATTTTGAGACAGTGCCTCACCTAGTTGCTTAGGCTCTCACTAAATTCCTAAAGGGGACCTCTGACTTACCATCCATGCTCCTGCCTCAGCATTCCCAGTCGCCAGCATTAGAGGTCCGCACTAGAATTCTCTTGTTTTTAATGAATTTGATAAAGGAATACTGGTCGTATATTTTGCCGAATATCCCATTTGGGTATTTGTTTGATTTTTTTTTTCTTATGACAGTTTGGATTGTGAGGTTTTGGTAGAAAAGCCAGAAGGTTAAACTACTATTTTTATCACATCACTTCTTTCTTGTTTCTTTTTTCTCCTTGTATTGAAGATTGAACCCAGGAGCACTTTGCTACTCAGCTACATCCTCAATCCTTTTCTTTTTTTCTTTCTTTTTTTGTTTTTTGTTTTTTGAGACAGGGTCTCAATAAGTTCCTAAGGGTCTTATTAAACTACCGAGATTGACCTCAAACTTGCAGTCCTTTATTTGCCTCTGCCTCCCAAGTCATTGGGATTACTATCAAGTCCAGTTTACACTTTTTTTTATATATATTTGTAATTAAACCAGAGCCTTATGTGTACTAGGCAAGCACTCTACCACTGAGCTATATCCTCAGTCCAAGGGTACAACATGCTTATAACTTAATGTTCATATTGACCTTGATTACCTGGCTAAAGTAGTATTTTTCAGGAGCCTCCACTGTTACCTTTGAAAGGAAGTCAAGTAGGGAGTTACGCTTTCTCTCAAGATTTTACACATAATATCTGGTATTTGATAGAAAATAACCGTACATTAAAAAGACAAGATCTAGTTCACTGTGGTAGCACATGCCTATAATTCCAGTAGCTTAGGATGCTGAGGCCAGAATTCATAACTTAGTGAGGCCCTAAGCAACTTAGTGAGACTTTGTCTCAAAATAAAAAACAAAAAGGGCTTGGATGTGGCTCTTCATTAACCACCCATGGGTTCAATTCCTGGTACCAAAAAAAAAAACCACACATGGTTTTTTCAAGCTGGGCACAGTGGAGCAAGCCTGTAATTCCAGCAACTTGGGAGACTGGCAGGAGATTCACAAGTTGGAGGCCAACCTTGGAAATTTAGCAAGACCCTTTCTCAAAACAAAAGGGCTAGGGATGTAACTCCAAGTATCGTGCTTGCCCTACTTGAGCCCCTGGCTTCTATCCCAAGTAGAGAGAAAAAAAAAAAAAAGAAAAAAATAGATAAGATCTGACTTAAAACCGAAAATGAAATAAAATCCTGGAACAAAGTGTTAGAATCAGATTTTTAAGCTTTATATGAATAATACACTCAAGATTATGAGTAATAGATGAAAAATTTTGCCAAAGGTAGTTACTGTGCTGACTCACCCTTTGCAGTGCATCTCCTCAGGGACCTGATCCTTAAAGCCCCGGGCTCCCTTCTTTGAGGTCCTGAGGTCCTGAGGTCCTTGCAATTGTCTGCCTGAACCATTAGCTTTTCCTGAGATAACTGTGACAAAGGTAAGGACCCTGCAGCGATCAAATGCATGACCCCTTTGTCTTTTCTGGAACTAGGACCATCAGCCCTGAGGGCCAGACCAGTGTACTGTCCACTCTCCTCTGAAGGTAGCGTTAATTGTGGAGAAGGAAGTAGCTGGCTTCTGGGACAGCCTGGTGCAGTGGTTCATGCCTGTAGTCCCAGCTACTTGGGAAGCTGAGGCAGGAGGATCACTGATCCCAGAAGTTTGAGACCAGCCTGGACAACAAGGCTATAACCCTTTTCAAAAAATAAAAAATAAAGCAGCTAAGCATGCTGACACAAGCCTGTAATCCCAGCAACTCATTCAGGGCATTGAGGCAGGAGGATTGCAAAGATTGCCAGCCTCAACAAATTCATGAGTCCTAAGCAACTTAGCTAAACCCTGTCTCAAAATTAAATAAAATAAAATAAAATAAAAAGGGCTGGGGACATGGCTCAGAGGTTAAGTGCCCCTGGGTCCAAAAAAAAAAAAATTCAGCTTAACCAATAAAACATCTATAAGGTGCTTTAATACTCTCCTTTCCCCTGGGAAGCTCTGACCAGAGTCCCTGCACACCTATGTGCTTCCCCGACACTGTCCCTTCAAAGAATGCACCTCTTCACTGTTGAGAATGATTTCACTATGACTGACCTGAGCTGCCCAGGTGGCTTACGGGTGGCCAGTTTGCAACCTTTGATCTAAGACTACTATCCTTTTGGCCAAATCCATAAAGTCTGCCCCAAGGAGAAGCCTTTTCAGCACCCACAGAAGTCTAGGAGGCACCTGAGAGCCGTGAGCTTCGAGGAGCATGATGATGACTGTCCCAGCCTTTGAGTTGTGTCTGGGTAAATGGGCACATGCTGACCAGATGGCCTTACCCTCATCTGCTCTGTGAGCAGGAGTGCTATGAAGGGAAAGTGGACTCCACATCAGGCTGCCAGAATGTGTCCACTACCTTGTCATGCTATGGTGACTTTCTGAACCACTCTCCAGCCCCCTGATATGGATTTATTTGTAACCTGCAGAAGGAAAGAAAAAAAATTAACAGAGAACTAGAAACTACTAAAAAACTGTTAGAACTGGAAAATGAAATAAATTAAGAACTCCTCTCAGGCTGGGGATATAGGTAAAGCATGCACTTAACACACACCAGGCCCTGGATTTAATATCCAGCACCATGATCACATTAAAAAAAATCAATTTTCTTGACAAATGAAGAAAGTTTTTTTCCTTCTTTTTATCTTTTCTTTTCTCCCCCTGCCCTGCCCGCCCTCCGTGTGTTATAGAGGATTGAACACAGAACCTTATCCATGCTAGACAAGTGCTCTATCACTGAGGCCCATCCCCAGCTCCCCCACATTCTTTTTTTTTAGTTTAAAAAAAAAAAGTTTGTTTTTTTACTTCAGTCTCTGGAATAAATTTTTTATTTTAAATTTTTTAATTTAATTTTTTTTTTAAATTTAATGGTAGTTGGACACAATACCTTTACTTTATTTATTTATTTTTATGTGGTGCTGAAGATCAAACCCAGCGCCTCATACACGCTAAGCGAGCGCTCTGAGTCACAACCCCAGCCCTTAATTTTCAATTTAAAATTTTCTTCCACTTTTTTTTTTTTAATTGGTGCATTACAGTTGTACATAATAATTTAAAAGTTTTAATGTGGTAGCTGTGTACCTGTAATCCCAGCTACTCAGTCTGGGGCAGGAAGATTCCAAGTTTGAGGCCAGCCTGGGCAACTTAGAAAGATCTTGTCTCAAAATTTTAAAATGGTCTGAGGGTACAGCTCAGTGGTAAGCTCTAGACTAGTATATTGCAAGGCCCTGTGTTCAATCCCCAATACCACAAAAATAAAGAAGTCTGAGTGACTTATTATCAGATATCCCCTATCAGTAGGACAGCCTATTATCGACATATGACTTTGAGAAGTTTTTAGAATTTTGCATGTTTGATGCTGATAGAAGTGATCAAGCACTGTGGGAAACATTGGTGATGCAGTAAGTAGTAATGAGACTAAATATTTAGAGTAATGTTCTTGGGCAACTAAAAAGGGAGATCAAGTACAGAATAGGAGGTATCGCCCTTAGAAAAGAGCATGGACAGTTAATACAGGACATGTATATGATACAGAATGATCTACTTTTTTAGTTTCAGGAGAGCAAAAATCTCCTCTTAGACTTCCAAGATTCTTTTTCTAACAGCTTTTTGTTAGGAAGGCCTGTATTCTCCAAGCTGAACTCGGGAATAGAATCAGTTCTGGGGAGCTCAAACCTGATAATATGAAAAATTTAAAATCAAATAGAATGTTAGCTGGGCGTGGTGGTGTATTCCTGTAATCCCAGCTCCTCAGGAACCTGAGGAAGGAGGATCACAATTTCAAGACCAGCCTGGGCAACTTAGCAAGACCTTGTCTCAAAATCAAATAAAAATGTATGGGGATGTAGCTCAGAACAAAAGACAGAGTTTTAAACTATCAGAAGCAAGAAAGAAAATTTTAGTCCTTTGAAAACCAAGCAAACAGTGGTTGTGTATTTTATACTGAATAATGAAGAAATTGACAGCTACTAGAGAACAAAGGAAACCACATATCTCTGCTAGCAGAACTCTCCTCGACACTTTTCAGTGCTTCTCAACTAACAGGCATCAAGCCAGGGAGATGGACCTTGATGCCTACAACTGATTAGCAGTCTAAAGTCAATTTGTTTATGGCTTGCTTCTCAGATACATGATGCATTATTTCTGGTAATGGTATTTCTGGGAACATAGCTCCAAATCATCATGTTCTAAGTTTAATTTAGAACAATTAATAAAGACATGACAGTATTATGAATACAAAAAATAAAGCAGCTGGGGAATAATTCAGTGATAAAGCACTTCCCTGGCATGTGTGAGGGTGAGAATCTGGGTTCAATCCTCAGCTCTACAAAAGGAAAGGAAAAGTTAGCAGCAGTCAATAATAACCAGTACCCAGTGGGGAAACCATAGGTATTAACTCCTTATTTGAACCTTCTTATTTCCCATGCCACTGTAAGGGGCACTGTCTGTTATCTCTTTCTTAGGTTCCTCATGAAGGAAGAAATAAACTTTGACAGATGCTCAAAAACAATATGTTTAAGCTGGGTGCAGAGACACTGGCCTATAATCGCAGCAACTCTACAGGTTGAGGCAGGAGGATCACAAGTTTCAGGCCAACCTCAGCAATTTAGCAAGGCCCTAAGCAACTTAGTGAGACCCTGTCTCAAAATAGAATATAAAAAGGGCTCGGAATGTGTCTCAGTGGTTAAGCACCGCTGTGTTCAATCCCTGATACCAAAAGAAAAAAAAAAAAATCTCAAGTCATAAATTAAAATGGCATTGAAATAATATAACTATTGTGTTTAGTAAGTAGCAGTAATGCTGGGTATGGTGGCACATGCCTGTAGTCCCAGTTCCGGAGGAAGCTGAGGTAAGAAGATGCCAAGTTGAAGGCCAGACTGGGCAACTTAGCCAGACCCTGTCTCAAAACAAAAGAAAAGGGCTGCGGTCATGGCTCAGTGGTAGAGCTCTTGCCTCACATGTGTGAGGTGCTGGGTTCGATTCTTAGCACCACATATCAATAAATAAAATAAAATATATATATATATATTTGATGAACCTTTATTTTATTTATTATATTATATATATATATATATATATATATATATATATTTTTTTTTTTTTTTTTTTTTTTTTTTTTTTTTAAGAAAAGAAAAAAGGGGGCTGGGGATGTGGCTCAAGCGGTAGCGCGCTCGCCTGGCATGCGTGCGGCCCGGGTTCGATCCTCAGCACCACATACAAACAAAGATGTTGTGCCCGCCGAAAACTAAAAAATAAATATTAAAAAAAAAAAGAAAAGAAAAGAAAAAAGGGGGGCAGCCGGTAGAGATGCAGCTCAATAGTAAAGCACCCCTGGGTTCAATCTCCTGTACTAAAATAAATAAATAAACAAACAAGCAAGCAAGCAAGCAGTATTACCTTGGCCATAATACTGTTTAAGAAAGAATAGCCATCAGTGATTCTAATTGAGAGAACATGGTCCTATGTTTAAATTTTGCCAAATTATTATTTTTTTTCTTTTCCTGTGTGTGTGTGTGTGTGTGTGTGTGGTGGGGGGCATACATGTGTGGGGGGTACTGGGGACTGAACCCAGGGGTGCTTTATGACTGAGCTCCAACTTCACCATTTTTTATTCATTTCGAGACAGGTTCTCTCTAAATTGCTCAGAGTGACCTCAAACTTGCAATCTTCCTTCCTCAGTCTCCCAAGATGCTGGAATTACAGGCAGGTGTCACTGCACCTGGTTCATTTTGCCAAGATTTTTTAAATGAGTCTTTAGGGGTTGTGGTTCAGTGGTAGAGTGCTTGCCTGACATGTGTGAGGCACTGGGTTCAATTCTCAGGACCACATATAAACAAGTGAAAAAAATAAGGGTCTATCAACAAGTAGAAAATTTTAAAAATAAATAAATAAATAAATTTAAAAAGCTGGGGGAACTTTAAAAGTTGAGGTCTTGAGGGGTATGGATGACTTAAAGTCATAGTGGCATGACCTTGATATGGATTGTGGGCCCTCAGCCCTCTCTTCACTCTCTTTTTCACTTTCTAGCAAAGGGGTGAGTGATTCTACTCCATCAAATACTTCTACCATGATGTTCAGCCTCACCACAGGCTCAAAAACATCAGGGTCACATGATCATGAACAAAGGTCTCCAAAACTGTGAGCCAAATACCTTTCCTCTTTGTAAGCTGATCATCTCAGGTGTTTGTTATAGAAAATGAACACGGTGGGCTGGGGTTATGGCTCAGCGGTAGAGCGCTCGCCTAGCACATGTGAGGCCCTGGGTTCGATCCTCAGCACCACATAAAAATAAACAAAATAAAGGTATTGTGTACAACTAAAAGATAAATATAAAAAAAAAAAAAGAAAGTGAACACAGTTTGGGACCATGTCTTCTGTGAGTTCAAAATTGAGAAGGGGAATTGCTTCCATTTCTTTTTTTTTGGTGGGGGTGTTGGGGGGGTGGCGGTACTGGGGACTTAACTCGAGGGCACTCAACCACTGAGCCACATCCACAGCCCTATTTTGTATTTTATTTAGAGTCAGGGTGTCACTGAGTTGCTTAGCACCTTGCCATTGCTGAGATTGGCTTTGAACTCTCAGTTCTCCTGTCTCAGTCCTCAAGCCGCTGGGATTACAGGCGTGTGCTACTGAGCCTGGCTTCCATTTCTTTTTTTAGTAAATGATTAAGGAAAATATTAATCAAATCTATTATCAAATCAATAAGGTTAGCCGAATACAGTGGTACACACCTGTAACCCCAGCTTTTAGGAGGATGAGGCAGCATAATGGCAAATTTGAGGCCATCCTGGGCTTTTAGCAAGATATTGTCTCAAAATAAAAATAAAATGGTGTTTGGGATGGAGCGCAATTGTAGAGCACTTGCCTAGCATGCTTGAGGCCCTAGATTCAATTCTCAGCACTATAAAAAAAGAAAAAAGTCATCTCTAATTAATATTCTCCCCCCCAAAAAATAACCCCAATTTAAAAAATTCTTGCTGAGCACAGTGGCACATACCTGTCATCCAAGGTAACTAAGGCAAGAGAAACACCAATGAAAGCAGTAAAACACAAAAAGGCTGAGGACGCAGCTCAGTGTTGGAGCACTTGCTTAAGCTCAAGGCTCTGGTTTAAATCTTAGTACCCCCTGAAAATAATTCTGAAAACTTCTGGGGGGCCACAGGTATAGTGCAGTGGCAGAACATGTGTCTAGTATGAGTAGGGCCCTAAGTCAAATATGCAGCACTTAAAAATCATTCCTTAAGGGCTGGGGTTGTGGCTCAGTGGTAGAGCACTTGCCTAGCATGTGTGAGGCACTGGGTTTGAGTCTCAGCACCACATTTAAAGAAATAAAATAAAAGTCCGTTGACAACTAAAAAAAAAAAAATTAAAAAGCAGTATATAAATCAGAGTTTATATTACTTTATCACTGTTGTTTATATTGCACTTATAAACAAGTTTGTATACACATTAAAAGTAATGAAAAGGAAAAACAATAACTTTTTAGCTGGTTGGAGAGGCAAAGGTGATTATATTTTATTTTCCTTTTGTTACCCTCATTTTATTTAATGCCTGTTTGTTATTATTTTATTAGTCAGAAAAACTACTATTTTTATTTAAAGCTGTTGGTCTGGCTAGATCTTATCTTCATTCAAACAAATTCCATCTGAACAGATTTCACTGTCCAAAGACAATTTATGATTATATCAGCTTCAGGCAACTATTTCTATTACTTTTTAAAAGTTTTTATTGGTGCCAGGGATTGAACCCAGTGGCACTTAACAATGGAGTCACATTCCCCAATCCATTTTTATTTATCTATTTATTTATTTTTGGACACAATATCTTTATTTTGTTTATCATTATTTTTTTATGTGATACTGAGGATCGAACCCAGTACTTCACACGTGTGAGGCAAGCACTCTACCACTGAGCCACAACCCCAGCCTCCCCACCCTTTTTGGAGACAGGGTCTAGCTAAGTTGCTTAGGGCCTCCCTAAATTGCTGAGGCTGGCTTTGAACTTGTGCTCCTCCTGCCTCAGCTTCCTAGCCATTGGGATTACAGCTTGCACCATTTTTACAATTAATCATGATTTTTCTGTTCTTATCATCTGCCCTTTTTCATGGGATGGGGAGGGTAGTAGGGATTGAACACAGGGGCACTCTATCACTGACTACATCCCCTGTTCTTTGTAGTTTTTATTTTGAGACAGTTTCTTTAAATTGCTGAGGGCCTCAATAAAATGTGAAGACTGGCATTACTTGCAATCCTCCTCCTCCAATGTCTCTGGAATTACAGGCCTCTGCCACCAGGCCTGCCCCTCACTCCAATTTGATTAATTCATCATCTTCTACTTTTCCTATTCTCAGAAAAGCCTCACTCTTACTCTCAACTGCTCTCAGGCTTCACTTACTCTACCAGCACTTCAAAACCCAAAATTGAGAAAATATAGTCAGCTGGGAAGTTCCACATTCGTACTGTCTATCCAAAAACTGCATTTATCTGCAATGATAATTCATGCATCCTACTTCTATTCAGGAGCTTCAAACTCTGACCATATGCAGATATTCATGTTAAGATCCATTTCTTGGGCTGGGATTGTGGCTCAGTGGCAGAGTGCTTGCCTAGCAGGTATGGAGCACTGGATTTGATCCTCAGCACCAAATAAATAATTAGATAGAAAAATAGATAGATAAAAATACAGATATTGTGTCTATCTACAACTTAAAAAAAATTCTTTTAAAGATCCATTTCTTAATTTCCTCAGTGGCGATTTTGAAAGCTCAGCCTTTCTTACATCTATCCTTTATTTGATGTTTCCCTTTTTCTCTAAAAGATGAATTTTTTTCTGCTTTTTCTCCAGATTTCTGCTGCTTCAGCATTCATCCTGCCCCCATACTGCTATTAGCCACATTATCATTAAACTCTGTAATACTATCTTTTGCACATGGAAAGACTGTCAATTTTCTCAAAATTTTAAAGTATCCTACCATCAACCTTATACTCCCTCCACAAACATATCTTATTGCCCCCCCTTGTATTCTCATATCCAGGGCTTGCCATAATTCTTTTTTCTTCTTCTTTTTATTTTGTTTCTATTTTTGTTATTCTTTTTGTTTGTTTTGTTCTATTTTTTCACAATTCTTTCAGTTAAGTATTTAAGACAAAAATGCATCATAAAAATAAGAATTAAGGAAGGAGGAGGGTGGAGGTGCAGTGCAGGATGTGGACTCTGTGGGGCTGTGTCTACCTCTGAGTCTCCTGTGGCAGTTTGTCTGGCTTCTTCAGGGTCCTACTCTCCAAGGGGCAGTCAGCAGGGCCTCAGTGTCCAATGATGATGGAATCGACAAAGAACCAATGCCCTATCCCCCAGTGGCCCACTAGGGCTCACGCCTGTCCCTTCATGTACAGCATCATCAACCACACAGGCACTGATAAATCATGCTTTCCGTGATCACAGTTTACAAACAGTAGGTTTCAGTCAGTGGAAAACCTCATTATCAATGTGAGTGCAGCCTCCAATGATAACTATTGACAGGAAACAAGAAATTTCAGATATGAAGCAGAACAGAGAAGTTCTTTCCTTCCATAGCAAGGTCATATCACAGAGTGCTTGCAGGGGTTTTACTAGCCTATGGCTTCACAAAGATGCATTCAATCCCTTCATAGCCTGGTTTGAAGCAGCTGCCAGCATCCAATTCCAATGTGGTCATCATGTCTATTGGAAATAAAAGTGAGTAGGAATCTAGAAGTAGGAAAAGAAAGTGAAGGTTTGCACAACATGGACTCACCTTCATGGAAACTTCTGTTAAGACTACTTCTGATGTGGAAAAGGCATTTATTGATACAACAAAAAAAAATTATGAAGAATTCAAAGAATCTTTGACGCTAATTATGAAGCCAGTGTCATTAAAGTTGGCTCTCAGCTTAATGCAACAGAGGCAGGTAATCGTGGGGGCCAGGGTTTGTGGGGCTGCTGTCCAGTTTGATTTTACAGCCCAGCTGCCCAGATAGAGCTACTCACCTTCTCATTCTTTTCTCCTCTCTTCTGCTCAGCTGAGAAATAAACCTGCTTGAAATGATCTTATGTCACAGAAGACTCTAATCCTTCAAATTATTGTATAACTTTGAATAAATGGTAAATGTTCGGGCTGGGGATGTGGCTCAAGCGGTAGCGCCGCTCGCCTGGCATGCGTGTGGCCCGGGTTCGATCCTCAGCACCACATACAAACAAAGATGTTGTGTCTGCCGAAAACTAAAAAATAAATATTAAAATTCTCTCTCTCTCTATCTGTCTCTCTCACTCTCTCTTTAAAAAAAATGGCAAATGTTCAATTAAAACAGGTTTCCAAGACTGCATTCTTATTATTTGCATTTAATTATTAGGTCAATTGATGTAATTATGGTTGTCAAATGTTGTCTTGTGCCTTTAACTGAATTAAATTGCATTAAACACTATGAATTTAAAAACTGAGAATTTGCTAATGTATCACACAGAAAATTCATCTCTGGAAATAGACCAGGTACAGAACCACATCCTGAAGCTATGGGATTTTAAAGTTTATTACATTTCTGAGCTAGTTACTTTTATTCTGATTTTGCAGATGAGGAACCAGACATCCAGATGAATCAAGCTACTTGCCCCCTCCCTTTCTGACATAACATAGGTGATACTGAATTCACACCCAGTTGGGTCTGACTCCATTTGCCTGTTTTTTCCACTGTCTAGGATTTATTGCCTAGTCATTTACTCTGTGGTCAGAAATCCAGTGAAGAAGCCTGAGCCCTACCCTCCAAGGTCTGGAGGAGGCCCTGTGGGGTCTGGCTGAACTCCCCACCTTCCTTCTCTGATCTTGTTCCTTTCCTCTCCTACCCTCAGCTGGAGTTGCTGCCTCGAAGAAACCAAGTGTGGGGCTGGCACATCCTAGCAGACAGCCCTAGGCACTTGCTGCCTCCAGGGATAATCCAACCACCTTGACCTCCATGCAGCTGCCCTGGCTCCCTGGCTCCCACCTGCCCCAGCCTGCCAAGGGACTAATCAACCTGGTCCCACCCCTATAGAACGGAAAGTCTTACTGTTTTGGTTTTTTATTTATTTTTTTTTTTTTTACTTGTTTTTAGACCTTTATTTATTTATTTATATGTGGTGCTTAGAATCGAACCCAGTGCCTCACACATGCCAGACAAGTGCGCTACCGCTGAGCCCCAGCCCCAGACCCCAAAGTCTTACTGTTTATAACTCCAGGTGACATTTCTATATTTATAGCAGTGTTGAAAACCCACATGTTTTAGACAAAGATCCACCCTTTCTGAAACCTCCCTCCCTCCTCCCCCACAAAGGGTTTTCTAAACCCTTACCATTCCTGGGTGTTTTAGTCAGCTTTTTTGGTGCTGTGACTTAAAGATCCAACCAGATCTGGATGTGTTGGCCCATGCCTGTAATTCCAGAGGTTGGGGAGGCTGAGACAGGAATATCTCAAGTTCAAAGTGTTAGACCAGGATGCAAGAAAAGACCACTGACTCCAATTAAAATCAAATTAAAGCAAGCTTATTATTTTGACCGGCCGGGCTGCTTCTCCCTCCCAAAACGTCGGGAACAAGACAGCACCCCACCTTTCCTACAGCCCAGCTTTATAGCCCAGAAAGTTACACAAAGGGGGGGTTACAGATAACAGAACTCTGACAAGCATCACACTAATGGTAGTTTACTTTTTTTTTTTTTTTTTTGCTGGCCCCAACATCAGAATTTATGAGGACCATTAGAGCCTCAGAGAGGGTTGTTGTCTGGCCAGGGAAGGCCAATATTTATGAGGTGTCACTAAGTTTCAGAGAGGGCTGCTATCTGGTCAGAGAGTCAGGTATGGGTGAGTTCAAGGCACGGGCAGGCATTCCAAGCAGGTTCAGAATTTGCAGTAATTTATAGTAAAGCCGAAATTATCTTTTCATGGCTTTGTGGCAAGATGGCTCCCAATTTTAATAAAAGATCAGGTTGGGTCTATCAAAAGCCAGCCTCAGCAATGGCGAGACAAATGCTAAACAACCCAATGAGACCCTGTCTCTAAATAAAATACAAACTTAGGGCTGGGGATGTGGCTCAATGGTTGAGTGCCCCAATAACCCTCACAATGTGCTCCCCACCAAAAAAAAGCACAAGAGTAGAGAGGGGAAAATTTATTTGAGAGCTCAGGGTTTCAGAGGTAGACAGATGGCTCCATTCCTCCAGGGTCAGAGGTGAGGCAGAACATCATGACTAGAAAGTATGGCAGAGAGAAACAGCTCACATCACTCTCCAGAAACAAAATATATACCCCATGGTCACACCCCAAATTAACCATTTCGTCCAGGCATAACCCACCTATCTCCAGTTACCCACTCAGTTAATCCAATTAGGTATTAATTCTCTGATTGGTTAAGACTCTCATAACACTGGGGCAGGCTGAAGAAAACAGGCTCACGAATTGTGTGTTGACTGCAGCAATGATTTCAACAGAAGCTACTGGGGGAGGAGGAGGCAACATTTTTTTAAAAATCATCATAAAAAATTTATGAAACAATTATTTAGGATTTGTAATTTTCCAACCTTGCTATATAGATGCCATGTTACCAATGACTTCCTCTGCGGGGCGGGGGGGGGGGGGGGCGGCGGGTTGGCATTGTTTAGGAACTTCTGGCCTGGGTATGACAGCGGGCACCTTCTCCCAGTCCTGGCTGGGCCCAGCGCCTGTGTTCTGTGTTAGAAAGGTTTATATTATTTTATATAAATGTTTTATATTATTTTATATAAAGTGCCTAGTGTTATGGTTTGGATGTGAGGTGTTGTTGCATTGGGCAAAGGTGCAACTTAAGAGGTTGAAGGGAAAAATAAAGAATGTCCATGCACTTGAGCCCTTATCAATGCTTTTATTCACTCAAAATCACTCAATACAATTTCACTAAATAGTTTCTTAATCAAGAAAATGACAATCCTTAATGCTGGGCACTGCAATTGACATAATCAATTCAAAGTAAACAATTCTAAGTTAATTCTAAGTACTGCAAACACATTTAATCATGACAGATTTATTACAGACATTCCCTCTGCATGCTAAGTTCAGGTACCAGATCTCAAGTCCTAAGTCTTAGGCCTTAAGCCCAGCAGACGCACACTCACTCAAACCACAGCAATTAGATCAGCAACTGGTGGAGTCTTCTCCTGGAGTGGATTTGAAGGCTGGTTGAAGAGACGGTCGTAAGGAGAAGTCACAGTTCTCACCAGGGTCAAGATGCTGCTGTAGAGTTTGAAGGTGGTGAGAACAATACAGAGGATCAGGCAGATGATAAGAGTTAGGATGTCAGTCCAGGTCCTCATCAGGCTCTCCAGCAAGTGTGCATCAGAATCGGCTGGCTGGCTGGCTGACTGTCCTTTTGTTCTATCATTTATACTAAATTTTGGAAGTTCTGCTCGCCCTTTGGGTCCCTATCAGCTGTTATAATCAGGTTTCTTCACTAAGAAAGACATTTCACATTTCAGAGCCAGGTCATAAGGTTTGGTGGCTTCTACCCTGATTTTACACTCTGACTCTTATCATGGTTAAGGCAAGTGACATGTTTATACTAAGTGACTTCACTCTAACTGTTGTCAGGGTTGTAGAAAGTGACTTGTTTATACCAAGAGGTTTTTTGTTTTTTTTTTAGAGAGAGAGAGAGAGAGAGAGAATTTTTAAATATTTATTTATTTATTTTAGTTATTGGCGGACACAACATCTTTGTTTGAATGTGGTGCTGAGGATGGAACCCGGGCCGCACGCATGCCAGGCGAGCGCGCTACCGCTTGAGCCACATCCCCAGCCCCACCAAGAGGCTTTTTTTTTATGACTTGTTTACCATGCTATGCCTGAAGATGTATTGGAGGGCTCTGTAGGCTTGTGCCTGGAGAGGCTGCAGGTTTTTAAAATGGAGTTGCTTAGGCTAAAGCCTAAGGCCATCCTTACAGGTGTCCCCCAAAAGCTCACATGTGAGACAACGCAAGAAGGTTTAGAGGAGAAATGATTTGGTTATAAGAGTCTTAACATATACATATATGCAACTCACCTTCCTCTTATCTTGTGTAGCTGTTATATTCAGCATAAAAAAAAAAAACAAAAAATTGCCCCTGTGTTCCCAACTCTTTGAGACTATTCTGTCCAATGTCTTCATTAGCTCGTATCATTTGGCCCAATTACTAAGTGTAGGGTTCCCTTGAATTACGTCTTTGGCCTATTTCTTTATTACAGGCACCCGCCTGTAATCCTAGCTCCTTGGGTGTCTGAGGCAGGAGGATGGAAAGTTCAGTGAAAGCCTGGGCAACTTAATGAGAGACCCTGTCTCAAAATGAAAATGTAAGAGGAACTGGGGATATAGCTCAGTGGTAAAGTGCTTATCCAGCATTTGCAAGACCCTGGGTTCAATTCCCAGTAGTTCAGGGGGAAAAAAATAGCATTCACACCTTTTACTGAAAAACCTACACTCACAGACAACCCTTTTTATGGGAGGGGGCAGGGATTAAACTTTGGACCCAAGGCCTTAAGCAAGATAGGCAAACTCTCTGCCACTGAGCTTCACCCTGTGCCCAAAGCCATTCTTTATAATTTTTACTCAGCCTCTGTTTTTCTTGTGCCATGTTCTGTTAATCACTATGTTGTGTCGACTTTGCATTCAGACATTTTTCCATGCCTCTTCCCTTCCTGGTCCTCACTCACTGCCATTCTTTAGATCTGGATGGCTTTCTATTCACACTTACTGTGACAGCTGATACATCCTGGCCTCATCTTGGCTATGGTTTGAATGTCCCCCAAAGGCTTCATGTATTTAAATTTAATCCCTATTGAAGTATTAAAAGGATGGAACTAATCTGGAATTTATTTATTTATTATTTACTTATTTTTTTTGGTACCGGGAATTAAACTCAGGGGCACTCTACCACTGAGCTACATACCCAGCCCTATTTTGTATTTTATTTAGAGACAGGGTCTCACTGAGTTGCTTAGCGCCTCACTGTTAAGATCCTTCTGCCTCAGCCTCCCAAGATGATGGGATTTACAGGTATGCACCACAGTTACTAATCTGATCATGGGTTTGGAGGTGGGACTTTCACAAGGTTATGAAGATTAGATCAAGTTATTAGGGCGGGGCTTTCCTGATTGAATTATGATGGTTTATAAGAAGAGGGAGAGAGACCAGAAGAGGCATAAGCTCTTGCGCTCCTGTGTCTTAACACTGGGTGTTCCATATCACTTGGGGACTCTGCCAGAAAGAAGACCATCACCATAAGCCACCCTTTAACTTGGACCTCAGACCTCCAGAACTGTGAGTCAAAACAACCTTTCTTCTTTGTAACTTAGTCTGTGGTGTTGTTATTATCAACAACTGGATAATACAATAGTTCTGTTTAGTCACTGTCAGTCTTGTTCTCAATTTTATTCTCCCTGTACTCCTTAGGAGTTTTTCCCTAAAATACAAATCTGATGAACATAGTCTCTTTCTCTCAAAACTTATACTCATTTTTTAAAGACCATGTTTACAAATTTATGCCTATTTGGTCATTAACAAAAATTCAAGGTTTTCCTTGTTGATATTTTATAAAAGAAAAAATGTGATTCAGAAATAGCTCCAGTGAACTGATCACTGCGACACACACCTATACTCCCAGTTGCTTGGGAGGCTAAGGCAGGAGGATAACAAATTTGAAGCAGGTCTGGGCAATTTGGTGAGACCCTACCTCAAAATTAAAAATTAAAAACCGGATAGAGGGCTGAGGATATAACTCAGTTGGTAGAGTGCTTGCCTCGCATGCACAAAGCCCTGGGTTCAATCCCCAGCACCACCAAAAAATAAAAAATAAAAACTGGATAGAAAAACACAGTGGTAGAGCATACGTGGGTTCACTACCTGGTACTGCAGGGAAAAATAAATAAATAAACAGAAAGAAATAAATGGCTATTCTATTATTTTATCACTTTTTGAAAATTTCTTTCTCTTTTATTGTGTTTTGTTTGCAGTACTGGGGATGGAACCCAGGGATGCTCTATATCATCAACTCTTGTTATTTTGGGGGTGTTCTTTTTTTTGTTTGTTTGTTTTTTGGATACTGGGGGGTTGAACTCAGTGACTCTCAACCACTGAGCCACATCCTCAGCCCTTTTTTGTACTTTATTTAGAGATAGGATCTCACTGACTTCTTAGCACTTCACTAAATTGCTGAGGCTGGCTTTGAACTCATGATCCTCCTACCTCAGCCTCTTGAGCTGCTGGGATTATAGGCATAGGCCACCAAGCCCAGCTTGTTTTTTGTTTTTGTTTTAATTTGAGGGCGTGTCTTGCTAAATTGTCAAGGCTGGTCTTAAGCCTGACCCTCCTTCCTTAGCTTCCTGAACTGCTGAGCTTTCATGCATGCACCCATGCAACTACACTTCCTGGAATTTTTTTGAGAAATAATAGGATTTTTGTTTGCTTTCTTTGGTACCAGCAATTGAATCCAGGCGCACTTAACCACCAAATGACATCCCCAGCACTTTTTATCTCTATTTTTTATTTTGAGACAGGCTCTTGCTGAATTGCTTAGAGCCTCACTAAATTGCTGGGGCTGGCCTTGAACTTTCCATCCTCCTTCTTCAGCCTACTAGGCAGCTGGGATTATAGGCATGTGCCACTGTGCCTGACTATGAATTTTTTTTTTTGGTCAATGGTAACCCGTGACTGCTGAATCCAATGGAGGTGATCTCCAGTGTCACTCTTATTGCTTTATTCTTGATATTTCTATTGGGGGATGTGACTTAGTGGTAGAGGGTTTGTCTAACATGCCCAACGCCCTGAGTTGAACACTCAACACCACAAAAAAACAAATATGATCGCCTGTATTTCTGACATATTCCTTGACTAGTTTTTGTTATGTTTTGTTTTGATGATAATGGTAATTGAACACAGGACTTCTTCAAACTAAGCAAAGTGCTTTACCAATGACCTAATACCTTAGCCTTTGCATTTTTTATTTTGAGACAGCATCTCATTTGTTGCCCAGACTGGCCTCAAATTTAGGATCCTCCTATCTTAGCCTTTGTAGTGGCTGAGATTAAAAGCATGCACCCTCCTGCACCCACTCCAGATAACTTTTGAGCAGTGTCAAACACAAATACATTAAGTTCTCACTCTTTGAAATTTTTATGTTAAAATTCATAACAAGGCTGGGCATGATGGCACAAGCCTGCACTCCCAGTGACTTGGGAGGCCAAGGCAGGAGGATTACAAGTTTGAGGCCAGCTTCAGCAATTTGGTGAGGCCCTAAGTAACTTACTGAGATATAAAATAAGCCAAAAGCGCCCCTGGACTCCATCCAGAGTTAAAATAAATTAATAAATAACATAACATAAAATAGAACACACTTTTTTGTGGGGGGGAGGGTTACTGGGGATTTAATCTAGGGACATTCTATGACTAAGCTACATCCCCAGCTCTTTTTTTCCCATATTTTTTATCCTTGTACATAATGATGGCATTTGTTGTTACATGTTCATACACGAACAAAATATTAAAAAAAAAAAATTGGCCAATATCACTCCCTACCACTTCCCTACTCCCTTCCCACCTGCCTCCTCTGGTCCCTTTCCTCTGCTGTTCTCCCTTGATTTTCATGAGATTCCCTGCCCACCCCCTGGCCCCCCCCACACACTTTTCCTTTTTCCTCTCTAGCTTCCACATATGAGAGAAAACATTCAACCTTTACCTTCTGTTTTGCTTACTTCACTTAGCATAATGGTCACTAGTTAGCATAATGGTCACTAGTTCCATTTATATTCCTATAAAAGAAATGATTTCATTTTTCTTTATGGCTGAGTAAAATTCCATGTGCATATATACCACATTTTCTATTCTTCCTTCTTTTTGGAGGGGGGGAGGGTGGTGGTGGTGCCTGAGGATTGAACCAGGGGTGCTTTACCACTGAGCTGCATACCCAGCCCTTTCTTTTTATTTTTTATTTTGAGAAAGAGTCTCACTAAGTTCCTTAGAGCCTTGCTAAATTGCTAAGGCTGGCTTTGAACTTGCAAACCTCCTGCCTTAGCTTCTGGAGCCACTAGGATTACAGGCATACCCCCACCCAGCTAAACTACATTTTCTTTATTCATTCATCCATTGATGGACATTTAGGCTGGTTCCATGGTTGGCTATTGTGAATTGTGCTACTGTAAACAAGGGTATGCATGTATCACAGTAGGATGATCTCTTTAATTCTTCAGGATAAATAACCGAGGAGTGGCATAGCTTCTCTTGAGAAGCGTCTCTTTTCCAATTTGTTAATTGGGTTATTTGGTTTTTTGATGTTAAGATTTTTTTAGTTCTTATGTATTCTAGATTTTAGGCCTCCATCAGAAGAGTAGGTAGTAAAGATTTTCTCCCATTCTGTGGGTTCTCACTTCACATTCTTTTTTTTTTTTTTTTTAATTGTAGATGGACACAATACCTTTATTTAGTATTTTTATGTGCCTCATGCATGTGCTAGGCAAGCACTCTACCACTGAGCCACAACCCCAGCCCTCTCTTCACATTCTTAATTATTTCTTTTGCTGTGCAGGAGTTTTTTTGTTTTGTTTTGTTTTTTAATATTTAATTTTTAGTTGTAGCTGGACACAATACCTTTATTTTATTTATTCATTTTTATGTGGTTCTGAGGATTGAACCCAGGGCCTGGCACTCGTTAGGCATATTTTTTAGTAGTAGGTGGACACAATACCTTTGTTTTATTTATGTATTTTTATGTGGTGCTGAGGATTGAGCCCAGTGCCTAGCACATGCTAGGCGAGTGCTCTACCACTGAGCCACAACTCCAGGCATTTCTCACCATGCTCTGCCTTTTTAAAAAAAAAAAAAATGTATTTAATTTAAATTTTTCGTGTGACTGGGGATTGAACCAGGTGTGCTCTACTACTAAGCTACATCCCCAGGCCTTTTAATTTTGAGATAGGGTCTCTCAGTTGCTGAGGTTCTTGCTAAATGGCTGAGGCTGGTCTGAAACTTCAATCCTGCCTCAGCCTCCATGGCTGCTGGGATTTGTATGCACTTGCCACCACATGTGTGGCCACTTTTTAGGAAAAAAACAACAACAACAGGATCTCCACATGTTGTCCAAATTGACCTCAAGCCGGCAGTTCTTCTACCTCAGCCTCCCAAGTAGCTAGGATTACAGGCACATGCCAGGGTGCCCAGCTGCTACTCTCTTACTTAAGAGCAGGTGCACCACATTGAGGAGCAGGAGGGCTTCTAGGCAAAGTCTGCATGTGTTTCACTCTCAGGCCGAAGCCCTGCTCCACTCACTGCACCCTCCACATCGATGTTCAGTCCTGTGCCCCAGTTATTGATGTCTACTACTCTGTGATTTCTTAGGAGACCAAATCCTACCACCTACGGGGCATTCCCCACCAGTTACCAATGTACCCCAGGAGAAAACATTCCCCCAAATTTCAGAATGTAAGCTGGTAACATTGGGCTTTCCTAGCCTGTACTTCTAAGAGGATGATGAGGACCAGCGTGTGGTGCTGATAATCTGTTTCGCACAGGAGTTGCCCTTTCCTTTTCATTTGCTCCAGCTGAGTTGTACCTGCCAACCCCAGTGCCAACTGAACCCAGAGCTCGATCTCAGTGGTTAACCACTGAGCCATATACCCAGGCCTTTTTATTTTTATTTATTTAAATATCTTTATTGTTTAGTTGTAGATGGACAATACCTTTTTTTATCTTTATGTGGTGCTGAGGCTCAAACCCAGTGCCTCACACATGCTAGGTGAGTGCTCTACCACTGAGCCCCAGCCCCAGCCCGTATTTTAAGGAAGACTCTAAGTTGCTTAGGGCCTTACCAAGTTCCTGAGGCTGGGCTGGAGCTTGGGATTTTACTGTCTCAGCCTCCCAAGTAGCTGGGATGACAGGCATGTGCAACCATGCCCAGCTTCCAGCTAAGATGTTTGTTTGTTTGTTTTTATTTCTGGTACCAGGGATTGAATCCAGGTGCGCGCAACCAATACACCACATCCCCAGCCATATAAAAGAATGCCTATATGTTCTTCAAATAATAGACTTGTCAGTCATAGAGTAAATTTTCTATTATAATCAAAAGCAATTTCAAAAATATCACCTGAAATACATTAAATATTTTAAATGTCTCTGATTTTCTTTCTCTGCATTCCTGTTGATTTAACTCACACGAAATTGTTGTTTGTTGCTTGCAATGGAAGAACACTAATCTGTCCAAATGCTTACCCACAGTATCAATGAAATAAATTCCTATTACAGCAGTAAATCACAATTTCACTTATGAAACTGGAAAAGATTCTTAAAAATTAATGGCACTACTCAGTGTGTTGAGGTTTTAGAAAATGACTCCTCTTATAATTGCTGGTAGGAGTGTAAATTTATATAATCTTTCTGGAAAGAAAAGCAACATATATCAAAAACTTAAAATGTAAATTTAAGCAAAAATATGTATTAAAGTATTGTTCATGATAGGGGAAAATTAGAGATAGTATACATAACTTGAGTAGTCACATAATATATCATCCAAAATAGGATTTTTGAAAGCAAAAGGAAGCACTATTTATAATTATGCCAAGAAAAAAGGCAAAAATCAAGCCAGTTTCAGGCAAACTAGGATAATAATTGTTATCTTGTATATAATCAATGATCCTGGCTTAACACCATAATATTACCACATATTGAAACACCAGAACTCAAATTGTTAAAATATGGTTATATATATTAAAATTCTATATCAATTTGGGAAAAAATTCTGAGAGCACTTATTCTTACCAGCCTGCCAGGCATAGTAAATAGCTTTCCTTTTAGGACTGATAGTATATGTCCCCTGAGTGCCCAGGGTAAAAAAAATTTCTAAAGAGAGTAGTTAAATTGTATCAATTTTGCTGGACTTTTGCCAGGGAATGAAATCTGTTTGTCTGTTTTATTTAAAGGGGGCCTCCCTGTGTTGCCCAGGCTGGCCTTGAATTTGTGATCCTGCTACCACAGACTGCAGAGTAGCTGGGGTTACAGATACATGCCACCCAACACCACTTGAATTTTTTTTTCAGTGCCAAAGATTGAATTCAGGGCCTCATGAGTACTACTAGATAAGGGCTCTGCCACAGAGCTAAGTGCTAAATTCCTAAAATTGCTAACCCTTGCAAATAAATAAATATATGTACTCTGTGTGTGTGTGTGTGTGTGTGTGTCTTTTTTCCTGATACTGGAGATTGAACTCAAGTGTGCTTTCCAACTAAACAGCATTTCTAGCCCTTCTTTTTTTTTTTGAGACAAGGACTCACTAAGTTGGGCAGGCTCCCTCTACTTGCAATCCTCCTGCTTTATACTCCTGAATCACATAGATTATAGGCATGCGCTACTGCACCTAGCTGGATATATATATTTTAAAGCATGGAAGGCAGATTCTGTTTTCTAGAAAACCAAACCTAGAAAATCTCAGGTCCATTGCAAATTTATTATCCATCCAATCCCTACCCCTACAAAATTCATGGTGGCCTGTGGAACTTCCTCTGAAACCCAGGCTTATGCAAGTCAGTGTCCCTTTCAAGGAGAACTTCTGGGCTGGGTATGGGAGGGTGCACCTGTAATCCCAGCAACTCTGGAGGCTGAGGTACGAGGATTGCAAGTTGGAGGCCAGTCTCAACAACTTAGTGAGGCCCTTAGCAACTTAGGGAGACCCTATCCCAAAATAAAAAATAAAAAGGGCTAGGGATGTGGCTCAGTGGTTAAGTGCTCCTGGATTCAATCCCCACACCAAAAAAGGAGGAGGAGGAAGAGGAGGAGGAGAGAGCTGATGGGATGAATGGCCTGTGACACTATAGGCAACAATGACAGCCCCAGTTCAGCTCCTTTCATATGATTGCACACTTGGTTTACCTGATCCACCTGCCAGCAAAGCCACTACCCTCAACAAATTGTGCGCATTCGGCTACTGAGGACAGATCCAATTGAGTCTCTCCTTTAGGCATTAACAAACTGGAATCAGATGTCAGATCCCGTGTAGGCTCACACACAAAGTAAGTTCCGCAGAATGAGAACCGTTACCATGCAAAAACATTTGTTTTCTGTGCTGAAGATTGAACCCAGCATGTTTTACCACTGAGCAATGCCCCCAACCCTTTTATTCGTTTTTTGTTAATATTTTTTTAGTTGTAGTGTACACAATACCTTTATTTTATTTATTCATTTATATGTGGTGCTGAGAATCAAACCCAGGGCCTCACACATGCTAGGCAAGTGCTCTACTGTTGAGCCACAACCCCAGCCCCCCTTTTATTCATTTTTAGCTTGAGATGGAGTCTCACTATGTTGCTCAGGCTTGCACCAGGCTTCAACATGTAAATTGTAATGAGAAAGATAGCCAGACACAGTAATACCAGCTACATGGGATGCTGAGACAGGAGGATTGCAAGCTGGAGGTCAATTTTGGTAATTTAGTGAGACCCTGTCTCAAATTTTTTAAATATTTAAAAGGGCTGAGACCAGTGACACAGGCCTTAATCTCAATGATTTGGAAGGCTGAGACAGGAGGAGCCCAAGTTCAAGGCCAGCCTCAAGAACTCAAACCCTTTCTCAAAATAATAAAGGCTAAGGATGTAGCTCAATAATATAGTACCCCTGGGTTCAATCCCCAGTACCAAAAAAAAAACCTGACTCTATGATGTGCATATGCATTTTCCAACATGATAGAACTTTGACTATGGAATTCTCAAAATAAGAACTACCGATTATTCAAATATACACTATGAAACAGAATATGTGAATGAATAAATAACTAAGGCTGAACAGATTAGTGCAGTGATAGTGCACAGGTTTCCTGTGTGTAAAGCCCTGGTCCCAGCACCAACAGCAACCACAAGAAAATTTATTTTGGGCTGGGGATGTGGCTCAAGCGGTAGTGCGCTCTCCTGGCATGCATGCGGCCTGGGTTCGATCCTCAGCACCACATACAATAAAGATGTTGTGTCCGCCAAAAACTAAAAAAAAAATAAATATTAAAAAAAAAAAAGAAAATTTATTTTATTTTCAATAAAATTAGATAAATGAATTTAAAATTGGGAATTTAGTAAATTCAAGGATTTTCATTTTTTTGAAATACAGATGTTTTGGAAAGTTAAAATTTACTTATTTACTTTTTTATCTCTTTTAGGACTTTTCTTAGATAAAGACATCTAGTGTTAAGAATATTTTTGTCTTGGGCTGGGGATGTGGCTCAAGTGGTAGCACGCTCGCCTGGCATGCGTGAGGCCCAGGTTCGATCCTTAGCACCACATACAAACAAAGATGCTGTGTCCGCCAAAAACTTAAAAAAAAAATCAATATTAAAAAATTCTCTCTCTCTCTCTCTGTCTCTCTTTAAAAAAAAAAAAAAGAATATTTTTATCTCTAAAACAATCAGCTTCTGGGAGAGAAGATCCAAAACAAAACAATCATGAATGACTATCAGCAAGGGCTAGAAGTTGATGACAACCTCATAAAACCAAAAAGCTGGAGTAAGTAAAAAAAAGAATCTGGGTGCGGTGGTATACGCCTATAATCCCAGTGGTTTGGGAGACTGAGGCAGGAGGATCACAAGTTAAAAGCCAGCCTCAGCAAAAGGCGAGGCACTAAGCAACTCAGTGAGACCCTGTCTCTAAATAAATACAAAATAGGGGGCTGGGGTTGTGGCTCAGAGGTACAGCGCTCACCTAGCACATGTGAGGCCCTGGGTTTGATCCTCAGCACCACATAAGAATAAATAAACAAAATAAAGATATTGTGTTCAACTACAACTAAAAAATAAATATTTTTTTTTAAAAAATAAAATAAATACAAAATAGGGCTGAGGATGTGGCTCAGTGGTTGAGTGACCCTGAGTTCAATCCCTGGTACCCCCTTAAAAATAAAGACCCAGGGGATCTTTACTGCCGAGCTACATCCACACATCTATTTATTTATTTTATTTATTTACTTATTTGTCTTTTAGTACTGGGGAACCCAGCAGTGCTTTACCACTTAGCTACATCCTCATTATTATTTTTGTTTTTTCAGACAGGTTCTTACCAAGTTATTGAGGCTGGCCTCCAACTTGTGATCCTCCAGCTTCCCAAGTTGATTATTTTTCCAAGTTTATTACAAATATTTTATATCAAAATGGCAAAATAGGTGATAAAAGAAAAGAAAAAGAGAAGATGCCAGATGTGGTGGCACATGCCTGGAAATTCAATTTTTTAAGGAGGCTGAGACCAGGAGACTGCAAATTTAAGGCTATCCTGTGCAACTTACAAAGAACCTGTCTCAAAATTAAAAAAAAAAAAAAAAAAATTGGGGCAGGGGCTGGGAATTAGGTCATTGGTAGAACATCTCTGGGTTCAATTGCTAGTACTGCAAAACATAAATGAATATAAAAAGTTTTTTAAAAAGGACTGCAAGCATATATCAGTGGGAGTGTACAGCACTCACCTAGCATGTGGGAAGGAGTGGGTTCAATACCCAGAATAATAATAGTGTCAATAATAATAACAAAGCCAACTCATAGAAATTCTTTACTGACTCTCATTTTAGATGACACAGGCATATCCAGTTCACAGAATAATTGGATTGGCCTGAACCAAAATGTAAATCTGCCTTTGGAGGATGTTGTTAATAGCATGAGCTTTGAAGAGACCCTGAGTTCAGTTCTACAATTTTTAGCTCAAGATGCACAATATATGGACTACCTGAAACATTTGCACAAAACAAAGACACTTAAAAAAGGCTTCCTAAAGCATTCCAGTGCTTCTCAACATTCAGGTATTGTATGGGGCTCATTAATGTGATCATTTTCCTTAATATACCTAAAAACAAATGCACTGACATTGTATGTGGGTCAAACAATACAGAAATGTCTGGTGTACAGTGCAAAAGTGTCCCTCAGTCACTTCCATTTCATTTCATTTCATTCCCATTTTATAACCACTGTTAGAGTTATGTGGATGTCATTCAACTCTCCTTCCATACTTATTCAGTCATGTTATTCAAAATTTTTGCATCCATGAGATAATACTAAAACATTTTGTAATTTGCAAAACACCTATTTAATAGAATAAGTATAAAATACTTATGCATTCTTCCATTATGAACATTAGTTTAAAATCCAACAACAGCCAGGTGTGGTGGTGCATGCCTGTAATCCCAGTGGCTCGAGAGGCTGAGGCAGGAGGATCACAAGTTTGAGGCCATATTCAGCAATTTAGCAAGACTCAGCAACTTAGGTAAGACCCTGTCTTACTAAAAAATAAAAAAGACCAGGCATGTAGCTCATAGTAAAATATCCCTGGGTTCAGTCCCTAGAAAAGAAAGATCTGGGTGAAGGAGGTGTACCTATTGTCCCAGCTACTTAGAAGACTGAGGCAGTAGCATAGCTAGTTCCAGGCTAACCTGGGCAACAATGAAACCTTGTCTCAAAGTGGAAATTTTTAAAAAGGAGGTATGCTGGGGGGGATAGCTCAGTGGTGGAGTGTTTGTCTAGCACATACAGGGCCCTAGGTTATATCCCTAGTAATGTGAAGCACACACACACACACACACACACAATCACAAACAAAAAAAGGGGAGAGGGGAAGAATAAAGAAAACATAAGTGAATTAATTTTAATTAGTACCTTTTATGAAAATATTCCACAATTTTGAAAATGGACTTTCCCTTTCCTCTCTGCTTTCCACCAATATACAACATTGATACAAAAATCAAATACATTCTCATGTGTCTGTTGGTTTTATTCACAGATCTTGTCACTCACAAAGAACCAGGTATGCCACGGAGCCAAAGTCCAGAGCATTCACCCGAGTGTCCTAGTGAAGATGAAGGAAAGGAGGAGCACAACTGGAGAGAAGAAGCCAAAGAAGAAGAAGAAGAAGAAGCGAAGCTAAAAGACACCCTGAAAACTGCAGAGGAACATGAGGAGCTGTGTCCCAGGAAGAGACCAGTCAGCAAATCCCTCATGGACACTCTTTGGGCAAAGTTTAAATTAAGCGCGTGCCCCACAGTACAAGACAGGCTGTCACTCTCATTTGAATTCAGCATGACAGATAAACAGGTATAACGACCTATTTCTTCACAGACAAAGTCACTTCTGTAGCACTATTATGCATATAACCAGAATCTTGATTCCTGTACTAATCACCCCACCTGCCTCATTTTTTGCAGATACAACAATGGTTTTCTAAAAAGAGGAAGAAGTACATGAAAGAACTGTCTGAGCAAAAGCGCAGCAAAAGACTCAAGAATAAAAAGGCTTCCACACATAAAACTTCTAAGTTGCAATGAAGGAAGAAGGACTATATTGACTGTCAGTTCTATTTGTGTTTCCAAAGTAACTGAGGGTCCTGTCACTCTTTCATGTTGCAGCCAGGGGCACAAAAACAATTTGATTTACTGCTCATTTTACATGTAGTCGTATATCACACATACGCTATAGGCATTCGATTTTTATTGTCTTGTTTTGCAGTAAGGGAGATTGTACCTAGGGCTTCGTACATCAGTGGGCACTTAAGTGCTGCATTATTGAGCTACACCCTCAAATCTTAGATTTTTATTGATTGCAGTACAGAATTACATCAGCTGAAGTCCCAAAGTTCTGAAGTTCAATTGCTGTGTTAGTGAGCCAGAGTGCCAAATAATCCTCTCACTTTTTTTTTTTTTTTTTTTTTGGTACCAGTGAATTAACTCAGGGCGCTTAACCATTGAGCAACATCCCCTGCCCTTTTTTATTTTTTATTTTGAGACAGGGTCTCCCTAACTTTCTTAGGTCCTTGCTAAATTGCTGAGGCTGGGTTTGAACTTGGGATCTTCCTGTCTCGGCCTCCTGGAGCCACTGGGATTACAGGGGTGCACCATCACACCCAGCTTCCTCTCACGTCTTAAAACCTTGGAGGGTCTGCTGTGCATCTCTCTGCCTTTTGGCTAGAAAGCCACACTACTACATCTGTCTTGGCAAGTACAGGCTATCCTGTAACCTACACCAAGGGTGTGGAGATAGATAACATTTTTTGAGACTGTCCCAGGCAGACACTACCCTCAAAGATGGCAAAGTAGTAGCCACCTGGGTGGAGTCCTTATAGTATCAGATATCCAGGAAAATCTCATATTAGCCCTTGAAGAAGCTAAGAAGGAATTCACTGCCATTGTTGTTTTTTTTTTTTAATATTTATTTATTTGTTTTTTTTTTTTTTTTAGTTGTAGTTTTTGTCAATACCTTTATTTTATTTATTTATTTTTTATGTGTGCTAAGGATCGAACCCAGGGCCTCGCACATGCTGGGCGGGCGCTCTACCACTGAGCCCCAGACTTAGCCCTTCACTGCTACACAGTTTGAAGCAGCGATTTATTGGAAGAATTTATATAGGTAAGCCACAGCTTCCCTCTAGCAGGCCAATTAAGTCTTCTGAGGTATTTATGGGACAGTTTCAGAACTGACCTAAGTGACTGTGTAGATAATTCTGTTAGCTCCATACTAATTCATTCTATACTTTTCTCTGGGACCGAGCTGTTCTTGGTATGTTCTTTGAATCATAGCTATTTACAGCAATATTCAAATTAAATGGAAACATTTCATGATATTTCCTTATTTTTGAAAAGTTTAGCAATATCAGTGATAATAAGAATTTTTATTCCTTGTATTAGCAGATAAATATTGTTATTTTGAGTCATAACTCCTGGTTTTGTCAAAGAACTCAAGATGAGATTTATGGTCATTTGACTTTGTAACTTATAAAGTATCCTATAAATTTTGATAGTCTCATTTTATTTTTACTCTTATTGAGTCATTTACTGATGTGTACAACTGTTACCTTGTAAAATCAATAAACTACTTGTTGCAGTTTTTGTTGTTGTTTTTCTTTGGGTTTGAGGAGGGCATTGTTTTTGGTACTGGAAATTGAGCCCAGGGGCACTAACCATTGAACCACATCCCCAGCCCCCCCCCTCCCGCCTTTTTTTTTTTTTTAATTTTTATTTATTTTTTTGTACTGGGAATTGAACACAGGGGCTCAGTCTATTTTTTTTTTAAGAGAGAGAGAGAGAGAGAGAATTATTTTAATATTTATTTTTTTTTAGTTTTCGGCAGACATAACATCTTTGTATGTGGTGCTGAGAATCGAACCCGGGCCGCACGCATGCCAGGCGAGCCACGCTACTGCTTGAGCCACATCCCCAGCCCCCAGCCACCACCCCCCCCGCCTTTTAATATTTATTTTTTAGTTGTAGTTGGACACAATACCTTTGTTTATTTATATGTGGTGCTGAGGATCAAACCCAGGGCCACTCATGTGCTTAGGCGAGTGCTGTACCATTGAGCCACAACCCCAGCCCTCCCCCACAGCCCTTTTTTTGTATTTTATTTTAGAGACAGGGTCTTGCTGAGTTGCTTAGGGCCTTACTAAATTGCTGAGGCTGGCTGTGAACTCAATGATCCTCCTGCCTCAGCCTCCCAAACTGCTGGGATTATAGGCATGTACCACCAGGCAGCAGCTTGCAGTTTTAAACAACAAAACAAAAAACACCTTGGTTTATCACTGTGGCTCACATCTATAATCCCAGCTACTCAGGAGGGAGAGGCAGGAGGATCACAAGTTCAAGGCCAACCTCGGCATTTATGGAGAACTTGACTAAAAAATAAGAATTTTTAAAAAGAGCTGGAATATAGAGCAGCAGTAAAGCACCCTTGGATTCAATCCCTAGTACCAATAATGATAATGATAATGATAATAATAATAATAAAAAACTATGAGCTGATGTTGTGACTCAGTTGTAGCGTGCTTGCCTAGCATGTGTGAGGCACTGGGTTTGATTCTCAGCACCACATATAAACAAATAAATGAATAAAGGTCCATCAATAACTAATAAAATTTTTAAGTGCACATTTAATAATATATATATATATATATATATATATATATATATATATATATATATATAATTTTTTAATATATTTTTTTTTTTTAGTTTTTGGCGGACACAACATCTTTGTATGTGGTGCTGAGGATCGAACCCGGGCCGCACACATGCCAGGCAAGCGAGCTACCACTTGAGCCACATCCCCAGCCCCAACTTCTGATCTTTTTTTTCCTTTAACAACACTTGGGATGGAACACAGGCTTCAACACACTAGGCATGTGCTCTACCACTGAGCCTACCTCTTTGACATTTTCACATGTGTTTTAGGAAGAACCCTGCATTTTTCAATGGAAATTATTTTCCAGATCAAATATCTGTTGATATATGTTAAATACATGGACAGTGTTATGAAACATCTGTCTGACACCATTCTCATGTATAAATGAAAAAGTAACTCATTAATTTTGTATAGTAGAACAAACAAGAAATAAGGTATGATAGAACTAGGTGAGGAGATTCAAAGGGATTTCTAAACATGGTATTTTTACCCTATTGTGGATCTGAAGTTTTTATTATGTGTGTTCATTGATTTTATTTAAGAAAAAATCAATAAAGAAATTACCAACCTCTGTGGAAATAAATTTAATGGGTTTAATGCATTTCGAAAACTGTCATGCACCTCTGAACAACCCTTTCTACCTTCTCTGCAAACTTGATAGTGCTCCTGATTTTGTTTGGGGTGTGTAATAAATTAGAGGACCAAATTTCTTCAGTTTTTTACAGGAGCAAGTTAGAGGGTGAAATAAGGAAGGCAGGGAAGACAAGAAGATATCAATGGATATGATAATGACTGATAAAATAAATTAGGGGTCAAATAAGAGTATGGAGAATGATTGAAAAGGAAATTTTAGAGCCAGGCTCAGTGGTGCACACCTATCAGTTCAGCAACTAAGGAGGCTAAGACAGGAGGATCTCAAACTTGAGGTCAGCTACAGCAACACTATGAAACCCTTAGCAAGTTAGCAACACCCTGTCTCAGAATAAAAAATTTAAAAAGACTGGGGATGTAGCTCAATGCCCTTGAGTTCAATCCCCAACACCAAAGAAAAACAAAACTTAGGGGCTGGGGTGGTGGCTCAATGGTAGAGTGCTTGCCTAGCACATGTGAGGCCCTGGGTTTGATCCTCAGCACCACATAAAAATAAAATAAAATGTATTGTGTCCAATTATGACTAAAAATAAATATAAAAAAAGAAGAAACTTAAGATCATAGTTATCTCCCACTGCTCTGGTCACTCCCCAATTCCATCAGAGATTTAGACATAGATATGATTTTTCATAATTCATATGTATTAACCTTCTAACATCTACACTCAATATGTATATAAATATATGTAATATATAAATATACATATTTATTTGGGTGATACTGAAATTTAAAAAATAATAATTAAAAAAAATTAATTATTGGTAGACCTTTATTTTATTTATTTATATGCTGTGCTGATGAAGCCAGAATTAGACAGGCAGTCAGTATAGATAGGTAAATCGAGTCAGGTGATCAAGGAGACCAATTTTGAGTGAGTCTGGGAAGTTGGAGACTATCCCCTGAAGGACTGAAATGATAATTCCTTCAGAGCCCTTCCTCCACCCTTATCAAGAACCTTCCCCTACTCCAACCTGTTGCCAAAGTAACCTGTCCCAGGAATTGCCCTTCCCCACTGGGAGCTATAAAGTTGTTAGTTAAAGTGTCCTGGGCTGCACCATCCTGCCCTTCCCCCTTCAGCCCTCCTGTTTCCCACCTTTTTGCCATCCCACGGAGCATTCCTGGGTCTAGTGAGCATTCCTGGGGCTAGTCACATAGGCAGGAAGGAGAAAAATAAGGGGGAGAGAGCAGGAAAACAAAGGAAGCCTGGGACATAAAAAGGGCCGAACACCTTGCTTCTGGGGATATCAGCTATGGCCCGCTTCTCCCTCCAGGGAGAAGTCTATGTTAGCCCTTTTAAAATAAACTCTGCTTTATATGCTTGCCTCAGTGTGCTTCTCTAAGGTTCAAATTTTAACATGTGAGGCAGGAGAACTCGTCACCGATAACTGATAATCAGTGGTATCACTGAGAATCGAACCCAGTGCCTCACACAAAGTGCACTACCGCTGAGTCACAGCCACTGATACTGGATTTAAAACAGAGGCACTCTACCATTGAGCTATATCCCAAACCCTTTTTGGTTTTTGTTTATATGTATTTTTGTTGTTGTTGTTTCTTTTTGGTACCAGGTATTGAATCCAGAGTGCTTTGCCACTGAGCCACATTCCCAATCCTTTTCATTTAAAACAAAAAAAAATTGACAGGGGCTGGGCACAGTAGCACAAGCCTGTAATCCCAGCTACTCAGGAGTCTGAAACAGGAGGAGTTCAAAGTCAGCCTCAGAAAAAAAGCGAGATGCTAAGCAACTCAGTGAGACCCCGTCTCTAAATAAAATACAAAATAGAGCTGAAAACATGGCTCAGTGTTTGAGTGCCCCTGAGTTCAATCCTTGGTATCCAAAAAAAAAAAATTGTAACAGGGTGTTGCTAAATTGCTTAGTAACACACCAAGTTGCCAAGGCTGGCCTGGAACTTGTGATTCTCCTGCCTCAGTCACCTGAGTCACTGGAATTATAGGTGTATGCTTCCATATATTTTTTCGCTTATACCGGGGATCGAACCCAGGGCCTCTTGTATGGAAAGCAGCAAGCTGCATCCCCATCCCTGTGTTGGTCTCTGCTGCTTATAGTTTGGGGCTTAGCAGTTTGTGGCCAAGTCAGTCCTAGTGAGTTCAAGTCCATGCTGTTGAGTTTGTCGAGCATAATCTCTATTCCTCCACCATGGCCACTCTGTTCATGAGTCCATTGGGCAATAACTGGAGAGGTTGGGGAGAGAATCTCACTGGACCCATAAGACAGTCATCCTACCCACTTGATTATTAAAACCCTCCTCTGCTTAGGTCAGCCTTTCATGAACATTCACATTGTACAAATATCTTCATGGTTTTTGGAGTTCTAAGGAACATTGGATTTTTAGATTTGGGGGCCTTAACAAAAAAGGCAAGCCAGCCCACTGGGCCACATGAAATGCGCTCAGTCTTCACTTGGATGGTGGCTACATGAATTGTATGTATCCAGTAAAAATTAATTGAAGCTGTTCTAAATTCATTGATTTGTTCACTGGTGAAGGCATTTCAATTTAAAGAAAAATGTTTCTGTTTTGGGGTTTTTGTTTGATTGTTTGTTTGTTGATACCGGGGTTAAACCCAGGAGTGTTTAACCACTGAGCCATATCCCCAACCCTTATTTTTATATTTTATCTAGAGAAAGGGTTTCACTGAGTTGCTCAGTGCCTTACTAAGTTGCTAAAACTGGCTTTGAACACATGATCTTCCCTTTTTATTTTTCATTTTGAGAAATCACTAACTGGCTAAGGGTATAAGTTGCTTAGGGCCTTACTAAATTTCTGGCTTTGAATTTATGATCCTCCTACCTCAGCCTTCCAAGTGGCTGGGATAACAGGCATGGACCACCTCTTCTGGCCTAAATGTTTCCTTTAACGTGAGTTTCCTGTTACTTATTTATTTAAAAAGTAGAATTTTAGAGATCAGGTCTTGCTGTATTGCCCAAGCTAGCCTTGAACTCCTGGACTCAAGAGATCTTCCTGTTTCAACCTCCTGAGCAGCTGGGATTACAGGCACAACCTGACCTAACTTGAATTTTCTTTTCAACTGCATGTTGTGTGCCTTAGCTTTGAATTCTATTGAGAAACTAATGTGACTCCATTTTAAAAAATAAATAAATAACAGCAGCTTCTAAGGCATGTCCTAAGGAAGGGGGCGTGACCCTTGTCCTTGGAAAAACCCACTGAGCACTCTTAAGCACATAACCACCCTGCTGAGTTGTTTGTCTGTAAATAACAGGAGAGGTCTGGGGCACCAGGTGTCCCTGACTCAGTTAGGCTAAGTGAAGACCCATAGCAACCCCTCTAGCAACCTCTAATGAGCATGAGACAGGGAAAATACCTGGAATGCCAAATGACCCCCAAGTAATTTATGGTGGTTGATAACATGTTGGGAAACCATGTAGTTTAGCACGTACACCCCTCATGGCCTAAACCAATCAGTTCAAACGAATCCCCCTCTTATATTAGCCAATCACTCCTACCCAAATTGTTCCCGCCAGTGAATGTGCTAATCAATGTTAAGAGTTGTTGTTTGATTTTCCCGTGGTATGGAATGATTTGCTGTATGATGTTGTGACACATAGAGTATCCCCCCAAAACCTATAAAATCTCACTGAACAAAGGACCGGGGCTCACTCCGTCGGCAACGGTTGTGAGCTTGCAATAAAGACTCTTATGTGCTTGCATCAGATTCGGCTCCTGGAGGTCTATTGGGGTCCCACGAATCTGGCATAACACTATCACATGATTAAATTTCATAATTACTCTTGTTTCTTTTCCTCTAATCCCTTTGCAATAATTAGAATACTGTGATATCTTGAATTTTTTTTTTTTTTGTGGGGGTTGTAGGGATTGAACATAGGGGCGTATTGCCATGAAGCTACAATACCAGTCCATTTTTTAGTATTTTATTTTAAAACAGGGTCTTGCTAAATTTCTGAGACTGACCTCGAACTTGGGAACTTCCTGCTTCTGTCACAGGAAAGCAGGAAGCTGAAACGTTAAATCTCTGTTCTTGTGTTCCAATGAAAGAAAATTTAAAGTCAAACATCAAAAGCCACGCAAACAAACTTTATTACAAGTAACAGTAGAGTGAAAGTGAGGTGAGGTGAAATTAAACTAAAAGCAACATGAGAGTCAAACTGGGAGCACTCTCAAGGGAGTATGGGCTATCTCCAAGCAAAGAAAGACAAAAGAGACATGTTCTCTCCAAATTTATTACCATTTGAGGTCTACCAGGAGAAACTGAGGTCCACTTTCTGTACTCTTTGCCAATCAGGTGTTCAATTCCTCCATTAAGTTGGGAGGTAGAGTTCTTGTTCTTTTTTTTTTTTTTTTTTTTTTTTTAGCTTTTAGTTGTCAATGGATCTTTTACTTTATTTATTTATATGTGGTGCTGAAGATCAAATCCAGGGCTTCACACATGCCAGGCAAGTGCTCTACCACTGACACACAACTCCAGCCCTTTGGGTGGTAGAGTTTTTGACCTTAGTTGGTCCTCTCTGGAACTGTCAGGGAGCCCATCCTACTAGGGAGCTTCATGTACAAGTCAATCCCATGTTAATGTGGGCATTGGGGTCAATAAGCAGTCAGAAGGTAGCATCACTAAAGAATTACTCCCCGCCCCCGCATCCCCCCCTGCACATACACACACTTCTGAGCTAGTGGGAGACCCTTGGCACCAAGTTTTATCTTGACCTTTATGGGTCCTGTCAAGAGTTAGTCCCATAAATCAATCCTTCTTTCCTGAGGCATCCCCTGCCCATTATCTCTTTTACTTTTGTCTGTTTATCCTCAAGGTTTTTATACTGATGTTTTTCTACAGGTTATCTGCTACAAATTATTTACTCATTTTTCTTGGCAGTAACTTAGAAAACTTAGTCCAGGCATGGTGGCACAGGCCTGTAACCCCAGCGGCTCGGGAGGTTGAGGCAGGATCACGAGTTCAAAGCCAGCCTTAGGAAAAGTGAGGCACTAAGCAACTCAGTGAAACTCTGTTTCTAAATAAAATACAAAAAGGGGATGGGCATGTGGCTCAGTGGTTGAGTGCCCCTGAGTTCAATCCCCAATACCAAAGGGGAAAAAACAAAAAACTAACAGTAAACCTGTGATCTTGCCGTGTATTTCACTGCTCATTGCTAGCTACTACCTAACACTTCAACCTCCCAAGGCACTGAGATTATGGATGTGCACCACTGCATTCAGTCTGAAATATTTTAACATTTCTTTCAGTGGTGACTGAACCAAACTCAAGGCCTTGAGCATGCCAGGCTAGCCCTATACCACTGAGCTACACTCCCAGCACCTAAGTATAATATTTAGATACAATATAACTAGGGTCAACAGCTTTGTGTTGTCCTATTACAGCTAATTACAGCAGCAGCTGAAGTCAAGATAGAATAATCTGCCAAGAGGCAGAGGCATGAAGATCACACATTCAAGGCTAGCCTAGGCAATTTTCTAAGACCCCATCTCAAAAAGGGTTGGGGATGTAGTTCAGTGGTAGAGCAGCACTGAGTTTAATCTCCAGTACTGCTAAATAAATAAATAGAATTAGCATAGTGCTAGATTTTTCCTTTACTTTCCCCAATGCTATTATTCACTTTACCCAATTCCTAAGAACTGCAATCTAAGCTCTTCCTCTTTTTCTAACATCTACAGAGCAACTAAGGAAATTATTTTCTTCTGTGCCAATGGCATACTGTTTCAGTTTTTGTTTTTGTTAAACTTTGATAGGCATTTCTTGGTACTCCTCTGATTTCTGGAGGCTAGACTTAGCAGAAGTGAAAAAAAAAAATCCTTTTTTACTTTGGGTCAAAGATCCCCTGAGGGTAGGGTGGAAAGAGAGAATAATACATATTTTTGTAAAAACAGGGTTGCTCAGGCCAGGGCTCTTTTTTTTTTTTTTAATTAATTAATTTATTTATTTATTTTGAGAGAGAGAGAATTTTTTTAATATTTATTTTTTAGTTTTCGGCGGACACAACATCTTTGTTTGTATGTGGTGCTGAGGATCGAACCCAGGCCTCACGCATGCCAGGCAAGCACGCTACTGCTTGAGCCACATCCCCAGCCCCAGGCCAGGGCTCTTGACAATTCAATTTGACCTTTTACCCTTCTCAACTTCCCTCCTGGAGACCTTGGAATTTGGTACAATAAAAATAATAATTCAGTCTTTGAATGTTAAAGGCCTTTAATTAAAGATCTAACAAATCCAAACTGACCCACAAGTCCAGAATTTAGGGGTTTCTTCTTGTTGTTATTGTTTGAGAGCCCTGGTAATTCAACAATTTTATAAGTGTTTTAGCTCTAAGAAATCATTAATTAATTTTCAGTACTGTGGATCATGAGGTATATCCCCAGGCCTTTCTAAATTTTATTTTGAAGTACAGACTGGGGTGGTGGGAAACAGAGTCAGTGGTGTCTCATATTCTTATGTCAGATGAATCTTATTGGATTTCAAAATTGTACTCACAGTAAGATCTTTAATAAAAGAGTAGCTATGTTCCAATTACTTAAATGAAATTATATATGTGTGAAGGTCTATCATATTGCTCAATAATGAAGTTTTAAAATTTTTTTCATAATAAAGAGGTCCTTTTGCAGGGTGTGGTGGCACATACCTGTAATCCCAGATTGAGGCAGGATTGGGAGTTGAGAGTCTGCCTCAGCAATTTAGTGAGACCCTGTCTCAAAAAATAGACCAGAGAAGTAGTTCTGCAATAGAGTGCTCCTAGGTTCCATCCCCAGTGCTGGAAAAAAAGTCCTTTTGTAATCCAAATCTTTGTCCTTGTCCTAGATGCCAATCCAATAACAAGGACACGGTTTTGAAGAAAAGGAAAGAGAAGGTTTATGCTTTGCTAGCAAAGGAGAAACACAGGTGACTCCTGTCCCACAGGCTATGATTCTGCCCATCCCCAGGAATAGGGGTGATTCAGAGAAAATGAGATTAGGGAGGAGAGATCAGGAAGGAGAAAATGCGGGAAAGGAAGATCAGGGAGGAGAAGTTCAGGGAAAAGAAGATTGGCAAAAAGAAAAAAAAACACACACATATAAATTTCAAATCCACAGGGATATAGTCAAAGTATCAAGTGAACCCCTGATACACTTTTGGGGTGAAAAATGTATGTGCTTACAGGGATGACAAGCAAGATAAGTGAAGTGGGCTGGGGATATAGTTCAGTTGATAGTGTTCATCTTGCACAAGGCCCTGGGTTCCAGCACCACACACACACACACACACACACACACACACACAAAAGTGAAGAATAAACTATGCAATTTCATTTGTAATTTCTAAATTAGCAGTGTTCATAGTTGAGTAGTTCCTCTTTACAATATGGGTAATTTGAAAGTAATCTATTTCTTAGAGAAAAGATTGTTATAAAGACTCATTGAATTGCCAGTTTAGGAGACCTCAAGCAAATAACATTCTTGGATATTTTTTTGTTTTTACTTTTATTTTTGTTTTCCTTTTTGAGCGCTGGAGATGGAGGCCAGAGCCTCCTGTATGCTAGAAAAATGTTCTTGTATGTCAATTAAAAAGTATTTAACCGGCGCAGTGGGGCATGCCTATAATCCTCACAACTCCAGAGGCTGAGGCAGGAGGATCTCAAGTTCAAAGCAAAAGAGAGGCGCTAAGCAACTCATTGAGAACCAATCTCTAAATAAAATACAAGGGCTGGAGATGTGGCTCAAGCAGTAGCGTGCTTGCCTGGCATGCCTGCGGCCCAGGTTCAATCCTCAGCACCACATACAAACAAAGATGTTGTGCCCGCCGAAAACTAAAAAATAGATAAATAAATAAATAAATATATATAAAAAAATTCTCTCTCTCTCTCAAGTAAATAAATAAATAAATAAAATACAAAATAGGACTGGGGATGTGGCTCAGTGGTCAAGTGCTCCTGAGTTCAATCCTCAGTGGAGGGGGGCGGGGAATTAAACTGGCTCATGGTGCATACCTGTCATCCCAGCAGCTTATGTGGTTCCTAAGCAACTTAGTGAGATCCTGTCTCAATATATAAAAAAAAAAGGACAGGGATGTGGCTCAATGGTTAAGCACCCCTGATACCAAAAAGGTGTGTGTGTGTGTGTGTGTGTGTGTGTAAAATGGCTCTCTCCCTCAATTTGCATACAAAGCCCTAGTTCTCATTTAAGCCCACTCCTTTATCAACAAATAATACTTTTTATGATACTTTTTGCCTGGTTCTGTCCTAGAAAGGTAGTTGTCAAACAACAGCAGGCAAAAGACTTGCCTGGAGAACTTTTTCTTTTTCGCAGCACTGTGATTGAACCCAAGGCCTTGTTTATGTTCTGGCACTTACTCTACTAAGAAGAATTTTTTTTTTTTTTTTTTTGATACTGGGTATTGAACCCAGGGGATCTTTATCACTGAGCTACACTCCAGTCCTTTTTATTTTTAATTTTGAGATGCTGAATTGCTGAGGCTGGCCTTGAACTTCTAATCCTCCTGCCTCCCTGCCTCAGCCTCATATGTTGCTGTGTTATTGTTGTTGTTGTTGTTATTATTATTATTATTATGGTTCCATGTCCTTTTTATTTCCATTTTTTTTTGTTTCTTGCTTTCAGACAGGATCTTTCTAAATTGCATAGGACCTTGCTATATTGCTAAATGCTGGCTTTAAACTTTCAATTCTCCTGCCTCCACACCTGTCCCCCACCATCACTACCCCCCACCATCACCACCACCCCACCCCATCACTGGGATTACAGGCATGTGCCACTGCACCCTGCCCAATAATTTTTTTTTTTTAAGTAATGATTTTTTTTTGAAGGAAGAGAGAGAGAGAGAGAGAATTTTTTAATATTTATTTTTTCAGTTTTCGGCAGACATAACATCTTTGTTTGTATGTGGTGCTGAGGATAGAACCCGGGTCGCACACATGCCAGGCGAGCACGCTACCACTTGAGCCACATCCACAGCCCCAATAATTTTTTTTTAAATATTTATTTTTCAGTTGTAGTTGGACACAATACTTTTGTCTTATGTATTTATGTGGTGCTGAGGATCCATTCCAGGGCCTCCGAGTGCTCTACCGCTGAGCCACAATCTCAATCCTATTTTGTATCTCACTGAGTTGCTTAGTGCCTCACTCAAAACAGACTTCTAGCCAGGCTCAGTGGCGCACGATTGTAAACCAAGTGACTCAAGATGCCTGGGCAGAAGGATAGCAAGTTTGAGGCCAGCACTCAACAATTTAGTGAGGCCCTGTCTCAATATTTTAAAAAGGGCAGGGGTGTACCTCAGTGGTAGAGCAATGCTGGGTTTGCTCCTTAGTACCACCAAAAAACAAAAACAAAACTTATCTGGTCAATACATTTGTACCAGATTAAAGGAAGGTGCAAACAAAAAATAGTAGGGGAAGTTGGAATAATCCAAATGAAAAATGAGAAGAAAAGGATGGATGGTGGTTTGGATAGGGCAGTAGACTTGGAGATCCTTAGGAAAGGTCAGCACCAGCATGGGTTAGCACACATGCCAAATGTGAACTTACTCTTTGTCAAGAGACACAGGTCATCTCAAACCCCGAACTTCCTATGCCACAGAAAATAAATAAAGAAATAGGTGGTGGCACATGCCTATAATCCCATCAGCTCTGGAGGCTGAGACAGGAGGATCACAAGTTCAAAGCCAGCCTCATCAACTTAGTGAGGCACTGAGCAACTTAGTGAGATACAAAATAGGATTGAGGATGTGGCTCAGTGGTTGAGTGCTCCTGAGTTCAATTCCCAGTACCAAAAAAAAAAAAAAAATCATATTAGTCACAGTGGTAAACACTTGTAATGTAATACCAACAATTCTAGATGCTGAGATGGAGATTCACAGGTTCAAGTTTAGCCTGGGCAATTTAGCTAAATAAAATTTAAAAATCTCAAAATAAAAAGGGTTGGGAATGTAGCTCAGAAATAGAGTGCACCTGCCTGAGGCCCTGGGTTTAATTCCCACCAACATGAAATAAATAAATATATAAACAAACAGGCATGGTGGTGCATGCCTATAATCTAGTGACTCAGGAGGCTGAGGCAGGAGGATCCCTAGTTTAAGGCCAGCCTTTGCAACTTAGTGAGGTCCTAAGCAATTTAGCAAGGCCTTGTCTCAAAATAAAAAATAAAAAATGTTGGGAATGTATTCAGTGGTAGAGTACCCCTGCAAAAAAGAAAAAAAGACAAAATTAGGCATAGTGGTGTATGCCTATGATCCCAGTAATTTGGAAGGCTGAGGCAGGAAGATTGCAAGTTCAAAGCCAGCCTTAGCAGATTAGCCAGGCATTTAGCAACTCAGCAAGACCCTGTCTTTAAAAAATATATATTTTAAAAAAGGGTTGGGGACATGACTCAGTGGTTGAGTACCCCTTAGGTGGTTCAATCCCTGGAGAGAGAGAGGGGGGGGGAGGGAGGGGGGGAGGAAGGAAGGAAGGAAGGAAGGAAGGAAGGAAGGAAGGAGCAGGAGGAAGGAAGACAAAAATAACAATTTCTTGACATTGCTGCTTCACCAACTTGTGATCCATGTGATGGTCAAAAATTCACTCAACTGTGGGGGAAAAAGGAAACATATGGAAGAAAAAAAATTGAAAGAAAGAAATAATTGGACTCTTAGAAATTGGATTCTGGGGGCTGGGGTTGTAGCTCAGAGGTAGAGCACTCACCTAACATGTGTGAGGCACTAGGATAGATCCTCAGCACCACATAAGATAAAATAAAACTATTGTGTTCACCTGTAACTAAAAATATTAATATTTTTTTTTAAATTGGATTCTGGTTACACTTTGAGGCACATAGCCAACAAAGATGGCATTAAAATTTTGACCCAGACAACTGGAAAGATGGAATTTGTTACCCACTGACATGAAAAATAGGACAAAGAAGAGGCTGTCTACCAGGAATTTAAGGAGTTTGGCCCTGGAGATATTAATTTTCTGATGAGATCCAACTGGCCATGTTAAGTAGGCAGTGGATATATATGAGACTTGAGTTTGGGAATAGGCCTGGAATGAAGCTATACATTAGAGTCAAAAGCATGTATTTATTTTTAAAAAATATTTATTTATTTATTTTTAGTTTTCGGCCGACACAACATTTTTGTTTGTATGTGGTGCTGAGGATTGAACCCGGGGCGCCCCGCACGCATGCCAGGCGAGCGCGCTACCGCTTGAGCCACATCCCCAGCCCATAAAAGCATGTATTTAAAATCACAGAACAAAACTGTGAGCAGTGGCACACGACTAGACTATAATTCCAGAGACTCACTCTGGAGGCTGAGGCCAGCCTCAACAATTTAGTGAGGCCTTAAGTAATTTAGCAAAATGCTGCCTCAAAAAATAAAAAGGACGGGGATGTGGCCCAGTGGTAAAGCATTCCCAGTACCAAAAAGAGACAAGACAGAATAAGGTCATCAAAGCAGTGTGAATAGAAATAGTTTGAAGACCAGTCAGTAGAGGAGCAGGAATGAGAGCAAGGAGGAAGGAAGGAAAAAAGAGGTACTAGGGAATGAAAATAACCAAGGTATATTGTGTGCATGTATGAATATGTAACAACAAATCCCACTATTATGTATGAATATAATACACTAAAAAAAGACAAATAATAATAATTTTTAGAAAAAGTTTGAGAACTAAGGTTTGGTAAAATCTAACTTTATTTATTTATTTATTTGTGTGTGTGTGTGTGTGTGTGTGTGTGTGTGTGTGTGTGGTATTGGAGATTGAATCCAGGGATGCTTAACCACGGAGCAACATCCCCAGCCCTGTTAATTTTTTACTTTGAGACAGGGTCTCGCTAAATTTCTTAGGCCTTCACTAAATTGCTGAGGCTGGCTTTGAATTTGTAATCCTCCTGCCTTGCCTCCCAAGTCACTGGGATTATAGGTGTGTGCAACCGCACCTGGCTACTTTTAGATTATACAGGATCTGTGGGAGAACCAGAAAGGAGGCTGAGAGAGAAGCAGGATAATAGAAGGAATACCAGGAGAGAATAAATAAGAAGAGATTTAATTTAAAAAAAACACGGTCTTTTTACTACCCATGGTCACTTCTTTCTGCCTCAGGTTTCTTGTCCCTAATTTCCAGTGACTTCATTTGACATCTCCATCTGTACTGATTTATTAAAGTCACAGTGATCAAACATGCATGTACATGTATCAGGCACTGGGCTAGACGCTAATGGAGCTCACCATATCTTACCATAGCCAAGAGTGTACCATATTGCCCTGTTATCTCTGAGACTCTCTCCTATTGCATCCTTGCCTTGGAGCTTTTTGTAAACATCAATAATTGGAACTCATCGTTTTCTCTCATTTGTTAACTTTCTGGAATCCCCTTCCCTGTTCTTTCCTTATTTTATCTTTTCAGCTCACCTGAAGTCCTCAGCAGTTTTCTGATCCCGCTCCCACTTCCTCCCCTACTTTGTATACCTCATTCTTTCTCAGTACTTATCACACAACTTTACAACTGACTTTGTGGTCTATTCCGACCTGCTCTACCAATTGTTAGCTCATTTTGACATACTCTTCCTCCACTCACACAACCCATTCCAGCAAAGTCTCCCGACAGCTTCAGAAATTTTTCTCAACCTTATTCAAATTGCTGTCTTTGATAAAGAATGTGGCAAACCTGCCTTCCAGCTACCAGCCCCCTTGTCTTTGATCTTTCACCCCAGAGACTCGCCCTAGACCCAAAGAGACCCTGATGGGGGTAGGGGCATTCATCCAGGCTCTTATGCAAAGAGGCTTTAGCAAAGAATAAAACTTCTCATGCCTGCCTTTTAGAGAGATGCGGGTAAACTCAGATATTTGGTGGCCTTGACAGCACCCATTTACCAAACTGTACTGATTGAGAAAAAGGAAGTCAAGTTTTTCTCTTTTTTTTTTTTTTTTTTTGTGGTACTGGGGATTGAACCCAGGGCCTTGTGCAAGTGAGACAGCACTCTACCAACTGAGCTACACCCTCAACCCAAAGTTTTTCCCTTTTAAAAGATTTTTTTTTTCCCCCTGTGCTGGAGATCGAACCTAGAGCCCTTGCACATGCTATTATTATATTCTATTTCTAATGAGACAGTGACCATCTACTTGAAGCACAAATCATCCAGTTCTATTCACTTTCTCTCTGAGGCCTCTATTCTTACTTTTTTTCTAAAGGTGATAGTTTAAAAAGACAAAAGATTACACAGCATAATATCTCTTTGGTTTGAGCCCAACCACACACCTACTCTCACAAAATGGCATCATCGTTTGATTGTAAATGAAAACCAGCCTGTGAGGGAGGAAGGCCAGCAGTACTGGGTGGTGATCCAAGTCCTACAGCTGCAGGGGAGGGTTAGAATCATGCCTCAGAAAAATACATATTTGGGTTTTGCTTTGAGGAGTGGAAGACAGGAAAAGAGCAAGAATCTTAGGTTTCTTGAATTTGGATTCAGGAATGGGGAAAAAATGGAAAGCTATAGGTTGTTACTTTTGTCCTTAAGTATGTTAGTGCTGAGACTTAATTCTGAAATTTTTGTTTGATAAATATACTCCTCATCCCTAAAATTGTAAAGTAGGGATGGAGACGGTGTTGAAGGACATGACAACATTCCCAGCCTAAGGGGGAAAGACGAAAGAAAGAGTCAAAGGGGAAGAAGTCTATGAGAGGTTTCTCTATACCTTCTTCCTTCCAGTTGGACTGGCTTAGAGGTCAGTAAATCTCATTTTATATCAAGAAATGTCCCTGGTTAAATAAGAATCTGGTGTTTTTATTCTGCCACATTCACTGTATTAAAATGATAATCACACACACACAAAATGGTCATTTCAAACTTGGTTTGGAGCACAGGCTCCTCATGTAGCACAGGATCTATGAACAAGCCACCATTACATTATGTAGATCACTGAGAGGACAAATATGAATCACTAGTATATCTTCTTTAATTCCTACAATAATACAAAAAGTGATTTATATTTATTTACAGATGAAGAAATTGAGACATAAAAGTAAATGAACCAAGATTCTAGCGAGTAACATGTATATAAAAACTAATTTAAAATCTTCCTGTGGGCTGGGGCTATAGCTCAGTTGGTAGAGTGCTTGCCTAGCATGCATAAAGCCCTGGGTTCAATTCCCAGCACAACATAAATAAATAATTACTTCCCATAATAAAGGTAGATAAATGTTTAACAGGATACTAAATTGTCTTATGTGAGTAGTTCACATGTCCTTTCCTCTGGTTTTTGTTAAAAACCAACAGTCCTGGAGAAAAGACTTTTTGTCTTTCGAAGAGCTAAACAACACTAGAAGGAACTAAGGTGGGTGGTGTAAACAAGCACCTTGTTTAACATCAACTAATCCCCTTAGGCAAAGCATTTTAATATTTTATTCTCCCTTTAGGGTAAATGAAAGGAGAGAATGAAGATAGGTTGAAATTTCTAGAACTTGGAGGTGCATCTTTGATTTAAAGGTGGAAACACTGTGAACCTAAAAGTATTTAATCGCTGAATTTGTTTACAGATTTTCTATATATATATAGATATATTTGTTTCTAGATTTTGTGGTCCCACTGGTTCCCCACCCAGTCAGAGCTACTCCACAGCTACTTTTGCATTACAATGGCCTTGGTGAGACTGGTTGAAGGGAATCACTAGGGTGTGGGGAGGCGTGGGGCTGTTGAGAGGGGCGGGTCTAAAGGTGATAGAATCTATATTACAAATCCAGAAACTAAAGTTTTAGACTTCTACTGGATTGGGTTGCCAGCTGAGGCGAAGACTGGCTTCATTCTGGCTTCTTGATATTTTTTTTTATCAGATCTTCATTTTCTTAGGTCTTTACCTAAGTTTTAAAGACTTGTTCTTTTTATCTTTTTTTTTTTCCTCTTTTTGAGGAACATGAGCATGGATCCGGCTTTTCCGCAAAGTTTGCCTTGCTTGGAAGCATCTGATTCTAGGGTCTTTTCACCAATACCTGTGATTAATGGTCCCGAGGAAATTTATCCACCTGTTCAAATGTCATCTGCTGAGATGCCCCTCACAGAGACTGGTAAGGAAATATTTAATCCTTGAAAAGCCAAGTTCCTTAGGAGAGAGGAAAGGAAAGGGGTTAAGGGCCCATTGCCCTCTTGAGGAATTACAGTTCATTCAAATAAAGGTGTCATTATTGTCCTTTGGATGTTCTCTTTTGAATTGTAATTTGGGGACATTTTCAATTATGCCACAGGTCTCAGGAATTATGGACTAAGATGAGGGACATGGAATTGAGCAGTGTGTATGTTTTTGAAAACCTATATGCTTTTAGGCATTGTGGAATCAAAAGTGTGTTGTCACAATTTAAACAGTGTTGGGCACCCGGTTACAGTAAATATTATGGTTCATTAGCCAGAGGAACTAACATCCCAGCTTGGGTAAGCATCATATTTTTGGTTGGTCAAAAATGGTAAGTCAAGGTGAGATCATCTAATTAGTGTATGATTTATATAGATGAATTTCTTTTGCCATAGTAGTGGTTGGTTCTTTTAACCTTTGGATGTGTGGATGTTAATGAGCAGTTCCAAGTTTGGCGCATCTGCTATGTTCAACAGTCCTAAATCCCAAACAAATGTTGACCTAATTTTATGGTAAAGATAATTCCATGAAAGTTTTGTTTGTTTGTTTTTTTGCACCTTGCTGTCGCTGAGGCTGACTTTGAACTTGTGATCCTCCTGTCACTGCCCCCGGATTACAGGCATACGCCACTGTGCACCCAGCTCATAAAACTTTAAACTTGTTAACAAACAGAATGTGGCTAGAGCTAAGATTTAAAGTCCATTTGTGGGGGGGTGGGGGGGGCGGCTGGGGTTGGGCTCAGTACCATGTGAGGCACTGGGTTCCATCCTGAGCACCACCATACATACATAAAGATATTGTGTCCATCTACAACTAAAATAATATATATTAAAAATAAAATCCATTTGGGCTTTAAAACATATGCCTAGGCCAGGTAGAGTGGTGCATTCCTATTAATTCCAGCTACTTGGGAGGCAGAGGCAGGAGGATCATAAATTCTAGGCAATTAAAAACAACAACCACATTATCTTGAAATAAAATAAAAAGGGCTGGGTATGTAGTTCAGTGTAATTGAACATCTCTGGGCTCAATACCCAGTAAGACCCCCCAAAAAAAAGTGGAAAAAAGAAAAGTACAGAAAATGACAACTATACATATATATTTTGGGGGGTTGCCTGGGATGGAGCCCAGGGCCTGGCACATGCTAGCCAATTAATCATTCTACCAATGTGGTAGAACCCTAGTGTAATGACTGCTGTAGTTGAGCATTGTTTCTTTGTTTTTGTTTTTTACCAAGGATTGAACTGGGGGGGGGGGGGGCGGCGGCGGGATGAGCCACATCCCCAGCCTTATTTTTATTTTATTAGAGACAGGGTCTCACTGAGTTGCTTAGTGCCTTGCAATTGCTAAGGCTGGCTTTGAACTCCCAATTCTCCTGTCTCAGTCTCCCGAGCAGCTCGCCGGCTCAAGCATTGTTTTTCATGCTCAAATGTGTGTAGATAGTTAAATTTTAGGACATGATCCATTTCTCATGCTTGGTTGAAGATTTTAAAAACTACATGTAAGAAGCAGAAGAGTGTGCATTTTTGCTGTTTTAAGGCCTATTTATTTCAAGACCACAGGGTACTATTGGTGTTGAATCACTTAGAATACTTCAATGTAAATAATTAATGAGGTGGCTGCTGAGTTTATGACTGAGTGTAGCTCAGTGGTGCCCTCGACTAGTGTGTGCAAGGCTCTGGGTTCCATCCTCAGCACCCCAACAAAATGAATAAATATATTTATAAAATACAGATACTTATAAACTTTGTGTGTGTGTGTGTGTGTGTGTGTGTTTTACTGGGGATTGAACTCAGGACTTCATCATGCTAGGCAAGCACTCTACTACTGCAACATTTCCATAGCCACTTGTAATACTTTGCAGTTTTGTACATAGGTTGGTAAAGTGTTCAGGGTTGGTTAAGGAAAAAAAAAAAAAGAATTATTCCTTATTCACCTTATGTCTAAGGTTGTGATGATTATAAAAGTGCTTTGAAAAGAAAAAATTTAATATTTAAGTATTTGAAAAATATTTATAGAGTTATAGAGAAAAGCATCAAATTTGTTTTGTTCCCAGCAGTCTCTCCCTCTCCATCCTCCATGGACCTGCTTATTCAGGATAGCCCTGATTCTTCTACCAGTCCCAAAGTGAAACCATCCACTTCTGTACAGGAAAGCACAACAAAGAAGGAAGACAGTAAGATCCAGGTCAAGAAACAGAAGATGCGCACAGTGTTTTCTCAGACTCAGCTGTGTATACTAAATGACAGGTTTCAGAAACAAAAATATCTCAGCCTCCAGCAGATGCAAGAACTTTCTAGCAATCTGAACCTTAGCTACAAACAGGTAGGGTTGTTTTGTTGTTGCAAAATAATGCCAATTTACAGATAAATGTGGCTAACATCTCTCTGTATCTCAGTATATACTCCCCACCCCAGCCCTATTTATGTATTCATAAATTATTTGATACAGGAGATTGAACCCAGGAGTGCTTAATCACCTAGCCAAATCTCAAGCCCTTTTTATTTTTTATTTTGAGACAGTCTTGCTAAGTTGCTTAGGGCCTTGCTAAGGTGCTGAGACTGGTCTTGAACTTTTGCTCCTCCTGCCTTAGTGCCTGAGTTGCTGGATTACAGGTAGGTTACCTCTATGTATACTATGTAAAAGCACCCCTCTACAAATAATTTAATTCTAAAATGAAAATGGAATCTTTTTATCATTATATTTTAAAAAAATTTTTTTTAGTTGTAGATGGACACACAATATCTATTTTTATGCGGTGCTGAGTGTTGAATCCAGTCCCTCACACATGCAAGGCAAATGCTGTCCCACTGAGCTACAGCCCCAGCCCTCATTATACTTTCTTTACCTGTGTGCATTTTTTTACTAACAAGGTCAGTCACTTTTCATACATTTATTGACCATTTTCTTTCTCCAATTGCTTTAACCTCTTCTATCCTTTATTTTCAGTCTGTGTTCACTTATATTGAAAATGAATTTGTATCCAGGCACAGTGGCATGGGCTTGTATTCCCAGTTACTCAGGAGGCTGAGGCAGGAGAATGGCAAGTACGAGGCCAGTCTGGGCAATTTAGCAAGACCTTGTCTCAAAATAAAAAGGTTTGGGGATTTAGCTTAGTAATAGAGCACTTGCCAACCATGTGAGAGGCACTGGGTTCAATCCCCAATACTGCCCCCCAAAGAATAAAGAATTTATATAAAGCTCTTCATCCTACTTAATAGTGTACAACTGTGTGTGTGTGTGTGTGTGTGTGTGTGTGTGTGTTTTGCATCACTGAAGTCCAGGAGATGTTTGGTTGTCAAATGTTTTACGGTTTTCCATCTCTGGTGCCAAATATAATTGTGCTCATAGGGTGATGAGGTGTTGCAAACAAGTTATCTATAACTAATAGTGTTGGCAAAACCTATGAGCAGGGAGATCAGTAGTCTTTTAAATATAGCGGGTCTTATGATCTTTCCTTTTGATGATCTTTTAGTTTTATTCCATTTCTGAATACATTCCTTATATTTTATAATTCCTTTTTATTTTTTCTGAAGGTTAAGACCTGGTTCCAAAACCAAAGAATGAAATGTAAGAGATGGCAGAAAAACAACTGGCCAAAGAATAGCAATAGTGTGACTCAGGTAACAAGAAATTTTATCTGGTCTTTCCTTTGTTTTTTTTCCCCCTTTGGTACTAGGGATTAAACCTAGGGCGCTTCACTACTTAGCCACATCTCTAATTCTTTTTTGTATTTTATTTTGAGACAGGGTCTCTATGAGTTGCTTAAGGCCTTGCTGAGTTGCTGAGGCTGGCTCTGAATTCATGATTCTCTTGCCTCAGCCTCTCCCGAGCCCGTGGGACTGTCATTACAAGTGTGTGCCACCACACCCGGCTGGTCTTTCCTTTTGATGATCTTTTAGTTTTATTCCATTTCTGAAGTGTACAATTCCAGTTAGTTATTTTCCTTAAACCGTTTGAGTCAATCCACTATTTTTTCCCATATTTTTTGGTGCCTTACACTTGTACATAATGGTGGGATTTGTTGCTACATATTCATACAGGCACCCAATATAATTTTAGCCACTATTATTTCCAAGTATTTTCCCTTTCTCTCCCCCTGGTCCCTTTGCTCTACTCTACTGATCTCCCTTTGATTTGCATGAGATTAAATCCACCATTTTCTTTTCAAAGGGCTCACTACCCACTGAATATTCAGGCCCCTACTCTAATTATAACCAGGGGTACCAGGTTAATTCACCTGGAAACCTTCCACCATGGAGCAATCAGACCTGGAACAACCCAACTTGGAGCAACCAGACCTGGAACAGCCAGTCTTGGAGCAGCCAGTCTTGGAATAGCCAGTCTTGGAGCAACCACTCCTGGAATACTCAGACCTGGTATACCCAATCCTGGAACAATCAGGCCTGGAACAATTCATTCTACAACTATGGAGAGGAATCTCTGCAGCCCTCTATGCAGTTCCAACAAAATTTTCCTGCCAGTGATTTGGAGACAACCTTGGCATTCACTGGTGAAAGCCATAGGTATTTTAGTACTCCACAATCCATGGATTTATTCCTAAATTACTCTCTTAACAGGCAGTCTGAAAATATGTAAGGATGGGTACATGATTCATTTTTGGTCTGGGCAGTGGCTAAATTCCTTCCTTGAAGGATTTTTTTTTTTTTTTAAGAGAGAGAGAGAGAGAATTTTAATATTTATTATTATTTTTTTTAAGTTTTCGGCGGACACAAAATCTTTGTTTGTATATGGTGCTGAGGATCGAACCCGGGCCGCACACATGCCAGGCGAGCGCGCTACCGCTTGAGCCACATCCCCAGCCCCTGAAGGATTTTTTTAATATTTATTTTTTAGTTTTAGGAGATACAATATCTTTATTTTATTTTTATGTGGTGCTGAGGACCAAACCCAGTGCCTCACACTTGCTAGGTGAGCACTCTACCACTTGAGCCACAACCACAGCCCGATTTTCTTTTCTTTTCTTTTTTTTTTTTTTTAACTTTGGAGCTGTATACTTTTCTGCTTGATATCCTGGTTCTCATTGTGCTACTGTGCCAATTTGAGGATTTTGAGTCTGATTAGAGACTCATCAAAGACAAGTTTTTGTGTGTATATGGTTCTGGGGATCAAACTCAGGGCCTCATGCATGCTAGGAAAACATTCCACCACTGAGCCATATCCCAGCCCTCAAAGAGATTTTTTTTTGTGTGTGTATATATGTATGTGTGTGTATATATATATATATATATATATATATATATATATATATATATATATATTTGTTGATAGATCTTTATTTTATCTATTTATATGCAGCGCTGAGAACTGAACCCAGTGCCTCACATATGCCAGGCAAGGGCGCTAGCGCTGAGCCCCAGCCCCAGCCCCAGCCTAAAGAAGTTTTAATAGCCCTGCTTGCTACAGACAAGATGTCTCTGGCTACAGATAAGAACTATTACTAGTTTGGATATCTTTTTTTATTTTTAGATGTTGATGGACCTTTATTTTATTCATTCATTTATATGTGGTGCTGAGAATCGAACCCAGTGCCTCACACATGCTAGGCAAGCACTCTTCCACTGAGCCACAACCCCAGCCCCTAGTTTGGATGTCTTTAGGATATAGAATCTTCACCTTAAGAATAGGAAGTAAAAAGTACAAAGAAGTATAAGAAGGATTAGTTCCACTTTCTGCTACTGGAAGATTTTACTTATTAAAAAGTCGGTTGTTGCTGGGCATGGTGGTGCACACTATAATCCCAGTGGCTCAGGAGGCTGAGCATGAAGACTCTGACTTCAAAGTTAGCCTCAGCAACTTATCAAGTCCCTAAGCAACGCAGACCGTGTCTTTAAATGAAGTATAAAAAGGGCTGGGGATAAGGTTTAGTGGTTGAGTTCCCCTGGGTGGTTCAATCCCTGGTACCAAAAAAGGCAGTTGTTGAGGTGAAGAGTGAAGGGTTAAGCTACATAATGTGCTTCATTGATTTCCTCCACCTGTTTGGACTCTCATTTTACTCTAATGCCTAATTTGCTCATTAATATTTGTAGAAAGATACTTAAGATATTTTATACTTAGTCGCATTCTGATAAATCAGTACCCATTTGGCTAATTTAAGTACAAATGAATAAAAGATCTATTTTACCTTTAGTTGTCTTTTTTTTATTTCACTTTGTAGTTCCACTAGTAAACATTTGGTTTAAATAGTGGGGTTTTATTACTTTTGTTTTTGAGGTGGCCTTCACTAGGTTGCCTGGGCTAGTCCTAAGCACTGAGCTATAGCCCCAGGTTGTGTGTTTTGGGTTTTTTTTTTTTTTTTTTAATTTTGAGATGATTTCACTAAATTTCTGAGATTGGCCTCAAACTTGTGCTCTTTTTGCCTCTGCCTCCACAGTTACTGGGATATGACCGGTGTGCACCACCACCCTTGGCTCTTTATCACAATTTGCATGCTCTCTGCACTGAACTGTACCCCAGCCCATTCATTACATTTTTGGTATGGGATGAAAAACTTAACTAGGTAATCTTACATAAATAAGGAAAGGAAAGGTAACCACATATACAGTGCTAGGTGACTTAAGCAAACTTTTTTCCTCCTTTCATGTGTAATTTTATTGAAATTGTTAAATTTGCAGATACAGAGTGCCATGTCAGGAGACCAACCTGGACAATTTAGCTAAATCAAATCTCAAAAGGGCTTAGGGCTCTACAGCTCAGTGATAGAGCATTCCTGGGTTCATTTTCCAGTACCTGAAAAAAAGGAGAAAAACAATCTGATCTAGTAATAATTAAAACAAAGACTTCCAGCACCCCCAGCATTGCACACAAACAAACAACCCAGCAACAATAAAACAAAAAACCAAGCACTTCCCTAGGGCATGTAAAAGGTAGAGTATGAGTAAATAAAAGGAACCATTTTTATTGACCTAATGAAATAACAAAAAGGAATCCAGAAGCATGTAATATTCTTATCTATACTACATATGTATACATACTAGAGGCACACCAGCACTGCACTCTCAGGGAATGCAAGTAAATTCCACAGCTACTCATCAAGCTAAGGAGAGCTGCTTTTGTGGCCAGAAATATTACTGTCCTTCAGTGACAGACAGCATACTCTCATGATGATTCAGCATATTCACATGGCGATTCTGCAGAGTCATGGCTAATTTTGGGTTAAATTCTTGTTCCAGGTCCTAGTCACTAATTTGCGTCATTCCACACCATCAATCTGATGGCTGCTGTGTAGAAGAGGCAAGGAGGCAGGTCATAAACATTGCTACCCATCCACCCCATATGGCACCCATCCTAAATATATTAAGGTAGGCTACCATACTTTGTGCCTTGTCTTTATAATTGATGTAAAGTGATTTCTAGATTTTTTTCCCCTGTACTAGGATCAAATAAGCTAGGCAAGTGTTCACTGAGCTATACTCTTTGCCCTGAGTTTATCTAAATATGTGTCTTGATAACCATAGCTGGAGTTGGTGATACCATTACACAGAAGTAAGTTTGTAGACACTTAAAAAGTTGCAGATGGACACAATACTTTTATTTATTTTATGTGGTGCTAAGAATCGAGCCCAGTGCCTCACATGTGCTAGGCAAGCACTCTACCTGAAGCCACAACCCTGGCCTCTCAAAATTCTTAGACAACTTTTTCTAGAACCATACAATTTATGTCAACCAACCAAGGACCAGGAATAATTTTGAGAGACTGGACCAGCTGCTACTTTTACATCAGGTTTCACTACAACCTCACACCAAGGGACCTGTGCAAATGCCTACATTTTGGTATCCTTAGTGGAGCTAATTTCCTGTGCCAGAAGCATTTGTTAGTCCTGGTTGACTTCTAGGAATTAAACCAGAGACCCTGCATCTAAAAGAAGAAAAAGCAGACCCTAATCATCATGTGGGATTAGGCCCCAACTTCCTTAATAAGACTCCTGTAGTGCAAGAATTAAAACCAAAAATCAATAAATGGGATGGATTCAAACTAAAGTTTCTCAGCAAAAGAAACAAGCTGTGAGGTGAATAGAGAGCCTACATCTTGGGAGAAAATATTTACCCCTCACTCATCAGATAGAGCACTAATCTCTAGGGGTTATAAAGAATTCAAAAAGCCAAACATGAAAAAAACAAATAACCCAATCAATAAATGGGACAAGGACCTGAACTGACACTTCTCAGAGATGTCAATCAACAAGTATATGAAAAAATGTTCATCATCTCTAGCAATTAGAGAAATTCAAATCAAAACCTGGTTGACTTCTTTATGTAACCAATTCCCTTGATCTCTTGCTTGAGGCAAAGTCCTCTTGGCCTCAGAAGACAAGCAATATACCAACAGTCCTCCCCCATTTTCCTGCACCTGTCTGCAGCTGTTTCAATTTTTTGGTTTTTAGTTGTAGACACCAGGTCTTCTGATCAGTGGTATTATTCAAAACAGAATCCAACATGTTTGTTTGTTTTCTTTTAGGTTCAGAATAAAGTAGAAATATAAGCTGAAAGACCTAAACATTGAATTTTTGAAACTTTCATTTTCTTTTATTATTATTCTTTGCAATTACTGTTTTTTGCTTCCTTAATTTGTTCTTTTTTGGTATACATGACAATAGAGTATATTTTGACGTATTTTACATACATGGAATACCTCTTATTCTAATTAGGATCACATTCTTGTGGTTGGTTTTTAAAATTTCATACATTTTAATAAAGCAATTCACCTACATAATTAGAAGTAACATCCACCTTATAGAAGGAGAAAAGAGAAAGTAAAATTTTTAAATTTATTTACTTATTTATTTGGGGGGTATCAGAGATTGAACCCATTGAGCCACATCCCCAGCTCCCCCTTTTTAATTATTTTAATTTTTAGGCAGGTTCTCACTAAATTGCTGAGGTTGTCTTTGAACTTGCAATCCTCCTTCCTCAGCCTTCCGAGCCACTGGATTATAGGAGTGTGCCACTGTGCCTGGCCAATTTTTTGTTATTTATTTATTTATTTTAGTTGTCGATGCACTTTTGTTTTATTCATTTATATGTGGTGCTGAGATTCGAACTTGATGCCTCATACATGGTAGGCAAAACACTCTGCCACTGAGCCACAACCCCAGCACTCCCCACCTTTTTTTAATGGTTCTGGGAATTTGGGGATTAAACCCAGAGCCTTTACATAGGCCAGGCTAACACTTTACCATTGCACCACATTCCCAGTCCTCAGGGAATGATTTTTTTTTGGTATGGGGGGATTGAACTCAACCACTGAGCCATACCCCTAGCCCTCTTTTGTATTTTATTAGAGACAGAGTCTCACTGAGTTGCTTAGCGCCTTGCCCTTGCTGAGGCTGGCTTTGAACTCAGGATCCTCCAGTCTCAGCCTCCCAAGCTACTGGGATTGCAGGTGTGAACAACTGCGCCCAGCTAGGGAATGAAATTTCTAAGGGAAAAAGAGGAATGCAAAAAAGAATGAGACTGGCGAGGTGCTACGGTACACTCCTATAATCCCAGTGGCTCAGAAGGCTGGAAGCAGGAGAGTTGCTCATTCAAAGACAGCTTCAGTAATTTAGGGAGGTCTTAAGCAATTTTGCAAGACCCTGTCTCAAAAAGTAAAAACAGCTGTGGATATGGCTTAGTGGTTAAGCACTTCTGGTTTCGATCCCTAATACCAAAAAACAAAACAACAACAACAACAAAAAAAAAAAAAAAACTGAGGCTGGAAGGTGAATTTGTAACTAATTTTCTTTTGGTTCACTTTGTGCCGATGAAAAGCCTTGAATTAGGTTTGCACCTCTCCTAATTTTTATAACATTTTCAAGTCTTTTATGGTGATTTGCTTACACAGAGAGTGAATTTTGCTTTTTTTTTTTTTTTAGAGAGAGGGAGAGAGAGAATTTTAATGTTTTATTTTTTAGTTATTGGCGGACACAACATCTTTGTTTGTATGTGGTGCTGAGGATCGAACCCTGGGCCAAACGCATGCCAGGTGAGCGCGCTACCGCTTGAGCCACATCCCCAGCCCCGTGAATTTTGCTTTAATGTTTATTTGCTTTGTTAAATTGCTGAGATTGGTCTGGAACTTGAAATACTCCTACCTCAGTCTCCTGAACTGCTGGATTATAGGCATGCACTATTTTGTCAGTTTTTTTTTTTTCTCTTTTAATCAATCTTATGTAACGATCTCTGATAAAGTAACCAGTGATGAGTTCTCATTTGGCCATGAAAACAGAATGATCAAAGGAATGACTAATCCAAAAACACTGCAGCTTTGAGACAATTTTCTGTTTATGAATGCATTTTTTAATGTTTAAAAACATCTGTCTTAGCATTTTAAATTAAATAATAACAAGATGTTAATAGCATTATTTGTAGTGGCAAACAACCAAAACAAATATCAACAAATAACCAAAATAAATATCAACAAAATAGATTGAATTGCATCTGTAATGTGTAATATCTAAATTTACACTGTGTAACAGATTTAAATTTCATGAAGTAGAAATATATCTGATATACTAAGTAGAAAAAGCTGGGCTGGTAGTATATAGCCTGGTTGGTGGTGTTTAATGATAGGAAAGAAATCATCTTAACCTTGGCTAATAGATTTAAGGAAAATAGGGGAATTTACTGTTTTTGAACATAGTTACTACCTTGATTATTTTATATTTTTATATTATTCCAAATAGATATCTCTAAATTCTAACATATAAAGAGGTTGCATTTTAGCACTGCAATCAAGAAGCCTGTCTAGCCAGCTGTGGTGGTGCATGCCAATAATCCCACCAACTTGAGTGGTGGAGACAGAAAGATCTCAAATTCAAATCTAGACTCACCAATTTAGCAAGGTCCTAGGCAACTTAGCAAAACCTTATCTCAAAATTTAAAAATTAAAAGAGCTGGACAAGTAACTCAGTGGTAGAGTGCCCCTGGGTTCAATCCCCAGTATGTGTGTGTGTATACACATATATATGAAGATGAAGCCATAAGTTAGTTTTCTTGATGTCCTCCATTATAGGATTAATTAATTATAGGATTCCTGGGGAAACATATTGGTAAATTAGTATCAGTTTGGCATTCAAATTATGGGGCTTTTTGTTTGTATGGGGGTTCTTTTGCAGTGCTGGGGATTGAATTCAGAGCCTCAAGCATGCTAAGCAAGCACTCTACAACTGAACTACAACCACAGCCCAAATGTTTTAAAAGTTCCATCTCTCATCATTCTTAATTCTCCCTACAAATTGTTAATTTGTGCCATATCTTTTATTTTCTTCTGGTGGTACTAGAGGTGGTACTGTACCTATAAACTACATCCCCAGTATGTATATATATATATATATATATATATATATATATATATATATATATATATATGTATTACATCCCCAGTATGTGTATACTTCTCAGAAGAGGATATATAATCAATCAACAAACATGAAAAAATGTTCAACATCTTTAGCAATTAGAGAAATGCAAATTAAAACTACTCTAAGACATCTCACTCCAGTCAGAATGGTAGCTATCAAGAATACAAACAACAATAAGTGTTGGGGAAGATGGGGTGTGTGTGTGGGGGTGTGGGGGGGTGGGGTGGGAGGGCACACTTATACATTGCTGGTGGGACTGCAAATTGGTGCAGCCAATCTGGAAATCAGTATGGAGATTCCTTGGAAAGCTTGGAATGGAACCACCATTTGACTCAACTATCCTACTCCTCGATCTATACCCAAAGGACTTAAAAACAGCATACTACATTGACACAGCCATATTAATGTTTATAGCAGCACAATTCACAATAGCTAAATTATGGAACCAAACTAGATGTCTTTCAGTAGAAGAATGGATAGGGAAACTTTGGTAAATATACACAATGGAATGTTACTCAGCATTAAAAGAGAATAAAATCATGGCATTTGCAGGTAAATGGATGACATTGGAGAATATAATGCTAAGTGAAGCAAGCCAATCTCAAAAACCAAAGGGCGAATGTTTTCATTGATATAAGAATGCTGAATGGGCTGGGGTTGTGGCTCAGCGGTAGAACACTCGGCCTTGTATGTGCGAGACCCTGGGTTCAATCCTCAGCCCCACATAAAAATATATGAATAAAATAAGGGTATTGTGTCCAACAAAACCAAAAAATAAATGTAAAAAAAAAAAAGAATGTTGAATCATAATGGTGATGGAGGTGGGGGGAGGGAGCATGAGAGGAATGGAGGAACTTTAGATAGTACTAAGGGAAGGGAAGGAGGATGGTGGTAGGGATGACGGTGGAATGAGTTAGACATCATTACCCTAAGTACATGTATGAAGACACGAATGATGTGAAAATACTTAGTATTCAATCAGTGACTTGAAAAATTGTGTAATATGAAATGAATTGCATTCTGCCATCATGTATAACAAATTAGAATTAAATAATTTAATTAAAAAATTCCAAGAAATAAGAAAAATCAGCTTGAAGGCAATATAGTATGTGAAAATGATGTATGTTAATAATTTAATCCTGGTTTTTCTTTTTTTTTTTTTTTTAATCCTTATTTCTTACATTAAAACATTTAAAGTGAAATCTGTGACCAGGCTTGCAGGTTTACAGAAACATATCTAGAAAGAGTCAGTAATAATTAAACTGACATAGAAACCAGGCATGATGGTGATTGCCTGTAATCCCAGCAACTCAGGAGGCTAAGGCAAGACGGTTGAAAGTTGAGGCCAGCCTCAACCATTGTCAAGACCCTCAGCAACTGAGCAAGACCCTGTCTCAAAACTTAAAAAAAAAAAAAAAAGTAAAAACAAACAAAAAGTCTTGATATAGCTTAGCTAAGGTAGAGAGCCCCTGGGGTTTGATCCTCAGTAATATATGACATACAGTATACAACATCCAGAAACATCATTTACGTAATATAGACTGTATCAAACAATCATAAAATGACAGTGATAACTTACCTTTGTGGGAACTAGATTTAGGATTCACATTTTGAGGAAGTTCAAATTTATCAAACAGTGCTAGATGTGGTCGCACATGCCTGTAATCCCAGCCACTCCAGAGGCTGAAGTAGGAGGATACCAAATTTAAAGCCAGCATGGCAACTTAGTGTGACCCTGTCACAGAATAAAATAAAAGAGCTGGTGATGTAGCTCAATGGTAAAGCGCCCCTGGATTCAGCCCCTGAAAAACCAGCATCTACCTCAGAGCAAAGCCTGTCCAAGGAAGGGACATCACCTTTGTCCTTGGAAAGACCCACAGAGCACTCCTAGGCACATACCCACCCTGCTAACAGGAGAGATCTACTGGCCAGGTGTCCCTGACTCAGTCAGGCTAGGTGGGGATCCATAGCAACTCCCTAGCAGCCACCAGCATGAGACAGGGAAATACCTGGGATGCCATATGACCCTCTCAGTAGGTTATGGTGGTTGATAACATGTTGGGAAACCATGTAGTTCAGCATGTACAACCTTCTTGGCTTAAACCAATCAGTTCAAACGAATCCCCCTCTTGTAGTAACCAATCACCCCTACCCAACTTGTTCCCTCCAGTGAATGTGCTAATCATGTTTTAGAGTTGTTATTTGATTTTCCCCGAGGTGTGTGATGATCTGCGAAGAGATGCTATGATGTATGTGAAGTCCCTGCCTTCCCCAAAGAGTGTATAAAACTGCTGTAAACCCTGGGCTTGGGGCTTCTCAGTGTCACCAGTTGTTGTGTGCACACAGAGGACCGAGCTAGCTCGCAATAAACACCTCTTTGCTGCTTACATTGATCTTGGTCTCTGGTGGTCTTTTGGGGGTCCTGAATTCAAGCATAACACCCCCAGTACCAAAACAAACAAAGACAAAAGAATGTTTATCAGCCAGTGTCACAGCACAACTTGCTGTCATCACGGAGAGATGTGATCACAGAGAAGAGAATGGCTACTTGCAGCCAGTAAAATACTTGGATTTCATCATTGGTGAGCAAAGTGCACAAATGATCAGAAAAGGAAACAAGCAATGTCCTTGCTGAATGTCAGAATTGGTGGAAGACAGCACAAGGCTTTCCAGAAAATTCTCTTAAGCAGGTCCTGGACTTGGCTAACAACCGCTGCAGCTGAAGGGGGCTAGGGAGCCACTGAGGCCCCTCTGAAAGTTTTTTTGTTGTTGTTGTTTTGTTTTAATATTTTATTTACATTTTAGTTTTCGGCAGACACAACATCTTTGTTTGTATGTGGTGCTGAGGATCGAACCCGGGCCTCACGCATGCCAGGTGAGCGCGCTACCGCTTGAGCCACATCTCCAACCCCGTGAAAGGTATTTTTTACAGAGAAAAGGGTGTGGGGCCGGCCCTGCACGTCTAAGACAAAGGTGGAAATGTACCATGAGTCCAGGCATCACCTCTGAGTCTCGGGAGCTCTGCATGCCCCCAACCGACAGGTAACTCAGAGCTGACACTCAGGACTGGGCTCCCTTTTTGTATGGGACATGACTCCATGTAAAGGTAGGGGGCCTTAGAGGGCAGCCACAGCCTCCAGGCCTACACACCCCCTGCAACATACCAAAATGCCACCTAGTCTCTCAGCAAAGGTCACCCCGCGAGCTGCCAGCCCTGATGGTCTAGTTGTAGACTTCTTTGGCCTGTCCCCTACTCAGCAGGTTGAGCAAAGCAGGTCTTAGTCCCTTTGAGCTGTTAGACCTCCCTACTCCGCCGGCAAGGCTCCAGGTGTGATTCAAAAAGAAGGGGCTTCGAGAAAGGCCCTGCAGGGCCCCTGGCCTTCTCGGCACTCACCATTGGTGAGTCCTGCAAGACTCCAGCAAGCACCACCTAAGATCTCATCTCTTTGGTCTCCTCACCATCTCCAGCCTCTCAGTAATTTTTTTAAATTTTATTTTTTTTGGTCCTGGGTATGTAACCCACAGGAGCTTAACCATTAAGCCACATCCCTAGCCCTTTTAGTTTTGAGACCGAGCCTCTTCCAAGGTACTGTGATCTGTCTCCAGCTTTTATGAGTAGATAACATTGTCCAACATTTCTGTGAGGATGAAATGAACTAGTAATTTGGGGAGTTTTGTTTTATTGTATGTATTTTTTGAACCCTGAATTTTGGATTGAAAACTTGATGTCATGAATTTTATTTGTAGCAATTTTGGATTGTGTTGTATTCTTAGGAAGATTTTTTTTAATTAAAAGCACAATTTTATTGTATTTTCTTGTGAAACAATTTTACTTGAGGCAACAACTGAAATATAATTTAATTCAACCGAAAATATCACACTGGGGGGCTGGGGATATGGCTCAAGCGGTAGCGTGCTCGCCTGGCATGCGTGCGGCCCGGGTTCGATCCTCAGCACCACATACAGACAAAGATGTTGTGTCTGCCAAATACTAAAAAATAAATATTAAAATTCTCTCTCTCGCTCCCTCTTTCTCACTCTCTCTTTAAAAAAAAAAAAATATCACACTGGGAGGGGAAAACAGAGAAATTAAAAAAAAAAAAAAAAAAGAAAAAACCTTAAATTAAAGCCAAACATTCTTTCCAAGGCACAGCATTAACATTTTCAGATTGACAGCAGAGTGAGTTTGTTTCCATGAAACACAATCACGAGCCCAAAGTCTGCCTTTGAAACAGTTCCCACTTCATCTCCATTGCTTAGGCTCAGGGAATGATGCTTGTGGCCTAACTTAGAGCCAGGTAGCCAGTGATGACATCAGATGGCAGCCTCCTAATATAGGAAAATTCTTCAATGGTGCTGAACCTCAGCTTTCTCTGGGGGTCTGTGTAGTTGGCCCTTTTTGTCTTGGTTGACATGCAATGTTTATATCCTTTTAAAATCCTTTGGTTCAGTTCCATGTTCCCATCAGTCACAGTTATCCAGTATTTCTTGATTGCCTTTTATATACTAATTACTGAGGATGAAGATAATGGACTGTTCTTAGTTCCTGCATTCAGGAGCCTCCAATCTCTCTGAAGAATCTTCTTGAAGTAGTCTATGTTTTCTCCGTCACAGACTAAAGTATGTGTGAGGTAAATACCTGTGGATCACAGGCTTACTTAGGAAGAGGTGGTCTTCATTGTTTTCAGAGCACTGCAGGCCCTCTGTGACAGTCTGCTGAGTTCCTCTTTAGTTAAACAATCTCCTTCTTCAAGGTGCTCAGCAACTTCTGCTGGGTCTCCGCCTCTTGGTCACAAGCTGGACTGTGCTGGGCAGCAAGCAATGATGGCGGCAGGAGCGTTCCTCCCTTGCTGCCAAGGTTTGCGCAGCATTGGTTCCGCTTGGGTCCCCTGGTGGTCGGCGGCGGCGGCGAGATTCCTGTGCTCTGAGGGCAGTGTCAGTGGCTCCTGCTCTCTGGCTGCAGCTCCTCCACTCTGGCTGCAGCCGCTACTCCTTATGGAGATTTTTTTCTTTTTTGTTCTAGTAGGCAACTAATGTCTTCCCAGCAGTGTTCAGCTGCTGACATCTCTGCTCTGACTATGGCTTTTAAACCTGAAAACTTGCCCGGCCAACAAGATGTTACTGGTCAGCTCAGGAATTTGAGCAGAGATTATACTCAGAGTATTTTTGCTTCTGCAGTCCTGGGGGAACTGAAGGGGGTCCTTCTGCATGCTGGGCAAATGCTCTACCATTGCAATCTGCAGGCTTGTGAGATTACTTTTTCTGTAGTTTATTTTTTCCTCCCTATTTTTTGGTCAGGATTTTCCATAAATTTCTTTCTTCTTCTCCACAAACCCCCACCCCCTTCGCACCCCATCCCCCCCCTCACTTGGGATTGAACCTAGGCCCTCATGTATGCTAGGCAAGAGCTCTACCACTGAGCTACATTCCCAGCTCTTTTCATTTTTGGGGGAGGAAGGGTACCGGGGATTGAACTCAGGGTGATCCAACCACTGAGTCACATCTTCAGCCCTATTTTGTATTTTATTTAGAGACAGGGTCTCACTGAGTTACTTAGGGCCTCTCCATTGCTGAGGCTCACTTTGAACTCAAGATCCTCCTTCCTCAGCCTCCCAAGGTGCTGGGATTACAGGTGTGAGCCACCATGCCCAGCTGACAATTAGGTTTTCAAACATATCACTTTACAAAAACTGCTGCTCATATCAAGAGGACTATTAAAAAACAACTACAAAAGAAAAAAACTGTAATGATCTTTGTATTGCTAAACCCAATGGCAAAGCCAAGCATGGTGGCACACACCTGTAATAAAACAGAAAGAAAGAAACAAAGGACTAGGGAGGAGTAGTTTGGTAGAAGAGCACTCCTGAGTTCAATCCTAGTACTGCAAAATTAATTAATTAATAAAATAAATACAATGGCAAATCTTTATCTTATTTGACTGTGTAATAAAAATAACTCTGTCACGTATTAAAATACAAATTCAATTAGCAGAAAAGATGCTTAATGTTTAACTCACTTGGACAAACATCATAATACATTTATAGATATCAATGTTATACTCTTCTTTGTTCTTCTAAGCGTTGTTATTCCTTTTGTTTTCAAGTGTACATTTGACCATTTTTCTAGTTTAGTTTATCAGTACCCTTTTTATATGTATATTACGTATACTATTCCAATAACCTTTTTGGTGTTTGCTAATTTATGATAAGGTCCACCTTTTCCTTACTTGCTAAGTACCAAATAAATGTCTAATCTCCCATATGGAATGCCATGAAACCCCTCCTTCTCTATTCACCATGCGATAAATATTGGAATGGGTCTTTGTATGTTCATGTGTGTAAGGAAAAACATAATATGGGTGTTTGTGAGGTACTCAGAAAGAACTCAGGGCTGGTGCATGCTAGACAAATGCTGTACCACTGAGCTACATCTCCATTCATTTTTATTTTTCACTTTGAGATAAGTTCTCAATAAGTTGCTGAGCATCTTGTTAAATTGCTGAGGCTGGCCTTGGAAATGAGATCTTCCTGCCTCAGCCACATGAGTTGTTGGGATTACAGGTGTGTACCACCATACCTGGCTGATCTGGTAGTTTTTGAAATTAGCATGGATGTGCTTGATTTGTTCTGTAGTCCCTGTCGTAAAAGATCTTATCCAAGGTTGGCACAGTGGTGCACGCCTATGATACAATCAACTCAGCGCTAAAGCAGGAGGATCTAGAGTTCAAAGCCAGTCTCAGCAATTTAGCAAGGCCCTAAGCAACTCAGTGAAACCTTGTCTCCAAATAAAAAATAAAAAGGGCTGGAGATGTGGATCAATGATTAAATGCCCTGGGTTCAATCCCTATTACCAAAATAAATGAATGAATGAATGAATAAAGAAGTAAATAAATAAATAAATAGGACTGGGGATGTGGCTCAGCAGTAGAGTTTGGGTTCAATCCCTATTATCATCTCCTCACCAACACAGAGTTGTTGTTGTTGTTTTAATTTTTTAAAATATATAGGGCTGGGATGTGGCTCAAGCGGTAGCGCGCTTGCCTGGCATGTGTGCGGCCTGGGTTCGATCCTCAGCACCACATACAAAGATGTTGTGTCTGCCGATAACTAAAAAATAAATATTAAAATTCTTTAAAAAAAAAAAATAAATAAAATATATATAGTTGTAATTGGGCATTTATTTATTTATTTTTATGTGGTGCTGAGGATTGAACCCAGTGGCTCGCACATGCTCTACTGCTGAGCCATAACCCCAGCTCCTCCACAGAGTTTTAACCCTTTCTAGCTTATACCATCGAGTTTTTTCCTTGATTGACTTCATACAATCTTTGATACACTTCTTGTAGGCTTCTTTTGTGGGCTGGTTTCGTACAAGTGATAGCGCAGGACAGTATCAACACCCGTGATCACTGTTCTTTCAGTCCCTTAGCCCTTGGGGCCTGCCAATGAGCATCAGTGTTACCCTCTGTCCTACTGACTATCTCCCCCTTCACCTCCAGGCACAGTCATCTGTGATCTCCCAGATTATGTAAAATGTCAGAGAACAGCTCATCAGGGCTTGGGAGATAATCATGATGGCAGCTGGAGGAAGACACACTGGCGCTGCTCCCATCCAGTGCAGTCTTAGCAGTGCTGGCCAGGAGGAGGAGGGGGTGGAAAAGCCTACTTTTTTTTTTTCTTAGAAAGAGCACAGGCTGCCAAAACAACTCCTGATGTAAGCTTTACCTTGGGCATTTGGACTATTAAGAGGCATTCTGGAGAAAGGCTGCCTTTGGTGAAATAGACTGAGCCCTGTGACATCTTTTTATTCCATGTCTGTGCCGCCTACCTTTTGGATACAAGCATTTCATTGCAAGCCTGCTCCATACTACAAATCAAGAGCTGAAGAATGACACACAGCTTACCTAGCAAAATGGCTCCCCCCAATGAAAGGAGTCTGACTCTTCTACAAATAGACACCACTTAAGGTGGAGAAAGTTTAAAAGAGAACTCGAGGTTTTTGCCAACCTACGAAAACTTTGTCCTAAAAGGGAAAATAGGGTCATCCTGTGTATGCACAGCAGACTGAGCAAACCATACAACAAAACCTCCAGGCACTGCACAGGGAACCAGAACAAGAAACCTCAGGACTGTTAGCATGCCATGGGAACTACAGGGCTAACACTGACTCTAGGATTGTCAGAATGTTGACCTTGTTCACAGTTTTCGCCATCTCCCAGGAAGGTTTTCATCCATCCCTGCTTTTCTCCTCGTCCCAATCTTTCAGCAATAAAGGACAATGGTAAAATTTGGAAAGGCAGATTTATAGCTAAATAGATGTAAAGTGTGGATTTCTATATGCTAAGAGCCACAGCCAAGTAATATGATGTTGTGGCTCTTAGCATCTATATACACAGGTAGGGAATGTAAGAAGGAAATCAGATCCTCCATAATTAAAAAAAAAAAAACAAAAACTGACCTGATTTCAGCTTGAAAACTTAAAGAAAAAGAGCCTTAATTTGTTGTTGTTATTGCTTTTGTTTTGTGGATCTAGGAATCAGATTGAGGGTTTCTTGCATGCTAGGCAAATGCTATACCACTGGGCTATATCCCCAACCCCAGTAAACTCCCCCATGCTAGGGATGAGAACATTAATATCTTGACATCGTGACTTTTTTTTTTTTTTTTTGTATTGGGAATTGAACCCTGTGCACTTAACCACTGAGCCACATCCTGAGTTCTTTTCAGTTGCTTAGGGCCTTATTTGCTAAAGCTAACCTGGAATTTGGCAAATTCTCCTGCCTCAACCTGTTCTTTCAGAGTTGCTGGGATTACAGGCATGCACCACTCTGCCCTAATATGTATTTAAGTTTTATTTTGTCTTTATTTTAAAATTTATGAATTTTGGTACTTCGTATGGTTTCAGTGGCGGTCTATACCCCTGGGCCACATGCCCAGCCCTTTTTATTTTTTGAGATAGGGCTTCTCGAAATTGCAGAGAGTAGCTTCGAACTTGTGATCTTCCTTCTTCAGCCTCCCAAATTGCTAGGATTATGCCGCAGTCCGGCTGCAGCAAAATAACTGGGGGTTGAGGAGCAACTTGTGTACATTGATACAGCAGGAGTGGGAGCCGTTTATTGTAGGACAGGAGGGGTATATATACATTACACACAGCTAATCTTAATTAACATAAACTAGATACAGCAGTCAACCAATAAGGAATCTCCACACTTAATGGCTCGCTGGCGTTACTTCACAAACCACTCCCTCTGGCAAAATGCCAGGCGCCATCTTGACTTGTTTACAGACCCTAACAGGATTACAGGTGAGAGTACCTCACCTGGCTATTATTTATCTGTTGATGAACAATTATGTTGATTTCATTTCTTGGCTATCATAAGTAGTGCTGCAACAAATATGGGAGTGAAGATCTCCTCGACAGACACAAAGACTTAATTTCCTTTGGATTTATATTCAGCAGTAAGATTGCTAGGTCATATGGTAATTCTACTTTTAATTTTTCTGGAACCTCCATCCTGTTTTCTATAATGCTAATTTACATTCCTATCAACAATAGGTGAGGGCTCCCTTTTCTCCACATTCTGGTCTGCTCAAGTTATCTTTTGTCATTTTAGTCATAGTCATTCTAATTAGAGTGAGGGGAGTTCATTGTTTTGATTTGCATTTTCGTGATTAGTGAAGTTGAGCCCCTTTTCATATATACCTGTTGGCCATTTGTATGTCTTCTTTTAAGAAATGTCTGTTCAGGTATTTGTCCTTTTTTCTCCCACTTTGTGTGTATGGTATTGGGGATTGAACCCAGGAGTACTTTATCACTGTGCTACTTCCCCAGGCCTTTTTATTTTTTATTTTGTGGCAGGGTCTTGCTTAGTTGTTGAGGGTGGATTTGAACTCACTATCTTCCTGCCTCAGCCTCCTGAGCAGCTGGGATTACAGGTGTGTGCCACTGTGGCTTGACATAAGTTACTTCATTTGCTTTATTTAAGTGAAAAGATCAAAGTTCCCACCTAAGGGATAAACAAGTTATATGTTGAAGTTTTTAAGATATACAGTTAAGTTATTGTTATTTTCGCTGTGCTTGTCTCTAATTTTTTAACTTATACCTAAAAACATAAAAATTGTACTTTTTTTGTGGGGCTGGGGAGTGAATTCAGAGCCTGGATTTGCTAGGCAAATGCTCTCTCACTGAGCTACATTCTTCTTCTTTTTTTTTTTTTAAAGAGAGAGTGAGAGAGAATTTTAATATTTACTTTTTAGTTTTCGGCGATCACAACATCTTTGTTTGTATGTGGTGCTGAGGATCGAACCCGGGCCTCACGCATGCCAGGCAAGCACGCTACCGTTTGAGCCACATCCCCAGCCCATCACTGAGCTACATTCTAAGCCCCCAATTTGTGCATATTAATGGAATAATATGTTGAAAAATCTTGATACAGTTATCCCTCAGTATCTGTGGGGAATAGTTCCAGGACCCCCATGGATATCAAAATCTTGGTGTTCAATTATCTTATATAATGGCATAATATTTACATATAATCTACATGCTTTAAATCATCTTTAGATTACTTATAATACCTAAAATAATCCAAGTATAATATAAATAGTTGCTATGTTGCTTTGTTTAGAAACAATGACAAGAAAAAAAATGTCTGTCCATGTTTAATATAGACTCATTTTGTTTTTCAGATACTTTCTATTTTCAGTTTGTTGAATCCAAGAATGGAGAATCCAGGGATAGGAGAGCTGACTCCTGTGTATAAGGTTTGGTACCATCTCTGGTTTCACAAATCCATTGGTAATCTTGGAAATTATCCTCAAAAGAAAAAGGGGACTGCTATGCTAGAAAGTGAATTTTGAGGACTACAGTTCAGTGTAGGTAAATTGACATATTAAAAAGTCATGAAGGGCAGGGGTTATGGCTTACTGGTAGAGTGCTTGCTTGCATGTGTGAGGCCCTGGGTTCAATCTTCAGCACCACATAAAAATAAAATAAATAAAATAAATGTATTGTATCCAACTGCAACTAAAAAATAAATATTAAAAATAAAGTCATCAAAGGGGCTGGGACTGTGGCGCTGGGTTCCATCCTCAGCACCACACAAAGAACACATGAATTTCTAGTTTGAGTGCCACTGTAGCTGCCTCCCACAAGATAGGTTTGTTTTGTTTTTGTAGGGAGTATTGAATTCAGGGGAACTTTACCACTGAACTATATATCCAGTCCATCCAGTCCTTTTTATTTTTTTAGGATAGGGTCTCACTAAGTTGATGAAGATTTTGCTGAATTGCTGAGGCTGGTCTTGAACTTGGGATCTTCCTGCCTCAGTCTTCTAATTCACTGGAATTACAGGTGGGTGCCAGTATACCTTGATTATTTTTCTTCCTTTCTTTTTTTTACCAATTAAGGAACTATTAATTTTTTTTCTAGTTTCCATTTTATCTCCTTATTTCCGCACTGGGAATTGAACCCAGGGCCTCTTCTTTCATGCTTTGCACTCTAGCACTGAGCTACACCGTGAACACTTTTTTTTTTTTTAGTTGTCAAAGGACCTTTTTTTTTTTTTGTATGCAATGCTGAGAATCAAACCAGTGCCTCACACATGCTAAGCAAGCGCTCTGTCACTGAGCCACAACCCCCAACCCCCTGGACACTTTGTTTGGAACCCAGGGTACTTTACCACTGAACTTTGTCTTCAGCTCTATTTTTTGAGACAGGTTCTTGCTAAGTTACTGAGGCCGACTTTGAACTTTTGTCCTCCTGCCTCACTTAGCCTCCTAAGTAGTTAGGATTATAGGCGTGCGCCACTGAGTACACCCATTATTTTTTTTCAACTCATTTAAAGAATGTTTTTAAATTTCCAGGATTTTGAGCTTTTTCTTTTTATTGTTATTAATATCCTATCATAATTGCATTGTATGAAGGATCAGATATATTGTTTCTTTGGATTTTGTTGAGGCTAGATTTATGGTTTTGCACATAGTTGACTGCATTAATGTAGTGTGTGTGCAAATGTTGAATACAACATTTATATCATTATATCACACTTGCTAATTATCTCATTTGCTATTTTCTTTTTCTATGCTGGAAATTCAACCTAGGAATTTGTCCATGTTAGGCCAGCTCTCTCCCACTAGGTTATATCCCCAGCCCCTAATTATTGATTTTTAGTTTTATTTGCTTCATCTATCAATAATTGAGGTTTGTAAATATTCATTATTATGATAGATTTGCCATGTTCTCCTTAACTACTATTTTTGCTTTTTATATTTAATTGTTTTGCTAGTGAATACACGGCATATAAATTTAGAATTGTTATATTTCTTGGTGAATTAAACATTTTATCATTATGAAGTTACCCTAGTCATTACGTTTATTTATTTATTTATTTAAAGAGAGAGATAGAAAGATAGAGACAGAGAGAATTTTTAATATTTATTTTTTAGTTTTCGGCAGATACAACATCTTTATTTGTATGTGGTGCTGAGGATCGAACCCGGGCCGCACGCATGCCAGGCCAACGTGCTACCGCTTGAGCCACATCCCCAGCCCCTATTTTTTAATTGAAATATTTATGTTAAAAGCATATACTGTTTTATCACATGGTAAGTCATTGAAAAATGGGAGCTCCAGTGTTGGTTCTTCATTGCTATACTGTTTGCTTCAATAATTGCTATTTGATATGAATATAGATGACAAGCTTTCCTTTGGTTGGGACTTGCCTTTTTCTAGCCTTATATTTTCTATCTTGGTCCTTATGTTTTAGATGTAAACAACTAAAGACGCATTTATTTTTTTTTAATATGTTTCAGTTGTCAATGGATCTTTATTTTATTTTTTTATTTATATATGGTGCTGAGAATTGAATTCAGTGCCTCACACATGCTAGGCAAGCGCTCTACCACTGAACCACAACCCCTAAAGACTCATTTAAAAAATCAAATCTGATACCCTTTTTCTATTAATTGTGGAGTTTATTCAGTTTATGTTTGTTGTTGCCTGTTGGGCACAGTAGCTCATGCCTATAATCCCAGTGACTCAGAAGGCTGAAGCAGGAGGATCCAGACCAGCCTCAGCAATATATTGAGGCCTTAAGCAACTTCGCCAGATATTGTCTCAAAATAAAATATAAAAAGTGCTGGGGATGTGGCTCAGTGATTAAACATCCCTGGGTTCAATCCCCTGTACAAAAAAAAAAAAAAAAAAAAATTTAAAAAAATGTTTTTTGTTGTTGACTTTTTATTTGGGCTTGTTTTTATCATCTTACTATCCACTGTTTTTCATGCTTATTTTTATTCTCTTCCCAACAACTTTTCTGTTCTTTTAAAGTTGATCGGGTTTTTTCATGGTTTATTTCCCCCCTTTACTTGTTTGGAATTTATCTTGTCTAAAGCTTATTCATTTAATAGTTATCCTATTTTAAGTACATTAAACCTTGAGTTGAGTTGGGCACAGTGGTGCACTCTTATAATCCTCGTGACTCAGATTCTGAGACAGGACTGCAAATTGAAGGACCGACTCAGCGACTTAGTAAGACTGTCTCAAAATAAAATATAAAAAGGACTGAATGTATAGCTCAGTGGTAGAACATCCCAGGGTTCAATCCTCAGGACCACTCATGCACCCCCCCACACACACACAAGAAACCTTGGTGACTTTTTTCCTCCTCTGCCCAGTTGCCAAGATAAAAACAAAACAGAAGGATAGTTATCTTCTTCTAAACCACAAGTTTATCTTTTATTTACTTTTGATGCAGGGATCTTTTTTTTTTTTTTTTTTTTTTAATGCTGGGGATTGAACCCAGTGTCTCAAACATGCTAAGCAGGTGCTCTATTGCTGAGTACTCCAGTCCAAGGATTTCTTTAGACTATCTGCCCTAGACTCTATCTTGTATATACCACACTTGGTGAAGCCTGCATAGGAAAATTTGGGATCAATGATCAAGCTTATTTATTTGCTGTACTGAAGACTGAGCCTAGGATTGCTCTATGGCTGAGCTATATCCCTAGTTCCCCTTTTTTCTTTTAATTTTTTAAAAATTTTTAAAAATTTAACTGATTTTATTTTTAAATACGTGACAGAAGAATGCATCACAATTCTTATTACACATATAGAGCACAATTTTTCATATTTCTGTATATAAAGTATGTTCACTCCAATTCAGATCTTCATACATGTGCTTTGTTTTTTTTTTAGAGAGAATTCTTTAAATATTTATTTATTTATTTATTTATTTTTTATATTTTGGCAGATACAACATCTTTGTTTGTATGTTGTGCTGAGGATCGAACCCGGGCCGCACGCATGCCAGGTGAGCGCTACAGCTTGAGCCACATCCCCAGCCCCCTCCATACATGTACTTTGGATAATATGTCCATCACATTCCATCATCATTGCTAATCGTCTGCCCCCTTCCTTTCCCTCCCATGCTTCTGCCCTATCTAGAGTTCCTCTATTCCTCCCATGCTCCCCATCCCTACTCCATTATGAGTCAGTCACCTTAGAGAAAACTTTCAGCATTTGTTTTTTTGGGATTGGCTAACTTAACATTATCTTCTCCAACTCCATCCATTTACCTGCAAATGCCATGATTTTATTCTCTTTTAATGCTGAGTAATATTCCATTGTGTGTATATACCACATTTTCTTTATCCATTTCATTCATCTACTGAAGGGCATCTAGGTTGGTTCCACAGTTTAGCTATTGTGAATTGTCCTGCTATAAACATTGATGTGGCTGTGTCCCTGTAGTATGCTGTTTTTAAGTCCTTTGGGTAGAAACTGGGGAGAGGGATAGCTGGGTCAAACGGTGGTTCCATTCTCAGTTTTCCAAGGAATCTCCATACTGCTTTCCAGATTGGCTGCACCAATCTGCAGTCCCACCAGCAATGTATGAGTGTGCCTTTTCCCCCACATCCTCGCCAACACTTATTGTTGTCTTCATAATAGGCCTGGAGTGAGATGATATCTTAGAGTAGTTTTGATTTGCATTTCTCTAATTGCTAGAGATGATGAATATTTTTTTCATATATTTGTTGATTGATTGTATATCCTCTTCTGAGAAGTGTTTGTGCAGGTCCTTCGCCCACTTATCAATTGGGTTATTTGTTTTTTTTCTTTGGTGTTTGGCTTTTTGAGTTCTTTATATACCCTAGAGATTAGTGCTGTATCTGATGTGTGAAGGGTAAAAATTTGCTTCCAAGATGTAGGCTCTCTATTCACCTCACAGATTGTTTCTTTTGCTGAGAAGAATCCGTTCCATTTACTGATTCTTCATTTTAATTCTTGCTCCAAGGAGTCTTAAGAAAGTTGGGTCCTGGGCTGGGGATGTGGCTCAAGCGGTAGCGTGTTTTCCTGGCATGCGTGCGGCCCGGGTCCGATCCTCAGCTCCACATACAGACAAAGATGTTGTGTCCGCCGATAACTAAAAAATAAATATTAAAATTCTCTGTCTCTCTCTCTCTTAAAAAAAAAAAAAGATGGCTATCTTCCAATATTGACTTCTCTCATTTCCTTCTCGCCTTTTTTAAAAAAAAAAAAATTGGGTCCTAACCCACATAATGGAGATTAGAGCCTACTTTTTCTTCTATTAGAAGCAGAGTCTCTGATTTAATTCCTAGGTCCTTGATCCACTTTGAGTTGAGTTTAGTTTTGTGCATGGTGAGAGATAGGGGTTTAATTTCATTTTGTTGCATATGGATTTCCAGATTTCCCAACACCATTTGTTGAAGATGCTATCTTTTCTCCAGTGCATGTTTTTGGCACCTTTGTCTAATATAATTGTAATTTTGTAGGTTAATGTCTGTGTCCTCTATTCTGTACCATTGGTCTACCAGTCTGTTTTGGTGCCAATACCAAGCTGTTTTTCTTACTATTGCTCTATAGTATAGTTTAAGTAAGGTCTGGTATAGTGATGCCACCTGCTTCACTCTTCCTGCTTGGAATTGCTTTAGCTATTCTGGGTCTCTTATTTTTCCAGATGAATTTCATGATTGCTTTTTCTATTTCTATAGGAATGTCATTGGGATTTTGATCGGAATTGCATTAAATCTGTATAGTGCTTTTGGTAGTATGGTCATTTTGATAATATTAATTCTGCCTATCCAAGAGCAAGGAAGACCTTTCCATCTTCTAAGGTCTTCTTTAGAATCATATGATCATCTCAATAGATGCAAAAAAAGCATTTGACAAAATACAGCACCCCTTAATGTTCAAAACACTTGGGGCTGGGGATATGGCTCAAGTGGTAGCGCGCTCGCCTGGCCTGCTTGCGACCCGGGTTTGATCCTCAGCACCACATACAAACAAAGATGTTGTGTTCGCCAAAAACTGAAAAATAAATATTAAAATGATTCTCTCTCTCTCTCTTTAAACAAACAAACAAAAAACACAACAGTGCTCACTTCGGCAAAAATTGGAATGATACAGAGAAAATTAGCATGGCCCCTGCGCAAGGATGACACACAAATTCGTGAAGTGTTCTATATTTTTGAATTGTAATGTAAAAAAATTATGAATGTAATGCACTACACTATTGTCATGTATGTAAGAAATAATAAAAAAATAAAAAATAAACAAAAAACACTAGAAAAACTAGGGATAACAGGAACATATCTCAACATCGTAAAGGCTATCTACGCTAAGCCCCAGGCCAACATCACTCTAAATGGAGAAAAATTAAAATCAATTCCTCTAAAAACTGGAACAAGGCAGGGATGCCCTCTTTCACCACTTGTATTTAACATAGTTTTTGAAACACTGGCCAGAGCAATTAGACAGATGAAAGAAATTAAAGGGATACTTATGGGAAAATAAATTAGCACTATTTTCTGATGATATGATTCTATACCTAGAAGACTCAAAGAGCTCCACCAGAAAACTTCTAGAAGTAGTGAGTTCAGCAAAGGAGCAGGATATAAAATCAACACCCATAAATCAAAGGCATTTCTGTATATCAGTAACAAATCCTCTGAGGGAAATGAGGAAAACTATATCCCATTTACAATAGCCTCAAAAAAAAAAAAAAAAAAAAAAAAGACTTGGGAATCAACGAAAGAGGTGAAAAATCTATACAATGAAAACTATAGGGCTGGGGATGTGGCTCAAGCGGTAACGCGCTTGCCTGGCATGCATGGGGTGCTGGGTTCGATCCTCAGCACCACGTAAAAATAAAGATGTTGTGTCCACCGAAAACTGAAAAATAAATATTAAAAAATTCTTAAAAAAAAACAAAACAAAACTATAGAACCCTAAAGAAAGAAATCAAAGAAGACCTTAGAAGATGGAAAGATCTACTCGGGTCCCTTTTTATTTTTATGTGGTGCTGAGGATCGAACCCAGGGCCTTACCCCAGCCTCTAATTCTGTTATTTTGAGACAGGATTTTGATAAATTGCCTGAGCTGGCATTGAAATTGAGATCCTCCTGCCTCAGCCTCTGGAGTTGCTGGGATTACAGGTGTGCTGTTATCTAGTCCAGTCTATAAATTTGTTTCACTCACTGATGTGGTAAATCAAAATTGAAAAGGTAACAGGAACTTTGACCTGGAGGGCTTGTGTGATCCACTATGGGGCTTTAATTTTTATTGTAATTTATTGGAAGTGACTGGATTTTAAATAGGATAGTGACTTACGGATCACCTGAGAGAAGTGTAGGATGAATTTTTGAGTGCAAAGACTGGAGGAAGAAAGTAGAAGCATGAGAAAAGCAGAAGCCAACAGATAATTTTCACTGAAGAAAGCAACTTAATTTATTAAGTATAAAAAGTAATGCAGGGAAGCTTTTTAATTTAACCTGCATAATAAACAAGTATGGCTATTTTTATATATGATATTCAAAGAAACTAGCTCAAGTCACAACAGGTATCCAGTAAGCAAAGCCAGGATTTAAAGCTAACTTTATTGTTATAGTTAGAACAACAACAACAAAAAAATGAGCTTGTGATGTCATATGTACATTCAGAATTTTTATTTCAAAACAAAGAACCACAATAACATTAATAGAAAATCCATATGGAAATATTCACAACCTGGTCATTGAAAAGTGGGAGAAGTTCTACGCTGCTTAACTGCCAACTCACTGAGAAGCCAGAAGAGGTAAAGTCAGGTAAGTCCCCTTTTCCAACAAAGCATTGCTCCATAGCTATGTGAGTTTTCTTCCAAAGGCTCAATGACCAGAGGGAATGATGAGAACTGAAGAGTAAAATACTGTTATATGCAAGGGTTTGGCTAAAGGGTCTGACATGAGTAAGCACCAAAGAGGGAAGGGAGATCAGGCAACCTATGAAAAAGGGAAGAGGCTGAGTGTCATCAGGGCCAATCTCCACTTACAAATGTACTGGGGAATTTGGAGATGATTGTGGAGGTGTCCAGGACCTCTATGGGGCAGGAGTAAATCTCACCATCTCTAACCCTCTGAAACACTCCAGTCTTCCTTTGTTTCTCTTAAGAGAATGCCTTCTTCTTCCCATATCCAACATCCCCAAGAGCCACATGCCCTGATCTTACACTGCCCTACAGTAGCTGACCTGGTTAGCTGACCCAGAGGCCATGCAGCCTGCAAAACTGACAATATTTACTAAAGGGCTCTTGAAAGAAAAAGTTTGCCCGACCTCTGCTGAAGTCAAGCATGTCATGAGTGGGGTTCTATGGTTACATCACAGAAAATGGACAGATTTCCATTCCTAAATAGGCAACTGCAGGAATACTAAGGAGCACCTGAGAACAGGACGTATGTTCCTCCCATCTGTAGTAAGGCTGAACCCTCCTCCACCCTCAACCTCAAGATGTAGAAGCTCTCCCCCACTCCAATAGGGAAAGGTAGCCAGATGAACCAGAAATCTAAAGTTCCACCCAGCAGAGGCAGTGTTACCTATGTACATAGGGATGAGTTTTAATACAGTAGATCCAAAAGAACAAAGGAACAAAGGAACAATAAACTACTTTCAACCAGAGCAAAGTGACAGTGCACATACATTCATATTCTCTCAAGTGTGGGCTACACTGTACATTTACTCATACTATTTCAAATGTGTCTATCAGAAAGATTCAAGTCCCCTAAGGGTACCTGATATAGTATCAGGGCAACATGGTAATAAGGATAATTTTGACACGTAACAGACACAGACAGGCATGCCATGACCTTAGAGCAAAACTACTAAAACTAGATAATTGTTTAAAAAAAATTAAAAATAAAAAACCCTCTCCCAGAGCTGAGGTTACAAATTCCAATTTAGCTATAAACATTTTCCTTTGAATCCCTTTAAAACAAGTTAAAACATAAAATCTTAAAGAACAAAGTGAAGAAATACTGAACACCTAAGCAGTAACCAATTTTTTTTTTTTTTTTAGGTTTCTCATTTGGAGGGCTCTGCCACCAGATAGGTGATGGAATTACTTAAAGCATATGAGTCCACTATCAGGGGAAGGAGTTGTTTGGACTAGGAAGGCTTTCTGCAAATAAACATCCTTCCCTTCTCTGGGCTCCATCCAAAATTAAAACCCATCAACCACCATTAACTATAACACCCATCTTAATAAACATTAGATTTCAAGTAATACTATAAACTATAATCTTAAAGAAAAATCCCAAAGGAAACCAGTAGCTTTTTTATACAGGCACATGACTGAGAAATCAAACGAAATTTCTGTCTGAAACACATTGTCATTAGGCAACATGCAGACTTCAGGCACCATATCACATACCCTCCACCAACAGATATTTCTTCCTCAATTCTTCCTTCTTGTTGTACCTCTCCAGTATCAAATCATCTTTGCCCTAGAACCTCTTTAAACACCTCTCTCTAACCTTTATTTCCTTATATTTTCATTATTTGGTAAAATTACTTTACACTTAAAAAAATAAATATTTATGCAATAAAACCAGAAGATAAAATAAATAAAACTCAAGTTACTTTGCTGTGCAGAGCTGTGTGAAAGTGAGGAAGTTGCTCTTATTTAATTCCCCATAACCCTCCACACTATGTATATCTGCTTCCTGACAAGTCTGAGGTTGGGGGAACTGCACCCTAACTCTTTACTCCCCTATGTGCCCTAGTGAGGCAATTAGAACCTAAGGGAAGAAGAGCTGGCAACGTTGTCATACGCCAAGCAGCCAATCTCTCCTGAAATGAAGAAGGTCGGTTCACTTGATCTCTCCTAAACAGGAGAGAATGTCCAAGAAATGAAATATTTAAAAAGCATTGAAGATCTGACTAACCCCAACACTGGGTTCATCTGAGTGTTCAGAAGTGTGTGGGATGAGAAGGGAATCAAGTAGCAGCATTCGGAAGCAGTCCTGGGTTCATCCTGATGAAGTCTCTCTCTCTGTTCAGGGAGAGGTTGCTTTCCATGTTGGGAGAGAGGTGGAAGGAGGTCTGACTAGACATTGGTGGTGTTCTCCTTAGCAGGCTGGCTGCTGTTCATCTCCCCCACAGAGCCTTTCCCAGCTCTATTATTGGACTCATTACCATGCCCTTCAAAGGCCCGTGTGATATCCTCAAAAGTCCTGCCTCGGGTCTCAGGGACTTTGAAGAACGTGAAGACCAGGAAGATAATGAGGAAAGTGGCGAAGACAAGAAAAACGTAGGCTCCCAAATAGGCCTAGAAAAAGGAAAAAAAAAAAAAAAAAGGAAGGTTCACGTAAAAATCTGGTCACTGATGATTTCCTTCACATCTATGTCTCTAATAGGCCTCAAGCCCCTCTATATTTAATGGTTAATTTAATGCAAGGTTTCTTCAGAGATTCCTTCACGATGCCATTGCTAACTTCCTATGTTTCTCTGCAATTTTTTATTGTTCATTTTCTATTCACTAAAGTTAGCTGCTTTCCAATACCTCCAAACCATTTGATTTATTCGTTTATTAATATATATAGTACTGGGGATTGAACCCGGGGTTCTTTACCCCTGAGCTACACCACTAGCTCTTTTTATTTTTTGAGACAAGGTCTTACTAAATTAATTGCCCAGGCAGGTCTTTCTATCCTGTCTCAGCCTCCAGAGATTCTGGGATTATAGGTGTGTGTACTGCTGAGCTTGGCCTCCTACTAAGCATTTTAAAATCATGAAGTCATTAATGCTAATTCAAATTATGAATTAAGAATGGATTTGGAATCCTTTGAGGCTCAGTATCATTCTGATTTTAGGCAAACAAACATCATCTCAGGATAGTGGTCTTTAAAATTTTCCATATTAAGCCTGAAATTAGAGGCCAGCCTCAGCAGTTTAGTGAGACCCTATCTCAAAATAAACACAAGGGGCCGAGGATGTAGTTTAGTGGTAGAGTGTCCCTGGGATCAATCCCTAGTACTGCAAAAACAAAGTTCCCAGTTTTGCCCTCCTGCTTTAATCTTTTCTGTTATTTATTTTTCTATATTTCATGGAAATGAGAAAAAAACTGATTTAAAGCACTTGAGATCTAATCCTTCACGGGTCAGTAATAATTATTAAGATGTAACTTAAACATATTGACCTAAGTGGGTTGGTTAAGACAAGCTGTTTTGTTTGAATTTACTTACTGCAGCTGAGGGAAAGAGCAGTCCAACCAAAAAGTTGGAGGTCCAGTTAGAACAACCAGCCACTGCCATGGCTGCTGGGCGTGGTCCCTGTCCAAAGAGTTCAGCCACAATAAACCATGGAATAGGCCCTGGTCCAATCTCAAAGAAGGCCACATAGATCAAGATAGCTGTGATACAGACAAAGCTCATTGCATTATAGTTATCCTGTAAGAGGAAGAAATGGAAGAAATTTAATATTAAAGAAGTGTGATCCAGGGGTCTAGTTTCACTTAGATGAGAGCTGATTAAATGGCAAGTTCCTTCTATCCTGTGGCACAGTGCAATTACTGGATTTGGAATCCAGAACCTTAGGTTTCTGAAATCTCAATTCTGTGATCTCACTTATAAGCCATATCATACACAGGTTAAGGATAATATTAAGTTAAAAGCTCTGATGATCTTAAAAATTCTGGGTTATCTTGCACCTCTTAAATTTAACTTTATCAATGAACTTCAACCTCGACAACCCATCCCTTGAAGGGGAGTCAAATGTAACCTCCATACCATCCCCCTTTCCTTCACTCAAAGAACACTCACCTTCAATAACAAAGAAATAGTCATGATGATGGAACATATAGCCATTCCTCCAAGGCCTATCATATGTAAAGTCCTTCTTCCTGCCCTTTCCACCAGAAACAGCTGAAAGAAGAACATAACATGAAACTTCTGGTTTCCATTTCATGAAAACCCAGTTAAGAGCTACTAGAATTCTGCCTTACCAACAGCAGGATATTTGCTATAGCCACAACTATCTTTCTCCAGTTGCATATATAATCCTTCTATACCTCCCCCTTTCCTGTCATTCCATCTTTGCTTGAAGAGTGAAGACGACTACAATATTCTTTTTCCCCAAAGAGGAATGCAACAAAAGACAGCTAACTGATGGTATGGTGGTTGAAGGACACGCAATTCACCTTTGAACAGATTTCCTCTTTTCTCCCCCCCTTCAAAATCATCCAAGTGTTCAACTTACAGAAACTACAGTGAAAATAGTATTAACAACACCGGCTCCAATGGTAGCATATATTGGCTCATCAACACCTGCTTCCTTAAAGATTCCTGTTGAGTAATAGAACACCTAGAAACAAACAAAACACACACCTTTGATATGATTATGTGTAATAGTTAAATAAAACTCTCAAAAACTAAACTCAAGTCCCAGGAGGTAAGATGTCTTTTCTAGAGTCTTTGTGCACAGTATTCTTCTGCAAATGAATTGTCTTCTCTATCTTATTCCATTCTCTTAATTCTGCTCCATTCCAGCTACTTAATTCATTTCTAAGACTAAGGACAATAAAATTTTCATTCTATTTTCCTCCTTGTGAAATATAGATATAATTTTAAAAAACAAAAATAAAACTCAGTCAAAAATCAGTATTTTCTGAGTGCCTTAAGAGCTACAGCTAAAACCACTCATTCCTTATTGTTTTTTTTTTAATATTTTTTTTGTTGTAGATGGACATAATATCTTTATTTTATTTATTTTTTTAATGTGGTGCTAGGATCATACCCAGTGCCTCACTTGTGCTAGGCAAGCGCTTTACCACTGAGCCACAACCTCAGCGTCTTAATGTTTTTGAGGTGGGAGTCTTTCAATCCTGTTCACCAGGCATTCTTGAACTCCTGCATTCAAGCGATGCTCCTGCCTCACTCTCCAGAGTAGCTGGGAACACAGGATCATACCACCATGCCTGGCTGATCAGGTTTTAAGTGAAATACTGTAGGATTCCTTTGACCCAAAAGTAGATACTCACAGCATTGATCCCAGAGAGCTGCTGGGAGAGCTGGAGCACAATGGAAATGAGGAGGGGTTGTTGGTAGTTGGGTGATTTAAAGAGCTGCAGCACAGAGACTTGCTTTTCCTGTGACATTCTAACACTCTCTTCTTTCATTTCCAGGATATCCTGGTTCACATCTGGTGTGCCCCATAACCGTTGGAGGACTGGTAAAAAGAAATGGAAAGGATAAAGACATTGTGCTGCCCCCAATTCCTTTCACACAGCTAGGAGAAGCCATTTCAAATGAAGGGACTGTTGTAGTTTGGATTTGGTGTGTCCCCCAGAGGCTCATGAGTCCCCAGGGAGCCATGTTCAAGTGATTAGCTCATAAGGGCTCTAACCTCAAAGGATTGATCAATTGGTGTATTTACAGCTGAATGGGCTATTAGGAGGTAGTGGGAACTGTACAAGGCAGGACCTAGTTGAAGGGAGTATCATTCTTATCATGAAGTCTGAAAGATACTTACTCCTCTTAGCATTCTCCTCTTCTTTTCTGTTAATGAGCAAGAATCTAGGACTTTCAGGGCAAAATGGAAGGGCTATACTTTGTAGGACAGCTGGAATAATTGTTAAGCCCAACAGCACAGGCCACAGATCTTCAGATCCCAGGATAAATTTCAGACCAAATATCTAGAAACCAAAGATAATGTTATAAACCCCATACTTCCTAGGCCACAAGTTCATTTTTAAAAGTTTAAAAATCATCATTCTTTTACCACAGAAAAAAGATAAATTGTGTTTCTTACCCTTTTTTGTCCTGCTTGCTTCAAGAGCTACAATCTACGAGCTATAGTAACATTAACTGAAACTATGTGTACACACACATACACCATATACAATTGAATGTGTGCCAGTCATCCTTTTGAGTTCTTAATCTATGTTACTTCATTCAATGAACATGAAACTAACACTCATTAAGTAAGAAATTATAGGGTACCTGAGCCACCAGAATCCCAATGACGATCCCCAGCTGGTTGAGAGTGCCAAAGGCACCCCGCAGAGCAGTAGGAGATACTTCGCCAATGTACATGGGCACAAAACCTGTACAGAGTCCACAGAAAAGTCCAATAATCAAGCGGCCCAGGATTAACATCTCAATGGACTCAGCAATCTTGCAGAACCCCATGAGGCAGCCACCAGCAACAGCCAACAGGTTGACTATAAGCATTGAATTGCGCCTATCAGGTGAACCAGAGACAAAAGTATTAGTAAAGTGAGAAGATCCTAATCTCTACTCTTCTTTCCTCAAATGTTTTGCCCTTCTGCAGGCTCTTATTTTCTCCTGTGGCTTAAATTTTCTTTTCCATTTTCTATTCTTGGAACATTTCTAGTTGGAACAATGGTTTTTAAACTTCTTCATACATAAAACTCAAAGAACATTTAAGACTTTGTGCAAGTCCCAGCTGTAACCTAGGATTTCAGTAAGCATCCTACCAAGTAGTTCTCAAAAAGTGATCTAACCAGTTAACAACATCAGTTAGAAATCTCCTAGAAATTAACTCTTCCACTTCATCTAGATTTAATCATTAGATCTGACTCTGGGGACATGTCCCAGCAGTGTTCTGAAAAGCCCTCCAGGTGATGTGATACAAGATGAACTTTGAGAACAATTGCCCTTGGCCAGCAATTCTGACATAGCTGGTCTACCAACACACAAGACATTTTTGGATCAGTGCTAATCATTTTATACCTTTATTTTATTTGATTGCTGGCGATCAAACTCAGGTCCTTGGGCATGTTAGGTAAATGCTCTACCACTGAGCTATACCCCCAACCCCATTAAATGATTTCTTTTCCTGTGCTGGGGATTGAACCTAGGGCCTCATGCACATTAGGCAAGCACCCTACCACCAAGCTACATTCCCAGTCGCCATTAAGTGCTTTTTAATGCCTTTTATGCAATGTATAGATATCACTGATACTATAATGATAGCAAATTAATTCAGGCAAAAGTTTTTCTATATCACAGAAAATTATACTCAAAATAGTCTCTAGGCTATACTGTGGTAATGATATTAACAATGAATATTGAGAGTTGGCGCAATGATCAATTTGAGGCCAACCTCTGCAACTCAGCACGACCCTGTCTCAAAAATAAAAAGGACTGGGAATGTAGCTCAGATAGTGGAGTCAACACCCTCTACCAAAACAGTAAAACAAAAATGAGGACTTAGGTAGCACAGGGATTGAACCAGGGTGCTCTACCACTGAGCAACTTCACTGGCCTTTGTTGTTTGTTTTGAGACAGGACCTCATTAAATTGTAGAAGCTAGCCTTGAACTGTGATCTTCCTGCCTCAACCCTGAGTTTCTGGGTTTACAGGTATGTGCCAACACACCAAACATCTGGAGAGTGTTCAAAAATACTAATACATATATCTCATTCCCAGACATGCTCGTAATTGACTTTGTATGACCTGGCACTGGGACTTTCAAAAGCTCTGCCAGAAAATTCTAAGTGTACAGTCTCCCTGGCCCCCATCTATTAGTATTTTTGTTTTTGTTTTTGCTAATCAATAACGGGCATAAGTTAACATTTTAATGACTTTAGAAACTGGGAGTATAGGTCAATGGTAGAGTGGGTGCCTAGCACGTATGTGACCCTGGGTATGATCCCTAGCACATAAAAAAACAAAAAAAACTAATGACATTAATAACATGTAGCTATCCTCTCCAAATGAAAAAAGACCACTGGGCACGTGGCACATTCCTGTAATCCCAGCCACTTGGGAGGCCAAGGCAGAAGGATCTTGGGTTCAAGGCCAACATGAGGACTTAATGAGTTGTCTCAAAATCAAACTTAAAAGAGGTTGGGAGCCGGGCGTGGTTACATACGCCTGTAACCCCAGGGGCTTGGGAGGCTGAGACAGGAGGATTGAGTCCAAAGCCAGCCTCAGCAATGGTGAAGCTGCTAATCAACTCAGTGAGATGCTGTCTCTAAATAAAATACAAAATAGGGGTGGGGATGTATCTCAGTGGTGGAATGCCCCTGAGCTCAATTCCCACACCCATCCACCCCCCAAAAAAGGGCTGGGGTGTAGCTCACTGGTAGAGCACTTGCCTAGCATGCACAAGGCCTGGTTTGATCTCTAGTACCACAAAAAACAAATACATGAATAAATAACATAAGAATTAAACATCATCACATTAAATAGGTTGTTTTATTTGCAAACTTAAATTCCATTTGTATCTCTAGAACATCTAATTGACAAACTAAATTGTTCCTTCAGTCATTACTGACAATATCCTACCCTCTAAAACGTTTTATTAAGCTAGGGTTAAGTGAGAATATTCATTTTTCTCTTTTAGGGAGAAATTCAATTACTTGGTCATTATCCACATTTGCCAGAAAGCAAGGATTTCAAATATATTTTTTGAAATATTTCAAATATATAAAATAATGAAAAGATTTGCATGAAACCCCAACTATTTAGAAAAGCAAACAACTTCTAACTTTTTAAATAAAAACACTCTGGGAAACTTTAGAGTTGAAGTTACTAGGAATAATTCCAAATTAACATAAGCCAGACTGCAAAGGCCCATCACTCACATGGCCCATCTCTTGAAGGCTGAGTGGGAGTTCAAGGCAGGAGAAATTCAAGCAAGAGCAGTCATATTCAGAGCCAGGTGGACCACATACTTATGGATTGGAATTTGATGAGTCTCATTAAGATGGATCATCACCTCCCTAATCTAATTTTCTATGCTTATCCTCAAAGCAACCTGTATAGCCCACTTCCAATTTCTGGTCAATACCTGCCAAAGCGGTTGACAAAGAGTCCAACAGAAAAGGAGCCCATCATGCCACCAACAGAGAAGATGGCCACAGACAAGGACCAGAGGGTTGTAAGCAATGTTTTACTGGGAGGGTCTTCTAACCTCTCTTCCAAAGTATAGTTGAGAAATTCTTTTATGATCTGCAAATAAAATGGTTGGAGGAAGAGCAGACTTGTTACAGTTGGATGAGAACAAGAGACAAATATTAGGGATTGTTTCCTCCTTAAAAGGACAGCATTGCTATGGCTTTATAGGTAGGGAATCACGGGATGTCTGAAAAATCCCAGTAGGTGGCAGCAGTGATATTGTCTGCCCCAGCCCTCTCTTAAGAGTCCCCCCCTCCCCCTACCTCCACCTCCGCACCCTCCTCCACCACTTCTTTGTTACTAACCCCTAAGGGATAATACAGGAAGTGTTATCACCAAAGGGTAAGAGGAAGGACCAGCCCAGGGTATAGGGGAACAAATGAGCTTTTGGCTTTCTTTAAGTGACTCACCTAGACATTTCCAATACATTCCCCCTCTTCTGTCTTAGCCAGGCAAGACAAAAAATTTGTCTTAAATTCTGAATTTTGAAACCCTTCTTAAAATAAAAGAATACTTCCCTTATTCCATAGTCAGAATCTAAATGACTGGTACTCACAGTCTCAGGAGCATTGATGACTCCAGTGTTGTAGCCAAACTGGAAAGAGCCAATTGTAGCAACAGAGACAGCAAAAATCAGAGATGGGGTCACCTGAGGAGTAGAGAAGACAGGGAGGAAACAATTTTTTTTTTTTTACTGATGATTGTCTCTTACTAATTATAGAAATGGACCAGGAGAACCTGTCCTATGAGTGATAGGAAGAGGACAAAAATACAAGATTTAGAAAAAATTGGAAAACAGGTTCAAAGGACCTGGGGTTAGTTGGTTTGGGAGCATTTTAAAAACTGCACCACGAAAAGGCAAGCATAGAACTGAAGTCCAGGATTGGAAGGGCAGAGGAAAAGATATCCTTGGGATTCCTAAGAACTGATTATTTTGCAAACAGATCCAGTGTATTCTTAGCAGTACCCTAGAATAAATACACAGAAGTGGTGGTGGGTTCATCACTGGGCTGCTCTTACCTCTGGATCTTGTAACCTACTATAGACATGTGCTACATGCTGGCCCCAAGTTGGCCTGGTTACTAAATACTATACTGCTACAGTATAGCAGGGGAGGATACTTGCTTACTTCCAACATTAGGAAACATCTCCTAGAGGGAGAATCAACCAATCATCTCTCACCTAGCTGGGAAATTATTCAAGAGAGCAAGTGGGTAGATCAAATCTTACATGTGAGGCCATTCTCCAAGGCTCCCTCACAATGTCTTCAATCTTTTCTTATTTTAAACTCCTTTTCACTTAGGTCAGACAAGGTGACAGGCTGGGAGCTTCTGTAGGCGAGATGACCTTCCCCATGACTGGTGGCAGCCGCCTCAGGCCCACTCAGAAGAAGCACCCCTCAGGACTCTGCTGCTACAAAGCTCTTTCTGTTAAATCCTTTTCCTTTTAGTAAAACCCCATGGTTCCCCTCTCACCATCATGAGGGCCTTTTTTTTTTTGGTCCCATCTCCTTTCAACCCTTTTCCCTAATTTCCTTTATTTTCAAATAATTTTATCTTAGTGCAAATGCTTTTCTCCCCTACAAATTCTGCATACACCACCCAGAATAATATATTAATATATCCTGCACTCACAATCACAATGATGACAACTGGAATTCTCTCTTATTATCCAAGGAATTCCATAAGGTTACAGAGGGCTGGACACATGACCTGTACCCCCAAACCAACCAGAGTCTTCTTGCTGGATCTGAGACCCACACTTTAAGCCACACAATCAGCAGCCCTAATCCTCTGACTACTCAACCATCTCATGGCATACTTATGTAAAATAAAATTGAGAAGCAAACAAAACTTCTGCAGTGACTTTGCTATGAGAGAAAGGTGAATGGAAGCAGGATATTCTCTTTATCATGTATGACATTCAGAGAGAACTGGTTAAACTGTTGCTTCACAGGCTGAAGGAGAAATGAAAAAAGGCCTTAAGATGGCTCAGTGAGTTAAAATAAAACAAACACGGTAATCGGCATCTAGATTTGCCGTCCTCCGAGTACCACAAACAAGCCAAAATAACAGTATCATCCTTACCTTCTGTGTCCCCATGGTCCTAATTATTTTTCTTCAAATCCTGAAGAAAGATCTGGGATGGAATTCCAGAGACGCCTCTTCCAGCCAACAAAACCTTCAAAATGTCCTCGGCAGCAAGTTCTCTTCAGGTCTTCAGCTGCGATCGGTACCCACTCTCACCAATACAGCATCTCTAGCTCTGGTTTGGAGCAAGTCTATTTATAATCTCTGCAAAAGGTGGAGCTCGTAAACCTTTCTCCGCCCCTAACCCCATCCCCGACCCACAAACTACCCCGCCCCCAAATAATCCGACCTCAGGAATTTAGCGAACTGTGTTATCAGAACTTCGGAGCTCCTCTCCACACCCTCAGCCCCCTCCCCCTTCCAGGCAATTACCCCATCCCTTTTAAAACCACATCCTGTCACTCTCCACCTCCTCTTTTCTTTCTCTTTTTAAAGCTCATCCTGATCTCTTCCTTTTTCTAATAGCAGTTACAGCCTCTTAGTTTCACAGACAAAATGCTACCAGAAAAGCCTGGAGGGAGGGCAAATACATGACTTTTAGCTCTTGAATCTGCTCGGAATTGAATCAATCTACAAAGAGAAAATAAATTTATCTATATAAGGCAAAATTGAATGGACGCTTCTATCAGATTTAAAACGGTTTGAAGGACTGTAAGCAGAAAGAATTCATAATCCTATAATTTATCAGCTGCTTTTTAAATTATAGGTTGGATGTACAAATCTTGAAAAGAAAGTAAGGTCAATCTGGCCAAAAAAAAAAAAATTGTGAGAAGAATTTTGACCAGTTTTTAGCTCTATGTGTCCTCTGATTAGCATAATTTCACCTAGGATGGATGAAACCTGAATTTCTAGGAGTCAGACTAACTCTGTTGGGTTGTAGGAAGGAGAGATTAACTGTTTATAATACAATCCAAATTCCTTAATACCATTTGCCACAACACCCCTTCTTAATTCTGCAATGATTTGCCTCTAGTCTAGGGTTTATAGCATCTAGAAATGCAATAAATATCACATTGGATTAAACAGATATTTGCTGTTTAAGGTACTTTCCAAGAAGGTGGTGATTCTTCAGTGAATAGGATCAGAAAGTTCTGCTCTCAAGGAATTTAGTGTTTCCTTTCTTCCATTTTAAAAAAAGCGGGGGTTGGGGATATAGCTCAGTTGAAAGAGTGCCTTCCCTGCATCCTGCATGTACAAGGCCCTGGGTTCAATCCCCAGCAAAACACACACACACACACACACACACACACAAGTGTTATTTAAAAAATAAATAAATAAAATAAAAAAGGGGGGCTGGGGTCATAGCTCAGTGGCAGAGTACTTGCCTTGTACATGTGAGGCACTGGGTTCCATCAGCACCACATAAAAATAAATGAATAAAAATATAAAGGTATTGTGTCCATCTACATCTAAAAATATATAAATTAAAAAAATGTTAAACTAAAAAAGGGGGACAAGGGTTAATGATTCTCACACACCTGGAAAGGATTATTAATATCTTATTAGTTATGGGCTGTGAATTTCTTGAAAGAAAAGTTTGAGATAAATATCTGATTACTGCATTATACACAAAAAAAAACGAACAAGATGAATAGGAAAAAATGAGAAAAATGAGAATTGAAGAAGATGAAGGATAATGAATAGGAGAGAAGAGTGGCTCCAGTATGCAAGTAAACAAAGCAAACAATTTAGTTTGTGGTTAAACAGTTGTGTAAGTGAGAGATAATATCAAGGCTTTGCTGGAGGGGAAACATCAATGGTCAAATTCCTGTGCCCATTAATTTGTAGCCAAGCAACCTTCAGTACCCGGAGACTGGGGTGAGAGGTGGGAGGAAGCAAGTTGGTAAAATAGTTAAAATTTTTCTAGATGGTGAGATGGGGAAAGTTCATCTTCCTTCAGAGTTTTGGTCCTGGGCTACAATCCAAAATGATACCACTGGACCTAAAGCCAATCAGATTATATTTTCTGTTTTCCTTAAATAAGGATACTTCATAAATTCGATCCTTAGCTGAGAAAGAATTGAAGATGAGTGAAATATGACATCAAAGAAAACTGTCCCTGAGATCACACTTCTCCTCCCCCATTTCATCCTTTCCAGGAAACAGGCAGCCAGAAGCGCCATTAATTACCACAGCAACTAAACTTAGAAGCCAAAGAAAAAAAAGAATATCCCTATATGGCAGTGCTGTCCAACAGAAATATAATGCAAGCCATTGTGCATACTATATTTTCTAGTAGGCATATTAAAAATTTTAAAAGAAATTAATTGTAATAATTATTGAACCAAATATAACAGAAATATTATATTTTTAGAATGTAATCAATGAAAAAATGGCTAGAGTTTACTTTCTTTGTTTTGGATGTTTTTGAAACCCTGTGTATACTTTAAAAGTTAGAGTGATATTGTAACAGAGGTTCACTTGATGCTTTGACTATATCTCTTGTGGCTTTGAAACTTACATGTTTTTTTTTCTTTTTCCCAATCTTCTTTTCCCTAAACTTCTCCTCCCTGATCTTCTTTCCCTCCCCTCCCCCTCTCCTCCCTAATCTCATTTTCTCTGAATTACCTCTGTAAAAGCCCCCATTCTTGTGGATGGGCAGAATCACAGCCTTTGGGACAGGAGTCCCCTGTGTTTCTCCTTTGCTAGCAAAGCAATACACTTTCTTTTTCCTTTTTCTCATAGCCTTGTCCTCATTATTGGATTGGCATCAAGGACAAGGACCGCGCTTTCAGCAGCAATATGTAGTCCTATCAGAACAACAAAGTTGTGTTTAGTAGAAATTTTTTTTAGTTGTTGTTGGACCTTTATTTTTTGTGTATTTATATGTGGTGCTGAGAATTGATACCAGTGCCTCACACATGCTAAGCAAGCACTCTACCACTGAGCTACTACCCCAGCCCTAGTAGAACAATATTTAAAACTGCTTCAACTTTAAAATTAAACTTAGCCACACATAAATGCATAATATAACATGAATCACAGTGCAGCTTATAGTAGGAAAACCATGATGCCCTCTTTACCTCTAGATGATGATGATTCTTCTTCTTCTTCTTCTTTTTAAATCTTTGACTTTTATTTATTATTTTTTGTCACAAAATGTCTCCCCCCCACCTCCCAATACTGGGGATTGAATCTAGGCAAGTGCTCCTCCATTAAACTATATCTCCAGACCTTGAGAAACCAGCTAGCTCACAATAAACACCTCTTTGCTGCTTACATGGATCTTGGTCTCTGGTGGTCTTTTGGGGGTCCTGAATTCAAGCATAACAACCTCTCCACTTTTATTCTTGGTTCTAAATCATTTTGTCTTTTCTTTCTCCCTCTTTTTAGTCTTAAATTTAATTTTTAATGTTTTTGTAGTAAGAAAGTAAAAGATAGGTCTGAACCACTCCATTCAGTTATACAGAGCAGGCTCTAAAGCAAGTCAGAACACAATATTTGCCTCAGTAGTTATTTTCCCAACAGTTATTGAATGGGAACAAATGAAATCATTGTGAAGGCCCAGGATTATACTTATTTTCCCAAATTTGTGTAAAATTGCTATGGAGAAAGATAATACTGAAGATTTGAGTCTTAGATGTTTGAAATCTGTAACAAATCTATTTTCTTCTTGGTGAGAAAGAAGGGAGGTGAAAGGGGGACAGATCTGAGAATTTTTGTTGTTTGTTTGAACTCAATTTGAGATTATCTTGAGGAACCAGGTGGGCTGGGTGAAAGGAAAGTGACCACAACACTCGGAGCAACCAAAAGATCTTTATTGCAGCAGTGCAACAAAGAGAAAGGAAAAAAGGAAAGAAAGAGAGAAAAAAAAGAGAAGAGATGAACAGGGAGAGAGCAAGAGCAAGAGAGAGACAGAGAGCGCGCGTAAGAAAGATAAAGAGCAAGAGAGAGAGAGCAAGAGAGAGCAAGAGAGAGGGGGGCCTGGCAGGAGGGAGTTTTTATAGCCCAAATCTAATGGGGCCTCTGGGTCTGCAAGCTGCCTTGTTGGCCCAAGGGGGGGTTAAGTGTTCAGTCTTAACCAGGGTTGAATGTTCAGACTTGAGGCAAACAGGTGATAAAGGACCAGATAGAGGGGGGTTTGAGTGCGTGGGCTATCTTGCAGCCAACATCTGTTCAGCCTGCCCTGCAGACAACACAGTTCAGCCTGCTCTGCACCCAACACTGGGAATGTAGCTCAGTGATAAAGTGCTTATATTGTCATGCATGAGACCTTGAGTTAGATTCTCTGTGCCACACTAAGGAAGAAAAGAAAGAAAAAGCTAAATGGCTCGGTAATGAAAGAGCCGGTTCTACTTCTAGCAATATGCCTATCTTAAAGGTTACTACTGGAATTCAGCTGAATCTCAAGAATCTAAATGTGTGCTGAACAAATACTCTTTTGAACAAGTGGGGGACCTAAGAAGCTCAAAGATCAGTTTAGTATTGACCTTAGCTTCACATAACAGAGTTCAAGTTAGATAAATCCTCACCTTGGGCAACAGATAACTGTTGCTCAATTAAATGTTTGGGGGAGATTAATTGGTTGACTAAGGTTGTGTCCTTTTGGAGGAGGCCCCACTAGATTCCAAGGCCCTCCCAATCCGTCACAGAACTTATGACCAATCATAAGGGAGAGAGTATGCTAGGGCAGGCCACTAAATCTAGATGCCAAACACTTATTCTGTGTCATTTGATTCCTTGTGAGATCTTCTGTCTTTAAGAGAAATTAAAAAGGAAGCAATAGGCTGAGGTTGTGGCTCAGCAGTAGAACGATCACCTTGCACATGTGAGACCTGAGACCTGGGTTCGATCCTCAGCACCACATAAAAATAAATAAGTGAAATAAAGGTATTGTGTCCAATTATAACTAAAAAAATATTTTTTAAGGGAAGAAATGGGGGGCTGGGGCTGAGTGGTAGAGCATTCACCTAGCAAATGTGAGGTACCAAGTTTGATCCTCAGCACCACATAGAAATAAATAAAATAAAGTTAAATATATATATATATATATATATATATATATATATATATATATATACACACACACACACACACACACACACACATATATGGAAATGTGTACATTTCGAAATGGAATAGGTTGGGGAACTAATGTAGGTTAATTTAGAAAAAAATATATATATATTTTTTTGTGGTGCTGGGAATTGAACCCAGGGTCTTGTGCATGCTAGGCAAGCACTCTACCAATTGAGCTATATCCCTAGCCCAGAACAAAGAAAATTCTTGTCTGGGATTTCTTTGTTCTAAATGCAGATACCCGGGGAATGTAAATCTCAATCCTAGCCACTGTTATTTTGTGATAAACAGGCTGGAAAACAAATAATCTTAAAATCAGAGAATCCAAAGCTTTAAACACCTTAAAAACAGGGAAAACTGTTTCTTCTATAGAACAACATAAATGGCATTTCAAGACACACAGAAAACCTACTGACTTCTCTAAAGACTGCCAAAATGAATTCTACTCTTTACTTACATTATAATATTATTCATAAAAATAACTTGTGTCATAGTGTGTTACTTTTAAAGCTTCCTTTATCAGGTTAGGTGTCAGCAGAGGTCACTTTGAATCTGAAAACACTAGGAAACAAACCCTCTGGGGCGAAGAAAAAAAAATTTGAGAAATGTTGATTTTCCTGTCTGGTTTAGGTTTAAACCATTCATTACTTCCATTGATCCTGAAGGACCTAATTCCAACTCTTATGCCCTTATCAGCTTCTAAGGGATCTTCCCTCCTATAATTTCTTCTTCAGAAATTAATCCATTCCATAGCAGTGCAAGATGAAATTCTCTTAATCAAATATCTTCAATGATTCCTAAATAAAGTTTAGACCAGCACTGTCCAGTGGAAATATAATGTAATATATAATGTATATTTTTTAAAAATATATATGATATAATTTAACAATTTCTAGTAACTACATAAAAAGATTGTTATTAGAATCAAAAATCAAAAAATGGGATGGGTTCAAACTAAAAAGCTTCTTCTCAGCAAAAGAAATAATCAGTGAGATGAACAGAGAGCCAACAGAATGGGAGCAAATTTTTACCACATGCACATCAGATAAAGCACTAATCTCTAGGATACATAAAGAACTCAAAAATCTTAACACCAAAAAACCAAATAACCCAATCAATAAATGGGCTAAGGAACTGAACAGACACATCTCAGAAAATGATATACAATCAATCAACAAATATATGAAAAAAAATTTCAACATCTCTAGTAATTAGAGAAATGCAAATCAAAAGTATGCTGCTGGATGTGGTGGTGCATGCGCCTGTTATCCCAGCAGCTTGGGAGGCTGCGATAGAAAGATCCCAAGTTCAAAGCCAGTCTCAGCAATGGCAAGGCGCTTAGCAACTCAGTGAGACCCTATCTCTAGAATATAAAATAAGGATATGACTCAGGGTATGATTCGGTGGTTGAGTGTCCTTGAGTTCAATCCCTGTTACAAAAAGAAAAGAAAAAGAAAAAGAAAAAAAAAAGATCGCACATCCAATAAGTGACATTCATTTAAAAACAAAAAAACTACTCTAAGATTTCATCTCACTATCAAGAACACAAACAACAATAAGTGTTGGTGGGGATGTGGGAGAAAAAGGCACACTCTACATTGCTGGTGGGACGGCAAATTGGTGCAGCCAATCTGGAAAGCAGTATGGAGATTCCTTGGAAAACTGGGAATGGAACCATCATTTGACCCAGCTGTCCCATTCCTCAGTCTATACCCAAAGGACTTAAAAACAGCATACTACAGGGACACAGCCACTTCAATGTTTATTGATGCACTGATGCACAATTCACAATAGCTAAACTGTGGAACCAACCTAGATGCCCCTCAGTAAATGAATGGATAAAGAAAATGTGGTATATATATATATATATATATATATATATATATATATATATATATATACACAATGGAATATTACTCAGAAATAAAAGATAATAAAATCATGGCAGGTAAATGGATGGAGTTGGAGACTATAATGAATATAATTGCAAATCCAATAAATGACATTCATAAATAATATGATAGTGAATCCCAAAAACCAAATGCTGAATATTTTCTCTGATTTAAGGACTCTGATTCATAACAGGGTTGGGGATGGGGCAAGGGAGGAATAGATGATCTCTAGATTGGATAATGGGGAGGAAGGGAAAGAGTGGGGCCATGGGGGTAGGAAAGATGGTGGAATGAGATAGACATACTCTAAGTACATGTATGAAGACATTAATGGTGTGACTCTACTTTGTGTACAGCCAAAGATATGAAAAATTGTGCTCTAAATGTGTAATATGAATTATAATGCATTATGCTGTAATATATAATAAAATTTAAAACAAAGAAGGTTGTTCATTTAAAATTTTAATACCTAGATTAAGATATACAAGACATTATTATTATTAATACTAGGGAATTGAACCCAAGAGTACTTTGCCACTGAGCTACACCCCCAAACATTTTTTTTTTTTTTTTGGTATTGGGGATTGAACTCAGGGGCATTCAACCACTGAGCCATATTGCCAGCCCTATTTTGTATTTGATTTATAGACAGAGTCTCACTGAGTTGTTTAGTGCCTCGCTATTACTGAGGCTAGCTTTGAACTCGAGATTCTCCTACCACAGCCACCTGAGCTACTGGGATTAGAGGTGTATGCCATTGTACCCCAGCCCTTTTTTCAACTTTTGCTCCTTTTTTAGTACTGGGGATTGAACCCAGGGGTCCTCAACCACTGAGCCACATCCCCAGCCCATCCGTGTATATATATTATATATATATATTTTTTTTTATTTTATTTTATTTTTTAAGTTGTAATGTGGTGATGATGATCGAACACAGGTCCCCACACATAGTAGGCCAGCTCTCTACAGCTGAGCCACAACCCCAGCCACCTTTTTAAATATTTTACTTAGAGATAGGGTCTTACTGAGTTGCCTAGGGCCTCCCTAAGTTGCTGAGGCTGGCTTTGAACTCGTTATCTCCCTGCCTCAGCCTCCCGAGCTGCTAGGATTATAGGTGAGTGCCTGCCTGGCTTTTTAAACTTTTTTATTTTGAGACAAGGTCTCTTTGAATTGCTGAGGGTCTGGCTAATTTTCTGAGACTGGTCTTGAACTTGCAATCCTCTTGCTTCAGCCTCTGGCATGTGCCCCTATGCCCAGCAATACAAAAATTATTAATGAGCATTTTACTTTTTTGTAAGGCCTTCAAAATTTTGTCAGGCCTTTAAAATTCAATGTGTATTTGACATAGCACATTTCAATTGGAACACTAAGTTTTCAATGACCAAGGTGAAATGTACTCCTTTTAAAACAATAACTGTGTTACAAAAGTATTTTAAACAGTTTCATGTGTATGAGTGGTACTGGGAATTGAACCCAGGGCCTCACACATGCTAGAGAATCACTCCACCATTGAGCTACATCCCCAGCCTGGCTTCCAGGTTTTACACTGCTTCAGTATCCCCCACCACACTCTGCTTCATATTCTCTTTTTTCTCTCTCCCCTGGTGCTGAGGATGGAACCGAGGGTCTCACTCATGCCAGTCAAGTGCTCTACCTCTGATCTACATTCCCAGCTTCACTTTTTAAATATAAACTTAAGTGGATTAATATGGAATGAAATTAGCAATTAAGTCCCTCAGTTTTACAAGCCATATTTCATGTGGTTAAGATCACATGTGGGCTGGAGTTGTGGCTCAGTGGTGGAGCACTTGCCCAGCATGTGTGAGGCACTGGGTTCGATTCTAGCACCACATATAAGTAATTAAATAAATAGAGGTCTGTCAATAACTAATAAAAATTAAAAAAAAAAATAAGATCACACGTGACTAGTGGCTATGACATTTGACAGTGTAGATCTCAACTCTTTGCATAATTCTAATCTATTAACCCAGTCTTATCTGGAATTTAGAATATGTACCAAAGGAAAAAAAATTAAGAGTATATCTATCCTATGTTCCAGCCAAACCAAACTATTTCTCACATTTAAAACAAGCCCTGTTTTCTACCTTATAGTTTTGTCTTACTCTGCCTTAAAAATAATATCTTTCACTCTTGTGTAAAAATCTTTTCTAATTTAATTGCAAATTCTCCCGGCCAAAAGAATGACATTTGAAGGTTACATATATCTTATGATGCTCCATTTTATCTCTAACTTGGAACTCCAAGGGAATATGATCTACCTTGGTTGTTTCTGTTGGTCCCCAAATAGAATAGGGTACCAATACATGTTTGTTAAATCAATGTTTATATGTACAAGTTGTAGAAATGTGTGGAAGTTGCAGTGTGATGGAAAACCCCCCCTCCCAGGGGGATGCAAAGGAACAGCAGTAGGAACATCTTCAAGTTTTCTTTTCTTTTCTCCTTCTTTCTTAATACAGAATTTATTGGTGAGTGTGTGTAAGGATGGCCTTAGGCCTCAACCGAAGCAACTCCATTTTAAAACTCCAGTTTGAAATCTGCAGTCTTACCAGGCACACCTACAGAGCCCTCCAGTAAGGCCCTTGGGCACAAACAAGTCACTTCTCTTCACCCTGACAAACTCAGAGTAAAGTCTGGCATATTGCCCTCACCCTGATAAGAGAAGCAAGAAAATCAAGGTGGGAACCACCAGACCAGATGTTTTAACCTCAGGATGAATGACATCACTGAGAAATCTGGTAGCAGCTGACAGGGATTGAAAGGGTGGTAGAAGCCCCCAAATTTAGTATAAGTGATGGAGCAAATGAACATGACATTCAGCCAGCTGACACTGATGCGCACAGCCTGAGAGCCTGATGAGGACCTAGACTGACATCCCAACTCTTCTCATTTGCCTGACCCTCTGTGTTGTTCTCACCACTATCAAACTCTACAGCAGCCTCTTAACTGTGGTGAGAAAAGAAACGTGTCCCTCCTCAGCCAGCTGTCAGCTCCACCCCAGGAGAAGCCTGCCTTGGTTCCTGATCTGATCACCACCATCTGAGTGAGTGTGCATCTCCTGGACTTAGAGCCTAAGGCTTGAGACTTTAGATTTGGCATTTGAGCTTAGCATGCAGAGGGAATGTCTGTCATGAGCCTGTCATGATTAAGTGTGTTTTCAGTACTTAGAATTAATCTAGAATTGTTTGCTGTAAATTGATTATATCTATTGCAGTGCCTGGCATTAAGGTTTGTTGTTTTCTTGATTAAGAATCTATAGAGATGGGCTGGGGCTGGGGCTCAGCGGGAGCACACTTGCCTGGCATATGTGAGGCACTGGGTTCAATTCTCAGCACCATGTATAACTAAATAAAGGTCTATCAACAACTAAAAAATATATAGAGAGAGCTCTAGGGTTGTAGCTCAGTGGTAGAGCACTTGCCTAGTGTGAGACCCTAGGTATGATCCTCAGCACCACATAAAAATAAATTCATAAAATAAAAGGTATTGTGTCCATCTACAACTAAAAAAAACAAAAAACAAAAACCTACAGAGTGAAATTGTTTGAGTGATTTGAGTGAATAGAGCATTGAAAAGGGAGGAAGCGTGTGGACATTCTTTATTTCTCACCCTCAACTGCATAAATCGCACCTTTTGCCCAATGAGACAGTGCGATTAAGATGGGGACAATACAGAGGAAGCCCTCACAAGTCCAGGACCCACCACTGTCCAGGTAACCACAACTGGGGATATATTTGACCCCAAGCCAACAGGAATGAGCCTGTTTTCAGCTGCCAAGTCTTCAAATTCATCAGCATTAAACTTGAGATGCAGATTTTCTGGAAGCTGGGAGACTTGAACTTGATCCTGCATAGGTCCTCAATATCATGTTCATTGCTCTGCGGCTTCATGAAGATGGCTGTGATGACTTGGCCAATGTGACCCCTAGCCACAGTGCTCTCAGGTTTCCCAAAGGCACCCCGCATACCTGTCTGACGCCTAGATTGGGGACATCATGAGATGAGAAATATGAAGATCCACTCAAAAGTATTGTCTCCAAGGTCCCTAAGGACAACCCATACAAGCAATAGTCTGTATATGCTACAAAAGAGATGGCTATTTGTAGCCATCACACACTAGTGTTTGTATTTTTTGAGATAGGGTTTTGCTATATGGCTCAGGCTGGCCTTGACTCTTGAGCTCAAATGTTTGTCCTGCCTTGGCCTCCTTCTGGGTAGCTGGGACAGCAACCATAGGAGCCATTACACCTGGCTGGAAAGCCTTCTAGTTTTGACTGAAGCATGTCCTCCTGTAAGAAATGCATTTTCCACATTGTTCCTGTGTTTTTAAATTTTCTTGTCTGTTTCTCTAACTCACAAATGAATCCCTTAGAGGCAAGGATTTTGTGCCTTTCCTCTATCCCCAAGTACTTCACATTAGTGCTGGGCATATGAATGAATGAATGAACGAACTAAATTATTTAATAGGTTCCACTAAAGCATTCAGCTTAGGAAAGTTATGTAGTCATGCTACTAAGCCACACAAACAGGACAAGGCTGGTAGTGGGAGCAAGGTTATTATATATATTAACCCATAATGAAGATTTTCTTTTATTTTACATGTCTATAGAGCTATCATATAATAGCTGCTAGAAGATTCAAGGGCACAATGAACTTGTAGATTAACTGAGATATTAAGATCATCCTGCATGGCAGGCATGATGGTACAAGCCTGTAATCCCAATGGCTCTAGAATTTGAGGCAGGAAAATTGCAAGTTCAAAGGCAGCCTTAGCAAGGCTCTGTCTCAAAAAAAATTTTTTTTTTCTTTTTTTAAGAGCTGGGGATATAGTTCAGTGGTTAAGCAGCCCTGAGTTTGGTTCCTGGTACAAAAAAAAAAAGAAAAAGAAAAGAAAGAAAAAAAAATCCTACATTGTCTGAAACTGGAACAAAACATTGAAAACAGAATTGGCTTGAAAATCTGAGAATTTGGTCATTGTTTACCATGGTTTGGATATGATTTAAATGTGTCTCCCAATGGCCCCTGTGTTAGAAGCTTGGTTCCAGTGTGACAATGTGATGGGACTGTTAAGAAATGGAGCCTACTAGGAGATTATTAAGACATTGGGAGGTGTACTCTCAGAAGAGATTAATATTCTTTCAGAGCGATGGATCCCTCTTGGCTTCCTGTCTTGCTATCTGAACTCTTTCTTGGATGTCATCTACCATGAAGTGATATCACTAGAGGCGCCTTCACCAGAGCCAGCACTAAGCTGTTTGGAATTCAGCCTCCAAAACTATAAACTAAATAAACTTTTTAATAAGTACTCATCCTTAGATATTATAGTAACAGAAAATGGACTAATAACAGCCAGATAGTGTTTTTATCAACATGTCTGTATAATTTTGAAACTTTCAAAGTTTGTAAGTGCTTTCTAAGTTAGTACAATCACTATGCAAATCAGTATGGAGGTTCCTCAAAACACTAGGAATGAAAAGCCTTGAGACCCAGCTAGACCACTCCTTGGTTTATTCAAAAGAATTAACATACTATAGCAATACAGGCATACCCATGTTTATAATGACACAATTCACAAGAGTCAATTATGGAAGCAGCCTGGTGTCCATCAATAGATGAACAGATAAAGAAATTGTGGTTTAAAAAAACAAAAAAGAAAAAGAAAAGAAAGAAAGAAAATGTGGTAATGCATTCCTGTAATCCCAGTGACTCAGGAGGCTGAGGCAGGAAGATTGCAAGTTGGAGGCCAGCCACAGCAATTTAGTGAGGCCCTAAGCAACTTAGCCAGACCCTGTCTCAAAATTAAAAAAAAAAAAAAAGGCGGGGTTGGGGGGGAGGTGACTGGGGACTTAGATCAGTAGCAAAGCACGCCTACTAGTGAAAAACAACAAACTTTTTAAAAAGATCATTTTTAATTGGTGCATTATAATTGCACATAATAATGGGCTTTATTGTTACATATTTATACATGGTCAATTTTATTCCCTAGTATAAAATTTTCTTTTTTTCCCTTCTTCCTCCCTGTGGTAACCTTCCTCTGTACTGGTCTCCCTTCTATTTTCATGAGATATCTCCCACTCCACTCCCCTAGCGGCTGGGATTACAGGAATGCACCACCTCATGGGCTCTCTTGTCAGTTATATTCATCTTCTAAACTCTGCCTAAACAGTCAACTAGTCTTGCCTCTCATCTAGCATGGGATGACTCTGTTTATAGGAATAAACAGCAGAAAGACAATAACCAAGCAAATTTATCTCCTTAGAACCTTCATTTTATATTTGTTTGTTTTTGTTCTTGTTGTTCATCCTTTGGTTGCTTTGTGGTGCTAGGGATTGAGGACCAGATACTTTTTAATACTTGTACTTGACAGAAACTAAATTGATTCTACTGTACTACAGCATCATACATACTGTCCTTATTTTTAATAATCAATAATATGTCAGAGTATGCTCTAAACAAAGATAACAAAGATAGGGCTGGGGATGTGGCTCAAGCAGTAGCGCGCTCGCCTGGCGTGCGTGCGGCCCGGGGTTCGATCCTCAGCACTACATACAAACAAAGATGTTGTGTCTGCCAAAAACTAAAAAATAAATATTAAAAAAAATTCTAAAAAAAAAGATAACAAAGATATCTATAAAGATAAGTAGGTCATTATTGTTGACAAAGGAAGATTTGAGGAAAAAGGAAGAAGAGGTTACTAAAGAGGAAGTGGATGTCTATGTCAAAATTCAAATCCATGAAACCACTAGGTTATACAACAGCTACCAGTAATTTAGCTACAAACTCTCACCAATCCCCATATGCCAAACTAATCCAGAAAGATAAACAGGGCTAAGAACAATCTTTTGTGTTTATATTTATAGACTCCCTCAAGTGTTTTCCTAGCTGATTTGTTTCCATGATTAGAAAGCATCTCTTTGCAGAGTACCTTGGTGCTTCCCTGAAATGAGGATATGCCCTAAAGCAGAAGTTTTCTCTGACACCTCCCCTTAGAGATCATAGCTGCCGCTACCTTGGGTGGAGCTGGTGCAAATATCCTCCTTACTCATTGTATATTGTTTAACACCCAGCAGGATGGAAAGATAAATGACAACCTGTGACTTGGCATTATTACTTTATCTACTTCCTCTAATGGTCAACACCAAGAAGAATAGGTAGGAGAGAGAATTATTTCAGTTTCATGTAGTTAACTGGACACAAAGTAGAAAGTAAAAAAAGAAAAATCAGTTTTGGAACATGAAGTAGACTTCAGGCATTTAAAAAAAGTCATTTAATTTCTATATATCTGAATTCCAGCATTAAATTGGCGGTCATGATATCCATCTTGTAGAATTATTGAAAAAATTAAAACAATGCAAATAAAAAATATTTGATAAACTTTTTTTTTTCTTTTCTTTTTCCTGATACTGAGGTTGAACTTAGGGTGTTTTACCACTGAACTACATCCAGCCCTTTTGATTTTTTATTTTCAGGAGCAGTCTCGCTAAGTTACCCAGGCTAGCCTCAAATTTGTGATCCCTCTGCCTTAGCCTCCCCAGTCACTGGGATTACAGATGTGATCAATTATGGGTTGTTTTCACTTTTGTTTTTGTTTTTGCAGTGCTGAGGATCAAATCCAGGGCCTCATGCATTCTAGGTGAACACTCTACCAGGTAGAACACACCTGTAGTCCCAGTTACTGTGCAAGCTGAAGCATGAGGACTTAATAGACATGTGCAAGGCCCTGAATTTGATTCCCAATAATGCAAAATGCATACACACACACATACACACACACACAGTACAAGATAGGGTAGTCTAGGTTGCTTGCTCAATAGAGATGACATGTGAACAGAAACCCGAATCACATGAGAAAGTGAGCCTCAGGAGTTTGTGAGAACAACACTTCAAACAGAAGGCATTCCAAATGCAAAGACACTGATTCCTGCTTGGAATGAAGTCAAAAGGCTGATTCATCAGGAATGGAATGAAGAAGGGGGCAGAGTGGTAGGAGAACGTATGTTGAGAGATGGCTAGAAGTCTGATCCTGCAGGGCATTGTAAACCTTGGTGAAGGTTCTGGATTATATTTCAAATGTGACAAAAATTCAGGAAACTACAATGCCATTTTAAGGATTTGAGCAAAGGAAAGCCATTAAAGCCCTAAAAATCCCAGGCTTTATCCTCCTTTCTCTCTTCCCCAAGCCCTTAGCAAACACAGCTTTCTTCACCATCTTCATTAGTTTTCCTTTTCTGGCATGTCATATAGTTGAACTTGTGAGGCAGTCTGTGTGTGTTGGTTTCTTTCACTTAGTCATACATGCACTAAAGTTTCTTCAATGTCTTTTTGTGGATAGCTCATTTACTGATGAATAATATTCCGTTACATAGATGTACTCCAGTTTATCCATTTCTCTACTTAAGAACATCTTGGTTGCTTCCAAGTTTTAGCAATTATGAATAAAGTTGCTATAAATATTTTATGGATGGAGGATTTCAACTTATTTGGGTAAATATCAAAAGGGTGATCACAAACAATTTTTTTTTTTTTGTACTGGGAATTGAATCCACAGGGGTGCTTAACCACTGAACCACATCCCCAGCCCTTTTTATTTTTTATTTTGAGACAAAGTCTCACTAAGTTGTTTAGGGCCGGCTAAGTTGCTGAGGCTGGCTTTGAACTTGCCATCCTCCTGCCTCAGCCTCCTGAGCAGCTAGGATTACAGGTGTGTACCACATGCTTAGCCACAAACAAGTATTTTATTTATTATTTTTGCTGTGTTGGGGATTGAACCCAGGGCCTCACACATACTAAGCAAGCATTCTACCACTGAGCTACATCCTCAGCCCCATAAGCAGTATTTTAAATGTCAACTTCTATACAAGTGTTAATAGAGAATATGGACTATTACTTACATGAATTAAAGAGGGTTTTTGAAATTTACCTTAACAATTCTCTAAAACTATGAATGTCCTTCCTTCTCTATGTAGCTATTCTATCAGCAGGATACCCCTGCCTGGGTAACTTACGGGAAAATAGCTACATGATAACTAAAGTACTCATGCTGACTCATATCCACCCTTAAAAAAAAAAAACATAACCACATGCCAGTCTGTGGGCACTTTTCAATGCAATGTTTCATAATTAAAAGGCCTGTGTTCTTTTAGCAGGGTTCTTCCCTAATTTTATTGGCCCTCCAGCCCCATAAAACATAACCCCCCAGGAGAAATTTATCAAGTTCTCTAGAGGGAAAAAGACTATTGAAGCTCCAAGGTGGTATTTATTAATGTGGAGTTCCAAAATGGACGAGGCAAGTACAACAAAAGTAAATGCAAATGTTATATTTCAGTCTACTTTTCTGAGGGCAGGGGGCCACAATGTCTTATCACAGTCTCTAGAAAAGTAGTATAGTATAACACCTAAGAAACAACTGGAGAGATTGCCAAACATTGAGAGTTGTAGAGGAACGGGGAGAAAAATCTGCCTCTCCTTGGGTGCTCAGGAGAACTACAGGGTGGAAACTGCAGGCATTGTTTCCTACTATTCCCACCCTTCAGGATGGTCTGGCCTCCTCTCCACATGCAATTAAAAAGTACAAGTTCAGTGTAAATCACAGACTTCAATTCCTTCCTAGCAAGGGGGAGCTTAAGAGTAAACATCTTCAGAGTTTTGGTTTAGTGCCCAAATGGGATTAGGGTATTTTAGCAAAATGTACACATCCTCAGAACAGGCCATAGTCAGAAGAAACTAAAATTTTCACCTTCACTTGTCCAAAAGCAGTCATTATAATATTTTAGCATTTGCCTTTAGTAATTCTAGGAGGAAGAGATGTGAAACAGTGGAGGCAAAGTTCTCTTAAGCTAAATTGAGAACTGGTTTTCTCTTCTTATCAAAACCTTCCATATTATGTGTATTATGGGTGTGACTACTGGGGATTGAATCCAGATGTGCTTTACCATAGCTTATCCCCATCCTTTTTTATTTTTCACTTTCAGACAGGGTCTTGCTAAGTTGTCCAGGCTGGCCTTGAAACTGTGATCCTTCTGCCTCAGTGTCCCAAGTAGCTGGGATTATAGTCATGAGCCACTGTTCTGGAATACTACGTGCATTGATCAAGTTTTTGTGGTTATTGTTATCGTTGTCATTTTCTTTGAGTACTTATTGCCTATTACACAGTATCCCAGCCACTGTGTTTGGATTAAGTGTATGATTTGGTGCTGTTCTACTGCATATGCTTAATGTAATTTTTCTGTGTTGCAAAAAATCACTCTCCCAAATACACCTCTTTTTCAGAAAGAACCCATGCTGTTGACCTTCTTTTGTTGTTGTTTTTGCATTCTTTTTTTTTTTAACCTTTATTTATTTATTTCTATGTGGTGCTGAGGATTGAACCCAGTGCCTCATATGTGCTAGGCAAGCACTGTACCACTGAGCTACATCCCCAACCCTGACCTTCTTACTTTTGAACCTCTAGCTGAGACAGTCACAGAAGTATTTGGATGAGGCGGGCCCAGAAACCAAAGAATCTCTTCACTGTCTCCCCCTAGGTTAGCACCGCCTGCCTATGGTTTTTTTTTTTTTTTTTAAGAGGCTGCGTAAGCCAGTGCAGACGTGCACTGAAGACCGTCAGCAGGTCAGCTGAATCTCCACAGCAACCAGCTCCATCACTCAGAGCTGACCACATGCTCCTGTCCCTTCTTTTTCTACTTTTCCCCTCCTCCTATGGAATTTATTTTTGTGTTGCTGCTGCCTAGAGATGCAGCCAGTATCTCCCTCATCATTCTGTTTTACTTCATCCTTTGGCTTTCTGTCATTACTTGGCATGAATCTGCAAAATCTCATGGGTGTGCAAAATCTTTCGTATTTCTTGTATGGTGGGATACAAATTTATTGGATGAAATGTACCTATTTTTAAAATGTGTGGAAGTGTTGATGTCAATGGCTTGATCCTAGAATTCTGTAACTGTTTAGATGTTAGATTGTGGGGAAATTATTTTAATTGCAATATGTAATCACATTTTATACTTTTTTTCCACCATGTTACTGGGGATTGAACCCAGGGGCACTTTACCACTGAGATAATTCCTCAGCACTTTTTAATTTTTGAGACAGGGTCTCGCTAAACTGCTGAGGGCTGGCTAAATTGCTAAGGCTAGGCTTGAGCTTGCCGTCCTTCTGCCTTAGTCTTAGTTGCTGGGATGACAGGTGTGTGGCCTAGTGCCTGATATATTTTATATTCTTTAAATACTCAGTTCAAGGCTGGGGTTGTACTCAGTGGTAGAGTGCTTGCCTAGAAGGGGTGAGGCCCTGGGTTCGTTTTTTCAGCACCACATATAAATAAATGAAATAAAGGTCTATCAACAACTTAAAAAAAAAAAAAAAAAAACAACCTATGTTCAGGGCAGACTTTTAAATCCAGTTTAATTCCTATTATATATAAGTGGAATGCTTTAAGCTAATTGGGAATAAGCAAGTTTATAACCTACAACTAAAAAAAATTAAAATAAACAAATAAATACAACTAAGGTATCATGTCCAACTACAATTAAAATAAAATAAAGTTAAAAAGATAAATGTTTTTTCAAAATTCAGAGGAGAGAGATAATCCATTAAATCCTCTAACCTAACTTTTCTTTTAAATATTTATGTTTTAGTTGTAGATGGACACAATACCTTTATTTTATTTATTTATTTTTATGTGGTGCTGACCATCAAACCTAGGACCTCCAACGTGCTAGGGGGAGCGCTCGACCACTGAGCCACAATCCCAGTCCTTGTTCCCTTTCAGTACTATTAAAAAGCAGCAATAGATCAGTGTATTGGCAACAAGAATGAATAAAAACAAATGGTCTAAAAAATCTGCAAGAGGGCCAGGCAGGGTGGCGCACATCTATAATTCCAGCAGCTTGGGAGGTTGAGTCAGGAGAATCTTGAGTTCAAAGCCAGCCTCAACAAAAAGCAAGGTGCTAAACAACTCACTGAGACCTTGTCTCTAAATAAAATACAAAAAACTGGGCTGGGGATGTGGCCCAGTCGTGGAGTGCCCTGAGTTCAATTCCCGGTATCCCCACCATGCAAAAAAAAAAAAAAAAAAATCTGCAAGAGGATATAGGTATAGATTCATTCATAGATACACTATGTTGCCAGGCCTAGTTTTAGCCATTGGCATACTGTGGTGGATGTGGTTGGGGAACTCCATTCCTTAATTGCATGGATCTTAAATTGTGGCTGGGTTTGCATTTTATTTTCTTGTGTTCACCCTCCTCACCCACTTATTTCATTTTTTAAAATATTACTACTACTACTACTACTACTACTACTACTACTACTTCTACTACTACTACTTCTACTACTACAGCAATGGGGATTAAACCCAGGGAACTCTACCAATGAGCTGCATCCCAAGCCTCTTTCATTTTTTATTTTAAGAAAACTCTTGCTGGCCTGGGGTTGTAGCTCGTGGTAGAGCACTTGCCTAGCATGTGTGAGGCATTGGGTTTGCTTCTCAGCACCGCATACAAATAAACAAATAAAATAAAGGTCCATGAACAAATTAAAAAAATATTAAAAAAAGAAAGAAAGAAAACATCTGGATGTTTCCAGGAGCTATGCTCCTGCTTCAGCCTCTTGAGTAGTTAGGATTAGTACCACACCCATCCTGGCTAACAATAAATTTGATATTATCAACTTGATTTACTACAAGAAATCTTAAAGTACTTGGCTATAGAGTTTGAGGCAGAACAAATTGTCTAACTGTATTACATTTTATTTCTGTAGGTTAAGAGAAAGAGGGCTGGGGATGTGGCTCAAGCGGTAGCGCACTCTCCTGGCATGCGTGCGGCCCGGGTTCGATCCTCAGCACCACATACAAACAAAGATGTTGTGTCCGCCGATAACTAAAAAATAAATATTAAAATTCTCTCTCTCTTTCAAAAAAAAAAAAAAAGAAAGAAAGAAAGAAAGATGTAGCCAATGAAAGTTAAGAAAAAAATACCTCAGACAACCAGCATATCTTCATCCCTATTCCCACCCCTTCTTAAGAAGGTTGTCATAAACAGGAAGTATGGCCTGGGTACAAGAAATCTAGAGGCAGATGATAAGTGGCTGTTCAGAGGTTGTAGGAAAAGGGAGACATCTTTTTCTAGTATTTCAGTGAAGATTTTATTCTCAGGTTATTAGAGAAAATCCTCATAGATGGAGGGAAGATGAGGATGGCAGGAAGAGGGAGGGAAAGCTCTTGAAATTTATCAGTGTTTTCTTTGCTTACAGAAAAACACAAGGAGAAAAGTGGAGTCTTCCTCAGGAATAATGAATGGCTTTAGAAAGATAATTACCTTTCTGTTCAGTTAGACTAGGGGTCTGCAAACTGTGACAATAGGGCCAAATCCAATTTAACACCTGTTTTTTTCTTTTTCTTTTTAGTGCCAAAGATGGACTAGGGCCTTGCACATGTTAGTCAAGTCCTCTACCATTGAACTACATCATAGCCCCCCCCCCAATATCTGATTTTTACCACCATAAACCAATTTTTTTTTTTTTACATGTTAGATGGTTGGTAGAGAGTCAAAAAAAGAGTAATATTTTGTGATTATGAAATTATATAAAATTCAAATTTCAATGTCCAAAAATAAAATTTTATTGGAACACAGCCAGGCTCACTCATTTACAAATTCACAATGGCTGCTTTTTCATGATACCAGCAGAAGTAGGTAGTTATAACAAAGACTGTATGGCCCATAAATCCTAACATATTTATTATCTGACCCTTTACAGCAAAACTTTTGCCAACTCCTGATTTAGACAATAGATGAATCAAATGAAATGATATGATAAAGTTCTGAGATGATAGGGTCATATTAGCCCCAAGTCAGGGGAAGAAATGGGAATGGGCACTGTGGTAGCAAAGGGTGAATGAAGAAAGAAAGAATGGGTGGGAAATACACTTTTTTTTTTTTCCCCTCTAGTGCAAGGGATGGAACCCAGGATTTTATGCACTGAGCTACAGTGTGGTAGCTCATGCCTGTAATTCCCAGCTGGAGGCTGAAACAGGAGGATTGCAAGTTCGAAGCCAGCCTCAGCAAAAGCGAGAAGCTAAGCAACTCAGTGAGACCCTGTCTCTAAATAAAATACAAAATAGGGCTGGGGATATGGCTCAGTGGTTGAGTGTCCCTCAGTTCAATCCCCGGTACCCATCGAAAAGATTTTTTTTTCTTTATTTATTTAGTGGTACTGGGGTTGAACCTAGAGGTGCTAAACCACTAAACTACATCCCCAAACATTTTTATTTAATTTTGAGACAGAGTCTTGCTAAATTGCCCAGTCTGATCTTGAACTTGCAATTCTCCTGCTTCAGAATTCCAAGTTATTGGGACTACAGGTATGCACTACTGCACTCAGCTTAAATTTTGAGATGGGGTCTGGTTAAATTGCCCAGGCTGGCCTCCAACTTGGAATCCTCTGTCTCAGCCTTCCCAGTAACTGGGATTCCAGATGTGTGTGCCACCACACCAAGCTGGGATATTTTGAGTTGTAAAAATCCAAAAAAGTGTGCCTACCAAAATGAAGATGCCAAAAGCCCGAGATTAGGAAATAGAGGGGTTTTTTCCTCCAAATTTCTCTCATTTCATATAACAGGGAATGGGAGAAACACCAGTGTTGAGGGTGCCTTCTACTTCAGGACATTGGCTGAATAAACTGGTTTCCTAGTTCACTGAGAGATGATAGACTCTTGGTTCTTTTTACTTATTTAGAAGCACAGTGTAGATATTCTATCACTTAAATCCCTAGTGGTTATTCTGAACATAGTGCTGCCCTTCATGTTATTAGAAGAGGAGAACTTAGGACTGGATTAGAGAATGGTTAAAGAAAGACATCTTCAATTCCAATTTCCCTGTCTATCTACCTTAGCTACATGGGAATATTCTGTGACCCTTCAAAAGGTGGGAAGCATACTTCATTTTTATATAATGACCGAAGATGATATAGGCAGGGGGGCTGTAAGGATGACTGAAGTGCATAGTAATGTACTAATAAGACTGTTACCAGGGATTTTTTTATCGTCTAAAAAATAATATTTCTTTTTCAAATTGCAGAAATGGAAGTCTCCATTTCCAACTTTGGAGAAAAGTTGGAAAATGAAAACTGGAGGGAGCCCCAGAGTTACCATCACATCCCCCCATCTACCAAATGATGTGATAAAAGGAATGGGATGTGGGTAACAGCATAGCAATAAGGACCTCAGTGGAATTAGTCCTTGAATAAATCAGTATAAATGGAATACTAAACATAAGTTAGTCATTTGTTTATTCTATACTTAACTGATTATATTATCGATACTAGATGCTGAGTCATATTTTTAAATACACTCTGGGATCCTGTTATAAAACTCAAGCCCTACATGACTTTTGAAGCCCCGAATAATTCTATAATATAAATAAATGATTGTTTTAATGAATTTGTTTGCAAATTCATACTGGGAAGAGGATAATAGGGTAGTTTAAAGCACAACATGCTTGAGTTTCCTAATATTGACTTACACTATGCCACATGCTTTTCCAAAGAAAAGAATCATGTGTTGAGGGTGACTTCTACTTCAGGACATTGGCTCTATAAACTAGTTTCCTCGTTCACTGAGAGGAGAAAGAGAGAGAGAGAGAGAGAGAGAGAGAGAGAGAGAGAGAGAGAGAGAGAGAGAGAGAGAAAGAGACTCCAATACATCTATCTAAATTCCTCAAATGCTTATAGTAAGCGACATGAAGGGCACTATTAAGTGCATAACTGTAATGCACAAATAGGAGGTCATGATACATAAATCACCTCATTTTTTAAATGTGGCAGGCTTCCATGTTTTTCAACATAATGTGAAAAGGACAAGAAAGATAAATAACAACAGAGAAATTTGTTTATATCTCAACAGTAAGGAAAATGAGGCAGGTACTTGATTTTGCATTCCCCTGCTTTCCTAGTTTCCCCTCTCAGGAACTTCTGCAATGGCAGGCAGGGTACAAACAACTCCAATTAGCCAGCAAGTTGCTTTTTCTCCATTTCCTCATACAATTCTCTTCTTTGACTCCCTTATTCTTACTGTTCCTCCATCCTCAATCCTTTGGTGTTATTTTGCTCTCCCCTATGCTGGGGATCTAACCCAGGGTCTCACACACGCTAGATAAGCCCGCTACCACTGAGCTACATCCTCATTCATCATTTCCAGTCTCCTATCTTTCTCAACGTTTTGATTACTTCAAAATAGCCCTTTCTCCGTCTTTTCTCGGTCCATCCCTACACTAAGAAGATACTTTCCCCGTGTCCTGTGTTCCATTCACTCTTTTTCTTTCTTTTTTAAAGAGAGATTAATATTTATTTATTTATTTATTTTTAGTTTTTGGCGCACACAACATCTTTGTTTGTATGTGGTGCTGAGGATCCAACCGGGCTGCACGCATGCCAGGCGAGCGCGCTACCGCTAGAGCCACATCCCAGCCCCCATTCACTCTTTTTCTTCTAAACTCTCGGCATGCCTTTCCACATTTCCATGCTTTTCATTTTGATCTCTCCCTCCTTAGCCAACTGACCCCAAATTGGCCCGAGGTAGAAATCAAACGCAGAAACAGAAAATCGTGCGCGTGCGTCAGTGAATCGAGAATGAGAAGAGAGAACACAGCTCCGCGCCCCTCTCTGGGGACTACTAGGGCGGGGAAGTGATGCTAGCCTGCGGCGGGCGCCGTGCCACCCTGCACGTCCTCTGCAGTCACAGGAAGGCGCTGATCACGCGGAGCTCGCCGACCCGCCCTGGCCACATGCTGTGAGGAATCGCAGGAGCGTCCACCCGATTGGCCAGAGCAAGTCGCAATTTTCAGGAATCCTAGGCATCTCAAGGGAGCTGCAAAAGAGTCTTGCCTTAAGGGCAGATGGTTCTGTTCAAGGCAACTGACTCTCCAACATCATTTTAACATCACTCAGCAGGGTCAATTTCTGCTTCCTTACTCCATCTTACTATGACAGCACTGCCTCTTCAGCGCAGGTCTCCTCCCGCCCCCCACACACATTCCACATTTCAGGCTTCCTAGTTGCCTCGTATTTTTACCAAATCTTTCTCTGCATAATGCCCTACAACATACTGATTCGTTTCCTGAAAGTTAATTTTATTTATGTATAAAATGTATACAGTAACTACGTCCATACATTTTAGGTGTACAAGTCGATGACTTTTGACGGATACTTAATCTTTTATTCCTGTAACCATCGCCTCAATAAGCACATAGATTCGCATCTTATAAAATTCCCTTTGCACCTGATTCTTGCTGCAGTTACTAGGTCATTTTTCAATCACATATTAAATAAATACTTTGTATGAACTAAACACTAGAACTACCAAAAGAAGAAATTACAGCAACTCACTTTAAAAGGGAAGACACATATATTAAGAGGTATTCTCCTCCACCCCGCCCCGTTTTCTCTCCCGAGATCGAACCCACAGGCGCTTTACCAGTGACCCACATCTCTAGTCATTATATTTTTTTGAGATGGTCTCCCACATCACTGAGGATGGCCTCCAACTTGCGATCCTAGTGCCTCAGCCTCTGGAGTGGCTGGAATTACCCGTGTGAGTCGCCACCGTGCCCTGCGAGGTATAGGTATTTTGTTTTGTTGGTCTTAACCTATGTACAATATTTCTGATAACTGATTACCCCCACCCCAACACCACACTTATTAGACCCTTAGACAACTTGGTTGGCTGACTAATCCTTCCGGAAAAACACATTGTTTTATTTTTTCCTTCTTCCTCAGGAAGGCTGAGGGTGAAAGAAACACATTAGACTTAGAATAGCTGCTAAAAAGAAAGCAGGATGGGAATGTGGGAAGAATTTCCTGGAGGCTTGGGAGGGGGCCTGCCCTGATGAGAGTGGGACTATCACAGGCAGTTTCAAGAACAAGTGGATACAGGTCTGGGAATGTAGCTGTAAAGGCTACTGGAAGACTCCTTGGGCAGGGGGACAGGATGTAAGCCCCTGGAATAGACTGTAAAAGAAAATGTCATCACGGACCATTGAGTTTAATGAGACACATTAGGCTACTGAGAAAAGTTAAAAGACAGTAGAAGTCCTCTCCTCCCCAAAGGGTGTGTTGTGTGTGGCAGGGTGAAAAATCAATCTAAGACAAACAGTAGGCACAAGGACACAAAGATGAAAAATAAGAACAAAAGGAAGGAAGGGAGCACATAAAGAAGAAAAAAGAACAATTAGAAAAAGAAAGAAAAAAAAAAAACACTCAGATTTCTCGAAATGTTGATGTAAACCTGGCCCTCTTCCTGAACCAGTGACACAGGGTTTCCACTTCCCTTTTACTGTCATATTGCTAAAGTGTAGAAACCCAGACATCTTGATCATCAACTTGGAATTAGGGGATAACCTCTAGATCTACTCATTAAATGTTCAACTTACTAAAGATTTTCTTTTTAAACAGTACCAGAATTGAACCATTTCAAAAGAAAGAATTTGTCTTCCTTTTAAACTTAAGTATAAAATATATACTTCAGTTAAAATGCAGGTAAAAAAAATAAACTTAAGTATAGATGTAGGTGAATATTTGTATCTGTATTCACCTATAAAATACCTACCCAGATCTGGATTCTAGAACATTTCTACCTCCCAGAGGCTTTCCTTATGCCAGATTATAGACTATAGCCTCCATCCCAAGAGAAACCACTATACTGATTTCTAACATCAATTAATTTTGTTGTTCTTGATCTTTATATGGAATCATAGAATACATACTATTTTGTTATAGGTGGATGCAATATCTTTATTTTATTTTTATGTGGTGCTGAGGATTGAACCTAGTGCCTCAAGCATACTAGGCAAGTGCTCTACCACTGAGTCACAACACCAGCCCTGTACTATTTTTTAAATGTATAGACCTTTATTTTATTCATTTACTCATATGTGGTGCTGAGAATCGAACCCAGTGCCTCACACATGCTAGGCAAGCGCTCTACCACTGAGCCACAGCCTCAGCCTCCAGCCTTGTACTATTTTGTGCTAGAATTTTTTTTTTAATTGAACATAATGTCTGAATATTATTGGAATGTATCAGTAGTTTGTTGCTTGTTGTTGAGTAGTACTCATTAATATGTCAAAATTTATTGTCCATTCTTCCTTTGATGAACATATAATTTCTTCTATTTTTGAGCTATTAAACACATTCCTGTCATTTGTCAATTGTATGAATGCTTTTCTTTTGATATAATTAGGAATGAGATACTGAGTTTTTATTGTTTGGCAATAAACAATAAATTCTAAACAAAAATAAGTGTGCTACATCTTTGTCTTTATATGGGTATGGCATTTAAAAAAAAATCTTTTAGGGCTGGGGTGTAGCTCCATGGTAGAGCACTTCCTTATGCGTGAGGCCCTGGGTTTGATCTCCAGCAGTGAAAACAGCAAAACTCAAACAAAACACAAAACTTTTTGTATATATTATTTTAGTTAATCTGCAAAACACTTTTGTGCAGTAAGTAGAGTAGGTATTATCATCTCCATTTTATAGATATAGAAAGTGAACTCAGAGAGTTCAAATGCCCAATATTAAGTCACAGAATTAATAAGTTGTAAATTAGGACTAAAAAATCATATTTCCCGATTCTTTAAAGTTTATTTTTCCTTATGTATTCCTTTTATTTTTATTGGCCTCATGTGAATGGACAGGTCACCCAGCCATCTAGTTTGCCCAGAACTATCCTGGCTTTAGTACTAAAAGGCCCTGGGCCAACCTGGATGGTTAATCACTCTACAAAGTGATGCAAGGAGTAAAATGGTTATCAAAGCTTGCAAATGGGCAGATAAAAAACAAAACCTACCTGATTTATTTAATTTAAGATCATTCATTCCCAGAGCAAAAAAAAAAAAAAAAAAAGGATTTAAAATTTTTTTTTTTTTTAGAGAGAGAGAATTTTAATATTTTTTTTTTTTTTAGCTTTCAGCAGACACAACGTTTTTGTTTGTATGTGGTGCTGAGGAACGTTTTTGTTTGTATGTGGCGCTGAGGATCGAACCCGGGCCGCACTCATGCCAGGCAAGCGCGCTACCGCTTGAGCCACATCCCCAGCCCAGGATTTTTAATTTTCAATCAAAGGAACAATGCAATAGTAATACATTTATGTACTACATATATCAATTGTACCCCTTGACTCTACTCAAAGTGTGGTCCATGGGCCAGCAGCATTTAGTATTTCCTGAGAGCCTATTAGAAGTGCAAATCCAGGCCCTACCACACATCCATCCCCCTAAACTTACAGAATCAGGATCCCTAACAATGGAGCTCATGAATTTGTGTCTAATGAATTCTCTAAGTTGGGTCAAAGAAAGCACTGAGAAATAAGAGCCGAAGTTTGAGAACAACTGTTCTAGTCAATTTCCTTTACAAATATAAAGAAGCTCATATGGTTTTAAAGATATCTGGGCAGGTTAAGCTCGGTGGTGCACACCTATAATCCTGGCTACTCAGGAGACTAAGGCAGGAGGATCCCAAGTTGAGGCCAGTCTGGGCAACTTAGAGAGACCCTGTCTCAAAATAAAAAGTAAAAAGGGCTGGGGATGTAGAGCACCTGGGTTGAATCCCCTGTACTGCAAAAGATCTCTGGCAGAATGATTCCATTACTTCACTGAGTAAGCTTTCACTATACGAAATGTTGTTTTTCTGAAATTTTTTATTTATTAAATTTCCTTCTTTATTCCTCCTCCTCCCACCACCCCCGCCTCTTATTCTTTTGGTACTAGGGATTGAACTTAACCACTGAGCCACATCCTCAGCCTTTTTTTAATTTTTATTTTTGAGGCTTTAGAGCCTCACTAAGTTGCTGAGGCTGGCCTTGAACTTGCAATCCTCCTGCTTCAGTCTCTGAAACCACTGGTATTACAGGTGTGCATCATCGTGGCTGGCTTATTATTTATGAAAATTTTCATCTAACATTCTGTTCCTAAATGAGAGTTAAATATCATTTCAGGTTTTTTTTCTTTCATTTTCTAAAGTCATTCGTGTACTTCTTAAATTATGGTGTCCAGAACTAATTTTGGTTAAAAACAAAACAAAACTGTAGAAAATAAAAAGAAAGACCTTGTAGTTACAATGTGACTATTAACAAATCTTAATAATTATTTTCAAGGTACATTAGAAACTGTACAGGTATAAGAATCAATAAACCTAGAAATAGAAAGAGTACTACATCTAGATCACAGGGAGAGGAAACAGATAACAAATCAATACATAACAGATAGGATATGCTGAATGAGTTCTGCCAGCAGGACCTAGCCTTGAGTTCCTTTTGGGTCCTAGGGTTTTTGTATAACATGACTGATCTCAATCGACATAGTTTATACTCTGTTCTAGAACTCAATTCAAATACTCACCCTCCAACTCCAATCTATCTTTTCTTTGCCCATCTAATTTAGCCCTCTCTTCTTGTTCTTCCCCTCATGTTTTCCACCTAGAGTAAGGGTTGCAATGGGGAGAGTATTGTCATAGTAGGATACCTGGTAAAGAAAAGCAATGACAGCAGCATAATAGGAAAGAGTACAGAAAGAAAAGAAAAAGAAAAAGACTAGGGCAAAAGGAATAGGCACTAACATAGATGAGATAGAGATAATCAAGAGAGAAACTACACAAGTGATACAGTGATATAAATAAACATCCTTATAGAAATGGATAAAGGCATTGTCCACAGTTAGAGGAACAAACGTAGAGGAACCAAGAAAACAAACCTAAGGAAACTCAGAAACCTAAATATATGTAGAGACACAGGAGAGGAGAACACAGTCAGATGATGAACCAGATTATTCATGATTCTGCAGAAAGCAGCTGCAGAAAGATTTTGGCAAAGAGCAGACAGTTCCTAGGAAATGTGTATTTGTTCTCATCTGCCTCCGTGAGTCATTATTATTTCCAAGGAAGGAACCAATGGGAGGTTATAAAGAGGGTACCTTCACTTCTGTGCTTCCACTTCCTTTCCTTGCTAGTGGTCTTCTGACATACATAGAAAGAAACCTCCCTAAGACAACCAAATTCTAGGAATACTTCCCTTAGATATAACCATAACCTTTGTCTTTATTATTCTTTTATCTCTTCAATATGTGTATCTTAAAATTTTCACAATTCCTTCTTTCTTCTCTTTCCCCTCCATTTCCCAAGGTGTTATAAGCCACTAACTTAGTGTTCCTTATGTCTATTCCATTCTCTTTTTCATGTCTCCTTTTATCTAATGGCATCTTTGTCCCTACCCTCTCCCATCCTAGCTGTAAATTTTGTTTCTTTTACTTCTACTCTCTATTTTCACTGATTAGTCAAGCTCATACTTGCACATCTTAACCTTTGGATGAGATAACATCTTAATAATAATAATAATAATAATAGACAACAACAATGTTCCAAGACTATGGAGATTTGAATGAGGTTTTTTATAAAAGTGATGATGAAAAAATAAAACATACACTTGTATATATCAAGAAAGCCTGGGCTGGAGTTGTAGCTCAGTGGTAGAGCATTTGTCTTGCAAGTATGAGGCACTGGGTTCGATCCTAGCACCATATAAAAACAAATAAAGGGGGGCTGGGTTTGTGGTTCAGTGGCAGAGCGCTTGCCTCGAACATGTGAGACCCTGGGTTCAATCCTCAGCACCACATCAAAAATAAATAAATAAAATAAAGGTTAAAAAAAAAAAGGCATTGAGTCTATATACAACTAAAAAAAGAAAAAAAAAGAAAGCCTACAAAATGCAGAGTGCTCTGCTAAATGATACAGAAAATTAAGTCCCTGCCCTTAAGTTATAAACTGGTTATGGAGAGAAGATAAAGTGTGAATAAAGATAGAGTCAAGAAATATTTTGCATGTGGGAACAATCTAGAAAGGCATCTTGCAGTTAAACCACAGTGGATGCCCAAAACTGTGGATAGTACTAAACCCTATATATTTTTCCTATACATACATAGTTATGTCATGCTTTCCCCTTTTCACTTAAAAAGCAATACTTTCCAGTTTCTCTTTGTTTTGTTTAATTTGAGACGAAGTGTCTCGAAGTGTCTCACTACATTCCAGGCTGGTCTCTAACTCATGAGCTCAAGGGATCATCCTGCCTTAGCCTCCTAAGTAGCTGGGACTACAGGTATGTGCCACCAAGCTTGGTTGACAAATCACTACTCTTGTACTTTAGAAGTCACTGTTAAATAGTAAAGTTAGGATTACTGGAACACAAACACCTTGTTCACAGTCAATTTCATAATGGAGATCTTTGGATGAGAAAACATCTTAATAATAAAAAAAAAAAAAAGTTCTGAGACCATGAAGATTTGAATGAGGTTTTTTTATAAAGGTGATGATGAAAAAATAAAATATATACACTTGTATATATCAAGAAAGCCTATAATTGTCTATAGTGGGTAGCATTTACAGTGCGATAGGCTGGACAAAGTGATAATTCATATTCCTAGTGGGATGGAATGGGACATTGTGAGACTTCATCACACTAATCAGAATGGCATGCAATTTAAAGCTTGTAAATTATTTATTTCTGGAATTTTCCACTTAATGTTTTAGGACCACAGGAGACTGTGGGTAACTGAAACAGTGGAAAAGAAAACCACTGGCAAAATGGGACTACTATATTTGGAATAGACCTTGGAATGTTAGATTAATCCATTTTGTCCATCATCCCAGATGTGGAACACCTATAAAAACTTAAATGTAGTATGTAATATAATATATAATTATATAATAAATAACTATAAGTATCATATATATACATATATGCTCTGTATTATGATTTCCAACCTATTTTAATGCACCTGTGTCAATCTCATTGAAAGATTTGCAGAATTGAAAACTTGGGATTTAACTGATTAAGAGATAAGAGACAGGGGCTGGGGATGTGGCTCAAGCGGTAGCACGCTCGCCTGGCATGCGTGCGGCCCGGGTTCGATCCTCAGCACCACATACAAACAAAGATGTTGTGTCTGCCGAGAACTAAAATAAATAAATAAATAAATATTAAAAAAAAAAAGAGATAAGAGACAGAGAGAAGGGAATTTTCATAACATGAAATGGCCTGGGGAAATGTATACGGTAGAAAGTTTGTAGGGAAGACTGAGGAATAGCTTAGTCCATTTTATCAAAGGAGTTGGCTACTTATGGGAGTCTAGTAAGAAGTAATCCTGGTAAAACAAGTTTGGGCTATGCTGCAACAGTCTTTGAATATGAGTGGTGTTCTTTTGTAAGCTCATTCACTGGTGGAGAATGAAGTAATGTAGTAGGGATTGAATCCAGGGGCACTTTACCACTAAGCTACATTCCCATCCCTTTGCCCAGGATGGTCTCAAACTTCCAATTCTCCTGCCTCAGCCTCCTAAATAGCTGGGATTATATACCTGCCCCATTGTGCCAGATTTTTTTTTTTTGTCACAGAAACTACATCTTACTTGTACTCCAGATGTGAAATGCATCACTTCTATCTCATATGCTCTGCCCCAATTAAAAAGTCTTCTTGCCATGTGTGTTGGTGTACGCCTGTAAACCCAGCTACTTGGGAAGCTAAGGCAGGAATCTCAAATTTAAGGACAGCTGCACAGCTTAGAAAAACCCTGTTTCAAAATAAAAAATAAAAAGGGTTGGAGATATTGCTCAGGTGGTAGAGCATCCCAGTACCACAAAACACACACACACACACACACCCCTCATCCTTTTCTATGTCTACCCACCCCATCCTCTGCAGTGCTAAGGATGGAATTCAGGGTCTTACATTTGCTAGGCAAGTGCTCTACCACTTAGCTATACCCCCAGCCCATATGCATTTTCTGATTTTGCCTTTCCATTGATTCCCTTACCCCCCACCTTGAACTCCAACTTGGTTGTTTCACTTCACTATTAACTGTCCATTGTTTCAGTTAGAAGTCTTTCTGGATAGAAACCAAATTGGTACCATGATGGAAATCGTTTTCTGCAAACAACTGGCTCTCACTTCTAGTTCTAGAACAGACATGTTGAAAGTTAGAAAACCCAGGCATCAGCACAGACTATGAGAATTGACTTGCTATGCTACAGACTATATTAAAACTTGTTGGGCTGGGGATGTGGCTCAAGCGGTAGCGCGCTCGCCTGGCATGCGTGCGGCCTGGGTTCGATCCTCAGCACCACATACAAACGAAGATGTTGTGTCCGCCAAAAACTAAAAAAATAAATAAATATTTAAAAAAAAAACAAAAACAAAAACAAACAAACAAAAAAACTTGTTGAGCCATTAAACCTGTCTCAGTTCTCTAATTCTAAAAGGTGATCTTACTGTCAAAGGAGAAGGACTCTAGCCATTTTATTCTTTGCAATCTCAATAGTCCTATAATACAACTTCTACATAGATACTTCATGATTCATGCATGTAAAGCAATGGAAAAAAGATGACAAATTATAAATATTTCAATTACTGAACAAGTATTTGATTATCATTCTTCTTTTAAATACATACTTGAAACTTCCAAATTTTTGGAAGATTTCCTTGGTACTTACATTCAATAAATATCTGAATGAATGAATCTTTAGCTATAAACATAAAGGTACTGGGGAAAGATTATTTTTACCTTTAAATTCTGAGGGTAACAGCTGGAACTTGAAGAATTAGAAGCATTTGAAAGGATCTACTTAGCTGCTTCTGGGTATAGCTGAGAAAGAATTTATTTCTCCCCTTTCACCTTTTAAACTCTATCATAACTTGTTCATTTCAGGTACCCTGAGAATGAAGCTCTTAGTTGTTTCTCTTTGATCTTGACAGCTGCAGTCAATATGAAGAACTACTAAAATAGCCCCAGGAAAAGACTCAAACAATCCCACCATGGAGGACGTGCAAGAAAGAGCATTCCTCTTTGTCTCCCACACCATTACCTCTAGATACAATCAGTGGCAGGACAGTGACTTCTGCTCCACTTATCTTACCAATAACTAACGAGTCAACATGATTAGTACAGTCACATCCTAAAATAACCACATGCCTGGTTGTGGCTCCTGAAAGATAGAACAGAGCTCCTAGTTTACGCTGTATTTACCTAATATTAAAATATGATAGAAAAATAGTAGGTTTATTCACCTGCTCAAGAAAAATGACCTTTCAACTGGAAAGAATGTAAAACACGAGGAAAGAAGCTAAAGGCCAGGGGGGCAAGACAGTATAATTTTGCTTTCAGTAACAATATAGAAAGAATGTCCAAATTTAATTGCTGGGCACTGTTAATAATCTGAAAAACATAAGAACTGGGAGAGGTAACAGAAAAATGAAGACTTTTTTGGGGGTTGGAGGTACCGGGGATTGAATCCAGGGGTGTTTTATCACTGAGCTGAGTCCCTAGTCCTTATTTATTTATTTTTAAATTTCACATGGTCTAGCTAAATTGCTCAGGCTGGCTTTGAATTTGCGACCCTTCTCAGAGCTCCCTCAGATCCTCCTCAGACTGCTGAGTCACTGGGATTACAGGGATATACCACCTTACCTGGCTTGAAAATTTTTCAAGTGGAAAAAAGTAATGCTTCATTATTTTTCCACCAAATTCTAGAGGAATTACTAACATATAGTTGGCATGTAATAAAATGAGAAAGCAGTGATTATCTGGAAGTAGAATTAATTCATTAAAACATGTTAAACTTTTCCCAATAAGGTTAATAAAATCAAGGAAGTTGTAAAGTCCAGGGTTTCCAAATCCAGGTACTATTGACATTCTTCGTTATGGGTTCTGTCCTGTGTATCATAGGCTGTTTAGCAGCATTCCTGGCCTCTAAACCTTAGATGTCAGCACTAAATTTGCCACATTTGAGACAACCAAAGCTATCTCCAAAAATTGCCAAATGTCCTTGGGAAGCAAAATGACCACTGGTTGAGAATAATAACTGTCTTTTCAAAATTGTACACCTTAATTTCAATAAGGCATTTGAAATTTGGTTTCAGGAAGATTTCTGAAGAAAATCTCTTTTACCCATGTGTAAAAGGCTGAAATACCCCACTCATCTGAAACTCAAATCTTTGGAAAACTCACTGATTTTGAAGATAGGTTAGAAAAATAATCTGGTACTGCAGCCCATTCCAGCTACTTGAGAAGCTGAGGCACTAAGATCACAAGTTCAAGGCAGCCTGGAGAGAACTTTTTCTCAAAATAAAAATTAAAGACTGGGGATGTAGCTAAATAGTGAAGTGTCCCTGAGTTCAATCCTTAGTATTGCCAAAGATAAAAAGTGTCTCACTAAAATTCAGAGCTTTACCTTCATTCATTTACTCATAAAAGCACTTCTTTGGCCCCTCTCTCAGGAGGCTTATCCTTTCTCCTTTTAAATATAAATCTTGCAAAAAATACAAGTCAAAGTGCTAACATTCCTTACAGAACTTAAATTGATTACTTGATATCTAATCCCAACAACAAATTAGAAGAAAATTAGAAGACTCTGACACACTAATGATAACAGGAAAGAAAATATACATACTATAAAAGGTGAACATTTCTGAGAGAATTGCAGATCAAAGGGGTAAAAGTCCTACATTTTATGGTTGTTATTCAGATCACTTTAGTCTTTAGCATGCTACCTTAAAAGGAATGTGGCTAGGACTATGACATTTCTGGGAACAGGGTCATGGTGTGTTCCCTGGAGGAAGAAATGTTGTTTAGCAAAAGGAATAAAAGACATTAGGGAAGAGCTGGGCGTGGTGACACATGCCTGTAATTCCAGTGACTCCAAGGGCTGAAGCATGAGAAACACCAAGTTCGAGGTCGGCTTCAGCAACTTTGAAAGACCCTGTCTCAAAATAAAAATTAAAAAACAAAAAAGGGCTGGGGATTTATTGGAGGTAGAATGCTCCTGGGTTCAATCCCCACCCCCACCCCCCAAAAAAAAAGGAGAACATGATAACTTTACATATTTGATGTTTCAAAAAAAAGTATTTTTAGTAACCCCTGATGGAAATGGCATCATATTTATATTACATTTATAATCACCTTGTTATGGTTTAGATGTGAGGTGTTCCCCAAAAGCTCACGTGAGATAATTCAAGAACAACATTTACAGGCCAAATGATTAGATTGTGAAAGTTGTAACCTAATCAATTGATTAACCCTCTGATATGGATTAACTGGGTGGTAACTGTAGGAAGGTTGGGTGTGGCTGAAAAAGATAGGTCACTGAAGGGCATGTCTCTGGGGTATAAATTTTGTCTTTGGTGAATGGGGCTCTCTCTCTCTCTCTGTCTTGTCCTGAGCTATTTTCCTTTGCCATGCCTTCTGCCCTGATGTTCTGCTTTACCCAGGCCCAGAACAATAAAGTCCACTATCTATGGATTGAGACCTCTGAAACTGAATCAAAATAAACTTTTCTTTTTTTTTTTTTAAAACAAGGTACGTTAATTTTTTATTTCTTGAAACTGGGGATTTAACCCAGGACCATTTACCACCGAGCCCTTTTTTATTTTGAGATAGGGTCTTTTTTTTTAGGAGAGAGAGAGAGAATTTTTAATGTTTATTTTTTAGTTATTGGCGGACATAACATCTTTGTATGTGGTGCTGAGGATCGAACCTGGGCCACACGCATGCCAGGCGAGCGCGCTACCGCTTGAGCCACATCCCCAGCCCCCAAAATAAACTTTTCTTATATGTTGTTCTTGTCATGTAAATTGGTTACAGTGTCTCAAAGCTGAAAAAAACACACCTCAATAAAACAGAAGGAAATCTTTTCAGAATTAGAGCTATCTAAAATATAATAAACTACCTTATATTTCTCTTTGATAACTTAGCCCCTGATTTCCAGATATATATAATAATATAAATTTATATTATATAATTTATATATATATATATATATATATATATATATAATTTTTCAATATTGGGGATGAAATCTTCCACTCAAGTGACCAAAAAGCATCTCAAACTAAGCATAGCCAAAGGAGAAACCATGATTTATCTTCCAAACTTGTCAATCTTATTTTCCTCTCATCTTCTCTATTTTAGTAAATGTTGTCACTATTCATTCTATTGCAAAACTTTAAAAGTTTGGAGTCATTCATGATTTTTCTCTTTTCCAAACTTTCCATAGCAAAACCTGTCAGCATTACCTCCAAAATACATCCAGATTCCTCATACTCACATCTCTGCTGAATCATCCTTGTCAAGACCATCATAACCTGTCACCGGAACTATTACAAGGATATCCTACCAGATTATGGATTTGGTAGGATACTCTTTTACAATGCATTCTTCACAGGGCTATCAAAACAGTGTCTGAGTTGGGTGTGGTGGCACACGCCTGTAATCTCAGCAGTCTGGGAGTTTGAGACAGGAGGATCACAAGTTCAAAACAAGCCTCAGCAATGGCAAGACACTAAGCAACTCAGTGAGACCCTGTCTTTAAATAAAATACAAAATAGGACTGGGGATGTGGCTCAGTGGTCGAGTGCCCCTGAGTTCAATCTCTAGTACCACTCCCCCCAAAAAAAAAACAGTGTCTGAGCTGGGTGTGGCGGTGCACACCTGTAATCCTAGTGGCTTGGGGGACTGAGGCAGGAGGGTCACAAGTTCAAGACCAGCCTCAGCAATTTAGCAAGGCCCTAAGCAAGTAAATAAGACTCTGTCTCAAATTAAAAAATAAAAAGGATTGGGTATGGTGGCACAGGCCTGTAATTCCAGCAGCTCAAGAGGTTGAGGCAGGAATATCGTGAATTCAAAGCCAGCCTCAGCAAAAGTGAGGCGCTAAGCAACTCAATGAGACCCTCTCTAAATAAAATACAAAATAAGGACAAAATAAGGGGGTTGGGGATATAGCTCAGAGGCAGAGCACTCGCCTAGCATGTGTGAGGCACTGGGTTTGATCCTTAGGACCATGTAAAAATGAAACAAATAAAATAAAGCCATGCTATCCATTAACAACTACCAAAAAAAAAAAAAGGCTGGGGATGTGGCTCAGTGGTCAAGCACCTCTGAGTTCAATCCCTGGTACCCCCAAAATTAAACAAAACAAAATAAAATAAAAAGGGCTGGGATGAGGTTCAGTGGTAAAGCACCTGAGTTCAATCTCTGGTACCAAAACAGAACAAAACCCTAGAAAGCAGTATCTGTATCTGACCCCCCTTCCCCATGTCTCTTTTCCCAGTCTATTTAACACTCTTGCCCTGATTTATTAATATCAAGACATACAGGATTACAACATATTTTCTCTGTCCTTTTTGCTTTTCAGCCTGCCTGGATCTTCAAATGCCTGGATCCTTTTTGTCATTCAAGTCTGAGCTCAAAAGCCTCTTCCTCAGAGAGATCTCCTTGACCAAGTTATCTAATGTTGCCCCTTTAGCCACACACCATGGATCATATTGCCTTGTTTTAATTTTTTGTAGTTCTTATTACTACTGAAAATTATTTATTTGGTTATTGTTTGTCCCCATTACAGTAGGGACTTTTTCTATCAACATTATTTGTTACATTTCCTTTTTTTTTAAACCCAGGGGCATAGGCTCTAATGCTCCATCCCTTTTTTATTTTTATTTTGAGACAGGTTCTTGCTAGGCTTGATCTTGCAGTCCTGTCTTAGTCTCCTATATTGCTGGGATTACAGGTGCCATGCCCAGCTGCTTCATTTTTAATGTCTAGAGGGAATCTGATATATACTAGATCCTCAAGTAATATTTGTTTAATAAAAGGATAATCAAATAATGATGTACACGAGCTGGATAACTATTGGGTAGAAAATTGGACTACACAATTATACATTGCTAGGAATTATTGATAATTCAATGGGATTAGTGACTATTAATTTACAATAGTACCAATCCTCTGCCCAGTTGTCTTGATTATTTTCAGCATCCTGGGTGCAGTGTCAAACAAAGTTAAAACAGGGGCTGGGGATGTGGCTCAAGCGGTAGCGCGCTCGCCTGGCATGCGTGCGGCCCGGGTTCCATCCTCAGCACCACATACAGACAAAGATGTTGTGTCCGCCAAATACTAAAAAATAAATATAAAAAAAAACAAACAAAAAAACCCCACAAAGTTAAAACAAATCTTAGGGATTTTTCAGGTGGGTGAACGAGACAGACTACTGGACAAGGGACTGGAGGACAGGAATTGGCAAATTTTTTCTGTAAAAGGCCAGATATAAATATTTTAGACTTTGGGGGGCCACAAAGTCTTGTTGTGGCTATTCAACTTTGCTTTTATAGCACAAAAACATCCACAGACAATAAGAAAAATAAATGGCTGTGGTTGTGTTCTGATAAAACTTTATTTATAAAATTGTTGACAAATCTATAAACCAGTTTGCTAACAAATGATTTAGGATATTGGGAAGATAACCAATAGGGAAGAAAGTGAAAAGAGATGGAAAAGTTGTCTATTAATGAGTAGCAAGCCACTCAAAACTCAGTGGCTTTAAAGATTTTTATTTTATTCATCATTTTGTGGGTCAAAAATTTGTGAGGGGCTCAGATGGATGGCTCTACTCTGTTCCATACAACATTAGCTGGAGTGACTTGATAGTAAGGATCCATGCCCAAGATGGCTTATTTGCATAACTGGCAAAGTACCTTGGTGTTATAGTCCAGCTCGGTCCACTGGCAGACATAGTGTACCAACTCCACTTCCCCATATCTTGGCTAATTGCTTCAAACTTTTAATTGGAACTACTGAAGGGAGTGCTGTGGTTTCTCCTATATGGGTCTGTCCACAGATCTACTTAGGTTCCCTCATGGAATTGCAGATGAGTTCCAAGAGTAAGTGTTTCAAAAGGCTAGAAGAGAAGCTGAAAGGCTTCTTATGATCTAAGAAGACTTAAGTCTTGGAAGTTCCAGAACATCTAATTCACCACATTATATTAGTTAAGTCAGTAAGGCCAGAATTGAAATAGGGAAAGAAGGATTAGCCTTCATCTCTCAATAGGTGGAGAAGCAAATATTTTGTGGTCACCTTTAATCTACCAGAGGCCAATGGATTGAAGATCTCAATAAGGTAGAAGAATAGTTTAAAATTTTAAAACTTCTGCCACAAAGAGTGCAGTTATAGTCCAGTGGCAGAGCATTTGCCTAACTTACTTGGTGCCCTGGGTTTGATCCCCAGCATCATCATAAAACAGTCCAAGTAAGTATTTTGCCTTCCACACTTTTTTTCTGGGTACTCTTCAACTTCTTTTAACTTCTAATTCTACTTCTCTTTTATTGATTTTTCCTCCTCAATAACTTTTTTAAAAATATGTTTTTAGTTGTAGATGGACATAATACCTTTACTTTGTTTATTTTTATGGGGTGCCGAGATTGAACCCAGTGCCTCACGCATGCTTGGCAAGCACTCTACCACTGAGCCACAACCCCGGCCCTCCTCTTCAATAACTTAAAAAAAAAAAATTGATATTTGAGATAAAGTTGCCGAGGCTGGGCTTAAACTTGAGATTCTCCTGTCTCAGTCTCTAAAGTAGCTGAAATTATAGGTATGTACCACTGGGCCAAGTTTTCCTCAGTGACTCTTCAATGTTGAGTTCAGGTGATCAGATTTTCACTGGTCTTAACCTTGCCTACAGAGAATGGAGACTTCTAAAACTAGTGTTTTTTTCCCCTAGAACTTTCTTTTAGGTATTTTCTTTTCTTTTTGATACTGGGGAATGAACTCAGAGTCTCTTGCGCTGCCACTCAGCTACATTCCCAGCCTTGAACTTTCTTTTGAATTTCAGACCAAATTTATAGTTGATGACTACAAATCTTCACATAGATATCCTGTATGTATCTCAAAGTCAACATGCCTAAAACTGACCTTTCAAAATTCTTCTGCTCTTTCTCTCGACTTGCTTAATTTTATTAATGGCATTGAAAATAATCTTATTCCCCAAATAAATTTTTGATTCTTCTATCCCCTTCACCTTCTAGTTGTCAAGTCCTTTTAAATTTGCTTTCAAAAAATGACCCACCACACTAAACTAATTATATGCAAGATTAAATTTTATTAATTAATTTTTTTATTAATTAAATTGCATATAATTAAATTATATGCAAGATTAAATTTTCTTTTGAAAATGGTACTGTAAGGGGCTGAGGATGTGGCTCAAGCGGTAGCACGCTCGCCTGGGTTTGATCCTCAGCACCACATACAAACAAAGATGTTGTGTCCACCGAAAGCTAAAAAATAAAATATTAAAAAATTCAAAAAAAAAATATGGTGCTGTAAGAAGTGGACAGTCAGAAGCAAGCATATGAATAAAGTTGGATCCCTTCCTCACCCTACACATAAAAATAAGATCAAAATGAGCCACATATTTAAAAGTAGTAAATTCTGAGAACTTTGGGTTTGAAAAAATTTTTTTTGATATATTACCAAAAGCATAAGCAAAAACAATGAAAAATTAAGATAAATTGAACTTTATTAAAAATAACAATGTTTGACAGGCTTGGAGGTGCATGCCCATAATCCCATTAGCTCAGGAGGCTGAGGCAGGAGGATGGCAAGTTCAAAGTCAGCCTCGGCAATATAGAAGCCCTAAACAAGTCAGCAAGACCCTGTCTCCAAATAAAATATAAAAAAGGGCTGGGGATATGGTTCAGTTGTTAAGTGCCCCTGGGCTTAATCCTGATACAAAAAAAAAGGAATCCCATGATCCCATGATAGGGTTCTCTCTTAAATAATAATAACAACAATGTTTGTGCTTCAAGAAATATCATCAAGAAAGTGAAAATACAGGGCCAGGCAGGATGACACATCCCTATAAACCTAGCAACTCAGAGGCCGAAGCAGGAGGATTCAAGTTTGAGACCAGTATTAGCAATTTAGTGAGACCTTGTCTCCTAAAAAGCCTGGAGATGTGGCTCAGGGTTGCTCCAGGGTTGAATCCCTAATAACACACACACACACACACACACACACACACACACACACACAGTAAAAATATAGCCTACATAATAGGAGAAATTATTTGCAACATGTATCTTATAATGCACATATCCTAAATATTTGATAATTTACAACTCAGTAAAAGACAACCCAATTAAAAAATGGGCAAAAGAAAGACTCTTCTCCACTAGACATATAATATATAAGTCCAAAAAGCAATAAATGCTTGACATTAAAGAAATACAAATCTGCTGGGTGTGGTGGTGCACGCCTGTAATCCAGCGGGCAGGGAGGCTGAGACAAGGAGGATGGTGAATTCAAAGCCAGCCTTGGCAAAAGCTAGGTGCTAGTGGTAGGCAACTCAGTGAGACCCTGTCTCTAAATGACATATAAAATAAAATAGGGCTGGGATGTGGCTTAATGGTTCAGTCCCCTGAATTCAATCCCTGGGTACCAAAAAAAGAAAAAAAGGAAGAAATACAATGAAACCCACAATGAGATACCAATTCATACCTACTCAAATAGGCTACAGTAATAAAAATAATAATAATAACAAATTTTGTTGGTGCAGATACTGAGAAATGACAAATTTCATATATTGCTGAGGGAGTATAAAATGGCATACAGTGTCCCATTTTGAAAAGAGATTGGCAGTTCCTTATAAAGTTAAACGTAAGGGCTAGAAAAGTAGTTCTGTGGTAAAGCATTTGCCCAGCAAGCAAAAGGGCCATGATTTCCATTATCCAGCAACACCAAAAAAAAAAAAAAAAAAAAAAAAAAAAAAAAAGAAGAAGAAGAAGAAGAAGAAGAAGAAATAAGAAGAGAAAAAGAAAAAAATAGCATTTAAATGTCATAAGAGAAATGTGGAGGGCTGGGGATATGGCTCAAGCGGTACCGCGCTCGCCTGGCATGCGTGCGGCCCGGGTTCGATCCTCAGCACGACATACAAAGATGTTGTACCCACTGAAAACTAAAAAATAAATATTAAAAAATTCCCTCTCTCTCACTCTTTTTTTTTTTTTTTAAGAGAGTGAGAATTTTAATATTTATTTTTTAGTTATTGGCGGACACAACATCTTTGTTTGTATGTGGTGCTGAGGATCGAACCCGGGCCGCACGCATGCCAGGCGAGCGCGCTACCGCTTGAGCCACATCCCCAGCCCCTCTCTCACTCTCTCTTAAAAAAAAATGTGGAAATAACCTAAATATCTAAAGGAATTTTATTTTTGGTACTGGGGTTGGAACTCAGGGCCTCAAGAGTACTAGGCAGGCACTCTACTGCTTAACTACAAAACTACAACCCCACCTCCAGGAATTTTTTAAAAAGAATATTCTCACCTCAAACTATTATTACTTCAACTTACTGGTTCCAACTGCAATGATATATATATATATATATATATATATATATATATATATATATATATATATATATATATATATATATATATTTTTTTTTTTTTTTTTTTTTTAATTTCTCAGGCACGCCAAGCTCTTTTGTACCACAGGGCCCTATTTACAAGCTCCCTCTGTCAATTAAGAAGGCTCTTCCTGTGCCAGGTGCAGTGGAGCACACCTGTAATCCCAGCAACTCAGAAAGTTGAAGCAGGAGGATCTGGAGTTCAAAGCCAGGCTCAGCAGATTAGCAAGGCACTTAGCAACTCAGTGAGACCCTGTCTCTAAATAAGAATATTTTGAAAAAGGGTTGGCGATGTGGCTCAGTGATTAAGCTGCCCTGGGTTCAATCCCCAGTACCAAAAAAAAAGACAGGCTGGGGTTGTGGTTCAGTGGTAGAGTGCTCACCTAGCATGTGCGTGAGGCCCTGGGTTCAATCCTTAGCACCATATAAAAATAAATAAAATAAAGGTATTGTGTAAAAAAAAAAATGAAAAGAAAGAAAAGAAAGCTCTTCTCCCATGGCTAGCATATTCCTTTGGATTCTCTTCAATGTCACCATTTAGAGAGTTCTTCCCTAATTATCCTTCTTAAAGATCTTTTCTGGTACTTTCTGTTTAAATGCTTACTTACTTCAATACCCAGTCTGGTTCCCATTACAGAGAAGCCTCTCAGTAGGAGTAGAATGAATAAAAGGTGTAGCCACAAATGAAATACATGTAACTGTTTAAAACATGACTAAATATATTGATTTGAACAAGTGTCTAGATACATATTTCTTCACTATATATTTTTCATTTTGGATTATATTTATTTTACTTTTTCCCTTTATTAGTGTAATGTGTGTGTGTATGTGTGTATCTATCTATCTATTATATACACACACACACACATACATATACATATATATACCAGGGATTGAAGTCAGAGGCACTCAACCACTGAGCCACATCCCCAGCCCACATGTACTACTGCATCCAGGCTCCCTGTATATTTTTAAAATAATATATTTTGGGGCTGAGGTAGTGGCTCAGTGGTAGAGCGCTTGCCTAGCATGTGTGAGGCACTGGGTTCGATTCTCAGCACCACATATAAATTAATAAATAAATAAAAGTCCATCAACAACTGAAAAATATTTAAATTAATAAATAAATAAAAGTCCATCAACAACTGAAAAATATTTTTAAAAAATAATATATTTTCACTGTTAAAAATTTCAAAACCAACATTATTACCCTATATACATGTATGATTGCAGTAGTGGAGTGACTCTGCACCATGTACAGCCAGGGGAATAAGAAGTTGTGCTCCAATTGTATACTATATGTCAAAATGCATTCTACTGTAAAATAAGTAAATTAATTAATTAAAAAATAAAAATAAAATAAAAAGGTTCAAAAAATTTTCAAAAAAGGCCAGTTGCAGTGGTGTATGCCTGTAATCTCATTGGTTTGGAAGGCTGAGGCAGGAGGGTATCGAGTTCAAAGTCAGCCTTAGCAACTTAGCGAGGCCCTAAGCAACTCGGTGAAACCCTGTCTATAAATAAAATATAAAAAATGGCTGAGGATGTATGGCTTAGCAGAAGCACCCCCGGGGGTTCAGTCCCTGGTATAAACAAACAAACAAACAAAACACACACACAAATGTAAAAATCAAAAAGTTAAAGACTTTCACAGCATTATTATTGTATTTCAAGTTTAACCATGGTTAAAAACTTGGGTGTATGTAATGCACACATATGGACACACATACTATTTTTGGACATAAAATTACAGATGAATACATATACTTACTCCACTTGTATACATGTACAATTTTAATTTTACAAAAATGGCATTATATAAGTACATATATCATTTCAGCATTTTGTTAATTTTCTTCATCCAACAGTCACAGACATTATTTCATTAAAGCACAGAACATACTGCACAGTGATCATAATATGGTAGGGGACACCATAATTTATTGTCCATTTAGATTGCCTTTCTATTTTAAATAATGCTGCAATAAACATTTTTTTTTTTGCATTTATTTATCCCTATGTACTTCTGAGGGTATTTTGTAGGAAAATTCTGTATATCCAGAATTGGTAATTCAAAGATATGCGTATTTTAAATTTTGAAAAATTGCTAGATTGCCGTCTCCTAAAGTACTAACTTTTATTCCCATTAATTACATTATATCCCCATCAAAACTGAATATTAATCATTCTTTTTAATGTGTCCAAACTTGTACATGAAATGGAATATCATTTCTATATTTAATATCAGTGAAACAGAGTATATTTACATATGCTTGTGTTCTTATTATGGTTGATAATGTTTTTGTGATTTATGTCCTCACATAAGATACTCATGATTACTTTAAAAAAAGCATTGGCAAGCTGGACAGCGTGGCGCCCACCTGTAATCCTAGCAGTTTGGGAGGCAGAGGCAGAAGGATCGCCAAGTTCAAAGCCAGACTCAGCAATGGTGAGGTGCTAAGCAACTCAGTGAGACCCTGTCTCTAAATAAAATACAAAATAGGGCTGGGGATGTGGCTCAGTGGTCGAGTGCCCCTGAGTTCAATCCCCAGTACCAAAAAAAAAAAAAAAAAAAAGCCTAAAATAAAAAAGCAGTGGCAAAAAGTCATATTTAGAATAATCTAATTATTAGAAATAAATAAACTGCAGAGAAACACATGTGCACAGGAAGAAAATATGAAACATTATAACACAGTATTAACAGTGACAAATTCTAGTAATTGGGATTATAGAAGTCTTTTGCTTATGCATTTTTCTAGAATTAAAACAAAATAAAACAAAAAACAAAGAATAGGGCTGTAGGTTTAATTTGGTGGAAGAGTGCTTTCTAGCACGTGCTAGACCCTGGATTCCATCGCCAGCATTGCAAACAAAACAAGACAGAAATGAAAACAAGTATGCTTAATTTCATAGTAAAAATAATATTGAGTAAAATAAAATATATACAAATGGGATTATATATTTGTTGTGCTTAAATCTCTTCAATGGCTTGCTGCCAACAGAATAAAATTCATATTGATTAGTATGGTACTCAGGGCCTTACATAATTTATCTTAGTTTACATTCTTTTTCACTTCTATCTAGTTAGTCACACCAAACTATCTCTGCACTCTTTTTCTTGCTTAAAATATAGTTTTTTTTACCATTTCTGTGAGTGTATGTAATATATACACATATGATACTCTGAACCCATTGCCAGTTTCTCAGTCCTAATCATCATCATCTTTTAGTATAATAGCTTCCTGACTTGTCTTTTCAGTGCACTCAGTGATCTTTCAAATGTTCAAATGTTCCTTCATTCTTTTAAACTCTCAGAAACAACTAAGTATGCTTTCCTTAGGGTTTATACAACATTAAAAAAAACAAAACAAACAAACAAACAAAAAACCCAGCTCTATTATGGGACTAACCATAATCCTATGGTCTACATATTTGATTCCTTTTGTTTTCTTCCAGTGCTTAGCATTATAAAAGCTACAGTTGTATGGAAGAGAATGACAACAGGTAATGTCACTTTAGGGTATTAGTCTATTGTTAGAGTGGGAAGCACAGATTTATAGGACTTCTAAACTCCTGTGGGGACACAGCTAAGACTGCAGATTGTGTCTGATTATGTATACATCAGAGTATGTGACTTGGTGCTCCCCACGGAGTTTGACAGTACCAGACATCCAGTTTAGCATGGGGAATGCTGGAGACAGACACAGAGTTCCAGCAAGAGGTGAGTGTGGTAGTATGTAAAAAGACTGGCTCTGTGAGAATATAAATTGATCAATAACTGAAGACTAAGTAGTAGTTACTTTAACAAAGTAAGATGAAGGGAGATAGGAGAAAAAAGTGTTCTAAGTTTTGGTACAGTGAGAGCAAAACCTTGAAAGACAGGGTGTGGTGTGTCTTGATCCTGCAAGAATGCAGCCTGGCTGAAGTAAAGATGATTCAAGAGTGAGAAGAGGTCAGGGGGCTGGGGGGTAGCTCAGTTGGTAGAGTGCTTGTGCAAGACAAGCACAAGGGCCTGGGTTCAATCCCAAGCACCGGAAAAAAAAAAAAAGGAGTGAGAAGAGGTCAGGAGGTAGACAGGGATTTATCGTAAGTGGCCAAATGTGACAGGCATGCCAGGTCAAGAAGTATGGACTTTGTTCTGAATACCACAAAGAGCTAAAAGGTTAAGAACTGTAATAACATGATCAGATGTGAATTTTAGAAAGATCACTGAGTGCACTGAAAAAATAAGTAAGGAGGCTGTTATACTAAAAGATGATGATGATTAGGACTGAGATATACTGGCAGTGGGCTTGGAATATCAAGTATCAAAAGGACTTAAAAAGTATATCTAATGCAAAACTTTGTTTTTAAGTAAACTTTCTAGAGAAGCAGGTCTCATGATTTCTTCTTCTTTTTTTTTCCCCCCTCAATATAGTTGGAAAAAAATAAGGCATAGCTGTGACAAAGCAGGAAAATAACAAAACTTGACCTTGGGGTATTCATTTAATAAATATTTATTGATCAATTACTATATAATCATGCCCTCTTGGTACTATTTTCTGTATACTCATAGAGATATATTGTATTCTTATGATTTAAAGCCATTGCTAAGTATCCAAAAAGTGCTATCTGCTCATGAAAAACAGTTTTTCTGAGGGCTAGTGGCCTTCCTTTGTAGAAGGAAGTCTTCAGAAAATATTCAGCTAATCTCAGTTTCTTTTTATTCATCTCTAATTGTTCCATATCACTTTCCCTCTCCTGCTGAGTATTTATCACAGCCACGTTGGAGCCATAGATAAGACTTTAAGACCTAAGAACAAAAGGTATTTGGAATGTTGTGTACTCAGACAAGGAGAGGAGTCTGGGAGAGAGCATAGGCAACAATAGGGGAAAAGTGAGGCAGGCTGACAGTCTCCTGGCAGTAGGTAAAAGAAGCACTGTATAGAAAGTCCTCACGTGTCCTGCAGATAACTGGTCAGGGTTAGATGTGTAACTGATGTGATTCTGCAATCTGTATACGGGGTAAAAATGGGAGTTCATAACCCACTTGAATCAAAGTGTGAAATATGATATATCAAGAACTATGTAATGTTTTGAACAACCAACAATAAAAATTAAAAAAAATAAATAAATAAAAATAAAAAGTTAGGTTCTAGGTGATTAGATGATCTCCAAGGTCCTTTTCAGTTCTCTAACATTTTACAATGCTCATTGCAAAATAGCACCAAGGTTGATTTGTAAAGAGAAATAAATCCTACTTACAATTAGGATTAGGATTTTAGATTTATAGATAAATCTGGGATTAGAAATTTTCTGGGACTTGATATAGATCCTTCAGTAGATTTCTGTAAAAACCATTCAAAACATTAACAATTTTTTGCTTCTAACTTTTGGCTCCTCTTACCATCCAAACATCTGTAAGACAAAAAACTATTAGTTAGGGAAGTTTGTAGAGTATGTGTGTGTGTTTTCCTCAGTACTAGGAATGCAACCCAGGGACTTGCACATGTTAGGGAACAAGCACTCTACTATTACTTCCCAAGGCCCAGCAATGTTTATTTATTTATTTATTTTTAGTTGGTAGATGGACACAATACCTTTATTTTATTTGTGTTTATTTTTTATATGGTGCTGGGGAATAAACCTAGTGCCTCACGAATGCTAGGCAAACACTCTACCACTGAGCCACAACCCTGGCCTTGCAATGTGTTTTGAAGTAATCTTTGTTTCCTCTCTTCTTTCCCTCGCCCCCCACCCCTACCCTAAGAGAAGGAGAAGAGTAATTTCTTCTTGATATGAGAGACAAAAGAAACAGAAAAAAAAAAAAACAAAAAACAAAACAAAAAAAAAACCAAACAGGACATTCTATTAGATTTGAATTTCAGATAAACAATGATGGGGGGGGGGCAGTACTTGTGATTGAATTCAGGAGCATTCTATCTCTGAGCTTCATGCCCAAATGTTTTTATTTTATTTTGAATCAAGCCCAGGCTGGTCCCACTTTCCCAAGTAGCTGGGATTACAGGCATGTACCACATCCAGTTATTTTTCTTTCTTTTTTTTTTTTTTTTTAAAGAGAGTGAGAGAGAGAATTTTTAATATTTATTTTTTAGTTTTCGGCGGACACTGATTGTATGTGGTGCTGAGGATCGAACCTGGGCCTCACGCATGCCAGGCGAGCGCGCTACCGCTTGAGCCACATCCCCAGCCCCATCCAGCTATTTTTCTTTAAAGTGTAAGTATGTCCCATAAAAGATATGGAGATACCCATGCCAAAAAAATTTTTTTTGGTCTGCCTTTTTTTTTTTTTTTTAAGTTGTAGATGTACACAATACCTTTATTTTGTTTATTTTTATATGGTGCCTGGGATTGAACCCAGTGCCTCACACATGCTAGGCAAGTGTTCTACCACTGAGCCACAACCTGGGCCCCTTGTCTGGCAGAGGTTGATAAAGTTCTGTTTCACCTCAGATTGTTAAGAGGATTAATTAAATCAGATAAAGTAAATACCTAATACAATTCTTAGGCTAAAGAATATACTACTGATATATTTTAATTATCTATGTGTAGACTATCCATAAAAAGTCAAACTCTAATCACCCAGTATACTTCTGGTTCATTTTTCCCTGACATTGATCTGCCTTAGCTATGAAAATAGTAATATTTAGGGCTGGGGATGTGGCTCAAGCGGTAGCGCGCTCGCCTGGCATGCATGCGGCCGGGTTGGATCCTCAGCACCACATACAAACAAAGATGTTGTGTCTGCCGAAAAAACTAAATAAATAAATAAATATTAAAAAATTCTCTCTCTCTCTCTCTCTCTCTAAAAAAAAAATTCTCTCTCTCGCTCTTAAAAAAATAGTAATAATATTTAATAATGGATAAAACATAATTATTAAAGTAAATCTGCTAGTGATATTGAAAGGGTCATAAATTATTGTGGGTTAGTCACACAATAGCAGTCTTTAAAAAAATTTTCTTTTTTTAGTTGTCAAAATGTTTTTTTTTTTTTTTTGGTACCGGGGATGAACTCAGTGGCACTCAACCACTGAGCCACATCCCCAAACCTATTTTGTGTTTTATTTTGAGACAGAGTCTCACTGAGTTGCTTAGCACCTCGCTTTTGTTGAGGCTATATTTGAACTTGAGATCCTCCTGCCTCAGCTTCTGAGCTGCTGTGGTTACAGGCATGTGCCACCAAGCTGGCTTGTATTTTATTTATTTATATGTGGTGTTGAGAATTGAACCCAGTGTCTCACACATGTTAGGCAAGCTCTGTACCACTGAGCTATAACCCCAGCCCACACAATAGCTTTCTTCAGTACAAATAACTGGCTTTACATTGGGCAGTTTCAAATGTTAGAAAGCATTCACTATATAAAATGGAAGGCCTTTTACAAACTGTATGACTTTGGCCAAGTTGTGCTTTAAGGTTTATATGTAAAGAGTATTAATGGAAGGATTAAATAATACATGTTAAGGTTCTTTGTAAAACTGGAAAGTACTAAGTTGTTATTATCTTGAGTCTCACACAGCGTGGAATTCAGGATTCCTTGAACCAGAAGTCTTACAATAGCTTAGTCCACAGCAGACTTTCCACACAACATTTCTCTTCATATGTAGCTTGGGAAATCAGTGAAGTAACATTGGCCCATTACGATGACTTCATCATTTCCCAGGGAAACTCCAACTCCCAAACTGGATATTAGGCAATCTATCTTTATATCCTCTTAAGATAGTTATGTCAGTTTCAGTTGCTATTTGTTTTCTGATGACTTTTTCCCTTGTTCCCCAAATGGTTGGATCAACAACATTGAGAACTTAAAAATCAATCTAAGCAGGCCATATAATTCTCCTATAGCTTTATATTCTCCTAGATCAGGTTGGGATGCCCCTGTTATGCTAAATACCACTTTCTCTAATCCACAATTACTCCTTCCTTATGTATCAGCCTCATAACATAAAACGAACTTAAAATAATAATTTAAAAATAATTAGCTATATCATGTTCAAAATTTTATTTTTAGTATAAAAATGACATGTAAAATTCTGACTACTTTGGTCACAAGTTTTTTGATTTAATAGCGTTCAAATTTGAATACCTGTTTTATTTTGCTTTTGGTTCCAGGGATTTAATCCAGGGGTGCTTAACCACTGAGCCACATCCCCAGCCCTCTTTATTTCTGAGATAGGGTCTCGACAAATTGCTGAGGCTGGCCTCAAACTTTCAATTCTCCTGCCTCAGCCTCCTGAGTCACTGGGATTACAGGTGTGTGCCACCATGCCTGGCCATACTTGTTTTAATTGAAGTAATTTTCCACATTTTGGGTTTTTATGTGTTTTCTTTCCTAAAACTGGTTTTCTTGAGAATGTGCCTGGTTTACTCCTTTTTATTCTCTACTCTTTTCATTATTTTCTTCTACTTTGAAAAAGAAAGGCTTATCTCTAACCCATCTTAAACTTTTGTGGGGGGCAATAATCTGTTTTAAGTCTAGGGGCACTCAACCACACTGAGCTATATTCCCCAGCCCCTTTTTTTCTTTTATTTTCAGACAAGGTTTCCCCAAGTTGCCCAGGCTGGCATTCCGGGGTTTAATCCCCACCACTGAAACAACAACAACAACAAATGGGTAAGATGGTTGGCACAGACTCTTTCTTTTGGGGGGTAGTAGGGTTGGACCCAGGGGCACTCTACCACTGAGTTATATCCTGGATACTTTTTATTTTGAGATAGTGACTCAATTTGCCAGTGATGGCCTTGAATTTACATTCTTCCTGTCTCAACCTCCTGAGTAGCTGGGATTACAGGTATGCACCCACTACTGCATCTGACTTAACATTTTTATTTGAAATTTAAAAAAAAAAAAAAAAAGTAGTAAGACTTGATCTGCTCATGGGCTTGCCCATGAACAAAGGCTTTGACGCTTTTGTTTATATTTCCATAAATTGAATAAGCTAAGTCTGTATGCCAAAGTTTAAAGAAAAAAGTTAAAAATCTAAAATGCCTTTATGTATGACTGCACAGTTTGCGGGGACAGTGGAAGCTGAAACCTTTCTGTGTAGGTTTAGAGTAGACAGAGGAAAAATACAGCTTGTAACATATTGGTCAGGGGCTGCTCCTTAGCCAGAGAACTCAGCACTTGTTTCTTTGTATAAGGGCACATCCTTAGAAAACCTGTTTTTCCCTACAGCAGCACCTTTTCCTAATTTGCACAAAAGCACTGGAAAGGCTAGCAGTGGCCCTGAATGCATGTTTCCTGTATACTAGATAGCAGAAGTTAATCCCTAGAAGCAACTTAAACATATTTTTTTCCTAGATGTCCTGATGTGTAAGGGGGTTACATAGTTTTCAAAGTTATTTTGGGAGTAAACAGAGAAAAAAGAAAGTGTTGAAGATGGTTGCTCCTTTTTTTCAGTGATGCCTGGGTGCCTCTTCCCCACCCTATACCACAAGACTACAAGTCTCTTCCTTTCTCTTTGGTTCCTCCTTTTGGCTGCTGCTGCTGCTGCTGCTTCAAACAATGAATAATTTCTTAAATAGTTGATTTAAGCATCTGCATTGGTGATTTTGTCCTCAACTCCTGGTTCAATACTGATGGAAGCAACCTGTTTGACTACCTCAGAAGGCCTGTGTTTGTTAGTGAATCATTTGTGGGTTCTCCTCTGGAAACCAGTCTAGGTTTTAGAACTTTTCCAAGATGTTTTTCTTGTAGTGATTCTCACAGTCTCCATGGGCATCCGAATTGGTCCTCCACATTGAGATTGTTTTTCTTAGGACCTCAGATCAATTCAGCACATAGCTTCTCTGGGGAATTTACTTACAGTGGGTTAGAGTAATTCTGATTCCAGACTAGCCACCTCTGGTTCCAGGGGTATCTTTTATTCCCTGATTTGCTAGTTCTTCCGGGAGAGCAAACTTGGGGCGTCAGGAGCAGAGTTGGTCTCTTACTTCTTAAAAGCCCACCTTGTACCCCTGACTCCAGCCACTGCCTTTCCTTTTACTTTCTCCCTGATCTCCTCTCCAATTTTTTTCAAATTTACTCTCCTCTCCCGAGGGCTTTACCTCCTGGGCCTAATTATATACAGCAATCCGCTTGGCACCAGTCTTACCTCAGCTATCCTTAGGCTAATTCTTGAATTTTTTCTCTTGGACCGAGAAACACCCAGTACCGGGAGGGGTGCCATAAAGACATACACCGCCACCTGGCGGCCTACTGCCAAATAGATCTTGCAATACCAGGGACGGTATTAGCTCCATAGCAACAGGCCCTTGGAGGCACCAGTCGTGGGTGGGACACAACAGCTCCTGCTTTGGTAACAGCATTTCCCCTGCCTGTAATTATCTTTCCAAGTTTATTTCCCTGGAAATTCTTTTTATCTTTTAAAATCCACCGAAAATGCCACTTTCCCCATGAATCCATTCCTCATCTTTCAAGTTAAGAGTAGCTCACTCATCTCAAGAGTATCACAGAGCAGGTTCAGCATGTCATTTGCCACTCTTCTGAAGCTCCTCATTGCATATCTCAAACGTTTCTCATCTGTTAGTCCCTTAAAAACTCAACTCCTTTGAAGTTCATGCCATCAGGATATTACAATCATGTGCTGATCCCCTGGGTCACTTCCTCTCATTTCTGAAGATTTTAAAACTTGACTCATTCTCTTGGTTTTAAACAACTCCCACTGTCAACATTCATGGAGACAGTTTGTCCAGTACACTGGCCTCTCAGTTTCTTGTCCACTTATTTCCAATCATCTATCTTATCTCCATGGCAATACCCTAGCCTTAGTCATTAATAAAAATGTACTCTTCCCACACCTCTACTCATACTCAAACTGACTGCTTTAAACAATAAATACTACCATCAGTGGTCATTCATAGTGCCTCTCATACTAACCACCCATCACTTTCTCTCCCAAGATTTGTTTTTTTGGTATTGGGGATTGAACCCAGGGTCACTTTACCACTAAGTACATCCCCAGTCCTTTTTACTTTTATTTTGAGACAGGATCTTGTTAAATTGCCTGGGCCTGAGTCTCTGGAATCGCTGGGATTACAGGCTTGAATCACCATGCCTGGCTTCTACAAAAATTTGATAGAACACAGTCTGATGGGCATGGTGGCCCACGCCTATAATCCCAGCAGCTCAGGATCACAATTTCAAAGCCAGTCTCAGCAACTTAGCAAGGCCCTAAGCAATTTAGCAAGACCCTGTCTCTAAATAAAAAATAAAAAAGAGCTGGGGATGTGGCTCAATGATTAAGCACCCCTGGGTTCAATCCCTGGTAACAACAAAACAACAACAAAAAAGGCAGTCTCTAAGTTATCAAGTCTATCAATTTTTCATTGCCTCATCACTTTCCTTCTGTTTTGACTTTTCACTTCAACCAATTTAAATTCTCTGATTGATCAACTCCAAGACTGCCTTGCATAAACTTGAAATTACCTGGCACTTCCTTCCCTCCTGTTATATTCCATAGTAAAATTCCAACCCTTGGTTAAATCCAGCTCTACTTACTCTGCTTGCCTATACTTACTAATTAAATAAACATAGCTAGGGAAAAGTCCATACTGTGCTAACTAGTTTCAAGTTAAAGTTAGGGTATAATCTGAAGCAAACCCTTAGCACTGCTTTGCAGAGCTTTACTTCCCAAATCAATTTATTGCCGCAGGGCAGAAAAGTGGATACTTCTGGGATAGTGATAAGGCTAGGGGGAATCTTTAATTCCTGTAAGATTCTATTTCTATTAGTGTTAGTAGGTATTGAACCTAGGGCCTCAGACACACTAGGCAAGCACTCTTATCACTGAGCTACATCCCTTACTCTTCTAATTTATTTTTGAGACAGGGTCTCCCTAAATTGTTGAGGTTGGCCTTGAGTTTATGATCTTCCTGCTTCAGCCTCCCTAGTAGCTTAGCTACTATGCCTGGCAAAATTCTTTCTTAGCCAGTGTGAAGGGTATCAAATTATTTAAAAAAACATCTTTTTTTGGTTGTAGTTGGACACAATACCTTTATTTATTTATTTAAAATAATTTGTTTTAGTTGTAGTTGGACACAATACCTTTATTTTATTTTTATGTGGTGCTGAGGATCGAACCCAGCACCCCGCCCGTGCTAGGTGATTGCTGTACCACTGTGCCAAAACCCTAGCCCCTTAAAAAAAATTCTTACAATGCACAGACTCCTTCATGGCCATTAAATAAAGAATTCTCTTGGTTTATGAACTACTCAAGATGAGAACCCCATATCTGTGCTTCTATTTATTTATTTATTTATTTTGCCATGCTGAGGATTGAGCCCAGGCCTCAAGCATGACAGGCAAATACTCTACCACTGAACTAGCCCCGTGTTCCCCTTTAAAGCAAAATTCTTTCTGTTTAATACATGCCCTGTGTCTTTTGGCTTTGTCCCTATGCCTTTGTTTGAAGGCTCCACTCAAGGTCAAGAAACTTCAATTTACCAGATGGTCAGTTCTGTACTGTTTTTACTCAACCAATTATATCTGGTAAAACTGACCACTCCCCCTCCATGTTTAATTTTCTTGGCATTTGATACATCAATCTGTCCTGGTTCTTTTTTTTTTTTTTTTTTTTTTTTTTAGTACTGTGGATTGAAACTTCAGGGATGCTCTACCACTGAGCCTCATCCCCATTCCTTTTTATTTTGAGACAGAGAGAGTCTTGCATTGTTCAGGCTGGCTTTGAACTTTTTTTTTTTTTTTTGGTGGTGGTACTGAGGATTGAACCCAGGGCCTTGTGCATACAAGGCAAGCACTCTACCAACTGAGCTATATCCCCAGTCCCTGACCCTGAACTGAGCTTCCTGCCTTAGCTTCCTAAGTAGCTGGGATTATAGACATGTGCCACTGTGCCTGATTCTAGTTTCTACATTCTCACTGTCTTTTCTCAGCATTTCTGAATGTTGCTGCGTCCTCAAGTTTCAATCCTCAAAATACTTTTCTTTAACACTCACTCCCTGGGTTTTCCTCAAGGCCTATGCCTTTAATTATTATCCATATCAAATCTGAGTCTCCAACCTAGACCTTATCTCTGAGCTACAGACTTGATGTCTACACCAAAATGGCTAATAGGAATCTCAAACTTAAGAGCGCTCCAAGTTCCTGCCCCAACTGCTTCTCCCCCCCAATTTTCCCATCTTGATGGCTTAAACCAAAAACAGGAACTGGTTTTGATTTCTGTATTCCCTTTATCCCCTCCCCAATTCATTAGCAACTGAATCCAACTGTTTCTCCTAGCCCAGTTACTACCACACTTCCCAACACCCCATTATCTCTACTTTAGATTCAAATTATAACTGATCTCTCTGCCTTTGTATGCTCCCATGTGGTCCATTCTCTAACCAACAGCAAAAGTGATCTCTTAGAAACATAAATTTGATCTTATTTCTCCCCTGGTCAAAACCTCTGGAGTGACCTTCTATCATATAGAATAAAAAACTTAAAACAGCTCTTCATGAACTTTAGGTCCAATGTGATCTGGCTCAAGGCTGTTTCTCCAGTAGCATTTCCTACAACTCTTTCTGCTATACCACAATCCCTCCTTCCTGTTTTTTTAATCCATCAGGCATACAATGGTCCATGGGTCAAATGCAGCCTGTAGTTTTATATTCTCTTTTTATTTGGAGATAATTGCGAATCCACAATCAGTTGTAAAAACAAGTAATACAGTCTAATATATTCACCTAGTTTCCCTAATGGCAGTATCTTGTTTAATGGTACAATATCACAAACAGGAAATGGTGTTGATGTAATCCACCCATCTTGAATTCAGACTTTAAGTTTTACATGCATTAATTTGAGTATGTGTGTTATTTAGTTCTTTGCAATTTTTTTTTTTCTCCAATTACTGGGGATTTTTCCAGTGCTTCATGCCTGCTCAGCAAGTGCTCCAATGCTAAATTATGCTCCAATCTCTTTTTAGGTGCAGTGTTTTGCCAAGTTGCCCAGGTTGGCCTGGAACTTGCAATCCTCCTGCCAGATGAGTAGCTGGGATTATAGGCATGTGCCACCAAACCTGGTTTGTTTTTTTTATCACGTGTAGATTCATATTGCCATAATCAAGATACGGAATGTAGCATCAGAAGAATCGATCATGTTTCCTTTATTAGTCAGTCATCTCTCCCTGAGACCCAATCACTAGCAACCACTAGTCTGTCAATTTTGTTATTTTACAATTATTACACAAATGGGATCATACAATATTTGAGACTGGCTTCTTTCATTCAGCACAATCCCTTTGGAATCCATTCAAGTTGTTAGGTGTATCAATTGTCCATTTGTTTTTCTTTTATTTTTCTGAGTAGTACTTTATAGTATGGATGTACCCAGTTTGTTTAAACATTCAGCTGTTAAATAGGATGCTTACAGTTTGGTCCATGACAAATGGACCTATGAACATTCATGTTAGTACTTAACCACTAAGCTCCATCCCCAGCTACCCCGCCTTTTATTTTATTTTTTTAAAGAGAGAGAGAGAGAGAATTTTTTTCAATATTTATTATTTATTTTTTAGTTATTGGCGGACACATCGTCTTTATTTGTATGTGGTGCTGGGGATCGAACCTGGGCCGCACGCATGCCAGGCGAGCGCGCTACCGCTTGAGCCACATCCCCAGCCCCTTTTTATTGGGTTTTGAGATAGGTTCTCACTGAGTTGTTTAGGGCCTAGCTAAATTGCTGAGGCTGATTTTGCACTTGTGAACCTCCTGCCTCAGACTCCTGAGTTGTTGGGATTACAGGTGTGAACCATGGTGCCTGGCTATGTGTTGGTTTTTGTATGACTGTGTGTTTGTTTATTCCTACCTCTGCTATTGTAGATTGAACCTAGGGTCTCACACATGCTAGGCAAACACTGTACTCCTGAGCTTCATCCCTAGCCCATGATTATATTTTTCTTTCTCTGGGATAAATGTCCAAGAATGCAATTGCTGAGTCATATGCTTAGTTTTATAAGAAAGTGCCATCATGTTTACTAAACATGTTTAAAACTGTACCACTTTATATTTTCAATATTAATGTATAAATGATCTAGTTTCTCTGTATCCTCGCCTGTAATTGATATTTTTTATTTTAGCCATTCTGATAAAAGACAAAGTGATGGGCTGGGGTTGTGGCTCAGAGGTAGAGCGCTCGCCTTGCATGTGCGAGACCCTGGGTTCGATCCTCAGCACCCAGAATACAAATAAATGAATAAAATAAAGGTATTATGTCCAACTACAACTAAAAAAATAAAAATAAAATACAAAGTGATATTTGGTGGTCTTATTTTTTGCCATGTGCGCTACCACTGAGCTGCATCACCAGTCCCATTTTTCAAAGTTTGACGGGGTTTCACTAAGTTGCCCAAGCTGGCCTTGAACTTATGATCTTCCTGCCTCACCCTTCCAAGTAGCTGGGATTGGCATGTGCCACCACGCCCAAATCATTGTGGTTTTAATTTGTATTTTCCTGATGGCTAAAAATGCTAGGCAACTTTTCATGTGCTTATTTGTATCTGTATATCCTCATAGTGAAATATCTGCTCATCTTTTTTGACTATCTTTTTTTAAATGTTTTTATTTTTTTAGTTGTAGATGGGCACAATATTTTTATTTATTATAATGATTATCATTTTTAAAAACATTTTGTGTTTTTAATAACAGCTCTATTGAGACTTATTTATTTATTTTTAAATATTTATTTTTTAGTTGTAGCTGGAGACAATATCTTTATTTATTTTTATGTGGTGCTGAGGATTGAACCCAGGGTCTCGCACGAGCAAGGCAAGTGCTCTACCGCTGAGCCACAGCCACAGCTCCAGCCCCTCTCTAAACTCACATACTATATAATTCATTCTCTAAAGTGTATACTGTAATAGGCTGTAGTGTATTCAAAGTTGTTTAATCACCTCTACCTTTTATCTTCATGCATTTGCCTATTATTGACTTTTCATAAAAGTGAAATCACATTAATGTGCAGTCTTTTGTCACTGGCTTCTTTTACTCAGAATATTTTCAAGGTTCATTCATGTTGTACATATAACAGTATTTCATTTTTTATTTCTCAATAATACTTCATGGTATGGACATACCATATTTTACTTATCCGATTATAAGTTGATGAATGTTTGAGTGTTTCCAAAATTATCAATGATCCTGCAATGATCACCTGAATCCAAGTTTTGTTTGTTTGTTTGTTTCCCCCCTAGTACTGGGGATTGAATTCAGGGGTCTAAACCATGGAGCTACAACTCCACCCCTTTTTACTTTTTGTTTTGAGACAGTCTCACTAAGTTGTGAAGGCTGGGTTTGAACTTGTGATACTCTGGCCACAGCTTGCCGAGTAGCTGGGTTACAGGAATATACCATCATACCAGGATCAGTTTCTCCATATTCTTGCCAACAATTGTTAATGTCTAGATTTTCAGTTATAGAAAAATCTAGTGAATTTGAAGTGCATTTTACAGTGGTTGCAATTTGATTTCCTTGCCAGCTAGTAACATTGAACGTCTTTTCATGTATTTATTGGCCATTTGTATATCTTCTTCTAAAAAATGTCCTTTTTTTCCCCTCTCATTGGTGCCAAGGGATGAACCATAGGCCTTATGCATACTAGGCAAATGCTCTACTAGTGAGCTCTATTCTTGGCCGTATCTATTTTTATTTTATTTTTTTATCTGCAAAAAAATTATTCCAATTATGTTCAAATATGCACAAGAATAGAAAACAAAGGCTAGAAAGTTCTATATCATAATTTTGATAGTATATCTATCCACATAGCAGAACCAGAAAAATGTTTCAAAGTTTTCTTTTTTGTGATTTTTGTGTTCAAGAAGGTTCACACAGTGAGCACATATACTTTTCATAATCAAAAAAATAAAATTAGGAGATGAAACTCCACCAGGAAGTTGGGATTATGTCATTGTGCCAAGGCTTCCCCCAAGCCTTTGATCCAGGGCTGCCAGGGATAAATGTAAGCATCCCTGGTAAATCGGAGGCTTAATCACCGACTGTCTTAGCCTGTCTATTTTTAATTGTGTTGTTTGTATTTTTATTATTGAATTGTAATAATCCTTTATATATTCTAGATACAAGTCCCTTATCAGATACATGATTTAATACAATTATCTCCCATTCTGTGGGTTGTCTTCTCACTTTATGGTGTCTTTGGAAGAAGAAAGTTTTTAGTTATGATTATGTCCAATATATCTATTTTTCCATTTGTTGCTCATGCTTTTTTCCCTAAGGAACAACCACCTAATCTAATATCACAAAGATTTATATCTATATTTTTTCCTAAGAGTTTTACAATTTTAGCTCTTACATCTAGATATTTGATTCATTTTTAATTAATTTTTGTATATAATGTGAGGTAAGCGTCCAATCAACCTGCCCCTATACAATTTGTTAAAAAGACTATTCTCCATTAAATGGTCTTGACACTCAAAAATTTACACAAGGGGTTGGGAAATAATATGAAGGTCAAGTTATCCATAACTATCACAACACAGGGGGTTTATTTCTGAACTTTCAGTTCTATTCTTGTATTTCATATGTCTGTCCGTATGCTGGTACCACACTAGTTTGAAGACAGTTTACTGCTGTGTTTTGAGAATGCTTTATATTTTCTATACACAAGTCCTTTGGATATGTGGTTTGCAAATATTCTTTCTGCTGCTTGTCTTTTCAAGAAGACCCTTTTCATAGTCATCCACACAAGGGCTCTTTCTGTGTGTTTATTATTTTTGTTTTTAGCACCAGGGATTGAACCCTGTGGTCCTTATTCACTGAGCCACATCCCATCCCTTTTTATTTTTTGAAATGCAGAGTCAGTTCACCAAGTTGCTTAGGGCCCTTCTAGATTGCTGAGGCTGGTTTTGAACATGTTAGTCTCCTGCCTCAGCCTCCTGAGTCACTGGGATTACAGGTGTGCGCAACTGTCCCCAGCTCCTACAGGGTTTTTGCAGAGCAAAAACTTTTCATTTTGATAAGCCCCATTTATTCATTTTTCTTTTTATGGCTTGTGCTTTTGCCTCTTTTTATAAATAAGGTTTCAATTTAATATAGTCATGATCATTTATTTATGTACTGTCTATGGCTGCTTTAATAATATCACATTAGAGCTGCTGAATACTTGTGAACCAAACCATGTGGTCCACAAAGTCTAAAGTAGTTACTTTCTGGCTCTTTACACAAGAGCATGCTGACCCCTGCTTTAATCTGCTAAACCTTTAGCAGAAGGCTTGAGTTCAAGGCCAGTCTCTGCAACTTTAAAAGACCCCTGTCTATGACCTTTACATATGTCACTCCCTTTGTATGCAACACGAATTCTCCAGATCTTCTTATGGCTAACTCCTTATCATCATTCTGGTTTCCTATCAGATTCACCTTAAAGAGTCTATCCTTGACCACAACTAGAGTAAGTAAATTCCTCCCCTCCTGTCCTATTTTCTATCCCCTTGCCAATTGCTATATTTTTCTTAGAATTTGTCATTTCCTTCACTACAATGTAAGTTCTATGAGGGCAGTCCCAGACTTGTCATATACCAGCCATTTGAGCAATTCAAATGAATAAATGAGTCATAGAGAACTACTACATATTTCTAGAAAATAAATGTTACTTATTAACTCATAAGTTGTTTTATTAGAGGAAGAATGCTTGAATAAAAGAACAATAAGGCTGATTCCCATAATTTATATAAATCATATTTATGGGTCACTTTACGTGCATGTTATTCAACATATGAAGCTGAGGAATTACATAGGGCTAGAAAATAGGATGTTTGAAAGTCTTTAGGTTTGTTTTCTAAATCTGTATCCCTATCAAATGGACATCGTAGCCCATGCCTGTAATCCCAGTTACTTAGCAGGCTGAGGCATAATGATCACAAGTTCAAGGCCATCCTCCACTGGTGGAGACCCTGTCTCAAAATTAAAAATTAAAAGGGCTAGGGGATATAACTCAGTGGGAGAGTGCTTACCTAGCATGTGGGAGGCCCTGGGTTTGATCCTCAGTACTATATAAAAAAAAAAAAATCCTGAATCTGTATTCCTTCCTTATCCCCTCTTGGACCTAAACTAAAATCCAATGGGTAGATAATGATATAAGGTTATCTTTTTCATAGTATGTATTATATTCATGTCTCCTCATTGATTCTGAACCTCTCTTCTTGATGTCTCCTCTTGATTCTGAACCTCTTGATCTGTCTAATCAGTCAATTTGGACAAAATTTCACAATCAGTTTATTTGGCTATGTCAAAATTGTTTTGTCACCAGGAGCAGTGGCACACACCTGTAATCCCAGTGGCTCGGGAGGCTGTGAGGCAGGAGGATCAAAGCCAGCCTCAGCAAAAAGCGAGGTGCTAAGCAACTCAGTGAGACCCTGTCTCTATATAAAATACAAAATAGGGCTGGGGATGTGGCTCAGTGGTCCAGTGCCCCTAAGTTCAATTTCTGGTTAACCCCCCTCCAAGAAAAAATGGTTTTGTTGAAGTAAAATTGCTAGTAACAACACCAACAAACACTTTTAAACTTTATCCTTAATTTCCATCAAGTTTCTATCCTTGATTTCTATATTATTGGGAGATTCACAGGTATACAGATCTTTTTAAGTAAGCAACAACGAGAAGATACCTTAATAATAATAAAATTGGCATAATCAGGAAGTACAGAAATAACAGAGGTAGAATAGCTTATGATTTTTGAAATGAAAAAAAAAAGTAATTCCTGGTCTTAAATGTTGAATTCTAATTATTAAATTAAATAAATAGATTAAGCCTGGATCTGCACCAGGTAGACTTGGTGGGGAGCTGGATTGAGCAGCGAATACAGGGGCCTCATTTTTGGTTGTTAAAGAAATGAACACATTAAAAAAAAGATCAGACTGGGGTTGTGGCTCAGTGGTAGAGTGCTCGCCTAGCACGTGCAGGGGCCTGGGTTCAATGCTCAGCACCACATAAAATAAAATAAAATAAAAGGTATTGTGTCCAACCACATCTAAAAATTATATATGTGTGTGTGTGTGTGTATTTAAAAAAGATCACTTTTTGACTAATTTCTATATCCCATATCTTGGTTTTTGTGGTAATTCCTCTAATATCTTTTCAAAACCATCTTAAAATTGTTATATAAATACCCCCCCCCCCCCACACACACACACACTAGGAATTGAACCCACAGGTGGTGCTCTATATCAGTGAGGTACACCTATAGCCCTTTTTATTTCTTATTTTGGGACAAGGTCTTACCAAGCTACCCAGGCTGGCCTTGAACTTTTGATTCTCCTACCTTAGCCTCCTGAGTAGCTGGATTACAAGTATGCACAGCCATACCAAGCTATAAATATATCCTCTTTTAAAATGTGTTGACTTTTTAATGTATCTTTTGGAAAACGTGAAAGAAGAACAAATGCTTCCCTTCTTCCAGTTCTGCTTTCCTAAGAATGACCATTAAAATGTCCAGGAAGAAAACAATCTGAAAGTCTAAGATGCAAGTCATTCAAGATACCAGTGAATTCCCAGAGAAACAGTTTTATGTAAAATGTTTCCAAGTATGACCCCTCCTTATTGCATTTAGGAAACATGTAATTTAACCATCAGAGAACACCTAGCCTACTCCCAGTCCCAGCTCATTCTAAAGAAAAAAAAAAAAAATATATATATATATATATATATATATATATATATATATATATATATATGTTTTAGGTGGACACAATACCTTTATTTATTTCTATGTGTTGCTGAGGATGGAACCCAGTGCCTCACACATGTCAGGTGAATGCTCTACTGCAGAGTCACGACCCCAGCCCCAAGACTGACATCTTACTTAACTGTCTTTGTGGATCTTTATAACAATATTTTGCAACTAATATGACTCACACTCTAGAGTCAGCTCAATAAGAATATATATATATATATATATATATTTAGGTGTAGATGGACACAACACAATGCCTTTATTTTTATGTGGTGCTGAGGATCGAACCCGGGTCCCGCCCGCGCTAGGCGAGCGCTAAGAATAGTTATAATTGAGCAAATTCATTTCACTGTTACTCTTCATATCTATATTGCCATGGTTCAAGATTTCTTCAAAACCAGTTTTGTATAATTTTTAATGAGACCTGTTTGCAATTATAATGATGAACATGAGTGTTCTTATTGTTCTGATAATACATATTTAAGCACAAAACACCACAAATGGCAATGCTAATTAATTGTGAATTTTAAAAATGTAGAAATGTACAAAGTCTGTTGGCTATAATAGTCTTTTAACCACACTTAAGTATGTCCTATGTTTTATCAAGACAAGAAAAGGAATGAGATGGACATCATTACCCTAGGTACATGTATGATTGCACAAATGGTGTGACTCTACTTCATGCACAACCAGACAAGTGAAAAATTGTGCTCTATTTGTGTACAATGAATCAAAGATCATATTCTGTCATGTATAACTGATTAGAACAAATTTTAATTAATAATTTGTTCTAATTTGTGATAACAACAACATGAAGGGGAGGATGGAGTTAGGAGCAAAATCAATGTACATTACTGGTATCACTTAAAACTAGATTGTTATAAATTTAGGATGTTAATTTTAATCCCTTTGATAAACTCTACCTAAGTAACTATTTATAAGTTTTGGTGGGTCTTCTTTGATCCTTTCAAACATCAAACATTTTGCAAATAGTGAAACTGGACTTAACGTGGATTTAATCTACACTCTCCATTGGATTTGCAGGTATGTAGCTCTTCTTTTCTTTTCTTTTTTTAAAAAAAAATATTTATTTTTTTAGTTGTAGTTGGACACAATATCTTTATTTTATTTATGTGGTGCTGAGGATCGAACCCAGGGCTTTGCACATGCTAGGCGAGCATTCTACCACTGAGCCATAACCCAGCCCCGTAGCTCTCCTTTTCAATACTTTATTCTCTATTATCTCAATCTCTTCTCTGATGATTGATTTTTATCTTTCTTCATTAAAAAAAAAATGTATGTCCAAATCTAGCATTAAATTACAATTCTCTCAAAGTACGAAAATAAGATGAAGTACACAGGCAAAATACAAATAGAGAACATCTCCAAAATTCTCATTAAGCTGCAAGTCATAAAAGTACACATTTTTCATAATTAAATTTAAGTGTTTACAGAGTTTTCGTCAAAAGACAGAAGGTCAACATTTATCTTGACCATATAATGCAAGTAAGAATCTGAGATAGGGCTGGGGATTCAGTTCAGTAGTAGAGTATTCACTAACAAGTGAAAGGCTGTTTGGTACTCAGCACCAAAAAAAAAAAAAAAAAAAAAAAAAGACAAAAAACTACAAAGATAATACTTATTGTTCTATTTTGGGAAAAAGTTACTCTTCAAGTTTTTATCTTTAACAAATAAATGTGTAATGTGTATATTCTATACAATTTTGTAGTAAGGTACCATTTATATATATATACAAATATGGCTATTAGTGAATAACTAATACTAGAGAAAAAAAAATTCATTTCTCTTAAAAATGAGAGGTCCACTAAATAATATCACTAGTTATGGCTAATTTTGGAAATGTACTCCTTAAATAAATCTTCTGAATTTATTTCACAACTTTAAAATTGGGAAAAGAATGTTTTATAGATACTATAAACAAAATATAGAATGTATTTCTCAAATTTTTGTACAAGGCAAATGCCATATAGAAGATATTGCCATCCATCATGACTATGTTCTTAATATAAAGAAGAAACTGAATACTACCATGATGAAAGATTAGAAGGGAAAACATGAATAGATTACCTCTCCAACACTAAATATTCAACTATTTTCAATATTGTTGTTAGCTATCCCTTAAAGTAAATAAAATCAAGTGAAAAAAGAATAAAAAAGACAAGAAAAATCCAGGAAGATGATATTGTGATTATCAACATAACAATGACAAACTAATTTGATATCTTAATACTCATACTGTATGTGTTGTTCTCCATCTCTGTTCTACTAAGAACTGACTCCCTTCAATCCTCTTCAAGTAGAACTTCCTGTAAATTTTAATTAGCTTGTTATTTATTCACTCTATCTAATTAGGCTGCCTGAGAGAAGATATGACTTAGGAGTGGCTAAAGGACACTTCTACAAATACTTGTGGAAGGTAAAATCTCATACAACTTAGATCTTAGATTAAGTCAATTCTGGGATCCTCAACAAAGTTCTTTTCATCTGTTCAATAGCGTGGGAAGGAAGAATTTTAATCAAGTTAGAGGTTCTAGGGAGAGAAAAGATGCTGGCAAAAACAGCAGCTCTATATTTTGAGTCACTGCTTGGTCAAAACTAGCACAGTTTTCCTATCGAAAAATGAACAGGGATTAGATGGTAACCTTGATGCCAAAAACTCCATGATTTTAGTGTGGTTTACTTTGCCATAGAAAGTTAAAAATATTTGAAACAAGCTGTCTCCTTAAGTTTTATTTTCACTTAAACTGCTAGGGAGCTATGGTGGTGTTGGAAATCATGATTTTTTTCTTAACCAGTCATCAAGTCTGAGCCTGTTTTCTCTTCTACCCATTCTCTTGACTAGGATGGGTAATTTTGAAAATCAGTTGAGATGTGGTATGTTGAAGCACTAATACTGTTTCCTGAGTTTATTAGGAGGAGGAGAAGAATGAGGACAGGTTGTTCTTTTGATTATTTCATATCATCCTTACTACCTTTTCTTTTCATATCTTCTGCTACCTTTCTCAGTTTCTAGAACCATCTCCCTTCTTTCTTCTGTCAGCTAGTTTTTGTCCTCAAGGTTATTCTTATTTGGGAAAACAAGCAAACAAAGGCAAAACAAAAACAAAAAAAACCCCTCCCTACTCCTTTAAAATAAACGCACTTTCCTTTAAAAGTGAGGTTTTTACTTAATTTTTTCCTAAAAATGAATTCAGATTAAGTCTTCTTGAAAACCAGTGGAAATTCTACACTTAGTATATGTACTTAACTAAAAACTAATTTTGCCAAACTAATAACTAAGGCAGTTGGCCTTCCAACCCTTCTCTCACACTTCAGGAATAAAACGCTGAACGAATCCAGAGCTAGATGAATGAATATTAAATAATTTGTTAAGAAAATGTCAATTTTCCTTCGCTAAAACCTACAAAGGTAATTCTATCTACACAACGTTTAAGCTCCAGGTAGACAAGTTTCAAGGCCAAGCAACAGATCAATCCTCCCATTTTCTCTGCTGGGACCATTCTTCTTCCAAAGCATCCTCATTTCCTTCAGGTCTGGATGAAAGGACACTTCCGCAGAAAGATCTTCTCTGAAAGACATTTCCCCGTGCCCCACCTTATCTTAACATAAATCATCCCCCTATTTCACAGCTCTGTTACGTTAAGTTTTTCTTAATAAGACTGATCACTGTCTGTATAGTATTATACACCTATGCATTTTCTTGTCTGTTGCTTGAATGTACGGTACAGGAGGGCAGGGTGCTGGCCCACCCAGTTCACTGTGGGATTCCAGAGTTTTAAGCAGTGGTGGGGCATAGTAGGTGCTCAGTAAATAAATATTCTCCCAATGCCAGGAAGCTACTTGCTAGTTTCAGCAGAACCGCAGGCCTCTTCCTCCCTTAACCTCCGCCTTTACACGACCGCAGACCGCGTTCCCCCACCTGCAGGTCCCAGGGACAGCGCTGCGCACCGACCATCCCTACCGGCAACTGCGGTTAGATCTCCCGGCCACCCGAGCCTCCGCGCTGATCCCAGGCCGTCGCGACCGGGAGTGACAGCGCTGGCGCCGCTGCGCTTCCGCCCGCCACGCCACGCAGCCGTTAGGACCCCGGCTCTGCCTCGCCAAACCCAGCATTCTATTTTGAGTGATCCGTTGATAGGATGGTAAAACGTGACTCCCGGCTCTTTCCGTCAGCAGGTCACCCACCCACCCGCCTCTGGGTAGGGATCCTGCTGTGTTGGCCAAGTCGGGGCCACCCCAGCCCCAGTCCTGCTTCTCACCTTCCACTTGTGCCAACTGACCAGCCACGGCCGCTCGAGGCCTGGGGTTCCTCCGGGCGCCCCCTCAGGCGGCTTCCTGCGGCGGAAGCGGAGAGCCCTTTACCGGGCAACACTTCTGGGCCCCACCCCCGCCACCGCCGCCGCCGCGGTTAAAAGCGTGTTACCATTTCTGCTTTAAAAGATACCCGGGCCGCTCGTTGCCTCCATGCCCCTAGAGGTGCCCTCAGATATCCTCGCCGGCTGTCCCGGTCCCTGCTGGGGAGGCTGAGGGCAATTTCAGGCAGTTCAGGCTTTTTCCTTACTTCTTCTTCTTTTTAAAAATAATATATTTATTTTTGGTGTGGAGGTCTTAACCTAGGATCACTTCACCACTGAGTGAACTACATCCCCAAACCCTTTCGTTTTTTGAGACTGGATCTTGTTAAGTTGTGCAGGCTGGCCATGAACCTGCGGTCCTCCCGCTTCAGCATGGGCCACCGTGCCTGGCAGCTGTTCTAATTAAAAATCAACTGTCCTTTCACCTCCTGTAAAGGACTGGAGTTTGGGGGTTAGAGGTAATAAAGGTCACTCCCTGCTGTATCCAACAGGGCCCTCCATATATAGGACGCAAAGGTCATTTAGAGATTGTCCTCCTCCAGACAAAAATGTTGGACCTAACTTACAATCATTTGAGTCTCACCATGAAAATATGGTAATGAAAGTGTTGAGTTGACAGGTTGAGTTTTTTAAAAGGTCTGCACTGCACTTCTCAAAAGAGGATTTCCTAGTGGACATTAAACACCTGCAAGGTGTGTAACTGAATGAGTCAGGGAACTTCTAATTAAAACCACATCGGAGAAATGTCTGTTCAGGTCCTTGGCCCATTTATTGATTGTTTTTTTGGGTTTTTTTTTTTTTTTTTTTTTTTTTTTGGTGCTTAGTTTTTTGAATTCTTTATATATCTAGAGATCTGATGTGTGAGGGGGTAAAGATTTCCTCCCAAGAAGTAGGCTCTTTAGTCACCTCACAGATTGTTTCTTTTGCTGAGAAGAAACTTTTTAGTTTAAGTCTATCCCATTTATTGATTCTTCATTTTAATTCTTGTGCCAAAGGAGTCCTATTAAGAAAGTCGGGGCCTTAGCCCACACGATGGAGATTAGGGCCTACTTTTTCTTCTATTAGGCAGGGTCTCTGGTTTTATTTTTAGGTTCTTGATCCATTTGCAGTTGAGTTTTGTGATGGTGAGAGATTGGGGTTTAATCTCATTTTGTTGCATGTGGATTTCCAGTTTCCCAACACCATTTGTTGAAGAGGCTATTTTTTCTCCAATGCATGTTTTTGGCGCCTTTGTCTAATATAAGATAATTATAATTTTGTGAGTTAGTCTCTGTGTCCTCTATTCTGTACCATTGGTCTACCAGTCTGATTGGTGCCAATACCATGCTGTTTTTGTTACTATTGCTCTGTAGCATAGTTTAAGTAAGGTCTGGTATAGTGATGCCACCTGCTTTACTCTTCCTGCTAAGGATTGCTTTAGCTATTCTGGGTCTTTTATTTTTCCAGATAAATTTCATGACTGCTTTTTTTCTATTTCTGTGAGGAATGTCATTGGGATTTTGATCAAATTGCATTAAATCTGTATAGTTCTTTTGGTAGTATGGTCATTTTGATAATATTAATTCTGCCTATCCAAGATCAAGGTAGATCTTTCCATCTTCTAAGGTCTTCTTTGATTTCTTTCTTTAGGGTTCTGTAATCTTCATTATACAGATCTTTCACCTGAAGAGACACTTCTCAGAAGATGATATACAATCAATCACAAATATATGAAAAAATGTTCATCATCTCTAGCAATTAGAGAAATGCAAATAAAAACTACTCTAAGATTTCATCTCACTCCAGTCAAAATGGCAGCTATTATGAATACAAACAACAATAAGTGTTGGCGAGGATGTGGGGGAAAAGCTACACTCATACACTGCTGGTGGGACTGCAAATTGGTGCAGCCAGTATGAAAAGCAGTATGGAGATTTCTTGGAAAATTGGGAATGGAACCACCATTTGACCCAGCTATCCCTCTCCTCGCTCTCTACCCAAAGGTCTTAAAAACGGCATACTACAGGGACGCAGCCACATCAATGTTTATAGCAGCACAATTCACAATAGCTAAAATGTGGAACCAACCTAGATGTCCTTCAATAGATGAATGGATAAAAAAATGTGGTATATATACACAATGCAATATTACTCATCAATAATAGAGAATAAAATCATGGCATTTGCAGGTAAATGGACGGAGTTAGAGAAGATAATGCTAAGTGAAGTTAGTTAATCCCCCAAAAAACAAATGCTGAGTGTTTTCTCTGATATAAGGAGGGGGAGCATGGGAGGAATAGAGGAATTCTAGATAGGGCCAAGGGGTGGGAGGGAAAGGGAGGGGGCATGGGGTTAGGAATGATGGTGGAATGTGATGGACATTATTTTCTAAAGTATATGTATGAAGACGCAGATTGGTATGAATATACTTTGTATAAACCAGAGATATGAAAAAATGTCCTCTATATGTGTAACAAGAATTGTAATATATTCTGCTGTCATATTAAACACACACACACACACACACACACATTGGAGACCAGTACAGATCCACCAGAATAGCTAAAACAAAGGCTAGAGGCAGGGAGGGAAAAGAAAGAAAAATGTCAAATGAGGGAATGTGAGGCATCCAGAATTTTTACACCTTGTTAACAGGGATATAAAGCAATAACTGTTACAACCACTTTGGAAAATTGGTAATATTTATTGAGGCAGAACGTATACCTACCCTATTACCGAACAATTCCACTCCTAGGTATATATTTAACAGAAATGTATGCCTATGTTCACCACAAAATAGGTACAAGAATGTTCACCTCAGCAGTATTTGCCTAGCTCCAAATTAAAAATAATCTAAATGTCCATTGATAGGAGAATGGATAAATACATTATGGTATATTCACATAATAAAATATGTTGTATAGCAAGGAGACAGCATGTACTAAAGGTGTGTGCAACTATATGGCTAAATCTTACAAACATAAATATGTCTTCACAAACAGAAAACATATTTCATTTATGTTAAGGTCAAAAATGGGTAAAACTAATCTATGCTATCCTAAATATAGATTATGGTTACCTGCTGTGGTTTGAATAGTTTGTCCATTCTGAAATTCTTGTTGAAATTTAATCCCTGTTATAAGGTGGGACCAAGTGGGACTTTTGAGGGATAATTAGGGCTCTGCCCTCATTAATGGATTAATCCATTGATGTGATTATTGGGTTAATGGGTCATGAGTTATCTGAAAGTGGGTCTACTATCAAAGTCAATTTGTTTAGGTCTCTTACACTCTCCCTGTCTGTTTCCATGTGTTGCTTCAGAACTCTGCCAGCAAGAGGCTATAACCAGATGTGACATCTTGACCTTTCATCAGAATCATGAACCAAAATAAACCTCTTTTCTTTGTAACTTACTCAGTTTGTGGTGTCATGTTATCAACAACAGAAAACAGACTAAGACCCAAGAGGGGCTGTGACTGGGAAGGGACACAAGGGCTTCTGGGATGTGTTCTGTGACTTGGTTTAGATGCTACTCACTTTATAAAAACTATTATCCAGGACTGAGTATATAGCTCAGTTGGTAGTGCTTGCCCCTCATGCACAAGGTCCTGGGTTCAATCCCCAGCACCACAAACAAAGAAAAAAACTATCATCTAACTTAACATTTTTCTCCATGTGTGCTACTTTTAAAAGATTTTTAATTAAAAAAATTGAACAAATTATATTGTTATATCATGTGCATGTATGAATATGTAACAATGAATCCCATTATTATGTATAATTAAAATGTACCAATTGAAAAAAGGTAGAGAAAGTCTTAGTGGGCCATGGTGACATACACCTGTAATCCTAAAGACTGCAGAAGCAGGGGCAGGAGTATCACAAGTTTGAAACCAGCCTCAGTAACTTAGAGACAACCTATCTCAAAAACATTTTAATATTATAAAGGTTAGGTAGGGATGGGCTGGGATTGTGGCTCAGTGGCAGAGTGCTTGCCTTGCGCATATGAGGCACTGAGTTTGATCCTTAGCACTACATAAAAATAAATAAAATAAAGGTATAAAGGTATTGTGTTCATCTACAATTAAAAATTTAAAAAAAAGAGAAAGGACAAAATAGTATTTTTCTTGATGTTAAATTTATTCAATTCTTAAATTCTGAGTCTTTTACCTTTTTTGGTATTAAGATGTTAATTCTGGTCTGAGGTTATGGCTCAGCTAGCATGTGTGAGGCCCTGGGTTCGATCCTTAGCACCACATAAAAATAAATGCATTGTGCTGTGTCCATCTACACACACACACACACACACACAAAGTTAATTCTTTTATGATATAATGGTCATAATATAGATATACGTATGTGAAATATATAATTATATATGTGTATGTGTGTGTGTGTGTATTTATTTTTGCAGTGCTCGGAATTGAACCTGGGGCCTTGTGCATTAAAATAATGGTCATGGACAACTGCAGTTGGTCATGTCTCTGCCTGACAATATAATAAGTTTTATGCTCCCTCTTATTTCACAACTGGCTTACTGGCTTATAAAATAAAAAAAGTCTGGATAGCTTCATCCTTTTTTTTTTTTTTTTTTCAGTGCTAGTGATTGAACTCAGGCATGAAGCATGCCACAAACATTCTACCATTGGGCCTTTTGTCTCATTCTTGTGCTGCTTCTGGCTCAGAACTTGCTACCAAGAAAAAAATTTAAATGTGCATCCACATGTACTTGTGGATATGGTTGATCCACATTCTATCTTTTTGTTGTTGTTGTTGTTATTATTAGAGATTGAACCCAGGGTGCTCTACCATTGAGCTATATTCTCAGATCTTTTTTTTTTTTTTTTTTTTTTTTGAGACAGGATCTCTCTAAGTTGCTGAGGTCAGCTTTAAACTTGTGATTCTCCTGCCTTAGCCTCCCGAGTAGCTGGGATTACAGATATAGCCCCATTGTAAAGCAGGCACATATTTAACTCTATCTAGTATATACTAGAATATCTATTCTTGTCTATTGCCCAAGAATTCTTCTCAAGTCACCAATCTCTTTTCTGTACTGCAGAAGATAGAAAATTAAAAACTGTATTTCACAGATTTTCTTGCAGCTAGGATTCTAGCTATAAATTATGGATCTATCAATAATTTGCACACTGGAGAAACTTGATAAATGAAAGTCAGGCACAGGGCATATTCTGGCTGCACTAGCTGCTCCTGCTGGCCAGCTTTTCTTTTCTTTTTTCTTTTTTGTACTGGGTATTAAATTCAGGGGCACTCAGCATTTTTTTTTTTTTTTTGGATACAGGGCCTTGCTAATATGCTGAGGCTGGTTTAGAACTTGGGATCCTCCTGCCTCAGCCTCCTGAGCTGCTGGGGATTACAGGCATATACCACCACCACTGGCTTGTTGGCTTTTCTGTAGCAGTGTTGCAATGCTTAATTACTGTATTCATGGTTAATGAAGACTGTTGAGGCAGCATTAGCAGTAGGTCGTTGATTCCTGGATCACAGGCATGGTGATGTGCTCTTCAATTCAAAGCATAGTGTAACTATGTTTTGACTATGCATAAGAATGAATTCCTAGATCACAGGCAGGGTGATGTGCTTTTCAATCTATGCGTAAGACTATAATGTAGTTATGCATAGTCTAACCAAATAGTCTTCATTTCTCTCCTTTCTGAAGCTCCCCTCATGGGCTTAGAGCAATTTCTGGAATATAACAGAGACCCTGTCCCTCCAATACTTTCAAAGATTTTGTAAGTACTTACATCCCTATATTAAAGCCTTTTCTACTTAAGGGGGTTTCTGTTTAGTGCAACCCACTCTGACAAATCATACCTGACTGAGCCACAATAAGTACATTGTCCCTTCTATGCTTCAATAAGTTCCTCTTATACTCTTATGTCCCTTTTTTTCCTTTTTCCACAAATGCCAAATGAAGTGTAACATGTTGCTTTCATCCCTGATCTTTTGAGGTTTTATAGCTGCTTCTTGGGTCTCCATAGATGAAAGAAACTCAATTACCATTATTTCAAAAGAGCAGGCAGCCAAGCTCCAATTAAGGATTTTTCTAGAACCCAAGGTTCTATTTTACTCAATATCTCTTGTTGTTACCAGTCAAGATACCACTTTTGGGCTGGGCATGTAGCTCAGTGGTAAAGTACTTGCCTAGCAAGTGCAAAGTACCAGGTTTATTCCATTCCCAGTAAATGTGCACACACATGCATGCAAACATACACACACACACACACACACAACCTTTTTATTTGTTTAAGGGCTTGGATCTATGACTGGGAACAATAATTTTTTTGGGGGGTGTATCAGGGATTAAACTCAGGGGCACTCAACCACTGAGCCACATCCCCAGTACTATTTTGTATTTTATTTAGAAACAGGGTCTCACTGAGTTGCTTAGAGCCTTGCCATTGCTGAGGCTGGCTTTGAACTCCAGATCCTCCTGTTTCTGTCTCCTGAGCCACTAGGATTACAGGTGTGTGCCATGCACCCGGTAATAATTTTCTTTTTCCTTTCTTAGACTTGGTGCTGGGTTCTACATTATCAACTTCCATGCCCCTTCCATAATCCCTGACAATTTGTTTTGTCTTACAGAGTATAACTAAAGGAAAAGAGTGCTATAAATGTATTAATTATTAACTTAAAAATAATTTTTTGTGGAGCCTGGGGTTGTGGCTTAGTGGTAGAGCACTTGCCTCACACATGTGAAACACTGGGTTTGATCCTCACCACCACATAAAAATAAATAAATAAAATAAAGGCATTGTGTCTATTATTAAAACATATTTTTAAAAAATAATTATTGTTTTTGCATGACTTATTTAGCATTACTAGGAAGGAACTGTGGTTTTCTTTCAAACACTTTAAAAAAAATTTATGGAGACCTGGAAAGAAGTTGTTTATTTGGAAGTTGTTTATTAATGTGTGAGATTAGAAATGAGCACTTTTAGAATAAGTAGAGGTAGAAGATAGAATTCTAAAGAATACCTCATTCAGGGAAGGTTGGAGGAAGAAGAACTAGTGAGTGAAATTATAAAAGACTGGTAAAAGTGAGAATAGAAATTGGGATAGAAAAGCTCTCTGATGTCAAGAAAGAAAAGGGGTTTTCAAAGGCAAGCAGGATCAACACTGTTGATTGAACAGGACATGTGGAGAAGGACCCATTGGGAGGATGTTGATGGCCTTTAATTTTATTTTTTGTATTGAGGAGTGAACGCAGGGGTGCTCAACCACTAAGCCCACATCCCCAGCCCTTTTTTATATTTTATTTAGAGACAGGGTCTCCCTGAGTTACTAAGTGCCTCAATAAGTTGCTGAGGCTGACTTTGAACTGGCGATCCTCCCGCCTCAGCCTCCTGAGCTCCTGGGATTAGAGGTATGCACCACTAATCTTCCTCCATGAGATTCTGCCTCATGTGTGGTGGCCTTTAAAATGAACATATAGGCCAGGCCTGGTGGTGCATGCCTGTAATTCCAGCAACTGGGGAGACTGAGGCAGGTGGATCACAAGTTCAAGACCAGCCTCAGCAAATTAGTGATGTCCTAAGCAACTTAGCGAGATCCTGTTTCAATTTTTTTTTTTTTTTAAAGTGTGTGACTCAGTGATTTAGCACTACTGGGTTCAATCCCAGGTACCCAAAACAAAACAAACCAAACATAATAGGCTACAGAAGTAAATGTAGGGAGAGGCAAAAAGGAGTAGAGATGAAATACAAACATAATAAGTGAGGAGTATTTTAAAGACATTTTGTGGAGAAAGAAAGGAAAGAGATCTGGCTGTAGCTTCAGTAAGAAAAATAATGAGGAGAGAGTAAAAATCTGGGGCATAGTAAAGGAATCTTCTTGGAGGTCTGAAGCTTTCTGAGCCCCACTTGGGCCATGATGGCTGGAATTCACTTGTTAGTCCAGAAACTGGATATGGTGATGTATTTATCCTGGTGAAATCTGCCAGTCTGGGAACAAGACCACAAAAGTTTTCTGGAATTAGAAACTTCTTTGACTGAAGGAATTTTCTGTGAGACGCTTTCAGAGGGTGGAGGAATTGGGGATCTGTTGCAGTACATTCGGTTTCAGAAATCTCTGTCCATAGATGGCCAACTCCATTGCTCTGGGTCCAAGGTGAGGCAGAATCTCATGGAGGAAGAGTGTAAGAAAAATGTGTACTAGGAAAAAAAAGGTATATATTCATGTTGGAAGGCAAATTCATGTTGCCTATTTAACATAATATTGAGAATCTCTCTCAATGCTCTCAAGTAATAATTTATTCCTAGCTTTGAACCTCAGGTTGTAGGTTAAACATGTTCTTATTTTTCACTCACTGGATGTAGAGCACATCTTTTCCATTTTTCTAGAAAGGCACTTTCAGGGGCAATTTGCTTTCAAATGTTAAAGGCCTCTGGGTGTTAAAGAGAAAGTGGTAGCATTTTCCCAGATGGATAACTTCACAGGAGGTCTGGGAAGCTGACCTACTTCTGAATTTACAGCTGAATTAATCCAGGTGGTAAGTGAGTGTGAAACATTTTTTTGAGGCTCATAAAATTGACATAGCCATCTTTTAAAACATTCTAAAATTCTGACATTTATATGATTTGTCCAGCATACATTCTAAAGTTTTTTCATGTTGGTTTAATTTAATTCAGCAATTGACCACCTACTCCTTATTTTATACTGCCAGGCACTGGACATACAATAAGTAAAAGCAGTACCAGGAAAGCTTCTGTATGTGATTAATGATTTTTCTTTTTTTTTTTTTTTAATATTTATTTTTTAGTTTTTGGTGGACACAACATCTTCGTTTGTACGTGGTGCTGAGGATCGAACCTGGGTCACACGCATGCCAGGCGAGCACGCTACCGCTTGAGCCATATCCCCAGCCCCAAGTGATTAATGATTTTTCTTCAGATAAATCATTATAGTTTTTTTTCAACTCCCGACACTCTCCAATTATTGTACAAATGACTTCTTTTGTTATGGAAATCATGCTCTGCAAGAGACCAAGCACCACTTGCAGTATTGGAGAACAGTTTATTTTCCCTGGCGGACCCTGATGAACTAGTGCTCTTAAATTCTGGGTCCCACGCTGAGGTTACATGGGGCTTTTATAGGAAATTTGACATTTCTTGACCATTACAACATTGGTGGGTTTGAATTCTTGACCTACGCGACCAAGGGCCATTATGCACAGAGAATTTACAATAACTAGTTCACACCTGTAAAACAAAGACAGTAAAACACCTGCGAATAATATTGTTCAGTGGCCTTAACCCAAGGCAGCAGTAACTCAAGATAACTTTGATTTTATCTCCTGAAGAGTTTCACTTCTAAGAACTAAGCCAACGATGTTATAGTTTAGACAGCAGTTAATTGGCATAGTAACCTACAATTTATACTTGCAATTAGGTGAGGTAGGTACATTCCTACAGAGTTCTGAAAGTTACAAAGTATAGGAAAATTAACTCTTTCCTTAGGCATTGTCTTCATCATAATGTTCTTATAATTTCATTTTATAATCAGGTCTGGTATCTCCTTCACACTTTATTAACCTATCTTCTTCAGTTTTCTCATCCTTTTCTACGGACAGGGATAAACTCCCGGTTTTTCTTTTTCTCCATCTCATTCATTCTCTAGGATAGCATAAATAAATGGGAAGTTTGAGACCAAAAGTTCATAAAGGTTAAATTGTCACGAATATTCCAAAAAGCCAGCTTACTCTCTGACTTCGGAGGAGTAAACAGGAAACTATCGATCCCATACAGGAAATGACCTGCTTTGAGGGCAAAGAAGGTGCCTTGGATTTCCCTCATTTTCCTTCTAAACTCATTTCCGGGTTTCAATCAATTTGGTCCTTCCCTACAATAACAGAGTTCGGCTGACTCTTCCCAGTCCCACCCTAGACTTCCATCCTGAGAGGACGGCCAATAGGGTATTCCCGTGAGTGGACATTTTCATTCCTAGTTTTACATCATCGCAAATCTTAACCAATCAGTAGTTAGGGTAGGAGGTACGAAAATAATCTTCACTTCCTCCCCAAACGGCCACTCCTCTCTTGCGACACCCTGTGATAGATTGCCTACGTAGCCAATCAACGAGCAACGTTGGGCCCAGCCCATTCTAAAGCCAACCAACTAAAATGAAGATGGGGAATTGGGGCGGAGAATGGAAAACTTGCCCCCTCTTTTGGAAATGATTCGAAGAGGTGCGTCCCGAACCAGTGAAGTTACAACTTCTTACCAACGATGGCTGCATACTGAACCGTTTATATCATGTGCCGGGTTCAGTTCCCTTCTGATCCTATCCCAAGATGGGCCCCGCGACTCACATTCCACCCCGCCCCCGTTTCAGTATAACTCATCCCCATCCCTGAAGTCCTTCGGAAAAAGTCCCAACCCCAAAGGCCCGTGCTTCACTCGCTGCTCTCCCGCGGGGTAGAGTAAGGGGAAGGAGAGATCCTGCCGCCTTTGGCGCCAATCTTTCCATTCAGTGCGCCTCTCCTCCCTTCTCCACGTTCCCGGGCCCGGGCTGACACGGGGGTGGGAGGAGCTGAGTGCCTGTTCGGTTTGGGGAAAGGCTAGAGCTTCTTAAGGTGGAACAGAGCAACTGGGAGGCTGGGCCTCACAACTGGGATGTGTGGGCCTCCTGCTTACCAATTGCGCTTCCCACAGGATCTCTCATTCTCTAGTCCCTGAACCTTGGTTCTAGTCTTGTATTTGGGAGAATAACCAGGTTAGGTAGAGGATATAGAATTTAGGTAGAAAGCTTTAAAGTATAAACTCTGTAAGGGAAATACAAACTATGAAGAGAACTTTTTAGTCACTGTTGTTATTGTCTTTTTCTTTCCCCCGTGATTACCTTTTGAAAGTGGCAGAATTTTTCTGATGTGTGAATATAAGCTTAGAATATCATAAATGAATCGTTTGTAAACCTTAGTTACTAGTTTCCCAGGAAGCTGGAAGAGTAACAGTAGTATACTGCAGGTGCTTGTGGTCTTGGCTCTGATCCAGTCTTCTCCTTTGTAAAATAAAGATTATAATCCCCTTTTTCTAAATTTGATATGAGTAATAAAAGAAGTTGTGTAAAAGAAAACACACTGTAATGGGTGCAAACTAACATTAGGTAATTTTTCTACACACAAAGCATACCATAATAGTGAACACTTTGATACTTCTTATTATGTTCCAGCATTTTTAACAGTATTTAAAAAAATTATCTATTTGTAAATTTTCAAGCTCAAGAGTAGAGAGAATAGTTTTTTTTTTTTTTTCGATGTTGTAACAAGCAACATTGGCCAATCTTTTATCACCTCTACTTTTCTCCTCCGTCCCAAATTATCTTGGAGCAAATTTCAAGACTCTATACTCCCATGTGCATTTTTAAAAAATTAAGATTCTTAAAAAATAACAATGAATGCATCTAAAGTATGAGAATTTTTTATATTATCAAGTCAGTATTGACATTTTACTAGCTGTCTCATATTTCATCCAGTTAAATTGTTCTAGTGAGGCTCTCCTAAAAAGTCCACATATTGCATTTGAAGGACATGTCTCTTGGTCCATATATATTGCAATTGGTTGATATGTCTTCTGAGTCTCTTTAATTTCTAGGGTACCACTCTCTCAGGCAGTTATCTAAGTGCATTACATGTATGAAGTCACATAATCCCTCTGAAATACTATGAAATAGGTATCATCATTAACCCCATTTTACTGATGAAGAAACTGAGTAATAAAGCAGTTACTACAACTGTGATTTACCCGAGTTCTCTCAGTTATTAAGGGTCAAAGCTAAGATCTAAATACATGAATCTTATCCACTATATTATATATTTCAAGTAGTACACTGGTCTTTAAAAAAAAAAAAGCTTCCAAAGTGTGTATTGTGGCATGTTAGTTACAGATGTTATCAAGAGTTTTGGTTAAAGTGGACTAATACTCAAATAATTATATAACATGCTTTATAATAAAGAGGTGTGGATCCTTACATTTTCTTTCTTTCTTTCTTTATTAAATATTTTTTAGTTGTTGATAGACCTTTATTTATTTGTATGTGGTGCCAAGAATCGAACCCAGTGCCTCACACATGCTAGGCAAGTGCTCTACTGCTGAGCCACAACCCCAGCTCTATTAATTAATTAATTGATTGGTTTTGGTATGTTTCAGTGGCTTTTTAAAATCTTGCTCCACTCAGGGGCTCGGAAGGCTAAGGTAGGAGGTTTGCGAGTTCAAAGCCAGCCTCAGCAAGGCACTAAGCAACTGAGTGAGACCCTGTCTCTAAATAAAATACAAAATAGGTCTGAGGATATGCCTCAGTGGCTGAGTATCCCTGACTTCAATCCCTAGTACCTGACTCTCACCCCAAATTATGTCTAGATGGTTGTAGTGGCACATTCTGGTGATCTCAGCAACTCAGCTGGCTGAGGCAATAGAATCACAAGTTCAAGGCCAGCCTCAGCAACTTAATCAGGCCCTAAGCAATTTAGTGAGGACCATGTCTCAAAAAGGGATGGGGATGTAGTTCAGTGGTTAAGAACCTCTGAGTTCAATTCTTAGTGCCCCCCCCCAAAAAAAATTTGCAAAATACCTAAATGGTAAGGAAAATATAAAAATAAAACAACTCCTATTTGTACTTCCAGAGTTAAATATAATTACTTTTTAAAGATTTATTATTTATTTATTTGCTTTTTTATTGTTGTTATTATTATTATTATTTTGCATGTGTGTGTGTGTGTGTGTGTGTGTGTGGTATTGGGGATTGAACTCAAGGGTGTTTAACCACTGAGTTACTTTTCAAAAAATTTTTATTGGGACATTAAGTTCCTGAGGCTGGTCTTGAACTTGTGATCATCTTGCCTAAATCTCTCTAGTCTCTGGGTTTACAGGTGTGGGCTATCACACCTGGCTGAGGATGACTTATTTCTCACAGTTCAGGACAATGAAATAGAGGTTAAGAGCCATGTTAGATTTAAGTGTTTTAATGTAAAATAATATTCCTAATTATGTGAACAATGTGTGACTTATATGAACTAATTATGTGAATTTAGACACAGTTAATATCTCTAAGTTATAGTTTTTCCCACCTATAAAAGGTATAATTACAGTGTCTTATAGTATTGCCAGAAGAACAAACTGTAAATGCCTAGTTTGATTTTTTTTTTTTTTTTTTGTAGTACTGGGGATCAAACCCAGGGCCTCATGCTTGCTAGGCAATTACTCTACCATTGAGCTATATCCTCTACACTTTTAAATTTGATTTACTTACTTATTTGGTACTAGGGATTGAATGAACCCAGGGGCACTCAAACACTGAGCCACATTCCCAACTTTTTTTTTAATTATTATTTTTTTAGATGTTGATGAACCTTTATTTATTTATTTATATGTGGTGCTGAGAATTTAATCCAGTGCCTCACAGAAGCTAGGCAAGCACTCTACCACTAAGCCACAAACTCCAGCCCCTCCCAGGCCTTTTTATAATTTATTTAGAGACAGGATCTCCCTAAGTTGCTTAGGGCATTGATAAATTGCTGAGGCTGGCTTTGAACTTGTTATCCTCTTGTTTCTGCCTCCCCAGTCACTGAGATAACAGGCTTGTGCCACTGTACCTGGCTTAAATTTTATTTTGAGACAGGGTCTCATTAAATTTCTCAGGCTGGTATCAAATTTGTAATCCTCCTGCCTCAGACTCCCCAGTTACTGGGAATACATACCTGCACCACAGCTCCCAGTTATGTGCTTAGCTTTAATGCCTGCACATTATAAATATAATGTAATTATATGTACATATAATTTAATTAAATTATAGTAGTGTATATTTAGAAGACACAAAGACTTTATTATCTAAGGCAAAATTCAGTCATCAAGTTGTAAGCTTGTGTATGCAGTCTTTTTTGGGCAATTCAAATATTAAATGAGCAATCTTTTTGCCTTCATGTTATTTTGTATAGAACATAGAGTAATTTGAGAAAAGCTTAATAAGCCAGAGGATAAAATACATAAGTGTTTGTAGCAGAATCATGAATGGAGGAAGAAAGCTGAAGTAGGCTTCCTAGTGGCATTTTTCTGTCTCTGATAGATTGTTGTGGAAGGGGCAGAGGATATGTTTTATTTATTTATTTTGGGTACTGTGGAGTGAACCCCAGGACACTTAATCACTGGGCCACATCCCCAGTCATATATATATATTTTTTTTATTTTTTTTTTTTTTTTGAGATAGGGTCTCATTAAGTTGCTTAGGGCCTGGATAAGATTGCTGAGGCTGGTCTTAAACTTGTGATCCTACTGGCTCACCCTTCCAAGTCACTGGGATTACAGGCATGTGCCACCACAACTGGCTAAGGATGTGCTTTAAAAAACATTCTATATGACACTCAGGACAAGATATAGTTTAAAAGCATTTCACATAAATTAACTCTTTTAGTAATTGCAACAGCCTTATTGGGTAGCAGGAGGAGTGTCTGGTCCCCGCCCCGCCTTCCGCGACCAAGATTCCAGAGAACAGGGCCCTTGCACAAGTTTGTAGAGCAGGAAAAGCGAACAGGACCCACATCTTCTGATGTTTATTTGTCAGTTGCTAGATCACTTATCCTTTTATGTGTCCACTCACTGAGAAGAGTAGTTACTGAACTCCAGGATGATATCAGGGCAAAATATTAACCTTCCTTCAATCTCTATAATAATTTATAAACTGCCTCGGGGAAAAGAGAAACTCATCAAAGAAATTTCTGAGAAAACAAGTTGCTCATCTGTATAGAGAATGCAGTAGAATGGGAAAAGATCAGAGTACCAGAATTAGTGTGTAAATTGGAATTGACAGTGTAAGGTGTGCACGAGGGACTCTCCAGACAGGGAGCAGTGGGATGACACCCCAGGTAGACCGCAAGCGGCACGGAGCGCAGCGGCGGGGAGGCGGCTGGAGGTGAGTGCGCAGCGGCTGGGCGTTAGTAGGCTTCAGCGGGAGGCAGCCGTGCGGTTGCCCGGGTGGAGCGCACACCCCGGCGGCTCGCCGCTCGGAGCCGACCCGCTCCTCCTTAACCCGCGCGGGGAGGCGGCGGCCCGGCGGGCGGGGAAGGGGGAGGGGCGCGGAGTGCGGCGCGGAGGCCGGGGAGGAGCCGGGGCCTGCAGCGGAGCCGAGCCGAGCCCGAGCCCGAGCCGAGCCCTGACACTGTCCGTCCGCTTTCTGGCTCCCCGGGAGCCCCGACTGGACGGAGCCCGAGAGGTGGCAGCGCGGGGAGCCCCACGCGCCGAAGGCAAAGGACGGGACGGGACAGGACTAGAGGAGGCGCTGCCGCCACAGTAGCCAGTGACGGGAGTCGGAAGCCGCGGCCTCCCGGACCCTGCTGCCCAGGCCAGCCAGGGGAGAGCGGGGAGTACGAAAACCCCACCCTCTGGGACACCCCCAGGAACGTGGGCGGGAGCGGGGACCAAAGAACCCTCTCTCCTGTTGGAGGGAAGACCCCAAGCCCCTTGGGTGAAGGAAAGAAAAGCTCGTGGTAGGAGACGCAGCTCGCCTTCCTAGAGGCGAGGAAACCCCCATAGTGGCTCCGGAGAAGACCCCCAGAAGCAGAAAGAGGCGATCCTTCCTTAAGGAACGGAGGGGGACCGCCCCTGCGAGTCTCCACCCTCCAAACACACTCTAAACAGTTCAAGACTTTTGAGGCAAAGAGAAAGGGGAATATGCCAATGGAGTAGACACCCTCCATCCCACTCAGTACTCACGGAGGAGAGGCGTCCTTAGGTTCAGTAGCAAAGTACACTATAGTGAGAGGAGGAATTGGCTTTCCGCCTTTCTCCAGAAAGGCGGAAACTTCCTTTCACCTAGACAGTGGAACCAGGTAGAGCCCCTCCGCTCAGATTTCCAGCAGACAGAAAGAACCCTCCGCCCCCGAAACATTCAGTTTGGGGGCGAGAGGGACTCCCCCAAGGGGGAGGAGACAACTCCTGGTTGGGAGAGGCTCCTCCCCTCCTCCCCAGGGTAACTGGCAGGGTGTGGGGGGTGTGCCACCTTCCCCAGGTAGGACCTCCTTCTCCTCCTCCACCCATTCCCCCCTCGGCTCCTCATCCTCAGGGGACCCAGTTCCCCTCACAAGCTTGGGAGGTTCAGTCAAGGACAGGAAGACCCACTGAGGATGAGAACAGTCACCTGCCTCTGAAAAGGGGAATCCCTCCAACCTCAAACTCCAGTACCAGGTGGTTTCCTCCCTTTGCCGGGGGACTGGTGGAGACAGGTTAGTGTTTTCTTTTATTTTTCTCTGTCATCTTTAGGCACCAGTGGGCTTAGGGGCCTGAAATGATAGATCTTGGGTTTCGTTACTGGGGAAAGTAGAGTGATAACTCAGAATCCTCTGGAAAATGTGTCTGAAGGAACTTCTTAATTGGAACCTACATCTTGTTGCAAAAACTCAGAGAAATGGGTTTGTTAGTGTTTGGGAGGACTAAAGGGATGAATCTCATTTAAGGTCCCTAGGGAAGTGGATGTTTTCATACTGAGGACAACTGGATCACTGATAACAGTTGCTTTTTCAGAACTGCATGCATACTGTGTAATAGTGATGGACCTAACCCAACTGGACTCCATAGCACCCTCCTCCATCCTTGGGCCTTTTCACCTGGAGAGTGGGCCCTCATCAAAGTCATGGTGGCAGCTCCTGTCCTAGGCTTGTCTAGGGCATGCCTAGTTCAGCTAAGTATCTGCCAGAAGTGTCCTTTCCAACCCACTGTGATTACTCTTTACAAGCAAGAGAAACAGTCTGTCCCCACTAACCCTACTTCAGATACTGGGAGGACTCCTCTCCTGACATTCTCATTCCTAATTGGATGTATCTCTCTCCCTACAAAATCCACAGGGAAAATATGAATCCCCTGAGGCAAAAAGACAGTGTACAGAGGACTGACATTCCTGAGTTAAAGTTCTTCACAAATACTGGATCTGCCCCAGTCCTGTACAGTTCTCCTGCCCTTCGCTGACAGTTCATCAGCAAATCAGGTCCTTGATAGAGAGGAGGGTTGCTACTAACCCCTCTCCAATCTTCCATCTGAATAGTTGACCAATAGGAGATTTTACCTCTAAGGAGTCCATTAGTTTCTTTCCAGAAAAGCACCTAATAGTCTTTATCCTCTGTTTCTTGTTCAGTTCAGGTCCCTGGAACTTTATGTTTAAGTTTCCCACATAAGATAGGAAATTATCAATGTTCAGAATCTTCAGAAAAAGCAGGAAAAAGGTGCTAAGAAATTTTCCTAGATGAGCCTGGGCTGTGTTTTTAGTAGATCTCTGTCTTTCAACCTGAGGTCACTTAACTGGGTGCTAGCTTTCCTGCTTCACCATTGGAACATACCTTATCTTCAGTAAGGGGCATTGTACTCCACAGCAAGGCCATGTGAAAGGCTTCCTCCCCTTGGGATATTTTTTCCCCTTTCTGTCTAGGTTGCTGGTGGTCTGCTTAAGTCCCTAGGTATGTCTACTTGTTCCTGGAAGATACCTGTTGTTGGTGGTATATGAGACAGGGCTATACCCCACAGATTTGTATGGCTGTGTGGGTAGAATGTTGCACATGTGTTTCTTAACTGAGGTGAGTGTTGCTCCCGTCTTTTGTCAGTGTTTTGCATAAGTGTGTGGAGAACAGGGACATGTGCTTTTCAGACTATACTCCAATTCCCTAGAGTTGTGTTTCTGATAGGCCTCTAGGAGCAGATGATCTGTTGCAAAGACCTGGAAAAGGTGGTGGTTAAGGATGCCCAACTGGGAAGAAAGGCTTGGCATCCCCCTGTCAGTGGGAGCCTCATTCCACGTAGCAGGGAAGCCCAGTCTCAGGTTGGGACCATTTCTTCTAGGACCAATAAGAGAGCTTCATCCCTGATACCTCTAGTCTCAAAAGGATGAGAATCCCTGACTTCTAAGTCTAGAACTGCCTCCTCCACTTTTCAAACAGTCTGTTTCTTCCAAAGCACTTTACCAGATGCTGGAGAGCAGCTTCTGAATAGTTTAGAGAGAAGTGTATCCTAACAGCTCCAGATATACTACTATTGCACAGTTTAACTGGCCCTGCTTGATCTGAGTTTCCCTAACCCTCTTTGCCTCTAAGGAATCAATTAGAAGCAGTTGGCTGTTGGGTTGGATTAATTAAGAGGTAGAGATTGCTATTTTCCAGACCATGTCTTACAACTACAACTAGTTCCCCCTGAAAGATAAGAGATAGTATTTCCCCTATGCCTTCATCCTTGGGGTTTTTTCAATCTTAGTATTATTCAGTATGGGGGTATGATCTCTAAAGGAAAAGTTTGTAATTCTGACATTGTATACTTGGTATTGGCTTGCTGATTCCAGTCTTACCTGTTCATGGTCTGTCAGTTCTCTAATTTTTAAATTCTAATATTCTCTTTGCACACATGCTGAGCCTACACTTTACTACTATGCTACACTTCCAGCCCACTAATAGTCTTTATATTTCCCCATTCAAAAATAACAGCTATACTTAGGTAGCACATACAAAGTACTTAAAAATACTAACTTTAAATCCCTATAACAATACTTATTGGTACAATAATTGTCTGTTTTATAGGTGAAGAAACTAAGACACAGAGAGATTAGGTGATTTGCTTGAGGGGCACAGTCAGAGGTAATGGAGCTGGCATTGAAACACAGGCAGTCTGACTGATATGAGGTACACTTAGCCATTGTCTTATTAGTTTTGGAATTATGAACAGGGTAGAAAGTTATTACTCCTTAACACCTGATTTTGGCACTACACAGAGAATAATTACAAGTCATTGAGATAAAATGAGAAGTAAACTGTGTCAGTTATTTTGGATCTTACACATCTCACCCAGGATTGGTCTTTAGCTCTCACAGAATGTGTTCCTGTTTTTCTCTGCCTTTCCCCTGGTACTGTAGTCCTTATTAGACGTCCTGTGGATATGAAGGAGCCTGCCCTTTGGCTGCCTTTCCCCGTTTCTGCGGGTATTTCCTTTCAGTCTTCCAGCACACACGGAAGAATGTGGCCTGACTCAGGTTCTGCCCAAGCCCAGTGGCACAAGGCCCACCTGGAATGAGAGGTCTGGGTAACTAGGTTGGTTGGACTCAGAAATGGAACTACCTCTTGTTTGCCTTTCTAATAATAGCCCTGAACATTAGCCTCGTGCCATTATTTTGGGGAGTGTGGAATGTGTGGTAGCCACGAGCTCATTAAGCTTCATTCCCTTCCCTCCAGGGATAAAGCTTTGGCAGGGTTGATGACTTCATCTCTTATTGAAGGGGAAACTGAGGTATTAAGACTTCATCAGAGAGCAAGGGATTGTTAGGGACACTCTGAGTCAGTGGCAGAGTTGCCAATACAGCTGAGGAACCTCTGTCTCCTAAGTTCTATACATGAGGCTGCCCTTCAAGAATGGGGAAATGAATGGGGTGAGGATGTGGGACAGGTTTTAGGAGAGTGGTGCTGGAAGACCAGAAGGATCTGACCCTGCAAGCTTCTTATAGCTGGTAAGATTGGGTATATTTTGAGTACTGGGTTTTCTATCTGGAGAACTGATTGGGAGGGTCCAGGAGAAAGGTTAAATTTAACCTCAGTGACCTAAACTGGTGCTGGGGTAAGGGTATAAAAGAGCACAGAACAACTAGTAAAAGGTTGATTGCTTCCATTCAGAAGTCATGGTGATTGGCGTGTGTCAAAAGGATTCTCTAAGGACTCTAAACACTTTAAATTCACTCTCATGCTCTTTTTCAGTTTTGAAAGAGTTTCAGATGAAATATCAACTGGAGATCTTTGTGCTCTTAAGATGGGTACAGTGGCACATGCCTGTAATCCCAGGGGTTCAGGAGGCTGAGGCAGGATGATCTCAAGTTCAAAGCCAGCTTCAGCAATTTAGCAAGGCCCTAAGCAACTTAGTGAGACCCTGTCTCTAAGTAAAATCTGAAAAAAAAAGGCGGGGGGGGGGAGCTGGTTAAGCACCCCTGGGTTCAATCCTTTGTATAAATAAATAAATAAGATTTCCTAGGGATCTTCAGCAGAAATTAAGAATGAAATATACCTGTAGCCTCCACATTTGGGAGCTTGGGACTTGAGTACAGGAGTTTGAGGCCAGCTTGGGCAACATAGTGAGAACTTGTCTCAAGGAAAGAAAATAGGGTTAAACTTCTTTAAGGATCTCTTCTTCTGGGCAGGACCCAGGAAATCCCTGGTCATTGAGAACCTGCTAATTGACATGTTGCTCTTCAGCTGGGGAAACCCAGCTATGGGACTGAGATATTGTCTAAACTCCCTGCTATAGCCCAGAGGCTGGGAGAAGATATGTGGTTGCCTGGAATGATTAAGTGTCTCTATTATTTTCCAGGTTTCCATGGTTTTGGGCAAGGTGGTGGTATTAGGATGAAAAGGAAGATGATGGGAAGAGGAGCTAAGGATAAAGGGGAAACCTTTTATGATGTTATTTATAGGCCCCCCTCCCCCATATTTTTTTCTTCTGTCAAACAATTCTTGTGTTGCAATTGGGTCTTTGACTGCCCAGGCCCCTGAGGCACTAAGGTGTTTTCTTTAGCCTCGGGAATGGGTGTGTTACTGGGTGGCCACTCTGATCTGTACTTGTGTGTACAGGCAGATTTTATGGATGGGACCTTGGAGAAGAGGGGAGTGAGAATGCTGACCCTTAGGGGAAAGAGTAGGTGTCAAGGACAGAAGAATTACTACTTAAAAGAGAGCCTGAAAGATGTACTGGGGTCAGGAGAAGGGTTGGGGGGAGTCCTATCTGAAATTGAGTTTTGACCTGCAAAATATGTAGAACTGTGTGTACTTGTTTGTATATGCTCATGCATGTATCTGGCTGTAGATTTAGACATTACCTATCTAATATATTTCTGTCCAGGATCTGAACTCAGACATTCTAGACCTGACTCCTCTAGAGCAATGTCCTGGTGGGACTGAGGGAAAAAAAAGCCAGCTGGAATCTGGCAGCTGTGCAGGCACAAACCTGTTAGGCAGCAAGTGCTTAGGGGGTTGCTGGCATCATCTCTAAGGGAGTGCCAAATGGCTACCCAGTGGTCCTTGCCAGCCTTTCTGGACCCCATAGTACAGATATCACCCCTAATTCTTCACCTTCCCCCACCAAGATGTCACTGTAGCTACACCTCTCTGGCAGCAAGAGCACCCAGGCAGTGTGGTTGGCAGTTGGGCGTGCAAACATCAAGCGTGGGCGGTCTGGCAGCCTTAGGAGTTTGCATGGAGGTGCGACGAGCCTGCGTGCCTGGCTGGGAAGGAAGGGGGGAGGAGGAGGGTGGGGAAGGGGAGCCGGCTCTTAGCCCCAGAGTGGCTATTTTTAGTCAGGCTATCTGATTGTTACTGATGCGCACACAGCTGGGTGTCTCCCTAGCTCTGTTAAGCCCAGCAGGCTGAGAGGTGGGAGGTTCTTGCTGATGATTTCTTCCTGGTACTAGTGTCTGTGGGCAGAAGCAAGCAAGGGGTAGCTTTAAAGGTGTGAGGGTAGCAGTGTACTCAAGATCTGTTTCTTCTGTGTGACTTTATGCTCTGTTGGTAATGTATGCTATATATCTAATTGTGACCTTAGTGTATGTGTCCCATTGTTTATCTGTCAATTTTGTATTTGGTCTTTGCTGGTTGTCATATATAATTTATATCTGGGATATGTCTAATATGTTTCGTAAGCACATGTGTCTGGGATAAAAAGGCTGAATGCTCATTATGAATGTGATATGAAGCAACTTTAAAAATGTTGGTATGTGCTTCATTAGTATACATCTTTGTTTACTCGGACTGTTTTTTCTTTACATGTACACTTGTGCTATCTACCTGTGGATATGTATGCAAATATAACAAGTGTCATATAATTGGAGAATGGACTAATTTTACCTGCTTAGTAGTAGTTTTTTTTTTTTTTTTTTTTTAATGTATCCCTGCAAAGTTCTGAAATGTTATGTTGTAAGGCTGTATGTAAGGACAATTGAGGGCATATCTCAATTTGGTGTGAGGTTTGGTGTCTGGTCTTGCCTGCAGGGAGATGCCATGTGGGGATGCTTTGCATTAAGATGTACGATAAGTAGCAGTCGGTCTTCTGGTATTTGATTGATGACATATCTGCCTGGGAGTTCAGGTCACTGGTTGAGGGCCATCCCAGGAAAGGAATTGCCTATGGAATTATAGTGGAAGAAATACTTCCCTTAAACATTAGGAATCTGGTATTTCTTTTCCCTAGTCATTGGAGGTAACACTCATTTATTTTTCTGCCCACCTTTGTCCTCTTCTCCGCAGAGCCCAGAAGTAACATGGCTTCTGACCTAGAAAGTAGCCTCACTTCCATAGACTGGCTTCCCCAGCTGACCCTCCGAGCTACCATTGAGAAGCTTGGGAGTGCCTCCCAGGCTGGAACTCCAGGGGGCAGCCGCAAGTGTTCCCCAGGCTCACCCACAGATCCTAATGCCACCCTGAGCAAAGATGAGGCAGCAGTCCACCAGGATGGCAAACCCCGATACAGCTATGCTACACTCATCACCTATGCCATCAACTCCTCTCCAGCCAAGAAGATGACCCTCAGTGAGATTTACCGTTGGATCTGTGATAACTTCCCCTATTACAAGAATGCTGGCATTGGTTGGAAGGTAGGACTGCTTCTAGAACTTATTTTTAGCCTTTGTTTTCTCTTTTTCTGTACCTGTTTCCTTTCTACAATCTAGTTCAGTTTGCTCTGCCTTGTCTCAAAGATACGTCAATTTAAAAATCTCATATCTTTTACCTTTTTCAGAGTTGAATGATTTTCTTAAGATATATCAGGGAAACTCCAGTGATGCCAAGCCATTAAGTATAGTTATGGATGCTGTTGTACATCATACCCTCTTTTCTTCTGATTCCTCAAAAAGGACACTCATTCATTTCACAAATATTTATTGCCATTCTACCATGTTCAAGTCACTGTGCAAGGCACAGCATTACTCCCTCCTACCTAGAGGTAGGAAACCCATCAAATTTTCATAGCTTCATTGCACATAGTCATCATCTTCTGAAAAATCATATACCAAGAAAAAAATATATAATTAGGTCTTTGATCAACAGCTATTCCACCAAGCACATAATGAGAGGTTAAGTTATTTGCCTAGAGTTGAAGGAAGAAGGGGTTGTTCTTCCAAGCAAAGAAGGAAAGCTGATGTTATAATTTCTTGGAGGAATAGCTCGTTTGCCAATTGTTGATTAGGAATGGGAATTCTATGTAGTTTTCTCACTCTTTAAATCAGTTAACATACAAACTGGACAGTAAACTGGAGACTATTGAAAGCATTTTGCTTTACTATTGTAAATATGTCTCCACTAGACCACAACCTTCAACCCCATCAAAGACATATAAATAATATTTTTCTTTGGTCCAGGTGTGACCATTCTAGGAGCTATTGAGAAAGTTAAGGTAATTTGTGCCTTTGTTTTATCCCTGATTTATATTTGTTATAGTCTATATAAACAGGTTAAAAAAAAATACCTTTATTTATTTTTTTGTGGTGCTGAGGATCGAATCCAGGGCCTCACAAGGTGAGCGCTTTAACGCTGAGCCACAACCCCAGTCCTATATAAACAGTTTTTAAAACACTTTTTCTTTTGCATTGATAGGGTGGATTGAAGAACTGGACAGATGTGATATTTTGGGGGCGGTGGGTACCTGGAATTGAACCATCCAGGGGCACTTAACTACTGAGCCACATCTTCAGCCCTTTTTTATATTTTATTTAGAAATACCGCCTCACTGAATTGCTTAGGGCCTCGATAAATTGCTGAGGCTGACCTTGAACTCACAATCCTCCTGCCTCAGCCTCCCAAGCCGCTGGAATTACAGGTGTGCACCACCGTGTCCAGTGGCAGATATAATTTTTCAGGCATTTATGTACCTATTGTCAGTTAGTGGAAAAGTTGAAAAACCATATAATGAGGTTTGCAGATGAGAGGATGGCTATAATGATGATTGATCTCACTCATCAATTTAATTTCTTCATTTTCTTATCCAGTTGCTTCTGCTTTGTGAAATGTAGTTTTATCCATCAGTGTAGTTAATAGCTGCTAAATGTACCTTGATCCTTGAACGTTATTGTGCATTATGTTCTTTTATGTCCTATTGAAAAATATTTTGCTTCACACATTCTTGCATCTAACTTTCTTCTCTGCTTCCCTAGAATTCCATTCGGCACAACCTCTCTCTCAACAAGTGTTTCCGGAAGGTGCCTAGACCTCGGGATGACCCTGGGAAGGTGAGTACTGCAGTGGAAATCATAGGGAAGAGCAGGAAAGAGAGTGAAGTAGTTGATGGCCCAGAGTCCTGTGGCTGTTTTAATTACCCAGAAGAGGAAATCATGTTAATTAGAGAAGCATCTTTATTTTTCCTCAAAGGAAGAGCTTAGTTGACAAGCTTGTGGAACCCCATTAGAATGGGTGACTAAGGAAGATTGTGAAATCTTTTTTTTTTTTTTCAATAGGACTATTTGATAAAGTTGATTTTGAGACTCCCTTTCTTTTTGTGGCATTCTTTTTCTGTTTAGATGTAAAAGATTTACTTCATAACCTTTGTAGAAACTTTTCTGTACAAAAATCTTTACTTTTTACACTGAGATTTCATCTCACACTAGTCAGAATGGCAGTCATCAAGAATACAAATAATAAATGCTAGAGGGATTGGAGAAAAAAGGAACACTTTACACTGTTGGTGGGACTATAAATGAGTACAACCACTGTAGAAATTGGTATGGAGGTTCCTCAAAAGACTAGGCATGGGGGGCTAGGGATTTAGCTCAGTTGGTAGAATGTTTGTCTCACATGCACAAAGCCCTGGGTTAAATCCCCAGCACCAAAAAAAAAAAAAAAAAAAAAGACTAGGCATGGAACTACCATATGACCCAGCTATACCATTACTTAGTATTTATCCTGAAGAATTAAAATCATCATACTACAGTGATACATACATACCCATGTTTATAGCAGCACAATTCACAATGGCCAAACCATGGAACCAGCCTAGGTGACCATCAACAGATGAATGGATTTAAAAAATGTGCTATGAAGCAAATTTTTTATTCATAAAGAAAAATGAAATTATTTCATTTGCAGGAAAATGGATGGAATTTGAGAGCATTATGTTAAGTGAAATAAGTCAAACTAGGAAGATCAAGGATTGTATGTTTTCTCTTATGTGGAAGCTAGAAAGGAAAAGGAAAGGGCTAGGCTGGTGGAGTCTCATGAAAATGAAAATGAAATCAGCAGAGTAAAGGGACCAATGCAGGGAGAAGGGAGAGAAAGGGGAGGTACTGGGGAATGATATTGGCTAAGTTATATTCTTATATTGTATGCATGTATGAATATATAACAACAAATCCCATCATTATGTACAACTATAATACACAAAAAATTATGGAAAAAATCTCTAGTTTTTACTTTCATAAGAAAAGGGATGGAACATTCTCCCAATTTGCAAAAGCAGATGCTAAAGGCCAGATGAGTTTTGCCTCAGGTCACAAAGAAAGGGAATGACTGTCTCTGGCCATTTTGCCATTCTTTGCACTAAATATTGTACTTCTAACCCTTCAGAATAATTGAGGCCTGTGTTTGGACCACAGAACTACCTCTGGCACACACAATGAGCTTTTAGGAAAGTTCTCTTTCTCATTAATACTAGTGCCCTCAGGATTCTATGTAAATGTCTAGAAGGTTGGCATGGTGGTGTAAGCCTATAATCCCAGTGATTTGGGATGCTAAAGAAGGAGGATCACAAGTTTGCCTCAGCAACTTAGTGAGACTTTGTCTCAAAATAAAAATTAAAAAGAACTAAAGTATAGCTCTTAGTGGTAGAGTGCCCCTGAGTTCAAACCCTGATATCAAAGAAAAAAACAATAATCTGTGTAAATGCTCAGTCTTGTCCCCCCTCATCCCCCCACATTCCTTGATATTGGACATCAAATCCAGAGCCTCATGCAGGCTAGGTAAGCATTCTATCATTGAGCTACACCCCTGAGCTCCAGGCCTATTTCTTAATATGGCTGTTGGATTATCTGTTTTCAAAAGTGGGAACTTCTATAGGTAATTAATTTTTTTCTCTGTGGGGATGGGTTCTTCTTCCAGGGCTCTTATTGGACAATAGATACCTGCCCTGACATTTCCCGAAAGAGAAGACACCCTCCAGATGATGATGTAAGTTTCCTCTTCCTGGGAAGATGCCATTTCTGAGTCAGTTGCTCTTTCTACCTCCTTTTCTGGATATTCAGTCTTTTCCAAAGCTAAGATGAATGCCAGCAGAGGGGAGACAATGGGTTTGGGGAAGATATTTCAATTTTTCTTACAGATTTCTTTTCTGTTGCAACCCTCAGCTATCCCAAGACTCACCAGAACAGGAAGCAAGCAAGAGCCCACGGGGAGGTGTTCCAGGGAGTGGAGAAGCCTCGCTGCCTCCTGAGGGGAATCCTCAGATGTCACTTCAGAGCCCCACATCTATGGCCAGCTATAGCCAGGTAGGAAGTAAAAGTAGTAGGGGCCACAGGGATGGATAGCTGGGTAGATGGTTGTGTGGCTTCAGATAGGTTTCTGTTCAAAATTACATATTATTTGTGATGTTAGGAAGATAAAGTTGAAAAGAAGGGTAAAGCAAAAGAGAAAGTCCAAAGAGGGAAAGAGAGGAAGAGAAAGATATAACAGAACTTTCAGGTAAATCAGGGGGGAAAAAGGTGAGAAGGAGGAAGGGGAGTAAAAAAAAAAACATGATTAAGAAAAGAAGGGTATGAATGTAATGTAGGGAAAGGGCAGTCAAAGAAGAAATGGAAAATGAGGTCAGACTCAAGAACAACCAATGAGTAAAGAAGGAGAAAATGATGCTGTTCCACTGAATATATGAGAGGAACAAGAGGATAGGCAGAAGAGCCTGGTGACCATAAAGTGTTGTATTGTTCCCTCAGCTGGGACACAGATCAGGACTTTCTTACCTGTTTTTGCAGGGAACAGGGTCTGTGGATGGTGGAGCAGTGGCATCAGGGGCTCCAAGCCGAGAAAGCTCTGAGGGTCCCCCTCCCCTCTATAACACCAACCACGACTTCAAATTCTCCTACTCAGAGATCAACTTTCAGGATCTAAGCTGGTCCTTCCGCAACCTCTATAAATCCATGCTGGAGAAGTCCTCTTCTTCTTCGCAGCATGGTGAGTCTGGAGTTGGGATGGGTGCCTATATTCTCTTACATTTTTGTATAAGTGATGACATTCTCTTCTCTCCCTCATTTGTTATCTTTGCATGCAAAGAGATTGATCACTGTTCACAGTTAACATATCAGGAACTAAAACTGTTTGGAATAGGACAACTGTTTCAGAGAGTAGTCTGGATTGTAAGCTTCAAAAAATGAGTTGAAGGATTGCCCAGTCTAGAACCAGGGACAATGATTATTATTATTAATTTTTTTTTTCTGGTTGCTGGGCTGGAACCCTTGGCCAATTTGTTTTAGGCAAGCACTCACCCCTGAGCTACATCCTAAGCCCATAGGGGATTTTATAGCTGTGAGCAAGTCAATTAGAGGATGACCACTAGGGGACAGCAGTAGTATCCTCTCCCCAAGAATCCCTGTATTTCATTATAAGAATTTATTTTTATATTATTGTATATTTATATTTATATTTATATTCTTATAATGAAAACTTTCAAACATATGCTAAATAGAGTGAATAGTATAATAAACCTCCATGCTTCCATCACCCAAATTTTAAGTTACCAATATTTTGTTAAGCTTGCTTTATTTACCACCCAGTTTTTTTGAAATTAGAATAATTTCATGCAATTTCCAGACAGTGTTTCATTCAATCCATAAATATAATTTCAGTAATATGTTGCCAAACTATAAAGGCTTTTCCTTTATTTATTTACCATGCTACCATCATTCCTAACACAATTAATAATGCTTTTTTAATATCACTTAATATCTTAACCATTTGCACATTTCTGTAATTATCACATGAGAATGACTTAAGAGTTGTTATTGGGAGTCTCCTTGAGAGACCATCTCATTCAGCCCTCTGCATTTCCTGAATTTTTTGAAAAAGAAACTAGAGGTAGAGGTGAGAGATATGAGTTCAAGTAAGGCAGATCCCTTCTCCTTCTGTGGCCCTTTGTAGGCTGCAGGGACTTAACAAAATGATAACAACTGGTTAGAAGTCATTTTTTTGGAAAATATATATTAATCATCATGAATTCTTTCTTTTTATATCCCAGGGGATCAGTATCTATAGTATGTTCCAAGATTGTATTAATTATTTGAGAAATTAATCCAACTCAGGTGGTCCGTTGACTGGAGAGAGGGAGTTTGGAGAAAATGTCTGAAACAAAGTAAAACATTATATTAGATGGAGTGAGGACAACGAAGTGTTCACTCAAGTTCAGCTGTGACTAAAAGCCTCTAGCCGAAGTCTAGATCTTCCCTGTCTAGTCTTCTTGGGAGGCGAATCCATTCCCATTCTGCTTTTCACCCAAGCTCCATTTGTTGGTAGTGAAATCAAGAAGGCAGTAACAGTAGAGGAGTAAAGAGATGCCCAGTTGCTCAGTTTTACTTATAATTTACTTTTTAAATTTCACTTGCTATCTGATTTTTGAAACCGTGATTCCTGGCCTATACCAAAATCCCTGAAAAATAGTATAAAAACTTTGTACACACTGACCTTTTAATTAAAATATAAGCAGTCACCACACTAACAATGCCCTGCTCTAACCTAACTGCCTTCTTGTCTGTTATCTGCCAGGAGAGACACAGGTATCCTTGCAGTTCCACACTATGTCCTTTCTTCCTTCCTTTGTTTCTTTCTTTTTTTCTTCCTCCTCCCTCTCTCCTGCTCTCCTTCCCCAGCCCCCCTCTCTTTTTTTTCACTGGAGATTGAACCCAGGGGCACTCTACTACTGAGGTATGTCTCCAACCTTTTTTATTTTTATTTTTTTTTTGTTTTGATATACAGAGTCATTTTAAGTTGCCCAGGCCAGCTTTGAACTTACCATCTTCCTGCCTCAGCCTCCTAAATTGCTGGGATTATAGGCAGAGGACCCCAGAATACTCTTTTTCTTTTAATTCTATAGTTTCTGTCTGACGTCTCCTATCTTGACCCAGAGAAAATCCCATTTAGGGAAACATGCATTGCCTAAGTCATATGCCTGCTTCTTCCTCACCCTGCAGGCTTTTCGTCTCTCCTGGGGGACATGACACCTTCTAACAACTACTACATGTATCAGCAGCAACAGCCGCCGCCAACTCAACAGCAGCAGCAGCAGCCATCGCAGCCACAGCCACCTCCTCAACAGTCACAGCCGCAGTCGCAGCAGGCACCAGCCCAGGGCCCCTCAACTGTGGGGGGTGCCCCTCCACTGCATACCCCAAGCCCTGATGGTTGTACCCCACCAGGGGCAAAGCAAACTGGGCCTGAAAGCTATGGGCCTCCCCCTGTGATGGCCATGCATCCTCCCACACTGCAGCACGGGGGCTACCATCCTCATCAGCACCATCCCCATCCCCACCCTGCCCAGCAGCAGCCACCACCACAACAGCAGGCACAAGGCCAGGCACCTATCAACAGTACTGGCTTTGGTGAGTAAAGAGGGTGTAGAGAAAGCTTAGGAAAGGGTGAATGAGCCCCTAGTTCCGACCCTGCTATGGAGATGCACTTGTTAAGAAGTCAATAGTGAGTCTTTTAGCCTCAGTCTCCCAAGAGCTTAACTGAGCATATTGAAGTTGCTGCCCACAGCTCTATTTTGTGGAGGATTTGGAGATTAAGGATTTAATTATTTCCCTTCCATATTTGTGAATCATTTAGGAGTTTTTTTGATGTTCTCCTGCCTATGATCTGTGCTGTACTTAAATCACCAGGTAGGGAGAGTCCAAAAATGTCTTGGTAATGCAACTGGTAACCTGTGTAGGTGCAAGACTCTTGCATGTAGTCAGTCTGTTATCAGTTGACTGCTATCTTATACTTTTACTTTATCTCACTGCCTACTTTCTTCTTTACAGCCTTTCCTCCTGATTGGTGCTCCAATATTGACTCCTTAAAGGAAAGCTTTAAGATGGTGAATCGGCTTAACTGGTCCAGCATTGAGCAGTCCCAGTTCTCAGGTTAGTCCTTAAAGGATGATGACTGGAAGGAAGAGAATAAGCAGAAAAATCCAATAGAATGAGAAAGGGGTGGGTAAGTGAAACTCGAAGTGTTTCATTATTTCCCCTCCACATTACACAGATGAATATTGTTAATGTGTTCAAATTAATTTTGCCCAACTCAAAATACGGCAATGATTTCTTCTAGTCAGTTTTATCTTTAAGAGAGAGAAGGCTCTTAGAATTTAGAAACCCTGGGCCACTATTTTGTAGTTTTGTCACCATTTCCTGACAGTGTGACCAAAGCTAAGTCATTCAGTCACTTTGAAAGTTTGTTTTATTCATTGGTAAGATGGAAATAATAATAAGAGTTTAGTAAGGAACAAACAGAATGGGAGCTTGAAAATGTAGAGCACTTAAATTGAATTGTTAATACATATCATCAGTGGTATTGACTTTTGATGTGGGTGGAACAGTGAAATAGGGATGGGTCTGGAAGGAACTCTGGTGCCTCTGCAAAGTTAGCATTGCTTGCTTTCCTATTTGTAGAACTCATGGAGAGTCTACGACAGGCAGAGCAAAAGAACTGGACCCTCGACCAGCATCACATTGCCAATCTGTGTGACTCCCTCAACCACTTCCTAACTCAGACTGGTCACATGCCTCCTCAAGGGGGCTCCCACCGGCCACCAGCCCCTGCTCGGATTACTGACTCCTGTGCCCTCACCAGTGGCAAACAGGAGACAGCCATGAACCAAGGTATTGTACAAAGTAAGCTCCAAGATAGAGACTATGATGAAAAGGAAGGTGGGAAAAAGATAAAAAAGAATCACTGTTGAATCAGTGAATCCTGAAAATGCAAAGAAATAGACTGGTCCTTTTCAGACCTTGGTTTAGGAGATCAAATTACTTATGAAAAAGGAGAAAATTTATTAGAGAAAGTCCCCATTACAAATTGTGTCTCAGTAAATTTCACACTTTTAGTATCCATTCTTTTTCACCCTAGGTGGTGAGGACTGATGACTTGTTGAAAGCCTTCATGCCCACAGGATCTATAGAATAAGGCAGGGAAGGGAGACAGAGATTGATGGGAAGAAAGCTGCAAATTTTTTCTCCCTGTTTTGTTGAGTACAGTGATTCCCCGATCAAGTAACTCTTGTCTTGTTTTGGTAGTGAATTCCTATGGACATCCACAAGGCCCCCACCTCTACCCTGGTCCATCACCAATGTACCCAATCCCTACCCAGGACTCAGCAGGATATAATCGCCCAGGTAAGAGCCAGAAAGTGTATTTCACTCTCTTGAAGTATTAACTACAACTGAGCACTGAAATAACTGAGCGCTGTCTTCCCTGTTAAGTTGTATTGCTTTCTTCTGACTCAGCCTGCTCTCTGTCCTAGTGCTTGCACCTGCTAGAAGGGAGTGAGCCGTCATGATTCCCATGTCCCAAAGATAGGGATGGGCTTCTTACTTGCTAGGAGGGATATATCAGGGGAGACTTTAAAAAGTCTGATGTATTTTTTAATTTAGCACTGCTGGGAATAAAATCCAGGGCCTTGTGCATGCTAGATAAGCACTCTCTTATTAAGCTATACCCCCAGCCCTAGATTTACTTTAAAACTAACTTGTAACTACAATAATGAAAGAAAATAAAAGCATAAATTTAAGCAAGAGATATGTGTGGGATATTTATGTCTAGCTTTAGAATCTAGATGGAAAATATATTTATTTAGGCAAATAAAATTAATTTTTTAGTATAAACATACTTGCTTTGGGCACATGGCTGTTTTCCTGTCACCTGATGAGTAATATCAGAGGCTTGAGATTAAACTATCTTTTTTGATTTTTGTGGTGTTAGGGATTGAGCCCAGGCCCTGATGCATGTTAGGTAAGCACTTCCCTCCTGAGATATACCCCTAGCCTGGGATTGAATTTTAATGGTGGGCGTGTAAGTGAGGGAGACACTGAATTGCCATAGATAGTATAAAATGAACAAGTCCTTTACATTTAAATACATTTTAGGAAAATCACTCTTGTCATCCTATATAATCATGAATGTTTTCAGTTTTGGTGGTGACATCTGACTCTTTATCCATGTAATACAAATTTCTTTTCTTATTTCTCTCTCTCTCTTTTTTTTTCTTTTTGTGGTACTAGGTATTGAACCCAGGGAAGCTCTACCTCTGAGCTACATATCCATCCCTTCTTATTCCTTCTTATTTTTTATTCTGAGACAGAATTTCACTAAGTTATCCAGACTGGCCTTGAACTTGTGATTTGTCTGCTTCAGCTTCCTAAGTAGCTGGGATTACAGGGGTGTGCCAGTGTGCCCAGCTTATAAATTCAAATTTATGTGCTGCTCTTTCATGTAATAATACATTGTATATTATATTATCATTACTGATAGTCTTCATAATTTTTGTGCGTATGGTGCTGGGAATTTAACCCAGGGCTTTGTGCGTGCAAGGCAAGCACTCTACCAACTGAGCTATATCCTCAGCATCATAATATAATTTTTGATGGCACGATATTTTATTGTCATATAATCTAGCTTCCTCTAGTTTATTTTCTAAGCTCTTACTGAAGTGGTGGCCTGCAACAAAAATAACTCTAACCTGATAAAGTAATAGCTGCACCAGCTGAGCACTTTCCATCTAGACTGATGGAGCAGCTTCTCATCCAGTCTCCTTTTACTCTTTCTTTCTTCCTGACAGCACATCATATGGTCCCTCGGCCACCGGTCCCACCTCCTGGTGCCAGTGAGGAGATCCCTGATGACTTCGACTGGGACTTGATCACTTAATAGAGTGGACATCAGCCCCGGGTCTGGTGGTTAAGTCTGGCCATGAAGAAAGAGCAACCCTAGCCCGTCCCTTCTCCTGCTTGTATATAGATATATATCCACTTTTTGTTCTTTCTGTCAGAGAAGCCACCGCAAGATGCTGCCGAAGATAATTCCCTTTTTCCTTCCTCATTTTTCTCTTGTCCTTCCTGTTTTTCCCCTAATTTGTTTATTGTTATTCTAATTATGTTGTTTTTGTTATTATTATTATTATTATTATTATTGGTTATATACTGTCCCCAATCTCCTTTTCCTACACCATGGACTGTGTCTACCCCTTGCTAATTTAAAGTCATCAGGTTGGAAGACAAGGCCATGATAGCTGTAGAGAAAGGTTTCAATTTTTTTGTTTACCTTTCTCTTCGAGAAACTCAATGCGAATCCCACCTTCTAGCTTTAAGTTGTTTGCTGTTCCTGTCTATTTCAGCTCAGGACTGGAGAGTCCACACAGTCGAGTAGAAGGGATCTAAAACACTGCTTGGCAGCCATGAATTTGCAGGTTTTACTCAATGGTGCTAATTCTGTCCTCCGAGCTCGTCTCTGACCCTTTGTCCCATCAATCCTTACTTCTTCTGACAATCCTCATTCCCCATCAAGGATAAGATGGATGCTGGTTCAGGAGAGCGACAATAAAATCTTAGTGGAATTAGAGACTGGATTGGGTTGAGTAGAACACTGTGGAGAAGTGAATATAAATCGGTGTGAAATACGGTATATATTGCTGTGTCATGTAAGCTCTCATTGGCTTATTCCTAGCCCATTTTCTAAGGAAATTGGATTGGCCTTGGCTTGAACTCTTCTTCTATGGTTGTACATGAGGACAGCTATTCAGCATAGGCTCAGCTTCTTGGAGATGATTTCAACTTAGTCATCTTGGCTTTTTAAAAATAATTCTCTCTGAAAATTAACAATGGCTCTGACTTTCATAGGTTGCCTTCATTACCTTTTCCCATGGAGCAAATATCATTTTGAGCTCTAGTTGTTTGCCCTAATATTTAAACTATCTTGTTTTCTTCCTTCATTTCCTGGGAGTCTCAAGAAAGAAAAAGTAAGGCATTCATACTGTGGGTTTCATTATGTCCTCGTTATGATATGGGAATCTCTTTCCTGCATCATAGCAGAATCACACTTATAGAATTGGTAGTGGAGGGTGGGGAGAGGAAAAAGGAGCTGGCATAGATTTGGTTAGGGAATATTTCATTTATTTAATATATATAGGAAGATGCTACTCTTGAAATACAGATCATCAGGGCTAAAGCTTTTGCAATTAGCCTCTTGACAGGTGGAGGAAATTGGGAGAAGAGAGAAAATGATCTAGAAGAAAGAGTTCAGTGAGGACCAAGGGCAACTTCTAGAAGAAGTTACAGGGATAACTTGTCTCCTTCAACAAGGGATGGCCATGATTTATTGCTGCAAAGTTCGTAGTATATATTTAATATAACTTGTTGCATTTGAGTTAGGAGAGGGAAGAACAATTTTACTTCTATTTTTATTTCACTGAATTTTCCCTTTCTGAAAGCTGCAGGACAGAATGTATGGAATGGACACAGCCCTTTATGATTTCTACTGTTTGTTCATATCCTTTTATTTATCCATGTTTTCCAAGATATTGGACTTTCTAATCTCCTGCTTTTCCCCCTCATATACCCCTTTCCTTTCTTTGGAAGGGGGTTATATATGAGTTTGTTGGAGAAGTTCAGTGAGGCTGAAGTAAAGGGGCAAGATAGGGCAGTTAACTAAAGAGCACTTTATTTCTTTGAAGCCTTTGTAAGAAATAAATGGGGATGAGCGTAGATTGAATCCCTCATTGTGTTGGAGAATACTTAGTGAGGTTGAAGTATGACACAATATTTTCCATTAGGGAGAGGGGTATTTCTTATAGAGGGAGGCAAAATGCCTTTGCCTGGTGTCCCTATGTTAGGCATCTCTTCCTTATTCCTTCCATTCAAGGTACACCCTACATATAATTTCCCTTCAGTTCTCCCCAAGATTCTTTCTTTACAGATTAACACTCCTCTTTTCTAAAACCCCTTTCTACTCGGTTCCATACAGAGTTAGGAAGGGTAGGCTAAATCATACACACAAATGCCCCTTGTTCATCTGTGTCTTCTGAAAACTAGTTTCATTAAGAATCCCGGTGGTCAGCCAGAGTAACTGAAGTTTGGGGCTGGGACTGGAGATTGGCCAGTAGGTCACCTGAGATTCCAGCTTTTCTCCACCAAAATCAGCCTTGCTAAATGGTACAGGACAAATCTGACTCCCATTGGGCCTCAATTTCCCTTTCCCTCCATGAAATGGAAAGAATACTACTTTTTATTATTGGTCCAGCATTGCTGGACATGAAGTATAGTCATTGTTGTTGTATTGGGTGATGTGTGAAAATTGCAGGAGCTCACTGCCTAAATGAGGAAATAAGGGAGAAAGCAGAGGAGAGGGACAAAAGGAGCAAGTGTCTGGTATCAACCTAACCATCCCAGGTTTCCTCTCCTCAACCCCATGTTTCTGGTCTGGTGAGTCCTTTATACCACCCATAATGCTTTGCATTGGTGCAGGCTGGGAAGGGGTATATGGTTTCACAATTCGATGTTGTTGTTCTTGGGTTTTTTTTTTTTTTTTTTGCATGCTTTCTTAATAAAAAAAAAATGTTTCCAGTTTTATCTTACTAGTGTTTGTCTCCAATTTATTTTTGCCAGGTAGAACAGGAGAAATGTGAAAGCCTTTGGTTTCAGTTGTCCTTTGTCTCTTTCCCACACCTCACCACTGGGTTTCATTAGTTGACCTTTTTTTTTTTTTTTTTTTTTAATGCCTTTAACAGTCCTTTTTTTAAATGCTATTAAATGTAGTGAACTTTTGTTGGGAGAGTCAGTAACCCCTTGCAGGTTCATGGGTGGAGTAGGCCCACCTTTTAGTGTCCATTTAAAGGATGCATGAATTTCTGACACTTGAAAGGAACCAGGGGCAAAAAAATTTATTCACATGAAATACATAAGCAAATTAAATTGAAAAGCTATTACTGCAAATCTTACATCAGGTCAGACATTATTTCCTCACAAACAAAAAATTCCAAGTAGTTTGAAATTTTTCTGCACAGTATTTTACAACAAATTTGTAGTCTAGACCCTTACCTTAATTATTGAGCAAATCATTCTTAAAAGTCTAAAATGCTATGAGAGAAGATATTTTAATAACAAAGAAAATTCCAATGAATTGTGCAGAAATACTGTTTCTACACCATCTTAAAAAAAAGTTATGAGAGATTTTTGGAATAGGAAAACATTTTTTAAAGTTGAGATTTAAAATTGTAAAAATGACCAGAGTGTCAAAGTTCTAGTAGAACTCATTTTGTGCAATGAACATGAGGAAAGATTACTGTATAGTTTTGTTGTTTTTCCCCCCCTTTTAAATGAAGAAAAGCTTTGCTTAAAAAATAAAATAAAATGCTATGTTGTAGTACAAACAAGCCAAAATTTCAAAGGTTTAACATGATGAAATACACAGAGGAAAGAAAAGGTGGCAGGAATTGAAAAAATGCTTTTTAAAAACCAAAGAAGGTTTACTGTGGTACTATTCACAATAGCTAAGATATGGAATCAGTCTAGATGCCCATTGACAATTGAATGGATAAAGACAATGTGGTATACATATACAATAGAGTATTTTTCAGTCATAAAGAGAAATGAAATCCTGTCATTTGCAGCAAAATGGAATGGAACTGAAAGACATTATGTTAAGGGAAATAAGCTATGCATATAAAGACAAGTACTACATATTCTGTCTCATAGGTAGTGGTTAAAAAGTTGATCTGAAAGTTATAATTACTATAGAAATTGGGAAGCGTGTGTGTGTGAGGTGTGGTGGGGGGGTGTGATGGGAAAAGAGTGGTTGGATTTGATCAGTGCATTCTGTATGCATGTATGGAAATATCACAGCAAACCCCATTAATATGTACAATTAATATGTGTTCATAAATTTTTTTTTTTAAATAAGGAAAGCTATATAAGTTGTTGGAATATATAGGCAAATTAGAAGAAAGATTTGTGATCTTGAGCAAATTATGAAAGTTGGCATGTTGAATAAACTATTTTAGAAATAGGAAGATATCTGGATAAAAACCTTCATCTTTTAAAACAAGAAGTCATTTTATCATGTCTACAAAAACAGCTGCAAAAGCATATTACTTAGGAACATGGTCAATATCAGGAGAAATATCTAAAATTGTTACAAGGGTTATCTCTGGGAAATGAAAGTGGGAGTTGCGAGTTATTGGGCAATGGAATAGAAGGCCTCATTTTATTATAATCTTTAAATTCTTTAATAATTAAATGTGTATATTACTATTACTTGGTAAATATAAAGATTAATTTTAAAAACTTAAATGCTGGTGGGCATGGTAGCACACCCCTGTAATCCCAGGGGCCCCGGAGGCTGAGGCAGGAGAATTGTGTATTCAAAAGCCTCAGCAATTTACCGAGGCCCTAACCAACTTCAAGAGATCCTATCTCCAGAAATAAAAAGGGCTGTGGATGTGACTCAGTGGTTAATCACCTCTGGTTTCAATCCCTGGTAGCAAAATAATAATAGATACTTAAAAGCTATATCTGGTAATTTGGGCATGAAAGAGACCTGGAGCCATGTTTAAAACACTTTTTTGATGGTATTCCTGTCAGGGTTCTCAGTCATTTTTCAGTGAATCAAAGATATGCTGCTCCATCCTCCCTTCTCTTCCTCCTTTCATTTGAAATGAGTTCCTTGAAAACTATTAATTTGGGGCAAGCAGACTAATTAGAACCTTAAAGAATCAGGAGTTATGTGAAGCACAAAGTCTTATGTGAAAGAAGATTAAGAGGCAGGGGAACAATAAGGAATTAAGAAATTAAAAAGGAATGAAGATAGATGGTTTTATCAGTAGGCAGATAGAATCAACAAATAGAGAACTCCCCAAACCACAGTTTCCATAATATTTCATAAGTAAGTTTTTAGATGTATTCTAGATGCTCTTTAGTGGTAATCTTGGAAACTTTGACTTCCTGTATCCTGTATCAGGGGTATTCCCAGCAGCAGACATCTGGCATTGTACTCTGCTCCAGACTCAGGCGCATAACTCCTTGTTTTCACATGCTTTTTCTTTCTGCAACTTATTTTCATTGAAAACTGTCACCACCAACATCATAACAAAGCCATATAGAATAAGTGATTATCTTCCATTCATGTAAGACAAGAAGAAATGGTCTTAGGTTGGTAATATGGAAAAGGATTTAGATAATGCTAAAGAAAAAACTTAGTGATGGAAACAGTTAAAAATAGAGTAGGCTGGGCATGGTAGTGCATGCCTTTAATTTCAGTTACTCAGGAGGCTGAGGCAGGAGGACTGCAAGTTCAAAGCCAGCCTCAGCAAATTAGTGAGGCCCTAAGCAACTTAATAAAACCCTGTCTCAAGAAAAAAAAATTGGGGGCTGGGAGAGTATACCTCACTGGTAAAGCACCTCTGGGCTAAATTCCCTGTAACCCCCCCCCCCCCCCCCCACAAAAAGACTAGATTCTTATTTATCTCACATGGCTTAGGGATAGAAATACACTAATTTTTATAATTATTCTCCAATTTGGTGTTAATGAGAAGCAAGAGGGCCTGTTAAAACAATGGGCCTCATCTCCCAGAGATTCTGGTTCATCCATGGAACCTTGAGTATTGAATTTCTAACAAGTTTCCATTCCAGTAGATGCTGATGCCAGTAATTTGAGACCACACTTTGAGAATTGCTACATTGATTATTTGATGATTTCTGAAGTCTCCTGCTTGTCATAATCCCTCATTCTTTTACAAATACTCACCTAAAGACATCTCCTTAGGTAGGTTGCTCTGTATTTTCACACACCTGTGCTGATGCTGTTTCTTTCTGTAAAGACTTTGTTTTGGAAACAACTGGTAGAGTGTGTGAGTTCCTCACTGAAGGCTGCCTCCAGAATACCCTTCACAGACTGCTTTGCTTTCTTCCTAAAATCTTTCCCCAAGAGGGCATAGAGGAAGGGATTGAAACAACTATTGGCAGATGCTAGAGCAAGGGCCACATTGTCCCAGGATAATAGAGTTCCTCTCAAGGAAGATCCTGGGTTAATAACCAGTAATAGGACTCCAATAATATGGTATGGGGTCCAGCAGACAAGAAATACAGTCACCACCATCACGGTCACTCGGAAAGTTTTGTTCCGAGACTTTGTCAGTTGGCTTCGTCGCATTCGAAAAACGATGATGCTGTAACAGCACACTATGATAATAAAAGGCAGCAAGAAACCCAACACTAACCTTGTAATGGTTATTATCATCATAGTTTTTTGCACTTGACTGTCACCAGGAAATTGGCTTAAATTATAATCCTGGAAATCTTGTGATTCCTCAGGCTCATATAAGTTATCACTATAAGCCCTGGGGTAGAGGTCTAAATCAGTAGGAAGAAAATTATTAGGGCTATGCAGTACATCGGTTTTGTGATCTTCAGTGAGAAACCCACTGGGGCTTGCAGATGAAATATTAGGAGGCTTAAAATTATTGTAAGATGGATGTTGACTAGATAATCTTGCTGACTCCCCAGGGATCAAATCTCCAGAATGTCTTCGAAGTGTTTGAGATTGGAGGATGGTGGGGGCTGTCCAAGGATAATTGTTTGCTTGGAAAGAGGAAGAATTTAACTTATCATCCATTTTTCCAGGCTGCTGAACAATGGAGTTGGTGAAAGACCCATTTTCTAATTCATCTGGATCATAGGTGTAATCCGAATAATCTGAGCCGGTTAAATCAAAATTGTATATACACATTTTATAATCGTCTACAGTGAATGTTTCCCGGTGCATGAACACAGGAATACACATTGCAAAAGACATCATCCAAATACATCCACAAATAGCGAAGGCTGTCCTCACTCTTCGATGATTCTGACACCAGATTGGCTTGAGTACCATCAGACATCGGTCCACGCTAATGGCAGTAAGCAGGAAGACACTGGCAGACATGTTGAGGATGATGATGGAGGGGATAAGCTTGCACAGGAACCTGCCATAGGGCCAGTATCCATGGAGAGCTAAATGAGCCAGGGAGAAGGGCAAAGAGAGGCAGCAAAGAAAATCTGCCAGAGTGAGATGAAGAAACCAAACTGTGTTCACTGTCCGCTGCATCTTTAGGCCAGCCACCCACAACACCAGCCCATTGCCTGGCAATCCTAATAAAAAAGTGAGGCCAAGAATGACCATGGAGAGAATTATTTGGGGTTCATACAAAGGCTGGGAGAGTGGGTCAGTTGAGTTGGTCTCAGCAGAGAATGACTCCATTGCTAAACTTCTGCAAAAAGATGAAAGAAATGTTATAACTAACAGTATCTTTGTAAAATGTGTATTCTTAAAATCCTAACCTGCCTACATAATGATGTGGCACCGCAAAGCCAGAAGGCCCTCACATGTTTTTGTTTATATTCCTTGATGTTTTAGGCATCTTTGCATCACTGTGACCAAAAGACCTGACAAAGAACAACTTAGGGAGAAGTTTGTTTTGGCTTATGGTTTCAGAGGTGAGGCAAAATTTCATGGCAGAGGAAAGCAGCTCAGGACATGGCAATCAGGAAGGAGAGGAGAGGGGATGAGAGGGGAGGGGAGGAAAGAGACTACTCCATTCACCAGAGTCAAAATATAAATTCCAAGGCATGCCCTCAGAGACCTACTTCCTTCAACCACACCTTATCTGCCTGAATCCAGTTAATCCAGAAAAGTGAATTAATCCACTGATTTGGTCACAACTCTCATAACCTAATCATTTCATCTCTGAACATTCTTGCATTGTCTCACACATGAGCTGTTGGAGGACACCACATATCCAAACCATAATAGTTGACTTCATACTAAACCACACAAAAACATTTTCTGACAGTTTAAAATCTGCTGGATAGATTTGAATGTGTATCAAAATATCAACTTCACTTAGAAGTCCATATCAATGCAAATTTATGATTCTTTTTTTTTTTTTTTTGGTACTTTTATCTCTCATTTTCCACTGACTCACTCCATGCTTCATGTCCCCAAAAACAAACAAGTAGGGGCTGGGTTGTGGCTCAGCAGTAGAGCGCTTGCCTCACATGTGAGGCACTGGGTTCAATCCTCAGCACCACATTAAAAAACTTAATAAACAAAATAAAGGTATTGTGTCCATTTACAATATATATATATATATATATATATATATATATATATATATATATATATATATTTTTTTTTTTTTTTTTTAAACAAATAAGTAAGCTAAATGAGTAAACAAAAACTTCTGGAACTTGTGGTCCCCAACCTGTGTTAATGAAAAGGCTTTTGGAAGCTTCACAATCTAAAATGATATGAAAAATTTTAAATTTATTTATTTTAATTTCTCTGATGGCAGAAGTTGGATCCATTTCCTTAAGCAGACTTTTAAAGGACTCAACTACACAAAAAGAGGGAGTCGCCACTTGGTTTTGTCTTTCAGATGCAACTTCTTCTTTTACTATCAGATTTCTCAAGAGTTATTGATGCTCTTTGCATTGACTGCTTTCATCATTTCTTTCTTGTGTTTTAGAGTAAAATTTGGGGAAAATAGCTTTATTATTACAAAAGCAGAAAATAGGCATGAAGAGAGTTGGAAACAGACAAGTAAAATTAAGAAAATGAGCTGGCACGGTAGCTCATGCTTGTAATCCTAGTGGCTTGGGATGTTGAGGTAGGAGGATCTTGAGTTCAAAGCCACGCCTTAGTAACTTGGTGAGACCCAAGCACCTCAGTGAGATCCTGTCTCTAAATAAAATACAAATAAGAACTGGGGATGTGGCTCAGTGCTCCTGGCTTCAATCGCTGGTACCAAAAAAAAAAAAAAAAGAAAGAAAGAAAAAAATGAAAATGTCATATCCACCAGTCAGTGATTACTATATCTTAATTTATATCCTTTGGATCTTTTTTTTCCATATATGTGTGTATACATATGTATATGCATTTTTTTTGTTAAACAAAGTTTAACAAAATTAGATCATACCATGAATATTTTTTTAAAAATTTGAATTGTAAAACACACAACAAAATTTTTTAAATTTTTATTTATTTATTTTTTAGTTGTAGATGGACACAATATCTTTAATATTTATTTATTTATTTTTATGTGGTGCTGAGGATCAAACCCAGGGCCTCATGAGTGTGAGAGAAACTCTCTACCACTGAGTCATAAACCCAACCCACAACATAAAATTTACCATCTTAGTCTTTCCTTCCTTCCTTTCTCTCTCTCTCTCTCTCTCTCTCTTTTTCTTTCTCATATTGGGGATTAAATCCAGGGCCTTGTACATCCCCAGCTTTTTGATTTTTTTTTTTAGTTATATTTGGACACAATATCTTTATTTTATTTATTTATTTTTTTGTGGTGCTGAAGATCGAACCCAGGGCCTTGCATATGCTAGGCAAGTGCTCCACTGCTGAGCTACAACCCCAGCCCCATCCCCAGCTTTTAAAAATTTTATTTGAGACAGGATTTCACTAAGTTGCCAAACTTGTGTTCCTCCTGCCTCAGCCTCCTGAGTAGCTGCCATCATAGGTGTGTACCATTGCACTCTGCCTCAACCAGTATTAATAGTTCAGCAGTATTTACTGCATTCACATTGTTGCAAAACTAATGACCAGAACTTTTTCATATTGCAAAGCGGAAACAGTACCCATGAAGCAATTCCCAGTTTCCTCCTCTCCACTGCCCCCCCCCCCGCCTGCAACCAACATTCTTTCAATTTTTACAAATTTGACCACTTTACATACTTCATAGTCTTTTTCTTTTTGTGTCTGGCTTTTTCTTTTTTCATTGAGCATACTGCCTTTCATTTTGTGGAATGTGTCATTATTCCTTTCCTTTTTAAGGCTAATATTCCAATGCAAAAATGAGAGTTTATTTATGAAATTATCTGTCAGTGGACTTCAGATTCCTTTGACCTTTAGGCTGTTGTGAATAATGCAGCTATAAATAGGGGTGTAAATACATATTGTTTTATAAACTTGTTTATGTTTTCAGTTACCAGTCTTCACATTACACGGTATGATTGTACTTTAAGGAATATCTAGTCTTTGTCCAATTATTTGTCAACTGCCCCTAAAATATCTTTTATAATTGATTTATATGGAAGCTGGGGTTTTGGTTCAGTGGTAGAGTGCTTGCCTACCATGTGCAAGGCCCTGGGTTCGATCCTCAGCACCATATAAAAAATAAATAAAATAAAGGTCTTGTGTCCAACTACAACTAAAAAAAAAAAAAAAGATTTATCCCTGACAATATCCAATCTAGAATCATACTTTACACTATGCAGTAAATCATAATTTACATACTGCCCCCATTACTTCTAGAGAACAAATCCAAACCTCTGTTTGTCTTCATCCTCCACAAGGTAAAATTTGTCATTCGGTATGCTAAGTCCTTAACAGTGTTCTCTTGGCCTCTGTGACATTATTCTCTCCTGGTTCTGAACATTCCTGTAAGTGTACACTACTTTCCCAAAGGATTCATTCTTCCAAATTAATGCAGTTTTCTTATTTCTTGGCTAATGCTGTTTACTTCTATCTGGAATTATGTCTTTCATTTAGCCTCTTCTTTCCTCCATCCTTAATCTCTGCCTATTGAAATATTACATATTCCTCAAGGTCAAGCTCGAATATTATATCTTCCTTGAAATAATTTCTTATAATGCCATTTAGAAATTAATTCTTCAGCGTATTGATTGTGTGCGTTGAATCCTTTTTCATATTCTCTATGCAATGGCACATTTTTATCTTGTGTTATAATTATCAATTAAGATCATGGCTGTCTTATCTATCATTCTGGCCTTAAATTTCATGATGGTAAAAACAGTCTTCTGCATAAATAATTGTTCCACAGAATTTAACTCAGTACCTTATATGACATAAAGGCTAAATATAACTTCAACAGATGAGTGCTCACCTAGGGTTGACTTTGTTTTTTGGTACTGGGGCTTGAACTCAGGGGTGCTTAACCACTGAGCCACATGTCTATCCCTTTTTTATTTTGAGACAGGGTCTAAGTTGCTTAGGGCCTTGTTAAGTTGTTGAGGCTGGCTTTGAATTCGTGATCTTCCTGCCTCAGCCTTCTGGAATTACAGATATGCCTGGTTAGCTTTTTCTTTATCTTTAACTAAATTCAACATTGTAATTCTTATCCATTTAATCCTTACCATGGCTGCTTTCTTAATTCCTATGCTGTTGCTTCTAACTTCCTTTTTAAGTTCCTAATTCTTACTGGATACAATAATACTCTACATTTCTTTTTATAGAGGCCCAAAATTTTTTCGTGACTTGAAAGTAGTTCTGCTGAGTTAAACAAACATTTTTAAAGGGATATATAGGATTAGCAGAAGTGAAAATAACAAGTCAACAAAATACAAAAAAAAAAAAAAATAAATTATTCCCATTCTCCTTTCTGTGGCCTTTTCTACTCAAATATTCAAGTCCTATCATGAGCTCTTCCCTCTCTCTTGTGAATGGCAGCTACCTTGATCTATTGCACCATTTATGCAGAGATTCATACAGACTTATGCATAGATCCATAAAACAATGAAAGAAGGATAAAGTCATAGATTGCTAGGACTGAAAGAAAACTGAATAGTCATCTCTAGTTCTCTCTACTTTTGTAATTTTTGATACTGAAACTCAGTAGATTAGGTCACTTTTACACAATCACAACTCAGGAGGTTCTCAGATGCTACGTCCACTGAGTGTCAGGCCAATTTCTTTTTACTGTAAAGCATCACATAAGCAAAAAACATACGGTATTTCTAGTAAAGGGCACTGCACAAACTGAAATAATAAGAGTTGAAAAGCGCAAAATTCCAATATGAGGGAAGTTATCTGTATGAGCTATATCATTACATATTATCTGTCATGAAATGAAAGTATATATGAGACAAGCCTTAAAAGTCCTTCAGAGCAAGATTATGTTTTACATTTCTTTAAGCTTTAGCTAAAAAATACCACTGTGTTTAAGATTAGTAGAAAATTTTTCCCTTAGATTTTATTATAGAAGGGGTCAATAGTAATTAAAAGAATAAAATTCTGAAACTAAAATTCATCTATGATAAGTAAAGGAAAACTATTTTATCCCAGAATCAAATAGTAATGATACAATGACAGAGCCAGTAGCAATAAGAAATGGGAAGAGTAGAAGAAAAAAAATAGGGAAATAAAATGAGAATTTCTGTGTGTGTATAAGTGTGTATAATCAATGATTAAAAACAAACAAACAAACAAACCCAAAACTAATGGGGAAAACTGGAATCAAAGAGTAGGAGGGGAAACATAGACACTTTAAGAGGGAAAAATGAGCCAGGCACAGTGGTGCATGCCTGTAATTCCAGCGACTTGGGAGGCTGAGGCAGGAGGATTGCAAGTTCAAAGCCAGCGCCAGCAACTTAGTGGGACCCTAGTGAGACCCTGTCACAAAATAAGAAATAAACCGGGTGTGGTGGTGCACACCTGCAATTCCAGTGGCTCTGGAGGCTGAGGCAGGAGGACTGCAAGTTCAAAGCCAGCTTCAGTAAAAGCAAGGTACTAAGCAACTCAGTGAGACCCTGTCTCTAAATAAAATACAAAATAGAGCTGGGAATGTGGCTCAGAGGTTGAGTTCAATCCCCAGTACCCAAAAATAAAGAATAAAAATAATAAAAAATAAAAAGGACTGGGAATATGACTCTGTAGTTAAGAACCCCTGGTTTCAATCACTGGTTACTGCCCCCCCCCAAAAAAAAATAGTTGGAGGGGATGGCACAAAAATTCACTATTATTTCCAGAATGAAGATGTTAAAAGCAGAGACAATTAGAATGTGAAATATTTAGAAAAATAAAATCAGACAAAGGATAAGACAAGAGAAATAAAAGGTGGGGAAGGAATAGAGGAAAGTAGGAGATGATAACCCTTATCTGCAATGAGCAAAGCAGGCTAAACACAAGGCATCAGATCAATTTAGGTATTCTTACCAAATAACCAAGACTGTAGCTAAAATCTTCAGCACCAATCTGTAGGTCCCCAGAAGTCCTAACTGACCTCCACACTTAGCCACAATGAAGTCATGAAATATTTTTAAGCAACTTGCTGAGTTCTCTCTCTTTTCCTTCTTTCTGTTTCCGATGGTAAAGTCAGCCTCATGATCTAGACCACTGTCTTGAGTTCAACAGGAAGAGTTTCTAAGTGAGTCATTTTAAAGTGGCTCAGATAAGAAAAGAAGAACAAAGTGAGAGAGTTCTAGTGAAATGTGTTTTTTTGCAGGACACAGAGTACAATTAGGGAAAGAGAACTTTTTTTTTTTTTTTAAAGAGAGAGAGAGAGAGAGAGAATTTTAATATTTATTTTTTAGTTTTCGGTGGACACAATATCTTTGTTTGTATGTGGTGCTGAGGATCGAATCCGGGCCGCATGCATGCCAGGCGAGCGTGCTACCACTTGAGCCACATCCCCAGCCCAAAAGAGAATTTTTGTACATAAACTTCCCATTTTTATGACTTTTGCTTTTGTTTTGCTTTGTGAATGCAAAAAACTGACCCTATTGAGATGGGAGGATTAGAATGAGGGTGGTTATAGAGAAATAACATGCATAAATGCTTTTAATTAATCTCAGATAACATCTCTTTGAGGTTTAGTATGTGTTAAAAAAAAAAAAAAACATGCCAGGGATAGGGCAGTGGCTCAGTGTGAAAGCGCTTGCCTAGCATGTGTGGGGCACTGGGTTCAATTCTCAGAACCATAAATAAACAAACAAACAAACAAGCAAATAAATAAAGGTCCTTTGATAAATAAATATGCCATACCAAAATCATGATAAATTAAACATTCTAGTTCATAGAAATTTACAATCAAGAGGGAATATGTACTCACATGTGTACACACAGACTGTAGTATAACTCATACTTTGTGTAGTAATAGAAATGAAAATAGTACTAAAGTAATAGAACATAATAGGCAGGGGACAATATGGGAAAGTCTTAAGGTAGATATAAGATGTGAGCAAGTCCTTAAATAACTATAGAACTTCTAGAGGCAGAATAAAGTGAAAAGGTGAAAGCATATGTGAATCATAGCCAAAGGCAGGTAGGTGGGAGAGTGCAGCCAATGGTGGAATATGGTGAAAGTTGAGGTTATGATTCATCAGGAAGGAGTGCAAAAGACTGAAGATGACTCCTGTTTAAAGTACACACAGTAAGGAATTCTTCCTCCCTCACATCATTCTTTCACATATTTGTGAACACTGTTGTCTGATGAATTCTTCATTCCAAATTGATAAACGTATCTAAACAATGACATCAGCTCCTCCTCTTGTTTTCAGTCAAATCATCCACATTGGTTTATTTTTGAAGCAGAAAGACCTAACAAAAATGCTAAGAACTGAATAGTGTTTAAGTTATTTCTATTGTTATTATAATCTAATTAAAAATAGTACATACATATAAAATGATAAATTGAAATAATGCAGAAATAGAAAAGATTAAAAAATGGAAGCTTTCATTTTTCAGTATGACTAGAAATTATGTAACCCAAAGCTTGGTTCTCCTTCTCAATGCCAATCTAATAACAAAGCAAGGTCTTGAGAAAAAAAGGAAAAAGAAGATTTGTTGCTTTTCTAGCAAAGGAAAAACACAAGGGACTCCTGTCCCAAAGGTTTTAATTCTGCCCATCAGCAGGAACAGGGGGTTTTATAGAGGTGATTCAGAGAAAAAACGAAATTAGGGAGGAGAGATCAATCGGGAAGGAGAAGTTTAGGGAAAAGAAGATCAGGAAGGAGAAACTTAAGGAAAAGAAGATTGGGGAAAAAGAAAAAAAATGTAAATTTTAAAACCACAAGGAATATAGTCAAAGTATCAAGTGAACCCCTGTTACAGTAACAATTTTAAATAGACTAATGTTCATTCTTTCTGATTTTTTCTAAATATAGCACATATTTTTTTTTAAAAAGTATAGTTTGTAAAAAAATGGGACTACAATTTATATGTGATTATATGACTTGGATTTTCATTTAATAATATATCAGGACAAATTTCTATGCATTTAATTATTTTTTGTTTTCTTTCCCTCTAATATTTGGAAATATTAAGTGACAAATGTATTCAGAGCACACACAAAAGAGTGACATGATTAGTGTGTGTGCTCATGTGTGTATTCTATGTATTTATTTATGGTACTGGGGTACTCAACCACTAAGCTACACCAAGAGCCCTTTTTATTTTGTGACAGTCTCACTATGCTGCCCAGGCTGTCCTTGAACTTGTGATCTTCTTGCCTTAACCTCCCCAGTAGCTGGGATTGATTATAGGCGTGCACCACCATGCTCAGTGATGAGCATATCTTTTAAACTTTCAGAAGATAAAGTTTTTACCACCATGTCCGATATCATAAACATGTACTTTGGTCCCACTATAAACACAATTTTCTGCTCTGTAGGGGATGCAGAAGCTTTGAGAAATCTATGTAATGATATACAGTGGGAACTGCTAGGAGGGTACAATATACTTGGGGAACATGGAATTCTTACTGAAGCAAACAAGAAGGTGATTCATTGAAGAAGCAGCACTTGAGCTGGGCTTTAAGAAAGAATACAATTTGACAGAAAAATAGTAGTGCTTAAATAATAATTTATCTGTTTCTCTGTTCTACTAGACCATGAGTTTGGATCTCCAGTGCGCAGTATAAAATGATTAGGCACCAATGCATGAATAAATGTTTGAAAATGATGTTGACATCTGAATATTATTCAGAGAGTTCATATGAGTCCTTAAAGTTTTTTTTCTGATGTGGATTCAGTTTTATTGATTTCATTTCTTTAAAGATTATATAGCACTTCAAACCACTTTGAGAAACTCTCAGCTGTGATTCCTGGGTTTTCAGTTCAGGAAGGAAAATATTTTTTTCCTTTTCTTTTGTTTTTGGAGATAGGGTCCCACTATATTATAGCCCAGATTTGCCTTGAACTCCCCATCCTCCTGCCTCAGTCTCCTGAGTAGCTGGGATTGTAGGCCCAGGTCACTGTCTCTGCCTGGGAGATTTTATTCATTTGCTGTTTATTTATTTATTTTTTAGGTGCAGGGCTGCAACCCAGGACTGTACATACACTCAGCAAGCAAGCACTCTACCACTGTGCTATATCATCCCATCATGGGAAGGAAATTATTGAAAGCATCTTGTGAATAGTGTTTCTGTTTTTGGATGTATTAAGTAAGTATAAATATTTTGTATATTGACATGAAAAACTCTAGGGGAATTTATATGTTTCACTTCTGTTTTTTTTTAATATCTAAATATAAATTTCTAAGCAGAGATTAGATGACTTGGGTAAAAATGAAATCTTTTTCTTTTTGGTACCAGGGATTGAACCCAGTGTGCTTAGCCACTGAGCCACATCTTTAGGACTATTTATTTATTTATTTAGAGACAGGGTCTCACTCAGTTGCTGAGACTGGCTTTGAACTTTCTATCCTCCTGCCTTAACCTTGCTGATTACTGGGATTACGGTGGTGACTGGCTAAAAATGAAATCTTGAATATATATTAAAAGATAGCTATGAATCATTAATTAATTCTATATTGTCATTGATGGAGATCTACATTAAAGTTCATTTGGACAAAATAAAAATTTTAGAATCATAGAATTTCTAGCCTATTTTGTCTGAGAGATTTAATAATAAACATATGAGAAAGTTACTGTCTTTAAGGACCTCCTGGGAAATGATTAGATCCATTATTAGATCATGTGAAAAAAAATCTATATTCTAAATAAATATAACCAAACACAAAAACTGTGGATGACACAGATACATTCTATTACTGGTCAGTAAAGGGAAATAAAGTTGGTGGTTAAAATTAACTGGAGGCAGGGTATAGTGGAGCACGCCTATAATCCCAGCTGCTCAGGAGGCTGAGGCAGGAGGATCAAAAGTTCAAAGGCAGCCTCAGCAATTTAGTGAGGCCCTAAGCACCTCAGTGAGACCCTGTCTTTACATAAAATACAAAAAAGGGCTGGGGATGTAGCTCAGTAATTAAGCACTCCGGGTTTAATCCTCAGTAACCCCCCAAAAGAGAAAATTTATAATTAAAAAATTTGAAACAAAAGCAAGAAGTGAGAAAGGAAAATCAGTTACCTTCTGATTCCAGTATCAGCAGACAACTCTGGGGGGGCTCCTGCAATGGAGATGCAGGTTTGGCATGGCTGCTGGCAGCTGTGGGTTCCAGCACGATTACTGGTTCTTAGAGCAGCAGTAGAAGAGGCAATAGGACTACAAGTTCCTAGACTCTTGTTAAGCTGCAGCAAGAGCCTCTAACCACATTTGCCCATTCTAGTTTATATTCTTTTTAAAAAAATTATTTATTTATTCTAATTTATTATATATGATGGCAGAATGCAATTCATTTCATATTACACATATAGAGCACAATTTTTTAAGTCACTGATTGTACACAAAGTATTTTCACACCATTTGTGTCTTCATATATGTACTTAGGGTAATGATATCTAAATCATTTAACCATCATTCCTACCCTCTTGCCCCCTCCCTCCCCCTCCTTCCTAGTTTATATTCTTTTATATTTTTATTTTCCAATTCTAGGGAAGCAACCTTCTGCAGTTTTTTTGTTTGTTTGTTTTTGTACTGGAGATTGAACTTAGGGGCACTCAACCACTGAGCCACATCCCCAGCCCTATTTTGTATTTTATTTAGAGACAGGGTCTCACTGAGTTGCCTAGAACCTCACTAAATTGCTGAGGCTGGTTTTGAACTCGAGATCTTCCTGTCTCAGCCTTCCAAGCTGGTGAGATTATAGGTTGTGCCGCCATTCCCGTCTGCAATTTTTAATGTAGTAGTATATTATTGTAGGTGACTCTCATAAATGTAGGTCAAGATAAATTTTTGAGTCAATTACAGACAGGATCTGGTTAAGTTGCTTAGAACCTTTCTAAATTGCTGAGGCTGGCCTCAAACTCACAATCATGCCTCAGACTCCTGAGCTGCTGAGATTATAGGTGTGCGCCACTGAGCGCAACTTTAAAATCTTTTTGATTCATTAATATTGACTTTCTAACAACAACACTATAACTTATGCCTGGAAAAGGTTTATCTCACATACTTACTTTCTCTGTAAGGTACATCAAAGTCTTACGCTTAGGAACTTGAGGCAGTACTTTGGTCCGATGCCTGGAGGCATTTTAAAAATGGTGAAATCACCAACAAACCCCACAAAAATGTAAAAAATGGTGGCACTAAATAGACCATGAAAAGGACACTCATGGATAGTACAAGAACTGAAACAAGTAAGTAGAGTCACCTTGTTTGACCTCAGCTAGGTTACTTGTATGTCCTGTGACAATTTTTTTTGCCACCTTTGCATGTTTGAGAAGGACTATGAAAGCTTTTGAATGTTGGTTTTGAGCTTGTGTTACTACTGAAAGCTTGGTCCTTGTCCCCAGTGTCAATCCAATAGTGAGGACATGGTTTTGAGAAAAAGGAAAAAGAAGTTTTATTGCTTTGCTAGCAAAGGAGAAACACGGGGTACTCCAGTTCCAGAGGCTGTGATTTTCCCCATCATGGGAAACAAGGGGTTTTTAAAGAGGTGATTCAGAGAAATCCTGTTTCCCTGGATTAGGGAGGAGAGATTAAGGAGAAGATTACGAAGTAGAAGGTCAGGGAGGAGAAGATCATGCAGAAGATGAGGGAGGAGAAGGTCAGGAAAAAGAAAAAACATGTCTGTTTTAGAGCACCAAGGGATGTAGTCAAAGCATAAAGTGAAACCACTGTTATATCTGCAGATAAATTTTAGTGAGTAGGTGATTCACAAATATGGAATTCATAAATAATGAAGATCTAACATGACTGCTATAACACTTGGGTTTTTTGTCCATTTTATAAGTGAAGAATTACACAGTGCTTAAGGACCTAAGTTTGGAGATGATGAGATCAATGTCTGCCATTTCTTACTGTTGACAAATCACTTAATCACACTTTATCAGCTTCTCACCTGTCAGATGGGCATTATAATAATATTACATGTCTCACATGAGGGTTAATGATATAATATACTATAAGCATGTAGAACAGCATTCAGTACTTAATTAATGTTAGGCAGTAGTATAATTCAATCACAGGCAAAAGAATACTAATAATATATACAAACATTTTAAAATATAGGTTATGGGCAGTTATTATTTTGGTATCAGACTCTAGGATTTTCCTTTTCTGACACTTACATATTGGATGAGCAATGAATAAATCTGACCTACTCAACATTTTTTATAAAAATGGGAATAACCCTGTTTACCAGGCAAGATTGTTGTGAGAAATAAATGAGTAAGTATATGTGAAAGCATTTTCTAAAGGATCATCATTATTATACAGAAAAAAAAATTGTTTTTTGGTACTGGGAATTGAACCCAGGAGCCCATTACCACTGAGCTACATCCCCAGCCCTTTTTATATTTTATTCTGAGACCTGGTCTTGCTAAATTGCCGAGAGTATCACTAAGTTGCTGAGGGTCTTGCTAAATTGCTGAGGATGGTCTGGACCTTGTGATCCTCCTGCCTCAGCGTCCAAATCTCTGGAATTATAGGTGTAGATCATCACACACAGCCAGAAATGTTATTGTTTAAAATTAGTACCTGAAGGGCTGGAATTATGGCTCAGCGGTAGAGTGCTAGCCTAGCACGGACGGGACCCGGGTTCAATCCTCAGCACCACATAAAAATGAAAGCATTGTGTTGTGTCCATCTACGCCTAAAAAATAAATAATAATAATAAAAAAAATTAGTACCTGAGCCTGGCATGGTGGCACATGCCTGTAATCCCAGTGAGTAGGGAGGTGGGGCAGGAGGATTGCAAGTTCAAGCCCAGCCTCAGCAATTTAGTGAGGCCCTAAGCAACTTAGTGAGAACCTGTCTCAAAAAATAAAAAGGGCTGGGGATGTGGCTCAGTGGTTAAGTGCCCTTGGGTTCAATCCCTGGAATAACAAAACGAAACAAAAAAAAAATCTGTGAAAACATAGTTGCTTCATCATATCCCTTTTAAAATGGTATGGTACATTTTCAAAGAGTGTATATTATGAATATATATGTTGTGAAAACAATGAAATGATCACCTATGAACTCACCACTAAGCCTCAAAAGTAGAGTGCTACCAATAGCTTTTAAGCTCCCTCTCTAAATGCCCTCTTATGCTCCTCCACCAGAAAAATCGCAATTAGGAATTTTATGTGTATCATTTTCTCACATTTTAAAACTCGCTTGACACCTTAACTATACAAATTAGATTTGTCTATTTTGAACATTGTGCAGTTTTTAATTTGTCCTCCCTTACCCACATAATTTTCCTGACTTTCATTTCTTTTTTTTCTTTTTTAAATATTTATTTTTTATGTGTAGATGGACACAACACAATGCCTTTATTTTTATGTGGTGCTGAGAATTGAACCCGGGTCCCGCCCATGCTAGGCTAGCACTGTACCGCTGAGTCACAATCCCAGCCCTCTTTTTTAAAAACTATTTTTATTAGTTGTTGATGGATCTTTATTTTATTTACTTATTTATTTATATGCAGTACTGAGAATCGAACCCAGTGCCTCACACATGCTAGGCAAGAGCACTACCACTGAGCCACAACCCCAGAACTCCACTCCCTTTTTCTTTTAGGTACTGGTGATTGAATGGTAGGAGTACTCTGTCAATGAGCTACATTTCTAGCCCTCTTCTGTATCTTTTTAAAATTGTTGTAGATGGACAAAATACCTTTATTTAATTAATTAATTAATTTAATTTTTATTTTTTGGTACCAGGGATTGAACTCAGAGGCACTCAACCACTAAGCCACATCCCTAGCCCTATTTTGTATTTTATTTAGAGACAGGGTCTCACTGAGTTGCTTAGTGCCTTGCCATTGCGAAGGCTTGTTTTGAACTCACAATCCTCCTGTCTCAGGCTCCCAAACTGCTGGGATTACAGGCATGGGCACCCCACGCATGGCTTATTTATTTTTATGTGGTGCTGAGGATGGAACCCAGTGCCTCACACGTGCTACCACTGAGCTACAACTCAAGCCAAGATTTTTTAAAATTTTGAGACAGGATCTCGTTAAGTTGTCCAAGCTGATTTTGAATTTGCAATCCGCTGGCCTCAGGCTTGAGAGTCACTGGGATTACAGACATCGGCAACTGTGCCAGCTCAACATTGTGTTTTTATCAACTATCCACGTTGATACATTGTACAATGTAGTTCATCATGTTCACTATTTACAATATTTAGTTATATGAATATGCCCCAATTTATTTGTTATAATTTTAGACTTTTGAGTTATTTCTAATGTCCTGTTGTTGTAAATGATAAAAAAATACTGCAACAAAATTCTTTTGCATTTTTCCTATAGTGGAGGAGTTGCTTTGCTTAAGTGGGGAACTCTGAGCATGTATACCTTTACTAGGCTGTCAAAGTCTTACCAGCAACTATTGTCTTATTTCTTTATCAGCAGTGGGTGTTGATAGATATTTTAAAATTTTGAGCGGGGTGCTGTGGCACAAGCCTGTAACCTCAGTGACTGAGGAGGCTGAGGCAGGAGGCTAGGGCAGGAGGTTAGTAAGTTCAAAGCCAGCTTCAGCAATTTAGAGAGGCCATAGCAACTTAGCAAGACCCTGTTTCAAAATAAAAAATGAAAAGGGATGGGGATGTGGCTCAGTGGTAAAGTACAACCAATATATAAAAAAAATTCTTTTTGACAATCTAGGGTATGAGAAATGTCCTATGAGATTTTTCACTGGATAAGAACATTGCTCTTGAAATAAAAGATTTCTTTGATGAGCCATTCTGCAGACTCTAAGCTAAAACCGGGAGTAGAAATTACTTCTACTGGGTTTGCATTTGATGGTGTAGTAGGGAATGGAGGAGTTAGGAAGAAAAGCAGACTCTAGTTTTAGTGCCTGATCCTTCTCCTAATTTCATGTATTGCCTGTCACATGCCTCACATCCTCCTTATGGAGATTCTCAAAGGATGACTCATGGCTAAACCTCTCTGGGGCTGAATCATTATCATATTTCCTAGCTGTTATAGCATGGAGAGTGAGGAGGAAAGAATATTTCCTGAAATCATCAGGAAACAGACTCCTAACTCAAAAGTTCTCATTGGGACATAAAGAGAGTGTCTTCGAGTAAGACATATCCTTTGCTTTTCAGAGCTGTAGGACTTAACAGTGTTTTCTCCACAAATACTAAAGTGACTTTGATCCTAAATTCTATAGCACTAGGGCTTTTTTTTTTAATATAATATATTTCTGTCATTATCATTCAAACTACAAATATTGATTAAACACCTACTATGTGTTAGATACTGTTCTAGGTCTGAGGATACAGTAGTAAATAAATCAAAGTTAGAATTTATAACTCTCAGATTTAGAGATTATCAGATTTACAGGTTGGGCCAGTTTAACCTGTCACAGCAGTTACAATACAGCCCTAGGGAGCAAGGAATAGGGATGACTGGATTTAGGTCAATGACTAACTTTAGCCACTATTTAGTTAAGACATTTTGAAATCATGGTAAGACTACCATCATGTTTTCAAAATTTAAAATTTGCATGTTTTTGAATCACAACACCAATACTTGAACATTGTAAAAATAAAATGTCAACACTTATAAAGTAGTTAGAATTATTTAGCTATTTCATCTCCTAGGTCCATTTCCTAAGAGGTGACTGCTAAAAAATGTTAGGGGTATATATTTTCCAATTTTTCTATGTACATTTAAGTCTGAGTGTGTTGTATATTTTAACAATATAAAAAATTTTGCAACTCATATATCACTTAATAATTTTTCAGGTCATTTCTTTATTATTTACTTTATTATTTTTATCCATTGGTCTCCTATTACCCATTTTATTATTGTGAAAATTTTAAAACTAACAAGTGTACAAAAAAATATAATTAACATTAGCTTTAGCAAGTCAGAATTAATCAGCTTTATCAGGGACTTCATATTTTCCTATATTTGGGTGACTTTTTAAAGTTATAAGACATTAAAATAGAATATAAACTCTTGGCATACTCTTTGCAAAACATTTTATTTCCTTCTGTACCCAAAAGTAACTACTTTTTGTCTGCTACATTCTTTCATGCTTTTATTTGATATGTATAGATTTTTTTTTTTTTTTTTGGTATCAGTGATTGAACCCAGGAGTGCTTAATCTCTGAGCCACATCCACAGCCCTTTTTATTTTGAAACAAGGTCTCTCTAATTTGCTGAGGCTGGCTTTGAACTTGCAAGCCTTCTGCGTCAGCATCCCAAACTACTAGGATTACAGGCACATACCACCACACCCTGTGTGATGATTAGATCTTGAGGACAGAGCCTCCGTGACTAGACTGATGTTGTTGTCATGGAAGAACGTAAGTTGTCTGAAAGTGGGCTTGTGATGAAAGTGAGTTTGGCCCTCTTTTGCTGTTTTGCTATCCTTCTGCCTTACCATCCCAAGCCACTGAGATTATAGGCAGGTACCATGGTGCCTGACCAGATATTAGTTTTATTTTCATGTTTTATAATTTATTACTCTTAGTATAAGAATAGTGTAAAGTAGGGTTAAATAAATGAAAAAGTTTCTCTTACCCTTTGCATTTCCCAGTCCTTGTTTAATATCTTGACTATTGTTCTACAATTCTTTTATGCCTATGAAGCCTAAATATTTTACTTTTTTTTTTGTTGTTGTTGTTGTTCTGGGGATTGAATCCAGGGCCTTGGATATGCTATGCAAGTGTTCTACCAGTGGCTATACCCCTAGTCCCAAGAAAGGCTTTTTTTTTTTTTTTGAGATGGGGGTCTCACTATATATTGCTCAGGCTGGGCTTAAATTCAAAGTCTCAGTCTCAGCCCTCCAAGTAGCTGTGATTACAGGGGTGCTTCACCATACAAAGCTTCATTTTTAATTAATTAATTAATTTTTTTTACCAGGGAATGAACCCAGGGGCACTTAACCACTGAGCCATATCTCCAGCTCCTTTTATTCTTTTATTTTGAGACTGGGTTTGCTAACTTACTAAAGACGTCGATAAATTGCCTCAGCCACTTGAGCTATTGGGATTACCGGTGTGCCACCGTGCCTGACTAGATTAGTTGAGTTTTTATTATAGTAACACTGCAATGAATATTTCATATATATCTTTGCATACTTAGGAAAGACATTTTTTTTTTCTTTACTAGGGTTTGAAGCCAGGGTGCTCTACCACTGAACTACATTCCCAGCCCTTATTATTTTTTATCTTGAGACAGGGTCTTGCTAAATTGCCTAGGCTGGCCTTGAACTTGAGATCCTCCTGCCTCAGACCCTGGAATCACTGGGATTACAGACATAACCCCCATATGGCCATATAATTTTTATTATCACTGTCCATGTAGCAACTTCAGCATTAAAAAAATTATACTTTAATGAATACCATTGATAGCAGTACTCTGAGCAAAGGCAAGTCAGATTTAAAAACTTGTAATATAATTTTTGTGTGTGTGGATAAAGAAGAGTGAGAAACTATGTGAGATAGGGATAAGTCAAAAAAACTATGACTTATTTTCATGTGTATATATGTATTTTTTAAATACTTCTTTTTTTTAGTTGTATTTGGACACAATACCTTTATTTTATTTATTTTTATGTGGTGCTGAGGATCGATCGAACCAAGGGCCTTGAACTTGTGAGACCAGCACTCTACCAATGAATCACAACTCCAGCCCTCATGTGTATAGTATGTCTAAAAGTAATCAAGATTAGAGATGCATGAAGCCTTTATCATGTCCAACAAAAGTGCTTTTGTTGAACTTGGTTAAGTCACATGTACTTGGAAAGTCACACGTAAAAGAAAATTAGCCTGATTTTCAGCAGTTATTCTCCATCCTGAAATCCTTGAATTGCGTAGCTACTGCTATCCAGTGGTGAGAAGAGGTAATTCCAGCCAAGACTTTATTTTAGAAGCAGGGATTGAACCCAGGGGAGTTTAACTATTGAGCTATATTCCCAGCCGTTTCTGTTTATTTCATTATATTATTATTATTGTCATTATTATTACCTTGGTACCAGGGATTAAATTCAGGGTACTTAACCACTGAGCCACCCCTACCTCTTTTTCGTTTTTATTTTGAGACAGCGTCTTGCTAAATTGCTGAGGCAAGCCTCTAACTTGTGATCCTCCTAAACTTATGTGATCTTCTTGCCTCAGCCTTCTGAATGGCTGGGATTATTGGCATATGCCACCAGGGCTGTCTGTAGTTTTCTTTTCTCCTAACATTTTGTATGGGTTTGGTATCAAGCTAATGATGGTCTCATAAAGATTAACTGGAAAGCTTTTTTTCCTCTGTATTCTCATAAGAATTTGTATACGAGGGCTAGGGTTATAGCCCAGTGGTAGAGTGCTTGCCTAGAGAATGTGAAGCATTGAGTTCAATTTTCAGCATCACATATAAACAAACAAATCAAATAAATAAATGTTAAGGGTCCATTGACAACTAAAAAAAAAAAAAAAAAAGAATTTGTGGGCTGGGGTTGTGGCATGGTGGTATAGAGCTCGCCTAGCATGTGTGAGGCACTGGGTTTGATCCTCAGCACCACATAAAAATAAAGGTATTGTGTCCACCTACAATGTGTGTGTGTGTGTGTGTGTATGTGTGTATATATATATATATATATATATATATATATGATTTATTCAAAAATATTTACAAGTATTGTGTCCACTATAACACACACACACACACACACACACACACATATGTAATTTGTATAGGATTTATTCCAAAAATATTTTATTTATGCTGATGCTGGAGTTTTCTGTGAGAAAAGTTTTCAGTAATAAAGTCAATTTATTTAATAAATAGCCAAATTAACGTTAAGTAATTAGACAAATTGAAAATTTGTATTATTCAGTAATTATTATTGGATGCCTAGATTGTGAAGAGTATTGAACTGGGTGTTGGGAGATAAAAGATAAAAAAAGTAAGTTTCCTGCATTTATGGAGCTTATGCTTTAGCGGGAGATATTAAAGCATAGTAACACATAAAGCACAAAAGATTGAGCATAACAGAAGCAAGCAAGTAGAAGCATTAGAGAAATTTATCCAAAGTACCTGGCAAAGACTCAAAAGAAGGTATTATTTGAGGTGATACTTAAAAGTATATGTTTGCCAAATTGACAGGGTAGAGGAGAGTGTTTCAGGTAGAAAGCTTAATGCATGAAAAGGTATAAAGGATGTAAAGAACATGGACATGTTAAGAAAGCATAAATTGAAGATTACTAATTTTTTGGCGGGGGGGTTACCAGGGATTGAACCCAGGGGTGCTGAACTACTGAGCCACCTCCCCAGACCTTTTTTATATTTTATTCAGAGACAGGGTCTTGCTGTTTTGCTAAGTGCCTCACTAATCTTCTGAGTCTGGCTTTGAACTTGAGATCCTTCTGCCTCAGCCTTGAGGTGCTGGGATTACAGATGTGCACCGCCACACCAGGCAAGATTTCTCACATTTTAAATTAAAGGTTGGAAGTCAGAGATAAAGCTGGGCAAGGCTGGAACTTTATGATAAACCAGGGCTAAATAGTGAAGGAAGTTATTTACCCTGCATTAGTTTGCATTTTATCTTACTACTATTTGGAAGTTACTAAAAAATTTTGAGCAGGGGAGTGATTTTATTTAGAGTTTTGCTTATGATAAAATGGATAAAGGGAAAGTAGAGTTATGGTTGAATGGTAATGAATATTAAGTCCAGTCTAGAGATGATAAGGGCCTGAATTAGGGGAGTGAGAGTAGGAAAAAAGGAGGGAACAAAAACAAGATATATTTTATAATTTTATGAATAGTTTAAATGGTCCTACTAGATTTGCTAACTTGAGGGTCACTGGTAACCTTAGTGATAACTGTTGTCACTATCATGGGAAGGTAGGAGCAGAAGTTGAGAATAGTGAATTAAGAATTGAAAAGATGAGCCAGTTGAAAGAGCAAGTATGAACTACTTTCAATTGGCTGTGAATGGTGGAAAACTTCAAATTTGTACTGAGAGAGTAAGACAAGGGAAATTAAATTTTTTAAAAATTGTTGATAGATGTTTATTTTATTTATTTATTATTTATATGTGGTGCTAAGAATCGGACCTAGTGCCTCACACATGCCAGGCAAGTAGAAATGGTTAAATAGAAGGTTTTTTTTTTAAAGATGGAAACAACCTGAATATACTTATATACTTATATGTTGAGAGAAAAGGGTGAATGGAAAAATTAGAGTTCTAAGATACAGAGAAGAAAGGAAACAGACAATGAAGTCAGGTTCCTGAAAAGGTTGGGGAGTAAAGAATTCAGGGCATGCACAAGTGGATAGGCGGAACTATAAGCAAAGATGCTAAAGAATAAGAATACAGTGGCATAAAGTTCAGAGAGTTCACAGAAATTTTGTTTTATGAGGGAAATAGTAAATTATTTATCTGTATAGAAAGAAGAGGAGAAAGCTTGGAGCTGTAAGCTTGAAAAGAGCACTAATGTTTGGAACAACCATTGAAAGGCATAAGATTGGTAATTATCAAGGCCAAATCTCAGGGCAAATCTAAGACTTGTACCACAAATTTTTATGTACACCAATCTCTAACGTTATGTAATTTGTTTTTGGGGGCATAATGGAGGTGCATGGTTGGAGTATACATTACTGGAGTCTTTTTGGCTGGCTGTGGTAAAAGAGCAAAGGGGGTTTAAGGATACTGGCAAAAGGAGAGTTGAAACAGAAAAGAGGAATAAAAAGGAGAAAGCTAATATGATTGCACGACATGATGAATTACAAGCTGTAATGAGACTTCAATTGTGAAAGAAGTTAGGATAAGAGTCTGTGATAAGCTAGATACAGAGTCCAAGATTTCAGAAATGGAGCCATTTTGGGTGTGAAAAAGCCTGATGAAGAGCAAGGACATGAGACGAAATAAGAGTTAAAGATGATTTCTAGGTCAGAGGAGTGTGTGACTAGGAAGATTTAACAATATGAAACTAGAAGTCTCTAAGATGGCAAGATTTGGGAGGAAGAATATAAAACAGTAAAAATTGAACAATAAGTGATAGTGACTGTTGACACAGAAGGGGGTGGGAATGTACCTTGTGGTATAGTCACATGACTTAGGTTTCAAGTGAGATCATAAGGTCAGAAATAGAAACAATAGTCCACTTCCCTCTCTTTACTTCTTTTTAAAAATGTATTAAGTGAAGGTGGTAGCTATATTTATTCTTTTTTTTTTTTTTTTTTTGGAGAGAGAGAGAGAGAGAGAGAGAGAGAGAGAGAGAGAGAGAGAGGGAGAATTTTAATATATATTTTTTAGTTTTCGGCGGACACAACATCTTTGTTTGTATGTGGTGCTGAGGATCGAACCTGGGCTGCATGCATGCCAGGCGAGAGCGCTACCACTTGAGCCACATCCCCAGCCCAGCTATATTTATTCTTTAAAAATTTTTTTCTTTTTAGTTATACATGACCATAGAATGTATTTTGACATACATAGAGTATAACTTCCCATTCTTGTGGTTGTATGTGATGTGGAGTTACACTGGTTATATATTCATATGTGAACATAGGAAAGTTATGTCTGATTCATTCTACTGTCTTTCCTATTTATTCTTTTTATAATTATGGAAAAGCGGAGAAATATATGGGGTATAAAATATTTCTCCCATCCAGTCCTCTATTCTTTGAAACCCTTTTAAATCCACTTACATGCATACACATGTAATTTTTTTTTTTTTAATCTTGCATCCATCCAGGGCAAAATTTTTTTAAATTATTTTTTTTTAGTTGTAGATGGACACACAATCTTTTTAAATTTTTTTCTTTTTATTTTTTTGTGGTGCTGGGGATTGAACCCAACGCCTTGTGCATGCCAGGCAAGCACTCTACCAACTGAGCTATGTCCCTAGCCCTACACATGTAATTTTTGTGTTTTGACATAAATTGATAGTTATATGTTTTTCGTTTTGTTTTTGCAGTCCCCCCCCTCCTTTTTTTTAATCTTGGATCTCTCTTTTGTTTTTAATTCTCCTGCCTTAGCCTCCAAGTTGCTGGGATCATAGGCATGTGACACGATGCTACTTGGATTCCTTTTAATGGCCTTAATAGGTGTGTGTGTGTGTATTTTTTCTTTACTTCTAGGGCAAATCACCCCATAGTAACAGATATGCCACTAACCATTTTCTATTGATAGTTCATGTTTTCCAATATTTCTTTACTGAAATAACCATCATTGCATATACCTTTTTATGCATATCAGGATTTCTCTAAAATACCTATTAGTGAAATTGCTAAATTGAAGGTTACATATACTTAATATTTTGGTTAATTCCACTAGATTTCCCTTCAAAATGCTGTAGTAATTTACATTTCTGCCAACAGTATTTGGGAATAGTCCAAGCTCCTCCTCCTCAACAGTAACAAAATTATAATCTTTTAATATTTTAAGATATCATTTTCCTAGGTAGAGTAGAAAAATTAGAGGTATAATTCAACCAGTCAATACAATTAAGTGTTGAAGACTGCCACTTGCTTAGTCACACAAATGAGCTCCAATCTAGGTTTTGGCACTTGCTATCTGTGCTAATTAAAGCATTTCTAAGTTATAGTGTTGTGATAAGTTTACATTTGGAGTGCACACAGGTACAGAGTTCCTTAGTATTTATCATTATAGAAGTAGGAGCAAATAGCAGCCATTACATAGTTCATTATGCTTCCTGAGTTATCACAAATCGGTTGATTCCATTTAAAGCGTATCATGGTCAAATTTTCCAAAAAGGTAATCACAGTACACACTGAAAGCACAGCAAAATATTTCAAAAGGTGTCCTTCTGTAAAGTCCGAAGTAAGGAGTTGCTCTCCGACCAAAAAAAAAAAAAAAAAAATCAATCAATCAATCAGGCTGGGCATTTTAAACAGATTCTGGAAGGTAAAAAGCACGTGTCCATGAGTGTCCCAAACATTTCCCGCAGGTACCGGGTATGAGATTCCACAAGAGGAGGTATCATTTTCCTGCCAGGAACCCTATGATTAAAAAGTGGCTCTTGGAAGGCACTCAGCCAGATTTCCAGATGAGGTCCCATCCTTCTGAGAGATGCGGGGACCTGCCGGCAAGATGACGCTTTCTACGGGACAGAGATTTTCATAACGTAAGTCGTTCGCCGAGAAGGCATTTTGCCATTACTCAAGATGGTGAACAGGGTATCCTCAGTGTTCCCAGGTTCCAATATGGATCCCCTAACCCGCGCCATCGAAGAGGTTAATTTCAGGATTGAAACCGAACTTGGGAGGAAGTGACGCAGCGGAAGTAGTCGCTTACGCAACTCCCTCCTCAACGTCCCGCCCCCGGCTCTACGCCCCGCCCCTGGCGACGCGGAGAGCGGAGTCAAGATGGCGGCCGAGTTGGAGTATGAATCTGTGCTGTGTGTAAAGCCGGACGTCAGCGTCTACCGGATTCCACCCCGGGCCTCCAACCGCGGTTACAGGTACCAACTCTGAGGCACTGCCGCACACGTGTCGGGAATGACATTTCTGTTTTTAAAGTAGCACGCTGTCTTTGCTCTAGGTTGTCACCTTGCTAGCTTACCCTCTGGGTTGTTACCGTCCTGTTCTCTTGTTCCACTTCTACATAGTTCATTATCATTGGTCTTGTTTCCGCCAGTTATCCTTTTTTTTTTTTTACCATCCTGAATCATTCCACTTCTCCTCCCCCATCTCTCTTGGGACATCCATATGCTCCCCATCATCCACATCCATTCATATCTGTTCCATCGCCATTCACCTTCTGTTCTTTCTTAAGTGCGTCCTTCAGCTTGTAATCCTCTCTCCCCAATCCCTGACAAATACATTTCCAGTACCCACTGCACACATGTGGGTAATCATTGTGTTATTGGTCACTGTTGAATGATCAAATTTATCTTTTGTACTGTTGTCAGTCTCACATCAAGTATCATTATTCATCATTCGGTTTTTCCTACGATTGTTTTGCTAGTGGCAAATATAGTGATCATAAGTTTTCCAATGATTGTCTATTATGCTTCTTTTCAATATATTTTCTTGGTTATATTGTATTTTTTTGTCTTCCTTTCCTTCCTCTCATTTTCTGTAGTGTTTCTGTCCAGGATTAATGCAGCATTTTCTTGGTAGGGCCTAACTAACAACCTCATAATCCAGTAACTATTAAGGTCTGAGTAGTGCTATGTTATGTAGTTGAAAGATAATCCACTGGCATAGAAGTTAAAAAAAATATGAGTATGAGCCCTGGCATTAAATGCCTGTATAACTTGGGGGGAAATCTTAAGCCTCTCCAAGGCTTAGTTTTTTCATCTGTGAAATAGAAAAAAATGCTCTTCTTATGTACATCGAGTGAGGTTTTGGAGAGAAAAATGAAATTATAGTAGATAGGAAAGAATATAAGAAACATCAAAGCATCATAATTACACATGCTGTTCTTATTTCTCTCTCTTATTCATATTACCATAAGGATTTTTCTCTTGGTATTTACCATTACTTTGGCTGAAAAGTTATCTTCTCCATAGGTCCATTTTGCCTCTTTACCTGAGGTTCATTTATCATGAAGCAATATCTTTGTACTTGCAGACTTATGCACTGGGCCCTTGTGAGTTTACCTTTTAAAGAACTAGTTCTATTTTCAAGAAGCTGTCAGCTAGACCCCATATATAGAAATCATGGTTTTTGATGGTATTTACGGTTAATATATAATTTTGACTCATCTTAGACATAACCTTCTTTGGGAAGCCCTGTCTGACTCTTCCTGTCTGATTTAGGTATGCTCTCTTTGTGTTTCATTGGTACCCTTTGGTTGTCTCCATCTCAGTGCTCTGCATTCTCTTTTGTAGTGGATTGTTCATATTCCTGTTTCTCCAGAGTAGGTAAAATGTCAACAACCTGAGGTCTTTTTAAATTTTGTATTCTTAGGGTCTAGCACAGTGTGCGACACTTAATGGGCACTCTGTAAATGCTGAATGAAAGAAGAAATTAGTTAGATAATATAGATAAACCTGATCATATAAATTAACATAGCTTGAACTGCTAAATAAGGTCAAATACCTCATGACTTTGAACATTCAGGAGTTAAGACTTTCTAAATGATATGATACACATTGAAGTTGAAGTCTGTTTCTTATATTCTACTTCAGGCATTTAAAAACATCTTCACTCTCACCTATTTGCATTCTTTACCTTTACTTTCTAGTTTATCCGTAAGCCTTTATTTATATATCAGTTAATTACAATGAGCCATTAAAGCAATTTCTTAATTTTCCTTTACACTCTTTCCTGTTATCCTCCTGTGTTTTTCATGATTATTAGAATTTTTAACCTTCAATAGGCATTTTATCTTTTCTTCTTTAGTATGGTGAATGAATACAGCAGAATTAAGTTTGAATTGTATCTCTTCATTTCTTTGCTGGGTTACCTTTGGCAAATCACTTAACTGTATCAAACTTTAGGCTTCTTCTCTGTAAAAATGAATATAGCAGTACTTACCTTGTAAGATTTTCTCAATTTTTACAAGAATAGGCTTAATGCCAGGCATATAATAGATACTTTATAAATTTACTTTTTTCTTTGTCTGAATAGTCTTTCTTATTGTTTCCCAGATCCCATTTTACATTATGAGCATGATTTATTCTTTAGGCTGCCTTTAAAGGACAAATTGGGCTTTTTAGCAAGCAGGGGGATTCCTACCTTTGAGTGACAAGTAAGATCAAAGGGAATAAAATGACTTTATATAAACTGTTGCTTCCTAAACAGTCACTGCTTATCAGACTTTTGGACCAAAAGAGAAGGAAAATATAGGTTGATCAGAAATTTATAAATGAATAGAAAATGATTTTCCATTCTATAAATTTTTTTCCTTCATCACTACTTTCCTCCCCTACCTAAATTAATATTAAATTCTGTAGTATTTTAATTTTAATGTAAAGAATACTGGACTTTGAATTAGGTATTATTACTGAAATTAGGCATTATTTTCCTTTATTGAGAGAGAAAAGGGGTGGGGAGACATACTTTTCATGGCTGCACTAAGGGTTTAATAAAAGGTACATGTGGAAACTTATTGTGATTTATAGTAATGACTTATACATACAGTTTTAGGCTAATGTAAATGAAAATTTGTGAAATCAGTTCATAGTATTGTCAAAAGACCAGCAAAACCAAGAGTTCTTTAGGCTAGGTTTTGGAGTAGGAGAGGAACTAAGGCTCATGGCTTAGGGAAACTGCTGTAATGAATATCCATTTTACTTACTGAGAATTTGCTAATTTTCAATAAGAGAATTGGGTACTAGATAAAAAGACAAAGAGTCTGAACTGGAAGAAATACATCCAGTAGGATTGTTTCTAATATTTTCAATAGCTCACTTATGCTTAAGTCTAGCTTTTGGTATGACCAGAATAAGTAAACGTTAAGTATATAAATAATTAATAGAGGGGATCTGTAGAGTATTCTAATCTAGATCAGATTCAGATACTTGAGGGTCTTAGAGGGCAGAGCATCAAAAGGGAAGGGAATGATAAGAATTTATCTTACAAATCCTGTCAAAAACCTGTGCTACATTTTTTACTTTCTTCATTTCAGCCTTTTGCATATTATGTTAAACTCATTTTTGTTCATATATACCTTATTGTTACTTTTTTTTAGCCTCTAAGTATTAGTCTTCAGGTTCTTAAGGGGTGCATTATTAATAACTTTTATTTTCCTCTCCCTTTTCTATACTCCTGGCAAAACAAGTCACAATTTTATAAATGTTCATAAAAATCCACCATAAGTAATAGTTAGATTTTGTTCAAGTTCATGTAAACACATGTCATCTGAGTATACATTTTAGTATTTCTAATGTTTTTACAGACATTTGTGTTTTCATTCCAGATTTTTCTTCTGAATTTGGGCTCACATATATTCAATTTCCTAGTCTACATCTCCTCTTAAATCTTTTTGACATCTAGAACTCAGCATCTCCAAAAGAAAACATCTAATCTTTATTCCCAGTGAGGCTCCACCTTTGGCCTTCCTCATCTCAGTTATTGGTAACTCCTTTGCTCAGGCTAAAATTCTTAAAATAACCCTATACTTCTCTTTTTCTCTTCTGACATATCCAATCCATTAGGAAATCCTACTCCCTTTCCTTTAAATATATCTAGAATCTAGCCAGTTCTGCTATTATCTTTTCTGAGCCATCATCATGAATCACCTAGATTACTGCAATACTCTTTTAACTAATCTCTGTGCTTCGGCCATCATGTCCATACATCTCTTCTCCACTCAGCAGACAAACTAATCCTTTTAAGACATAAGGCAGGTCATGTCATATCTGCTGAAAGCCTGCAATGGCTCCTCTTTTACTCAGTAAATGGCCAAGTTGTTTTGATAGCCTGTAAACCCCTTCCTGCATGAACTGGCTCTCTGTACCTCTCCCTCTTGGTCTCTTACTCTATTCTAAGCACAGTGACTTTCTTGCTGTCCCTCAAACATGCCAAGCATGTTCTATTTTTTTTTTTTTTAAGAGAGAGAGAGAGAGAGAGGGGGGGGGAGAGGGAGAGAATTTTTTAATATTTATTTTTTAGTTTTCGGCAGACACAACATCTTTGTATGTGGTGCTGAGGATCGAACCCGGGCCGCACGCATGCCAGGCGAGTGCGCTACCGCTTGAGCCACATCCCCAGCCCCCCAAGCATGTTCTTACCTTAGCATCTTTGCACTAGCCATTCCCTGGACCCAGAAATCTTGATCCTCTAGGTATTTCCCCTCACTTACTTAACAACTTTTGCTCACATTCCACCCACCTAGTGAGGCATACCCTGACCACCCTCTTGAATATTGCAACCTGTTTACTCTCCCACTGCTTTCCCCAAACTTCATGTCTGCCTCTTTATTTTCTTTTTACTTTAGCACTTATAACGTTCTAAGATACTATGTTATGTTATTTATCATTCTGCCTTTTTAAAAATAAATATTTATGTTTTAGTTTTAGGTGGATACAATACATTTTATTTTTATGTGGTACTGAGGATTGAACCCAGTGCCTCACAGGTGCTAGGCGAGTGCTCTACCACTTGAGCCACAACCCCAGCCCCTCATGTTGCCTTTTTATTGTGTCTTTTTTTTTGGAATGTAAGTCTAATAAGAAGGAGGATGTTTTGTTTGCTTTTATGTCACAAGCATCTAGAACAATGCTTGTGACTTAATAAGCACTCTGGCTGTATTCAATGAAAGATAATATGCTCAGTGATTTGGGAAGGCTTCTGTTACCCAGGATATTTCAATTAGTAGATATACTTTGTTGTTACCTGATCAATAAAACACTATTATATACAATGTAATCTATAGTATGAATATAACATATTCATAAAAAGGAGCTTTTTAAAAAAATATTTATTTTTTAGGTGTAGATGGACACAGCACAATGCCTTTATTTTTATGTGGTGCTAAGGATTGAACCCGGGTCCCGCCCATCCTAGGCGAGTGCTCCACCGCTGAGCCACAATCCCAGCCCATAAGAAGTTTTTTTATTTTTATTTTAAATTTTTTTTTGCAGTGTCTCACACATGCTAGGCAAGCACTTTGTCACTGAGCAACACCCCCAGTTCCAAGAAGTTTTATATTTTTTATGGCTTTTATTTATACTTTTACTTGTTCTTGTTGACACTTTTTTTAGACTCTAAAATCCTCCAGTAGTAACATAACAAGAGGCAGCTGTATAAGAAGATCATGGATATTATTTTTTTGATTATTTAATAAGTAGAAAGAATAGGCAATTCAGGACAGACATGTAGCAATGTGGCAGATGATTATGGGTAGGCTTTAGTAATATTAAAGAAATGTACCTGAGGCCTGAGGCTTCCCATTTTCCTGTTCTAGGGCATCTGACTGGAAATTAGACCAACCTGATTGGACCGGTCGTCTCCGAATTACTTCAAAAGGAAAGATTGCCTATATCAAACTCGAAGATAAAGTTTCAGGTAAAGTGCAGGTGACCCTTTAATATATTAAGGGTTTTGGTTTAACGTGCTTTTATAAATACCTTTAAGTTGGGGACCTAGAATGGAAATACTTGTTAATTGGAGTTCTGATTTTTTGCTTCCTTTGCTCAGAGGTCTTTTTCTTATTTGTCAGGAGAGCTCTTTGCTCAGGCACCAGTAGAACAATATCCTGGTATTGCTGTGGAGACAGTGACAGATTCTAGCCGCTACTTTGTAATTCGGATCCAGGATGGTACTGGTAAGGGATCTGAGATTTTGAATGGGATGTAGTTAGGAAAATGAACAAGGCACTTCAGTGAAATTGTGTTCTGATTGTATTTCTTACTTCTATTTACTAAATTATTCCTTTTCTTTCTCTGAAGTTGCTATAACTGTTGAGGGAGAAGTATTAACCTGTTATTTGTAATAGATATGAACACAAGTTCAAGATGTGGTAATTAATAGGTAGGACTTAAAATGAATTATGCATATCTAATGAAAGAATTGACACATTTTGCTCCTTTATGGTTTGTGGTGGTTTTTGGTGGGACTATCTTGAGTCTGTATTTCTAGGACAGTGATTCTCAATTCTTTCTTTCTTTTTCCACTACTGGGATTGAACCCAGGGGCACTCTACCACTGAGCTACATCCCTAGGCCTTTTAAAATTTTTATATTTTGAAACAAATTTCCCTGAGTTGTCAAGGCTGTCCTTAAACTGTGATCTTCTTGCCTCAACCTCTGAGTCATTCGGATTAGAGGCATATGCCACAACTCCTGGCTTAATCATTTCTTCATAGTTTATAACAGGAAGAAAGAAGTATTGTAGATTTTGCAGGTCAAATAGTCTCTGTTGCACCTAGCATTCTCAGTTTTGCTGTTGTATTATGAAAGCAGCAGTAGACAATAATTGATATAGCTATGTATCAATAAAACTTTATTTACAAAAACAAACAATGATAGAATTTGCCCATAACTGTATGTAGCCTACTGAGTGGGTCTTGTGAGAAAATGTTTTATATTCATAGACTTTATATAGTTAGAGTAACTTGCATATTTTCATTGGGCAGAAACTTCTTATACTTAGTATTCCTGACTTTTTCACAGGTCGAAGTGCGTTCATTGGCATTGGATTCACAGATCGGGGAGATGCCTTTGACTTTAATGTTTCCTTGCAAGATCACTTCAAGTGAGTAAAGTTTGTCCTTAGTTACCATGTTAAATGCTTATGGGAGTGTCCCTTTTCAATTGAATGGGCACTGTTGCTTTGGCCTTCTGGTTTCTTTATTTGGTATACTAGTTCATTATGAATATAAATCTCCCCCCTTCATGCCTGTTTCCTAATCTTTGTATCTATTCTGGTTTCTTTCTGTATTGTCTATAATATGTTTTAGATCCCTTGTACAATGATTTGTGATGATGCTTCTGTTTATGCCTCTCGGAAAATTTGCCCTTGCTTTTAGGAAGTGGAGGGAGAATATAGTTAACAGCAGGGCTATATATGAAGTGAGGAGTTGTGTACCAATTTTGTTAACTTATATAGCTGTATGTTTTGTGCATTCATGTCTTCAGCCCACCTGATTTTAGTACAGCTTTGCTAGACACTACTATATATATCATCAGCTTTCTACCTCAAGAACAAACATATTTCTGCTTTTCTGCTTCAGGATTCTGAAGTTGTTGAAGGCCACTTGGTTAGCAGAACAGTGTAATCTGCAAGGACTAAGGAACACCCACTCTGGGACAGTGTCCAACTGTCAGATAGAAAATGGTGGCTAGATGCCCTCCTTTGAAGAGGGACCAGTTTAATACACATTCTTTATGGTTTCTCAGAGGGTTCTTAATGGGACTGAACCCCAGTTGGCCTCTTTCTTAGCTTCTTATCTCCTTTTCCTTTCTGATTTTTCCTGATTCCTTACTCTGTATTTTGGAATCCCATTTCATACAAACTAAATATACCCAAACTTGTGTGTCAGACTTTGCTTTCAGGGAATCTCAAACTAAGATAAATTACTGTTTTCCCAAAGGTGGGTAAAGCAGGAATCTGAGATTTCCAAAGAATCTCAGGAAATGGATACTCGTCCCAAGTTGGATCTAGGCTTCAAGGAAGGACAGACCATCAAGTTGAGTATTGGGGTGAGTATTTTTTTTTTTTTTTTTTAATGTATTTTCCTGTTCTTCTCTAAGTTTGTGACATTTCTTTCTCTCTCTCTCTTTCTCTCTCACTCTCCCTCCTCTTCCTCTTGTTTAGAACATTACAACCAAGAAAGGAGCTGCTTCTAAGCCTAGGACTACAGGAGCTGGGGGCCTAAGTTTACTTCCTCCTCCCCCTGGAGGCAAAGTCACTATTCCCCCACCATCTTCCTCAGTTGCCATCAGTAATCATGTCACTCCACCACCCATTCCAAAATCTAACCATGGAGGTAGTAATTCAGGTAAATCTAAAACTTCTAAGTTTGGTAAATCATATCTAATGTTGTAATTGGATAAACCAGTTTTCTAACAGAGTACTAATGTTTTTGCTAAGAAGTGACTTTTTGACAAGGTGATTTTGGCAAAGAATCAGGTTTTTTTTTTTTTTTTGGTGAACTTAGTTACTGTATTTAGTGGGTTCTTTGACAGAAAATTTATTAAAAAAACTGTTTCCTTCATTGTTCATTGGTTAGATGCTTGTAGGCATGTGAATCAGATAGACCAACATTATGATTGTGGCTCTAATACTTTATATCTGAGTGCACTTGATAAATATTTCTTAAGTTCATTGAGTCTTAGTTTTCTTTCTCCAAAATGGAGATGTAAAGCTATGTCATCATAGTAAGGTTAAATGATAGGATAACACCCAGCACATTTCTTGGGATATAGTAGCCATTTAGTAAATTATTATTATTTCTTAATCCTTTACAAAGTCAGTTGAGAGAAAAGGAATTGTGTTCGTCCTAACTATCTGGTGCGAAAAAGATATAGTTAAATAAGAACATTAGAACTCAAAAGAATTTTCCTGAGATTAGAGAACCAGATATTAGATACAGGGAGTTTTAACTTAATGTATTAGGCAATACAAATAATTTTTGAATTAATTCTAAAGGTAAGTTTTCTCTTTCTGCAACTAATCATCTGTAGGGACGGCCCAAGTCTGTTTTCTTTTTCTTAGTACTAGGGATTTTTGGGGGGAGCAGGGATGGAGGGAGGCTGGGGATTCAACTTAGGGCCTCACACTCTGAGCTTTATCACTAAGCTGTATCCCCCGCCCTGTACTGATGATTGAACCTAGAACCTCATATATGCCAGGTAAGTGTTCTGCAGCTGAGCTACATCCCTAGCTCTTTCTAGAGTTTTTAGGTGAAAATGTTGTAACCACTTCTCTTGGTGTCACCAGCACTGGGAATAGTATCTAAAATTCATTTTTTTTAAATTGAACTTTTTATTTTTAGATAATTATAGGTTCACATGCAATTGTAAGACTAATACAAGGAAATCCTGTGTAACTTTTATCCAATTTCCCTCAATGGTGACATCTTATAAAATTATTAAATATCATAATCAGGAAATTGACATTGAAATCTCTGCCAATCTTATTCAGATTTTACCGTTTTTTTTTTTTTTTTGGTGTGTGTGTGTGTGATGCTAGGGATCGAACCCAGGGCCTTGTGCATGCGAGGCAAACACTCTATCAACTGAGCTATATTGCCGGGGTCCTGCCCTAGCGGAGTCCAGGGAGTCCTGAAGGATGAGTGGCGTCGGCGAAAAGATGAGACAGGAGTCATTCCGTTGGAGCAATCTCCAGAGAAAGAGCTCTAATGCAGCTTTCTCTGGGTCATCTTTTATTACAATTTTTCTCATCATTATAGATTCAGAATACGTCATTAATTATATAATTTAAAACTTTGCCAAGACATGACATTTCCTTAACCATGATTGGGGGTACAAAAAATGTAACATTAATTTACATTTTTCTAGGATATGACCTTCAGTTATATAATTATTAAAAGTACAGAATCATTAATAAAATATGTCACTAATTTACATTTTTCAGATTTTCCCAAGATTTACTATTTTTCCCAAGATATGTTATTTTCTTATTAACTAATGCTAAACTATGTAACCAGACTCTAAGTCTCCTAACCAATCATTAACCTAAAGTACACTTGTACTTTATTTCTAATCTAAAATTCCCATCTAAAAAAGTCCCTTTAAATCTTATATTTAAAACATCCTAAAGTTTATGAATCATTCTTAAAACATATCAAAAACCTATACAACTAAAAACTTAAGAATTTCTAAACTTAAGAATCTAAATAAAATAATATTTCTAACATTATTCTAAAACTGTGTCTTTTAAAGCTGTTTTAATTAATTCCTAAATTTATTCTCATAAAACTGGTTGAGCTGCTTTCTCAAAGAGTTTCTTTTTTCTCAGTCAAGGTGCACTAGTTCTCATATCTTCATAATCTTTCTCAATAGAAAGTAAGTTCTAAAAATCAATCCACTTTCCACCAATATTAACTATGCTCATCATATATCCCTATGTAAAGTAAGAAAGGGTTTATAAAAAGAGAAGAATATATGTTTTAACTTTCCTAAGTGTAAAAATGAGACTACATGTGGTGAACTTTGTAAAATAAGCATACTGATTAGGTTTTCTAAGAGGCCGGAAATATGGGCTTGGGTTCTAGTTGATATAATCAATGTGGTGCCTAAAATTCTCATGACCTTTCAAAGGATGATTGTTGTCTGTTATCAGGTTTGTCCACAATGTACTGAGATAGAAGAACAGCCTTCTACTTTGTCCTTGATATGCTGAGGGGTAGTAGAACAGCCTCCAAGGCATGAACTACCTGTTATGTTCTAGCCATCTGAAATTTAATTTGTTTGGCATTTAACATACTTATGCCTCCTGTCAGAAACATAAGCATGAAAATGCAAAGTCCCAATTACTTAAAAAAGGGTCTCATGGTTTCGGTTTCCCACCAACCAGCTTGGCTTTGCCAGCATTCATCCTCACTGTGACCCTGACAAGACAGTGGGAGAGCGGCTTTGCCAACACTTTTTCTCACTGTGACCCTGTCAAGACAGTGAGTGGGGGATCGCCTCCCAGATTTTACCAGTTTTACATGTATTTGTTTGGGTATATGTTTCTTTAGTTTTATGCAGTTTTGTCATGCATTGATTAGTCACAGATTGGTCATTATAACTAGGCTACAGAATAGTTCCATAACTCTAAGGAATCCTTTGTGTCACCCTTTTATAACCACACTGATCTCCTTTTTAGTCTTTCTTTGCTCAACCCTATTCTGGTCTCTTTCTGTGTAACTTTGTCACTTGTGGAATGTTACATAAATTGAATCATATAGTTTGTAACCATTTGGGACTGGCTTTTTACACTGAGTGTAAATTTCTTGAGATTAATCCAAGTTGTGTATATCAATAGTTCCCTTTTATTGCTGAGTAGTATTCTATGATGTTATCCATGGAAGGACATTTGGGTTGTTTCCAGTTTTTGGCAATTATAGGTAAAGCTGCTGTGACATTTGTTTATAGGTTTTTGTGTGAACATTTCCAGGATTTTTATTGTGTCCCTTTTTCTTTTTTCTCCTCTTACCTGTGTTCAGATATCCTTTTAGATTTGGATTCTCCTATACCTGTCACAACAACAGCACCAGCTCCAGTTTCTGCAAGCAATGACTTGTGGGGAGACTTTAGTACTGCATCCAGGTAGTGAACATAGTGAAACCAGCATACTTTGACTCAGTGTTTAGAAGATTTGTACGGTCAAATTAATCTGTGATGTGGGAAAGCAGGGGATTTGCAAGTCACAATAGAGTCTTTTGTAGGAGTTCTAGGAAAAGAAATGTAGTTGTGTTGGGAATGGTGGGAGAAGAAAACTCCATGGTGAGGTTTAAGTGGGATATTTCAAGCCTTGGTAAGTAGAATTTGTGCAAAGTATGATTTTAGAAATTCTGGACAGTGATTTCTTGGAAATAAATAAATATAGTTATGCTAATGTTATGCCTTTGGCTTTTTCTCTCTTTCTGTCTTGCAGCTCAGTTCCAAACCAGGCACCACAGCCATCCAACTGGGTCCAGTTTTGAATAGCATTGCAAGACAGTAAGGACAGACTTGAAGAATAAAAATGACGTTGAGGGCACCAATCTGTGAGGGAGGTTAGGAACCCCTTCCCTCCCCCAAACCAAAATTAATGGACAATCTTCTTCATAGCTTTTCCATTATATTCAAGTTGATTTATGTCACTCTTCTATGTCATTACTTGCTATACAGCCAAGAGAGTATCTGTTATTTCCTGGTGATTACCAATGCAGGAGAACAGTAGATCTTAACTATACTTGTGGCTGGCTATGCAGGGTTCAAAAGACCAGTGTCTTTTTGAGGGGAAATGACCTTTAATCTGTAAAATTTTTCTCCATCTTTTAAAATTCTTGAACTTATTTTAGAATCATCTCATGATCCTTGTGTGCCTCTTTGTGAAACCCTATTTTACAATTTCAGGGGAGACAAAGCCTTGAAACTTTCTTTTCCACTAACCCAAGACTCTAAAAATGGACAGGCTGACCTCAGTATTTACAGATTCAGAATTTTGATAAGGGTATGTTTGGAGAAAGATGGGTATCTTGGGTCTCTTCTGTATAGCCTCCAGGCTTGTCCTATTCAATGAACGTCCAGCGCTAGGTGCAGCTCCATCGCCCTCTTGTGTGTTTACATGTCTTTTCCTATGATAAGAGGGTTGTATTGGTGGCATCGTTACTGTTGTGTTTATTGAATAGTGCAACATCTTTGACATCTTTGGATGTTTCTGGGATGGAGGAAGTTCAAGAGGCTGTGCTTTCCAAGTTATATTCCATAGAAGTTTTTGATTTCTTGCAGCTCCACCTCGTTGCTGCATTTGAAGCACAGCATTAATTTATGTTCACCCCTTTATTTGACCTAATTTGAAGAGTTGTGTTTTTAACCTGATCTGTAGAACAGAGAGGTTGAAAGCACTTAAGTCTTATTCAGTACCCACATTGCCTTGCTGCCTGGGTATCTGACCCCTTTCCATAAGCATTTTTTTCAATCCATCTGGCTCTTCAATAGAAAGCTGCTATTACATATATTGTCACTTATGAAGGATGTTAGAGAGTCACAGCTTTATTGTGACAGGTTTTGTCTTGGACTTTGATACCCACTAGCTAGGGTATCTTAAAAGCAAGTTGCTCTCCCTTCACTTTCCTTTCCCTCTGCCCTGCCATTCCTTTTACAATGCTGTGAAGACAGTTCACCTCCTCAGATGAATGGGCACTACCTATTTTGTTTGTTAAAGGGCAATTTTGAGAATTAGATGGGAGGATGTAATTACTTCCCTTAGCACCTGTTTGGAGATTTGCATTCTGGCTGAAGGGGGATCCTTATATTTAGTTTGAAAATATATTGTTTCTCCTGGATTCCATTCTTAACTCTTTCTAACTTTGGGTCCATAATTTTCATTGCTTCCCCTTCCAGGCAGCTCTATTCTTGCAGAGCCATGGCAGGACATTTTAAAATTCCAATAGAAAACACTAAAAAGAAAGTCTGTAGAATCACTAGTGACTAACTATTGGGAACCTATTTTCTCAATCTTCCTCCATGTTGTGTTCTTTGTATTCTCAAGATGATAATATATTATGTATTTGAATTGCTGAAAAATTGAAAATGAAGTTTAAGATATATGTATATAAAGCGTATGCTGTATTGGTGCAATAATGGTAATTAAAAATATGGAAAATTATGTTTATCTTTTGTCTATTTAATTACCTTTTTAATTTAATTGACCCAATATAAATGGGCCAATAAGTAATAAAAGGGCATATATATCTATTACTTTTTAATTTTTTTTTTTTAAGAAATGGGGCCTTAAGAATTTGAGAGTAGACCTTGATGCTCAAGGTTCTAAATAGACAGAATACGCCTTATAATACATGAATATTTATTATTTATTTGCTGGTACCATAATTTCATTTGCCTCAAATTATATTCATGACTAAGGCCACCTCTCACATCCTATAATATAATCAGCAGAAATGAAAAGAATCAGCATAAGAAACAGAACTAAAGTCAGTCATAAACTTTGGAAACTAGAAAAGATTTGGAGTTCTTGTACAGTGATTGTCATAGAATATGTGGGTGCAGTAGACTTGCCTTACAAGAAATGTTAAAGGACGTTCTTTGAGCTGAAACAAAAGGCTGCCAATTAGTAGCATGAAAACATGAAAGGCCGGAGCGGTGGTGCACACCTGTAATCCAGTGTCTCTAGAGTCTGAGTCAGGAGGATCATGAGTTCAAAGCCAGCCTCAGCAAAAGTCAGGCACTAAGTAACTTGGTGAGACTCTGTCTCTAAATAAAATACAAAATAGGGCTGGGGATGTGGCTTAGTGGTCAGGTGCCTGTGAATTCAATCCCTGGTACCAAACAAACAAGCAAACAATAATACTGTGTGGTACTGTGTAAATCATGCACATCTAGTGAAGGACAAGAATATTTAAATTTAAAACTAGTTATCAGATGAAATAGATATTATAAACAAGAGATAAGAGACATTGTAATAGAGGTCAATTTTTCAAGAGGTTATGACAATTGTAAATAAACATACAATATCAGAGCACCAAATTATAAACCTTTTAGTATATTCAAAGGGAGAAGTAGGCAGCTGTATAATAATAGTAGGGTATTTCAGTACCCCACTTTCAATAGGTAGAGCATGCAGACAAAATCAAAAGGAATCATTGAACTGGAATTGTACTTTAGACCAAATGGACCTAAGGGACATGTATATAACAACCATCTAAGAACACAGAATACATGTTCTTAAGTGCCAATGAAACATTCTTCAGAATCTGGCATATGTTAGGCTGCAAAACAAGTTAACAAATTTAAGATGGTTGAAACTGTATCAAGTATCTTACTACAATGGTATGAAGCTAAAAATCAATAACAAGGGAAATTGGTGTTATGGTTTGAATATATGGTGTTGCCCAAAAGCTCATGTGTGAGACAATGCAAGAATGTTCAAAGGTTCAGCCTGCACAAAAATCAACTCAAAATGAATCAAAGACCTAGTAATTAGACCAGAAACTCCTAGAAGAAAATGTAGGATCAATACTCCAGCTTGAAGGAACAGGCAACAACTTTCTTAAAGCTCAGGAAATAATGCCAAGAAATAATAAATGGGATGGCATTAAATGAAAAAGCTGCATAGCAAAGGAAACAATTAGGAATGTGAACAGAACCTACAGAATGGAAGAAATTTTTTGCTAGCTATTATTCTGACAGGATTAATATCTAGAATATACAAAGAACTCAAAACTGGGCTGGGGATGTGGCTCAAGCGGTAGCGCGCTCGCCTGGCATGCGTGCGGCCCGGGTTCGATCCTCAGCACCACATACAAAGATGTTGTGTCCGCCGAGAACTAAAAAATAAATATTAAAAAAATTAAAAAAAAAAAAAAAAAAAAAAAAAAGAACTCAAAACTTAACACCAAAATACCATGCAAACATCCCAATTAGTAAATAGGCAAATGAATTAAATGGACATGCCTCAAAAGAAGAAATAAAATTGGCCAAAAAATATATGAAAAAATGTTCAACACCATTAGCATTTGGAGAAAGGCAAATCAAAACTACACTGAAATTTCATCTCATTCCAGTCAGATTGGCAGTCATCAAGAATACAAACAATAATAGCTGGGCATGCTGGTACATGCCTGTAATTCAGTGGCTTGGGAGGCTGAGGCAGGAGGATTGCAAGTTCCAGCAAGTTAGTGAGAACCTGTCTCAAAAATAACAAATGGGGCTGGGGATATGATTCAGTAGTTGAGTATCCCTGGGTTCAGTCCCCAGTACTTGCCCCCAACTCCCTACCAAAAAAAAAGAATACAAAGCATTGTTGGAGGGAACGTGCAGAAAAAGGAACCCTTCCACTTTTGGAATTGTAAATTAGTACAACCACTATGGATATCAGTATAGAGGTTCTTCAAAAGAGTAAGCATGGAAGTACCATTTGACCCAACTATACCACTTCTTGGTATTTATCCTAAAGAATTAAAGTCATCACAGTGCAGTGATGCATGCATACCCATGTTTATAGCATCACAATTCACAATAGCCAAACTATGGAACCAACTTGAGTGTCCATCTTGGATGAATGGATAAAGAGAATGTGGTATATAAACACATTGGGGTTTTATTGAGCCATGAAGCAAAATGAAATTGTCATTTGCAGGAAAATGGATGGACTTAGAGACCCTTATGTTAAATGAAATAAATCAAATTCTAAAGATCAAGGCTTATTTGTTTTCTCTCATATGTGGAAGCTAGAGAGGAAAAAGAAAAAGATGTGGAGGGGATCTCAAGAAAATCAAAGGGAGATCAATAGAGGAAAGAGATCAGAAGTGGGAGGTAAAGAGGGAGGGGGAAATTATATTGTTATATTGTGTATGCATGTATGAATATGTAACAACAAATTCCATCATTATGTGCAACTATAATGCACCAATAGGAAATGTGGAAAGAGAAAAAAAAGTTCAGAGGTGAAATGATTGGGTTATGACAGCATGGATCTAATCAGTGCATTAATTCACTGAGATTAACTGTGTGGTGTAGGATATGGCTGGAGGAGGTAGGTCACTGGGGCCAGGCATTAGGGTTTATATTTTGTTTCTGGTGAGTGGAGCTCTCTGTTTCATGATTGCCATGCCCTGAGCTACTTTCCTCCTCTACACCCTTCCACCATGATGTTTTGCCTCACCTCGGGTTCAGGGCAATGGAGTGGGATATCTATGTACTGAGACCTCTGAAACTGTGAGCACTAAATAAACTTTTCCTCCTCTAAAATTGTTCCTACCCAGGTGCAGTTGTGCACTCATGTAATATTACCCAGCAGCTCGGGAGGCTGAGGTAGGAGGATCACGAGTTCAAAGCCAGCCTCAGCAAAAGTATTGAGACATTAAGCAACTCAGTGAGACCTGGTCTCTAAATAAAATACAAAATAGGGCTGGGGTTGTGGCTCAGTGGTCGAGTGCCCTGAGTTCAATCCCTGCCTGACATGACCCCCCCTCATTAAAAAATTGTTCTTGAACAACTATAAATAAATAAATAAATAATTGTTCTTGTCAGATCTTTTGGTCACAGCGTGAAAAAAACTAACTAAAACAAAATTCATGAATATGTGGTAATCAAACATGTTCCTTAATAGCCAGTGTGTCAAGAAGGAATCAAAAAGGAAATTAAGGGGCTAGGAGTATAGCTCAGTAGTAGAGTGTTTGCCAAGTACGTTGTAAGGCCTATGTTTGATTCCCAGCACTGCAAGACAAAAAAATAAGTTAAAAAATATTTTGAGACAAAAATAACAATATACCAAAACTTATGGGAAAAAAGGAATTTCAAGAGGAAAATTTATGATGATAAATGCTTGTTTTAAGAAAAAATAAAGGTCTCAAATAACTAATGTTACACATCAAGGAACCAGAAAAAGAACAAGTAGCCAAAAGTTGTCAGAAGGAAGAAAATAACAGTGAAAATCAGGGAAACAGAGACTAGAAAAACAATATAAAAGATTAACAGACTAGGGGCTGGGGTTGTAGCTCAGTGGTTGAGTGCTTGCTTCACATGCATGAGGCACTAGGTTTGATCCTCAGCACCACATTAAAAAAATAAAATAAATATATTGTGTCCATCTACAACTAAAAAAAAAAATTAACAAACTAATAGTTGGATTTTGAAAGGTCATCCAAAATGGACAAACTTTTAGCTACACTAAGAAAAAAAGAAGACAAGTGAGAGAAAACATCACAATCAATACTACAGAAATATGAAGGATTATAAGAGAATACTATGAGCAATTATGTATCCCAACAAATTAGAAGAAATGGATGAATTCCCACAAACATACAACCTATTAAGAATGACTCATAAAGTAATCTGAACAGACCAATAATGAGTAAGAAGATTGATTCAATAATCAAAAATCTACTATCAAAGTAAAACCCAGGACATGATGGCTTCACAGTTGAATTCTATAAAACATTTAAAGAAGTAACACCAAATTCTTCTCAAACTTTTCCAAAAAACAGAAGTGGAAGGAATACTTCCAGGCTTACAAGGCTAGCATTACCGTGATACCAAATCCAAATAAGAACACTATAAGAAAATTATAGGTCAATATCCCTGATAAATATAGATGCAAAAATCTTTAGCAAAACACCAATAAGCTAAATTCAACAGGACATAAAAATAATCATATGCAACGATTAAGTGGGATTTATTTCTGGGCTGCAAGGATGGTTTATCAGCTACAAATAAATAAATATGGTACATCACATTTACAGAATGGAGGAAAAATATATATCATCTCAATAGGTCCAGAAAGAGCTTTTGACAAAATTCAAAAATCTTTAATGAAAAATACTCAATTTGGTATAAAATTCTTTGTTTTTGTTTTTGAGAGAGAGAGAGAGAGAGAGAGAGAGAGAGAGAGAATTTTTTAATATTTATTTTTTAGATTTCAGCAGACACAACATCTTTGTCTGTATGTGGTGCTGAGGATTGAATCCGGGCCGCACGCATGCCAGGCGAGCGCGCTACCGCTTGAGCCACAGCCCCAGCCCGAAGAAATTTCTTTAAACATAGTGAAGGCCATATATCACATGCCTGAGCTAACATCATCCTTGATAGTGAAAAGTACACAATTTTCCCACATCAAGAATAAGAGAAGGAAGCCCATTCTTACCATTTCTATTTAACATGGTACTGGAAGTTCCAGGCAGAACAATTAGGCAAGAAAAAAAAAAGACATCAAAGTTGGAAAGAACGAAGAACTAAAATTGTCTTTGAAAGGGTCATAATCTACTGTTTAGAAAACCTATATATAAAGACTCCACAAAAAAACTGTTAGAACTAATAAAATTATAGGATAATATAATCAACATAAAAATCATTAGCATTTCTGTGTATTAATGATGACCTATCTGAAAAAGAATTAAAATGCTATTTGCCTTAGCATCAAAAAGAATAAAATAATGATAAGCTTAACCAAGTAGATAACCAACGTATGAAGACATGAATTGATGTGAATATACTATCTATACAACCAGAGATATAAAAAATTGTGCTCTATATATGTAATAAGAATTGTAATGCATTCTGCTGTCATATATAAATAAAACAATTTACATAAGAATATACCACATTTTTAAGAAAAGAGACCTATACCTATACCTTGAAAAGTGTAAAACATTGATGAAAGAAATAAAAAAGATGTGAACAAATGGTAAGATATTCTATGTTTGTGGACTGGAAGCTAATGTGTCCAGATTAGCCAAAGCAATCTACAGACTTAATTCAATCCTTATCAATAATTCAATGACATTTTTTTTTTCACAGAGAAAACAATCCAAAAACTTATATGGAACCAAAAAGACTCCAAACAGCCAATGCAATCAAGCAAAAAGCAAACCTGGAGGACACAAACTTCCTGGTTTCAAACTAAGTTACAAAATGACAGTTATCAAAGTGGTATGAAAAAGGCATAAAAACTGACATAGGCCAAGGAAAAGAATAGAGAGCCTATACACAAATCATGCACATACAGACAACTAATAACAAGGGAATCAAGAATACACAATGGGGAAATGATAGACACTTCAGTCAATTACATTGGAAAATGCAGTATCTGTATATAAAAAATTGAAATTGAGTCCCTCTCTTTCATCATACTCAAAAATTATTTCAAAAGAGATCAAGGCCTTAAACATTAGACATGAACCATAAAACTAGAAGAAAATGTTGGAGAAAAGTTCCTTGATATTGGCCTTGGCAATGATGGTTTGGATTTGATATCCGAAGCATAGGCCACATAAACAAAAATAAACAAATGGAGGGCTGGGGTTGTGGCACAGTGGCAGAACGCTTGCCTTGCACATGTGAGGCACTGGGTTTGATCTTCAGCACCACATAAAAATAAATAAACAATAAAGATATTGTGTCCCTGAATAACTTAAAAATATTAAATTAAAAAAATAAACAAATGAAGTAGATCAAACTGAAATGTTTCTGCACAGTGTTGGAAACAACCAAAACAAAAAAGCAAAGGCAACAGTCAGAATGAGAAAAATATTATGCAAACCACATATCCAAGATGGGGTTAATATCTAAATTAGATAAGGTGCTTATGCAACTCAAATGCAAAAAAGTAACATAGCCTGATTAAAAAATAGGCAAAGGACCTGTGTTATGTAGCTTTGAAAGGATTCCAAATCCTACTTTGATACATGAGTGACATGTTTTGCTGTAATAACAACATGGAGTATAATGTAACATTCTTCCTGTGAGAATGTTACTGACCTCAATCACTGGACTCCAAAACAAATAAAACTAAGATTTTCATAGACTGAGTTGTTTAGGCTGTGGCAGAATCATTCTCCACCAGCCCTTCCAGGTATTCCTGAAGGCTCTACAAGGCTTATTATCTTTGAGGGGACTTGTATGTGATCATGGTTCTCCACTGTGTTGGCCAAAGAGTCTCTTCCAAGTACACCTAGAAAACTATGTGTTAAACATTGATTAAACTTTACTGGCACAGAGCCCTGCTTCCATCCTAATTGATCAGCTAGACTTGAATAATTCTAAGCAAAATTAGAAACCATTCACTATGTGGTTAATGTATTTCATCTTTCAAATGTATTCTCAATGCAATTATTTTTTTCTCATTATTTTACCCCATTGAAGCATTATGAAAAAAAGAAAAACAAAATCTCCTCATATGGAATAAACCATGTAATTTATAAAACCACACTTTTGGTCATCTTTTCATTTTAACCATACACATCTTTTCATTTTAACCCAACTACCTGAGTAGAGGTTTTCCCAAAGAAGACATACAAATGACCAACAAGTATATGAGCAGATGGTCAGTATCAATACTTATCAGGGAAAAGCAAATCAAAACAACAAGATATCGCCTCACCTCTGTTAAGATGTTTAGTATTAAAAGTCGAAAAATACAAAAGATGTGGAGAAAAGGGAGACTTCTACATTGTGGGTGGGAGAATAAATTGGTAGAGCTATTCCGGGATCATAAGGTAGTACAGGGATAGCAGTACAGGGGGCTCCTTGAAAGTAAATTCTGTCATTTGCAACAAGAGATGAACCTTGAGGACATTATATTGGATGGGATAAGACAGATACTGCATGATTCTATGTGGAATCTAAAATTGGTCAAACTCCTTGAAACAGAGAAGAATGCTGGTCACTAAGAGCTGGGAGGTGAGGAAAAAAGGAGATAACGGTGAAAGGGCACAAGCTTTCCACTATTAGATAAAAGAGTACTGGGGGACCTAATGCACAGCTCAGCATTATTAGCTTGATAATAATGTGCTGTGTGTTTGATATTTGCTGAGTAGATCTCAAATGTTCTTACAGCACGCACAAATGAAAACTGTGAGGTGACAAATATGTTAATTAAGTTGATTGTGGCAACTATTGCACAACGTATACCTACAACAAAACATCACATTGTATACCCTAAATTTATGCAGTTGTGTCAATAATACTTCAATAGAACTGAGAAAAAGGAGTAAAATATATATTTTAAGCAGAGATCCTGAAAAACTTCTTCCTTTACTCTTAGAGTAGGTGTATGGTTTGACTATTTCTTCCAGATTCCTGTGTTAGAAACTTGATTCCAAAAGCCCCAGGGTTGGGAGGTGGAGCCAATAAGTGATGATTAGATTTTTTTTTTTTTTTTAACCAGGAATTGGACCCAAGGGTGCTTAACCACTGAGCCACATCCCAAGCCCTTTTTATGTTTTTATTTGAAATAGGGTCTCCCTAAGTTGCTTAGGGCCTCACTAAGTTGCTGAGGTTGGCTTTGATCCTCCTGCCTGAGCCTCCTGAAATGTTGGGATTATAGGCATGCACCACCACACGCAGCGTGATGATTAGATCTTGAGGACAGAGCCTCCATGACTGCATTGATAGTGTTGTCATGGAAGAACGTTAAGTTGTCTGAGAGTGGATCTATGATAAAAGCAAGTTTGGCCCTTTATTGCTGTCTGGTTCTTGCCCTCTCTTTCTGCTATGAGGTCATGTAGCACAAAGGCCCTTGCCATATGGCCACACCATGCTTTTTGGGCTTCCCAGTCTCCAGAACCAAGAGCCAAATAATCTATTCCTTTTTTTTTAAACAGATAGATAAGCTTTATTCAAATGTCTGTATAAATATGACTTGATGTCAAACGGGAAGTTTTCTAAAGGGTTAAAATGTATTAAGTAATAAAACTCAGTGCTTAGGCTGGGGTTGTTGCTCAATGGTAGAGCGCTTGCCTATCATGCATGAGGCACTGGGTTTGATCCCCAGCACCACATGAAACAACAACAACAACAACAACAAAACAACTAAATAAACAAAGGTATCTACAACTAAAAATATTAAAAAAAAAAACACACAAAAACTCAGTGCTTCCCTTTGGTCTGTCTCTGAATTTAGTTGACCAACACATTATTATTAGTAGACTGCACTCATTGCTCACATTTCTCAGATCTTTGGGTGGCATTTCCAATGGAAATTTCTCTGGAAAGCTCTTAAATTGCTTTCAGTGATAGAAGGACATGACTTTATCTGCTCATCTCTGCTCTTGAGGCAAAACTGCACCCCTCAATTCTCTTGTTTAAATTGTGGCTGTTTGCAAATGAGGAACATTAATTTTTTATTTTATTTTATTTTTGACCAATTTGTGTTTATTACTCTTCAAAGCAGAATATTGACTTGGGTACTACATATTTCCATTCACAACCCTTACTGAATTACTTTTTGAACAGCTTTGTAATACACCTAGGGAGGTTTAAGTTTTGTTCCTCTAAATACTTTTCTTTGAAAAACATGCCCTGGAGAGTTCCTCCCAGCAAGTTGTTTCAGTTTAACATACTTGATTCTAGAGGACTATACACAATAGATAACTATAAGGGATAAAAAGTTTAAAAAGTGGATCCTAAGAAGATGAAACTCCAGCCATTTTAACAAATATATATATATATATATATATATATATATATATATATATATATATATATATATAAACATCAAGGTCTATCTTGGAACACTTCAGGGACAAAAGATTTGGTCTGGTCTACTAAGGGATGCAACTTGGTAGCAAACACTTCAAACCACAAAGTTAATGATAGATTATATGTCTTAGAACAAACATCTCAACCTGTTAAAATAAGCCAATATGAAGCTAGAAAAAAAAAGCATTACTAGTTCTGACTTAGTGCCTAAAGAATTACAGTCTCACTTAAAAGTACAAAGAAATCTTATCTCCCCCTTAAGTAGTTATTGTCTTGCCATACAGACTATTTAATAAATGCTATCAAAAACAAAGAACAAAACAATCCTTGAAAACATATCAGGAATGAAGTTGAAGTAGGGAACACACGTATAAGTGGTTCTTCAGAGGTAAATGAGGAACATTAATTTTAACATATAAAAATAAGGTGTAATATCTATTGAAAAAATTCTTTAAAATCCTGGATTGATGATGGGTACCTCATTGGTACATGCCTATAATTCCTGAGAATTGGGAGGCTGAGGCAGGAGGATCACTAACTTTGTGAGACCCTGTCTCAAAATTAAAATAAATAAATAAATAAATAAAAAGGACTGGAGATGTAGCTCAAGGGTTAAGTGACCTGGGGTTCAATTCCCAATACCAAAAGAAAAAAAAAGTTAGAATAAAATAAAATTATGGGCCAATATGATATCTATGACTTACAACTAAGAATAAAATGCTAAATTCTATGAGATGGAATTTCTGAGTGATTTTAATAGAAATTTACTAGAAGCAATCAGAAAAATTTCAGGCTGGTAGTAGAGAATATATTTAACATGTTGTAGAGAATATATTTAACATGTTCAAGGCTCTGGCATTGGTCCCTAGCACTAAAACAAAATGAAACAAAAAATTATTTCTTTTTCAACTCCCAGTTTAGTTTTGAAAAGCAACATATTTGTTGACAAGTACTAATGATATTAATCTGGAAGGCAGAGATTTGTACCCTAGGAGAGCTGGGTCTTTCATGTAACGGACGAAGGAAGCGGTCTTCTTTTATTTTTCCCTTACATTTTTAATAAATGAACAAGTATGGTAAAAATGCATATAGTACCAAAAGATCTAAAATAATAAGTAAATATGCTTCTTTATAACATGACAGATCTGATGTCTTCCCAAACCTTAAACGGTCTTATGAGTAACACAGCAACTAAAGTGAATCTGTCTTTTCAGGCCTTTGAAACTGTGTTGATTGTCTCCTATAATACCTCTGCTACAGAGGAAACACGCAGTCTTCTTCTTCTTTTTTTAAAATATCTTTTTAGTTGCCAATGAACCTTTATTTAACTTGTTTATTTATGTGCAGGGCTGAGAATCAAACCCAGGGCCTCACACATGCCAAGCAACTGCTTTACCCCTGAGCCACATCCCCAGCCAAGTCTTCTCTTTCATAAAGAAAATTTAAAGGGCAACATGCACACACTGCTCAGAGACAGCAAAATCCAGGTGGCACCTCAGATACCACTGTATCTAGTTGTGGCTCCAGAGTCCCAGATAACATCCGAGGATGCTGCTGCAGGAGCTCAGCTAAGTCCTTCCTCAACGCTGAGGATCCTCCTGACCCGCTGCACTTACTTGGAGAAGACAGTGACTCTGCCAGCGCATAGGGAGGGGAGAGAGGCATCCTCAAAGAGGTGAGCTAAAAATGCATCTGCGGTCGGTGCTCTTCTGCAGCTTTTTAAAAAAATACACATTACTTGGTGCTGAGGATTGAACCCAGCACCTTGCACGTGCTAGGTGAGCGCTCTACCCCTGAGCTACAACCCGATCCCTTCTTCTGCGGCTTTTTGATCTCCTCAATCCAGTCATGTCTCCGCCGACTGTGCCTCGTTGGGGCCTCGGACTTGTGGCTCGGGCAGCGCGGGCCCTTGGCTGGCGGCAGAGGGTGCGGGCGTTCGGCCGCCGGCACTGCTCTTGCTCTGCCTTCCCGATCCAGGGGCTGAAAGTCGGCTCTGGACAGAGGACGTGAGAGCGCCTGGGCCGGGTGCTACGGAGGAGCCTGTGCTCGGTTGCCGTCAGCGACGCCTTTGATTCAAATCTCCTCTCTATTCTTCATACACACCCAGTCTGTGGCATTCTATTGTAGCAGCAGAAAATGAACTAAGATCTTAGGGCTGTGATGACCTCCATACTGTGTCCTTTATTATCATTGCTGAGATTCTGAGGCGCTGTGTTTGACAGAAAAGCATGTCTTAAACCTCAGATTTTTTGGGGAAAAATGCGGACAATCACTTTCCCAGCAAAATTCCCTCGATTGTATTTGATATCTCCCCTCCCTGTTGGAATTTGGGCCTGCTTCACTTCTTCTATGCTCCGTGGCCTGCTTGCCCCTGGCTCTCTCCCTTGCAATTCAGCTTACATGTTGCCACTAGAATAATCTTTCTGAAGCAAAGCTGTACTACCTGTGTCCTTTCTCCCCTACTCATGGCTTTTATGATTCCTCTTTGCGTCCAGAATGAAGTCCAAAATATTGTTCTATCCGCAACTCTCAATTTTCCCTTTCAGTTACAACGTGCTCTGGCAAACTGGAGTGCAGTCATTCTTCACACACATGAGTACTGAATGCTGGCTAAAGTCCCCTCAGCCTAGAATATACCTTCCTTTCTCATCGGCTTGATGAGATCCTTCCCATTGTGAGAGTCTAGCTCAGATACTATCTCATGAAACATTCACATCCTCCCAGTTGGAGAAGTGAAAAACCCTCATTTTGTTTGAATTGCTATTGAAATTGTCCTCTTACAAGTTTGTTAGCTTTTAACATAAAAGGATAATGTTTTCTTTTTATCTGCTTTCATTACTTCCCATACCTCATGTAGATGGTAGCTGTTCATTAATTGTAGTGATTTCAGTTAAGAGTTACTATAAATCATTTAGTTGTTTTCCTTCTCTTACTCATTTTCATGTGAGTTGCTCTTGGTGATATGACTTCAATATTACTTACGTGCTATTTACATGTCATATCTATAGAAAACCTCCTTTCTGTGCTCCTGAGTCAGTATGAGAAGGCTAAGTGAGCAGCAATAAAGAAAAATTTCCCTTCTGTTCATAGAGTCTTAGACTTGAGGTAGCAACACTAAGTATTATGTAATACAGCTGTGGTAAATTTGTTAGCTTAAAGCCTCATTTGGATTATAATTAGTAATTTTACACCACACTTCATTCATTGTTTTACTTTTTTTGTAGAGTTATAAAAATCACCTCTTTTATTGCCTTTTTTTTGTTTTTGTTTTTGTACTGGGGATTGAACTCAGGGTCACTCAGCCACTGAGCCACATCCATAGCCCTTTTTGTATTTTATTTAGAGACAGGGTCTCACTGAGTTGCTTAGTGCTTCACTTTTGCTGAGGCTGGCTTTGAACTTATGATCCTCTTGCTTCAGCCTCCTCAGCTACGGGGATTATAGGCAGGTGCCACTGTGTCTGGTTCTTTAATTGATTTTTTTTTTTTAAAGAGAGAGTGAGAGAGGAGAGAGAGAGAGAGAGAGAGAGAGAGAGAGAGAGAGAGAGAGAGAGAGAGAGAGAGAATTTAGAGAATTTTTTAATATTTATTTTTTAGTTATCGGCGGATACAACATGTTTGTTTTGTATGTGGTGCTGAGGATCGAACCCGGGCCGCACGCATGCCAGGCGAGCGCTCTACCGCTTGAGCCACATCCCCAGCCCCTTTAATTGCTTTTTAATTGTACATAAATATATACACATAGCTTGTGTTTAACTTATACTCAGAAGCTTTCTATCAATCACATAGTTCTCTTAAAAAGAAAGAAAGAAAGAAAGAAAAAAGGAGAACCTTATTTACTTGTGAGTCCCTATGCCTGAGGATGTTTGTGATGGTTTTCACAGAAATTTTATGATCTGGCATTTATTTCAAAATTTTTCCAGGATTGTCATTTTCAGTTACCCTTTAAAAGATATGATATGTGTATAGCATGTATTTTTTAAAAAGGTCTAGTGCACTTGTATTGCCAGCATCTGAGTCAATAGTAAAATTATTGTCTTTTATGTTCTCATAATTTGCCCCATGAATTTAGCAATAGTAGTATATCCTCAGTTAAACAAAACAGTGTATTAATATCTATTTTGCCAATCCAGCTTTATTAAAAATACTTTTTGGCTGAGCACAGTGGCACACGCCTGTAAGCCCAGTGGCTCTGAAGGCCGAGGTAGGAGGATCTCGAGTTCAAAATCAGCCTGTGCAAAAATGAGGTGCTAAGCAACTCAGTGAGACCCTGTCTCTAAATAAAATACAAAATAGGGCTGGGTTTGTGGCTTAATGGTTGAGTGCCCCTGAATATTCCTCGGTAGCACCCCCTCCAATACTGTTCATAAATAATCATGCATTTCACCCAGGACATGGGCAGACAATCATCAACAGTATACAGCAGCTTCTAAACTCCCTTTCTGAACTACCAGAGCAAAAACTACTATAAAACTCAATGGTATCTTCATTTGATGCTCTGTACAGGGTAAGTTTCACATTTAGCATGTTGTTTAACAATTTTTCATGAGCCAACCCTAACTTTAAGATTTATCAGTCAGAAAATCCAGAATTTAGGAAAGGAACTGCTGCTCCTTTGAGGGACACTGGAAAGTATGTATTAGTAAAACCAACTTCCGGGTGGGGGATCCGGTCTCAATCCATCTCTGGGTTTAGGGGAGTTAAGTCCATGCTGATTGCAGAGAGGAAGGAGGACATAAAGATGAAGGTTTTTTTGGCCAAGGTGGCTCCTGGGAGTTGAGAGTAAGTCTTTCAAAACTAGCAGGGAAAGGTGTCCCAGGCAATGCCCCAGCAATCCAGCTTCGGAGTCATTCTATTAGTGACATATTCTCCTTCCCCCCCAAATAAAAACGAAATGCTAACAACATAGCTTTAAAAAAAAAAAAAGTAAAACAAAATTCTGTATTTTTATAAACTTGACTAAAAAATAGTATTCCAAACCGTACAGTCAGCAGAAGTTCACAATTATTGAAAATGCACACACTTCACTTGGCATCTCCAGCACCTTCAGCTTTCTGTGTCGTCTGTTCTAAATGAAAATCTTCATTTTCTGCAGGGTTATTCCCATCCTTACCAGTGTCAGTTTCTCCCTCTTTCCCTTTGGATACCTTCTTTTCCTTCTTTGCAGGGGTCTTTTTAGGCTTGGGCTCTGGCTTCGGAGGAGCAGGTTTAGCAGACAACCTTGCAGATCTTCTCTCTAGTTGGTCCTTCACCTTGGCTTTACCTTCAGCGTACTCTTCAGCCTTTCTCTTGGGCTTGGTGGAAACTATGGCGGCGGGATTTAGACTCTGGGATACAACCACGAGGCTTTGCTCGGTCTGGGGATCGTTCTCGCCTCTTCATTCTGCTCAGAGATCTACTACTGACGTTTTGATTTGCTCTTCAATATTTTCTCTATTCGCATGTGGGTTCTGCCACTGCCTCTTCAGTAAGAAAGAAATGTCACTGGAACTCTAGTGGCGGTTGCATCTGGCTGCCTGATAGCATTGGACCACTAGATCGCATGCTTCCTCTAGCAACTCTTGCACAATTGTAGGAAATATTGCTCAGACTTCATGATGGAAAGGAAGCGTTTAAAAAGAAAGACTGTGTTGGAGCCATTTTATTTACGGAGTCTATTGATTTCGTTGTTTGATTTCAATATTTTCTTTGTTATCATGTATTTCCTGCCCTGGCACATTAGGAAAGAAAGATCTGTGATTATTGTACGTACATTATTATTGCATTTGACTGCAAGGTAGCGTGGAACCACTAGAGGGCATGCTCTCTCTAGTAACTCTCCATAGTAGGAAGGGAAACGTTTAAAAAGAAAGAAAGAAATGAAGACTCTCGGGGTGAATTTTGCCTATGGGGTCTGAGCGAGTATGTATTCCAGAGGTTGTTAAGAATGTAGGAAAGTAGCTGTTTGAGCAGGGAGAAAGTGAAGTACAAAATGATACTTTCTTCAGACCTTAATCTTAACTAAATATTTGAAAAGCAAAAACATTTATTAGTGACATCCCCTCTGTCCCATCTCCACCCATAATAGATTATTATGTGGACAATAAAGAGTAGTGATCAGGGCCACGGATCTGGTAGGAGACAACCTCTGGTCAAAATTTTGCTCTGTTACTTACTGGGTTTTAGACTTTAGTTTCCTCATATGCAAAACAAGGGGAACAGTACCTACTTCATAGAGTTATTGTGACAATAAAATAAGTTAAACAATTAAAATATAATTTTTTTCTTGAGGCAATCAGCTTCATGATGGGTTTCCTCATTAACTGAAAACTAAAAGTGTTTGGAATAGGACCTGGTACATGGTAAGTTCCATGTAAATATCTGCTACTACTACTTCCTTTGCTACTACTAATGCTGCTTTGTGTGACTCACTCATTCCTGCTGTCAGGGTGTTTAATGGGATGGTGTTAGGGCAAAGTGATGTTGTAGTAGAACTGAGGTATGTGTCCCAGAGTTGGGAATGAGGTAGGAGGAACCAGCTGATAGGGAGGAATGGAGTAAGGGATGATGGGAGACATGCTTTGGAGAGCTAGCTCCCTGGACCGGACTGAATGTATAAGTGAGTGCTGAAGACTTCATCCTCTCTTGTAATTCTGCACAGTCCCCTTTATAACTTTATATTATATAGCTTTTTGTAGAATTAAGAAACCCAAACCAACTGCCTCTTCACCCTGTATGTTTTGAGCAGTGGTCATTTGCTAGGCACTAGCTAAATCCTTTGTATGAATTGTCTCATTAAATCTTCATACAACCCTCCAAGGTAGGTAATATGGTTTTCTATATCTTACAGATGAGGAACACAGACATAGGGAGGGTAAATTCAACTTTATCTACTATTTATAAAGTGTCACTATGTTAGAATAAAAGATAATGACTAATGAACTCACTGTAGCCTACCTCTGCACCTTCATTACAAAAAGAGGGACTCTCCATATTCATCTTAATATTCCAGACATTCAGATATAATCATAATGCTGCATTATTTCATGCATTAGTGCCTTTGCACACTCTGATCTTTCTGCCTCAAATAACTACAAGACTTAAATATTCCTTATATGCTTTGTCAGTGTTGCAGAAAATCTCATTTCTGTGCTCCAGAATTTTTTCATAGGTCCTTCTTCCTCTACTATAGAACTTCTCCTGAGAAGCTCAAGTGGAAACAGTCTCTTCCTTCTCTTTTTTTGCCACACCTGCATAGAGTACAGTGTGATATTATGCCTCTTCCACTGTACTGAAATTATTCACATTCATGTCTATTGGACTTTATCCCTTTACAATAGGCATTGTATTGCTTTCTTCCCCCGACTCCCAATAATGTTTGAACACAATAAAGACAAATAAAAGGGAATAAGGGATAAAAGAAATGTAAGAATGACTGGTATTACAACCAAGTTTTAATAGTTAAAGCTTATATTGGGAGATAGTTATGATAAGATTCACTTAATGAATACTAAATAAATCTAGATTTCAACATTTTTGAAGGTAATTATATATTTACGTCTAATTTTAGTATTATGTTTGTGAAAACAGTGTGGAAAACCATTTTTGTGAACATATCTGAGTTTTAGGTATATACCCTAAAAATTCAAGAAATTACATTTTATTCACACAATATTATACCTTGATATTACAGAACTCACTGTTAAAAAGTTATTAAATAAGAAGTAACAAAAATTCAGACAGAATAAATAGAAAGGACTAGAAATTAAATTAATTTTTTTAAATTATATCAAATATAACTAGGGTTTCAAAAATATTTTCCTTATTGAAGTTTTGTGTCATATTGGGAACAACAGTGTCTTTCATTTAATTATTTTTCTTTGATGTATTTTTTTCTTCTTTATTTGCTACTGCCACCAAAATCTGCACCTGTGGTGACTCCACATGGGCCAGTGATGTAGGCTTCTTGGTCCACTGCAGCCTCCTACTCAATGTGGCTTAGAGTTTGTGGGTCACCCCTGTCCCAATCTGACTGCTGGCAATGACAGGTGTGGGCCAGATGCTCCAGAGCTGTCCGTTTGCAGGGCTAGTTGATTCTGTAGGTGAGTTGTTACATACTCCTTAGCAGATTCCAATTTCCATGGCCACTGTCCTGCTTTAAGTATCTTTTAATACTCTTTTCAGGAATATTTTACTAGAATGAACCACAGAGCTTGGATTGTATCATACTTATGATTACAGTTTTATTGTATTAAATGAATACAGATCAGAATTAAAGGGATGGTCACATGGGGTAAAGTCTAGAAGGGTCCCAAATATGAAAATTCCATTGACCCCATGTATTTGTCACCTTTCCAGCACTTAATATATGGAAATGCAGAGAGTATTGCCAACCAGAGGAACACTCTGAGTTTTGATGATCAGAGATTTTTTTTGGATTCATTATATCGGCATGATTGCTCAAATAGTGAGTTTGAATCCTATCTCCAGTATTTCCTCCTTGCCAGGCCTGGTATCTCATGGCTCAGAGCCCCAACACTCTAATCACATGGTTAGTCTTTGAGCATGGGCAGCCCCAACCTGAATCATCTTGTTAGCCTAAATTATCTAGGGCCCCCCATGAAGAGACATCAATAGCATACAGTATCAGGGTCCACTATGGACAGCAAAGACACTCCAATTCCTCAGGAAATTCCTAAGAGTTGAAGGTTATCTCCCAGCAACTGGAATAAAGCCCAGACAAATTTCCTTCTTTCACAGATCAGCTGCAATGTTATGCAACATTCTGAGAATAAATCAACAAGTAAAGGCATTCTATCAGCTTCTCAGGAACTTCCACTCCTCCCTCAGGATAGGTCCCATAGCATATATGACATGCAAATAATATTAAATCCATAAGATATCATTAAGGACTTTTATCCTTAAAATTATAAATAAATGGAGGAGATCCAACATGGCGGCTGGCACGGAGAGATCAAGTCTCTGACCTCTTCAGCTGCGCGGGCATAGGGAGTCGTAAACCGTCTAAATGCTGTTTGCTCAGGATCACTAGGCAATGCTGAGCTGACGTGGATCTGGGGCGAACAGTCTGGGCCTCTCAGAACACACACCGAGCCTGAATTGGCTGAATTAAAGCTCCCGTTCGCCTGCTTCTCGCAGACAAACTGCTGTGACTCAGCACTAAACAATCCCGCTGAAACAACTGGTCCGCCCTTCTGCACCTACGGAGGTAAATGCCAACCGAGCCTTCATAGGCAGTGGCCACAGGATTGAGACGGGGCTTGGGAGAGCCAGTCAGGACCCACCCGTTGCATTGGTCACCCAGCAAAGGGAAACGAACTGTCATCATTTGCATGGGATACCACCATGGCAGAGAACTGACGTCACCAGGATGCGGCGGAGGAGATAACTTCATTGAAACCAGCGGCAACAGGTGTGTAACCCCCTAGCCTTCCCTCTCCACACAGCGGGGAAACCTTAAGGGCCCCTCCCAGCTCTCCCATGAGCGCGATAGCCAGACCCAGGGAATCAGGAGTGGCGCGGGACCCACGGTGCGGAACTCCCGGCTACCGCTCTCACCAGTGCTGACAACTGAAGTCTCTTGCACCAGCTATCGGGGGCGTGGCTACTGGAGGGCAAGCAAATTTCGCTGAGCATTCTCAACCCCAAGCTCTACAAACTTAGGGTCTAAGGGAATGGCAAATAGGGAGAGTGTGTCCAGTCGTTCATGAAAACAGGGCTCCCGGGAGCAGCAGACCTGGCGTGTAGCCAGTATTTTGGTGAGTGTCACCGGTGAGCGGAGCCTGGCTTGAGGAAAAGTGGGGAAGTGACTAGACACAAGAGAAGGCCCTAGGCACTCAGGATTGGAGACCCGCCCAGTCTGGGAGGAGGAGCTGCTGCACAGTGATTGGTTCCCGCGTATTGAGAGGAGAAGCTTGGCCCGGTGGGCACAGCTCCACCTCCTGGAAGAGAAGTTAATCAAACTCTAAGACTGCATTTATTATTTTTTTTTAATTTGGGTTTTTTTTTCATTTTAATTTTTTTTCTTGTGGTTTTAAAATTTTTTTTAAATTTAAAAATTTTTTTTTAATTTTAATTTTAATTTTTTTATTTTTTTAAAATGTTTTTTCTTTTCTATTTTTTCTTTTGTTTTTTCATTTCTTTTCAATTTTCTTATTCCCCCTTCCTTGAATTATACCTGCTTACTCTCATTCTCTTTAGTGACGTCTTCCCTTCCCTTCTAATACCTTTCCTCCCAAGCATCAAATAAATTTATAAGAGTAAACAGTAACTCAGCAGTCAAACAGAACAAGAAGTAACATGAGAAGCATGAAAAAGCAAGGAAGAAAAGGAGTACAAACAATGCAGGACAGCCTAAATATTCAGGAGGACCTAGAGTCATCAGAAAAATGGTCAAATAAAGAACTCAAGGAATACCTTAGACAGATGGAATGGAACCTTAAAGAGGATATGAGACAGCAAATTCAAACAGTGAAAGAACACATTGAAAATGAATTACATAAACAGATAAAAGAAGAAGTTAAGCATCTTTATCAGGAGATAGAGATTATAAAGAACAATCAAACAATAATTCTAGAAATGAAGGAAACTATAAACCAAATTAAAAACTCAAATGAGAGTATCACTAACAGAGTGGAGAAAGTAGAAGCCAGAACATCAGATAATGAAGACAAAATACATCATCTTGAAAACAGTCTAGCCAACTCAGAAAGGCTGGTAAAAAATCACGAGAAAAACATCCAAGATATATGGGATAACATAAAAAAGCCAAACTCAAGAGTCATCGGAATAGATGAAGGTATAGAGGTTCAAACCAAGGGAATGAGCAACCTGATGAATGAAATAATTATAGAAAACTTTCCAGATATAAAAAAGGAAATGGATGTACAAATTGTAGATGCATACAGGACACCGAGCATACAAAATCACAGTAGACCAATACCAAGACACATTGTTATGAAGATATCCAATATACAGAACAAAGAGAAAATATTAAAAGCTACAAGAGAAAGGAGGCAAATTACATTCAGGGGTAAACCAATAAGGTTAACAATGGATTTTTCACCACAGAAGCTGAAAGCGAGAAGATCCTGGAACAACGTATTTCAAACACTGAAAGACAATGGATGCCAACCAAGAATTTTGTATCCAGCAAAATTAAGCTTCAGGTACGACAATGAAATAAAAATCTTTCATGATAAACAAAAGTTAAAAGAATTTGCAGCCAGAAAACCAGCATTGCAAAGCATCTTGAGCAAAACACTACATGAGGAAGAAATGAAAAACAATAACCAAAACCATCAGTGGGAAGTGCCTCAGTAAAGACAGAGGGCGGGGGGGGGGGAAGCTAATCATGGAGAAACAAACTAAATTAAAAAAAAAGATAGATAATCAAACATGGCTGGAAGTACAAACCATATATCAATAATAACTCTAAATGTTAATGGCTTAAACTCTCCAATAAAGCCACATAGGCTGGTAACATGGATTAAAAAAACAAATCCAACAATATGCTGCCTCCAGGAGACACATCTGATTGGAAAAGACATACACAGGCTGAAGGTGAAAGTATGGGAAAAAATATACCAAGCACACGGTCCTCGTAAGCAAGCAGGTGTGGCCATCCTCATATCGAATAAAATTGACTTCAAGACTAAGTTAATCAAAAGGGATAAGGGAGGACATTATATACTGTTAAAAGGAACCATTCACCAACAAGACATAACAATTATCAATATTTATGCACCAAATAATGGTGCTGCGACGTTCATAAAACAAATTCTCCTCAAGTTCAAGAATCAAATAAACACAATAATTATGGGTGACTTCAACACACCTCTCTCACCATTGGACAGATCCTCCAAACAAGAGTTGAATAAAGAAATTATAGAACTCAATATCACAATCAATAACCTAGACTTAACTGACATAAATAGAATATATCAACCATCATCAAGTGGATATACTTTTTTCTCAGCAGCACATGGATCCTTCTCAAAAATATACCATATATTATGCCATAGGGCAACCCTCAGTAAATATAAAGGGGTGGAGATAATACCATGCATTTTATCTGATCATAATGGAATGAAACTGGAAATCAATGATAAAAGAAGGAAGGAAAAATCCTACATCACATGGAAAATGAACAATATGTTACTGAATGATCAATGGGTTACAGAAGACATAAAGGAGGAAATCAAAAAATTCTTAGAGATAAATGAAAATACAGACACAACATATTGGAATCTATGGGACACAATGAAAGCAGTTTTAAGAGGGAAATTTATTGCCTGGAGGTCATTCCTCAAAAAAAGAAAAAACCAACAAATAAATGAGCTCACACTTCATCTCAAAGCCCTAGAAAAGGAAGAGCAAAACAACAGCAAATGTAGCAGAAGGCAAGAAATAATTAAAATCAGAGCGGAAATTAATGAAATTGAAACAAAAGAAACTATTGAAAAAATTAACAAAACTAAAAGTTGGTTCTTCGAAAAAATAAATAAGATCGACAGACACTTAGCCATGCTAACGAAGAGAAGAAGAGAGAGAACTCAAATTACTAACATACAGGATGAAAAAGGCAATATCACAACAGATGCTACAGAAATACAGAAGACAATTAGAAATTATTTTGAAAACCTATATTCCAATGAAATAGAAGATAGTGAAGACATCGATAAATTTCTTAAGTCATATGATTTGCCCAGACTGAGTCAGGAGGATACACACAATTTGAACAGACCAATATCAATGGATGAAATAGAAGAAGCAATCAAAAGACTACCAACCAAGAAAAGCCCAGGACAGGATGGGTACACAGCAGAGTTTTACAAAACCTTTAAAGAAGAATTAATACCAATACTTTTCAAGTTATTTCAGGAAATAGAAAGAGGGAGCTCTTCCAAATTCATTCTGAGGCCAACATCACCCTGATTCCGAAACCAGACAAAGACACCTCAAAGAAAGAAAACTATAGACCAATATCTCTAATGAACCTAGATGCAAAAATCCTCAATAAAATTCTGGCGAATCGGATACAAAAGCACATCAAAAAAATTGTGCACCATGATCGAGTAGGATTCATCCCTGGGATGCAAGGATGGTTCAATATACGGAAATCAATAAATGTTATTCACCACATCAATAGACTCAAAGATAAGAACCATATGATCATCTCAATAGACGCAGAAAAAGCATTCGACAAAGTACAGCATCCCTTTATATTCAAAACATTAGAAAAACTAGGGATAACAGGAACTTACCTCAACATTGTAAAAACTATCTATGCTAAGCCTCAGGCTAGCATCATTCTGAATGGAGAAAAATTGAAGGCATTCCCTCTAAAATCTGGAACAAGACAGGGATGCCCTCTATCACCACTTCTATTCAATATAGTTCTCAAAACACTGGCCAGAGAAATTAGACAGACAAAAGAAATTAAAGGCATAAAAATAGGAAAAGAAGAACTTAAATTATCACTATTTGCTGATGACATGATAATATATTTAACAGACCCAAAAGGGTCTACAAAGAAACTGCTAGAGTTAATAAATGAATTCAGCAAAGTGGCAGGATATAAAATCAACATGCATAAATCAAAGGCATTTCTGTATATCAGCGACAAAACTTCTGAAACGGAAATGAGGAAAAACACTCCATTCACAATATCCTCACAAAAATAAAATACTTGGGAATCAACCTAACAAAAGAGGTGAAAGATTTATACAATGAAAACTACAGAACCCTAAAGAGAGAGATAGAAGAAGATCTTAGAAGATGGAAAAATATACCCTGTTCATGGATAGGCAGAACTAACATCATTAAAATGGCGATATTACCAAAAGTTCTCTATAGGTTTAATGCAATGCCAATCAAAATCCCAACGGAATTTCTTGTAGAAATAGATAAAGCAATCATGAAATTCATATGGAAAAATAAAAGACCCAGAATAGCAAAAGCAACTCTAAGCAGGAACTGTGAATCAGGCGGTATAGCGATACCAGATTTCAAACTATATTACAGAGCAATAGTAACAAAAACAGCATGGTACTGGTACAAAAACAGGCGGGTGGACCAATGGTACAGAATAGAGGACACAGAGACTAATCCACAAAGTTACAACTATCTATATTTGATAAAGGGGCTAAAAGCATGCTACGGAGGAAGGATAGCATCTTCAACAAATGGTGTTGGGAAAACTGGAAATCCATATGCAACAAAATGAAACTGAATCCCCTCCTCTTGCCATGCACAAAAGTTAACTCAAAATGGATCAAGGAGCTTGATATCAAATCAGAGACTCTGCGTCTGATAGAAGAAAAAGTTGGCTCCAATCTACATATTGTGGGGTCGGGCTCCAAATTCCTTAATAGGACACCCATAGCACAAGAGTTAATAACAAGAATCAACAAATGGGAGTTACTTAAACTAAAAAGTTTTTTCTCAGCAAGAGAAACAATAAGAGAGGTAAATAGGGAGCCTACATCCTGGGAACAAATCTTTACTCCTCACACTTCAGATAGAGCCCTAATATCCAGAGTATACAAAGAACTCAAAAAATTAGACAATAAGTTAACAGATAACCCAATCAACAAATGGGCCAAGGACCTGAACAGACACTTCTCAGAGGAGGACATACAATCAATCAACAAGTACATGAAAAAATGCTCACCATCTCTAGCAGTCAGAGAAATGCAAATCAAAACCACCCTAAGATACCATCTCACTCCAATAAGATTGGCAGCCATTCTGAAGTCAAACAACAACAAGTGCTGGCGAGGATGTGGGGAAAAGGGTACACTTTTACATTGCTGGTGGGACTGCAAATTGGTGCGGCCAATTTGGAAAGCAGTATGGAGATTCCTGGGAAAGCTGGGAATGGAACCACCATTTGACCCAGCTATTGCCCTTCTCGGACTATTTTCTGAAGACCTTAAAAGAGCGTACTACAGAGATACTTCCACATCGATGTTCATAGCAGCACAATTCACAATTGCTAGACTGTGGAACTAACCCAGATGCCCTTCAATAGATGAATGGATAAAAAAAAATGTGGCATTTATACACCATGGAGTATTACGCAGCACTAAAAAATGACAAAATCATGGAACTTGCAGGGAAATGGATGGCACTAGAGCAGATTATGCTAAGTGAAGCTAGCCAATCCCTAAAAAACAAATGCCAAATGTCTTCTTTGATATAATGAGAGCAACTAAGAACAGAGCAGGGAGGAAGAGCAGGAGGAAAAGATTAACATTAAACAGAGACATGAGGTGGGAGGGAAAGGGAGAGAAAAGGGAAATTGCATGGAAATGGAAGGAGACCCTCATTGTTATACAAAATTACATATAAGAGGTTGTGAGGGGAATGGAAAAAAAAAACAAGGAGAGAAATGAATTACAGTAGATGGGGTAGAGAGAGAAGATGGGAGGGGAGGGGAGGGGGGATAGGAGAGAATAGGAAAGGTAGCAGAATACAACAGTCATTAATATGACATTATGTAAAAATGTGGATGTGTAACCGATGTGATTCTGAAATCTGTATTTGGGGTAAAAATGGGAGTTTATAACCCACTTGAATCTAATGTATGAAATATGATATGTCAAGAGCTCTGCAATGTTTTGAACAACCAATAAAAAAATAAAATAAAATAAATTATAAATAAATGTAAATAGAAGTTCTAGTATCTTATCTTTGTGTTCCAGTGATTCCTCTTTTATACCACCTGGGGTACTTTTGCCCCATTTTGGAGATTACTGCCTGAGATCTATTGGCTAAGTAATTTAAAGGGTTTGGGTATAGATTGTGTTATTGTTACCCAATAACTTATATAATCTTATGTGAAAGGATTAAATTTTGACCTCCTTGACATATCTTCCTGTAGGTAGAGTATATTTTCTGCCCCATTTGCAGGTTAGTCCAGGTGGTCTCTTTTGACCAATAGCATCAGAATGAATATAATGCACATTTAATCCAAATTGAGGATTCTACTGAAAGTTTCATTGTACTCTGTGATCCTGGGTTCCAGAATGAGAAAACAATTGTAGAGAAACTAAACAGAGCTACAGTCAAGTCTATCTATGTAGACTCTGAGCCAGATGTAATGTGAATGAGAAACAGCTATTAGTGTTGTAAGCTATTGTTATGGTTTAGGTATGAGGTGTCCTCCAAAACTCATGTGTTAGACAATGCAAGAAAATTTAGAGGTAAAAATGACCTAATCAGTGCATTAATCCTGTTGAATGGGTTAGGTGGGTTGTAACCATAGGCAGATAGGGTTGTGGCTGGAGGAGACAGGTCACTGGGGGCATATTTTGTCCTTGTTAAGAGGAGCTCTTGCTCTTTTGCTCTCTGTTACCTGGTGCCATGTCCTGAACTGCTTTCCTTCACCATACTTTTCTGCCATGATATTCTGCTTCATCTAGCAATGGAACTGGCTGGCTGTGGACTGAGATCTCTGAAACTATGAATACCAAATAACTGTTCCTCCTCTAAAATTGTTCTTGTTAGGACTTTTGGTCACAGCAACAAAAATGCTGACTAAAACAACCACTCAGAGTTTGATTGTTTATGACTCAATTTAATCCATTTATAATATGACTTATTCTAAGGAGAGAGAGGTAACTTTAAAAATAGATATTGCTTAAGGAGCTTAGATGGTAAAGCCTCTGAAAATCAGCAATTATTATTGGGAGGAGAGAGTATGCATGCACACATCTTCATAGGCAACTACTTGTTAAGTTCAATAATTGCAGAGAGCTTATAACTCCTTTATTCATTGTCATAATTTTTTCCTTATTACATAATTCATAAGGGACAGGAAAGGTAGGTGTTTGTGGTAGGGTGAGGTGAGTGTTACCAAAAGCCCGGTCCTTGACCCTGATGTCAATCTAATAATGAGGACATGGTTTTGAGAAAAAGGAAAAAGAAATTTTATTGCTTTGTTAGCAAAGGGGAAGCACTGGTGACTCCTGTCTCAGAGGCTGTGATTCTGCTAATCTGGGGGAGAAGGGGGGGTTTAAGGAGATAATTCAAAGGCTATGTTCCATGTGTTCTGTCTGAAGTTGTAATTCACTTGTGAAATTAGGTGAGTCATTTCTGAAAGCTTCTGGTGCCATCCACAAATCTGAATTACTTGGTTCCTGTGGTAGGTAGGTGCTCAAGGACAGTTAACTCTGCCTAGGATGGGGAAGAAAATTAATCCTGTTTCCCCTGATATAGAGATGGGAGAGATTAGGGAGGAGCAGGGACAGAGAAAGAGAAAGAAACACATTCCTTTAAAAAATAAGCTTCAGTGGCAGAGCAGCAGGGGCTATATTCAAAGCACAGAGTGGACCACTGTTAAAGGAGTTCAGCGGTGGTTTGGCACTGGGTGTCAGAGCTCATGTAGTGTTAGAAGGGTGGCTATGCAGGGGGTTTACTTAACAATAATATCAGAGCCTAAGCAGTGTAAGGAAAATATCACCGTTGGTATGGGAATGTCATGTGGCATAGAGAATCAGAGTCTGAACATGGCAAGGAGAGTGGTCACACACGATATTGGCCAAGTGTAGAGTAGCACAGATAAAGGATTGAGGAAGTGTCCAAAATAGGGGAAATCCAGTGTGGGATGATAAGAGTCTGAGAGAGAACAAGCTCACTGCAAAAACACTCTACCACTAAACTATACCCCCAGCCCCCAAAATGGTTTCCATCCATGAGATGGCAAATGAAAAGACTTAACTTTATCCTAAAAACGGGAAGTAGGCTTATAAAGATTTATCTGCTGTTGCATATTTTAATTTTCAGTTTGGGAATCCGAGTTCAAGCAGTGTGAGGAGAGCATGCATGCATGAGGTGGAGGGGCAACCTGGTGTGGGATATTGGCCTCGGGGAGAGGTGAGGGGGTATGCATGCATAGTATTGGCTCCAATGTGGGTTGAGATTCAGAGCCTAAGAGGGCTAAGGAGTATATCCTTGCAGAGGGTAGATCTGATGGGGTTTCAAAGACCAGGCCAGATAAGGAGGGTATCTATGTAGTGGAGAGATCAGTGTGGGAACTCACTGCCTAAGCAAGGTAAGGAAGGCATTTTTGTTGAGGGTGTAGGACATGATATTGGGTGTCAAATACCAAGCAGGATGAGGCAAATGTCTAGGCAGAAGGTAGACCTGGTGTGGATTTCAGAGTCTGAACAAGATGAGGAGGTTGTCCATGTGATGGCATAGCCCAGTGTGGGGGAGTCGGAGCCTTACATGGCAAGGAGGGCTTCTACATATGGAGGTAACCTTGTGTGCATTGCTAAGAGCTTCAAGGAGCAGAGCAAAGAGGGTTTTTCTATGAAGGGCTAGCTCAACACAGGATTTCAGAACCTCAGCAAGGTGAGGAGAATGTTCTCAGTGAGGGAGGCATTGACTGGTAGGATGTGAGAATATACAAGCATTATACACATGGCATCAGTTCTGGGGACAGTGGCTTAGACTGTGGAAGAAAAGCTGGAGAGTGAGAAAAGGATGTTTTAGTGGGGGAGAGCTGGCACCAAAGATGGGAGATTGGTAACATCCAGAAGGTTAACTAAATATGTGAATAAGTTAAAGAAAATGAACTTAGTTTTCTAACTGTCACAAAATAAGAAATATAGAAACCAAAATAAAAACCTATGGCATTGGATTAGATTTAGAGGTATTATTGTAACCTCATGATTTTCAGTACATTTTGATAGACATAAATATAGAAATGCAATGGAAATATAGAGGTTAATGTGTGTATATGTGTGTGTGCATTCATGCTTATGTATATGTGTGAGTTATTTAGGACAAGGAAGGGTCAGGTGATGGATGTTAAAAGAAGGCAAATAATTTGGAGAGAGCTGAGGGCACAGAATGTGGGCACAAGTTGAGATCAGTTCTGTTGAAAGGTCCTATACGAAAGATTTAATTTTTGGAGTGTTTTCCTCTTGGCCTTTGGAAAAAATAATATTTGGCATTCAGTTTAAGTTTATTCTCTTTACATATAATTCTATTTAATCATTTCAACTGTTCAAAATAGTTGTGTGTACCTTCTAGAGCTGTTTGTTGAGATGACGTGGGGAGTAAAGGGAGAGAGAAGTGTGGAATAAAAGATGGCTTCTCCTCTATCACCTAATAAAGAGAGCTGCCTTCAGGAGTTCGGGAGGTGACCAGTAACAAAATGAACAGAGATTCGTGATGGAGCTAATTATGAACAGCAGAGGATAACAGAGAGCACAGAGGAGTCTCTTCAAAATCAGTAAGTTTTGAACTTTGCCTTTCCCACCATGCTAAAGGAAGCTGATTCTTGAATGTGGGGAGGCTGTCACCTGAGCTTGGTGCAAGTATTATTAGAATGTGATACCAAGAAGCTGCCTGATTAGCCAGAAATGAGGAATGAATGCAGCATGAACAAGTGTTTGCTCAGGTTCATTGGAACTCAAGATAGGGCAGAGGGGTGGGAGGGTAAGGGTGGGGGCAGGGGATTAGCAATGATGGTGGAATGTGATGGACATCATTATCCAAAGTACATGTATGAAGACCATGAATTGGTGTGAACATACTTTATATACAAACAGATATATGAAAAATTGTGTTCTATCTGTGTAATAAGAATTGTGATGCATTCCACTGTCATGTATTTAAAAAATAAATGCAATTTAAAAAAAAGAAGTTATGCTTGCATGTGGAAGCACACAAATTTTACTTGGGTTGGCATATCTAGAGAACACAGTTTTTAGAAAAGAACAACTTGCTTGGTTCCTCTTTTCCTTTCCTTCCTATTTCTTTCCCTCACCACTTGAGTTCCTGCTTTTCTTATATATATATTTTTAGTTATGTTTAGTATGTTTAAAGGCTATTATTCACACTGTGCTGGTCTTGGGGATTGCACTTCTGTGGACCAAGTGGCTTCATATGTTTTTTAATTCTTGCATGATACCTCTCAGTGGTAAGTGCTTATTTATTGCTTCTGCTCTCATCTAGTTGAGTGATAGGACATTTGACCACCATTCTGGCAACTCATGTATAAGATTTTATTTTACTTTTTGGTACAGGGGATTGAACCCAAGGGTGCTCTGCTACTGAGCTACATCCCCAGTCATTTTTATTTTATCTTGAGACAGGGTCTTGCTAAATTGCCCAGGCTTGCCTCCATCATGTATAAGATGCTTTGAGGAAGGGATGACTCTGATTTTCTGAAGAAAGCAGAAGGTCTCTTCTGAATATGGCTTTGGAAAATACTCATATGGAAATGAGACTCAAAAATAAACCAAAGTCCTCAGTCACAAACTCAAATTCTCCTGCAGTTTCAATTTTCACAAAGAGGTGGGAGGGAAAAGGAGAGGGAATGAGGGTAAAAAAGATGGTGGAATGAGGTGGATATCATTACCCTAAGTACATGTATGAAGACACGAATTGTGTGAATATACTTTATATACAACCAGAGATATGAAAAATTGTGCTCTATATGTGTAATATGAATTGTAATACCTTCTCCTGTCATATATAACAAATTAGAATTTAAAAAAATCATTTTCCAGGGGCTGGGGGTTGTAGCTCAGTGGTAGAGCGCTTGCCTTGCATGCATGAGGCCCTGGGTTTGGTCCCCAGCACCATATAAAAATAAACAAATAAAAATAAATATATTATGTCCATCTATAACTAAAAATATTTAAAAAATCATTTAAAAATATTTAAAAAATCATTTTCCAGTGGTCAAAGTTAATGGTCAAGTTTAGGAGGAAGGGAATGTTTATAAGCAGGTGATGCTATTTGCTGGTTCTCTAGAGTGGATGTATTCGGGAAACCCAGCAGTTCTGTAGACAGGCATTAAGGGGTCATAAAGTGGGAAATAAAAGATTCATGATACTGTGTTATTTATGATACTTTCTATTTATAGAAAACCATACTTTGCATTTTATTGTGTATTCTTACACATATATAAAAAATCATATAATATGTAAAATATTTTTTCCAAAGCAGAAATCTGAAGTTTTTCTTTTTTTGCCTTGAAATTGACAATATATCCTAATATGAAGAAAATTGTTTCATTGATTTTATCTTGATGGAAGGTGTCCCCATGGATCACTCCCTCCCTTGGCAGTGACTGAACTCAGGGCTTTGCACATCCTAGGCAAACCCACTCTACCACTAAACTATCTCCCCAGCCCAGAAAATGGTTTCCAACTGTGAGATGGCTTACTGAAAAGACTTACTTTATCCTAAAAATGTGAACTAGGATTATAAAGATTTACCAGCTGTCACATATTTTAAGTTGCAATTGAAAAAAATATTTAAACATATAATGGAATAATATGAAATCATAATAAAGAATGTTACAAAAGAAAATAGGGGGGCTGAGGCTGTGGCTTAGTGGCAGGGCACTTGCCTAGCATGTGTGAGGCACTGGGTTTGATCCTTAGCACCACATAAAAGAAAAAAAAAGGCATAATAAAAAAGAAAATAAAGACAATGTGCATATATGTATATACTCTTCAAAAATCACTGAAAGGATGGCCCTTCTTCTCTCTGACAGAAATCACTCTCCCTTGAGAGTGGTCCCCATTTCCTTTTCCCTATCTTTTCTAATAAACTCATGTCTGTTATTCTGAGCAACATATCTGTTATCTTTTTGGCATGATGGCAAGAACTGGTGAGAAAAAAATTGCTGAAAGTATATATAGCAAAATATTAACAATGTTATTCTCAATGGTTGGGATTTGTGTTTTTATGTATTTTTCAAAATTTCTATAATGAGCATCATTATTTTTTCTGTTCCTATTACTATATTATTTCAACTGTCATTATACTAATAATGCTATTAGTCATTGTGTGTCATGGAAGAAAAGGGAGAATAAGAGAAGGGAAAAGAGGAAATAATGACAATTTTTTACTGATGAAATTATTTTGATTTTTTCTTCAGCTCACAAAAGTAATCCACATGTTCCAAAGTTGCTTCTTTTCTCATCACTGATAGTTTTCCTGCTAAAGACAGTCTTATTATCTGTTGCTTTTATTGATAAGTATGTTATGAACAATAAACAATGAACAATATCTGCTTTATGTGAAGAGAAGATGCCCATTCGAAATTGACATTTCACAATGAGTTTAACCACACATTTAAATTTTTTTTTCCTGAGGAGATATGATTCACAAGAATCCATTGGGAATTTTGCTCTTTAATTGAATTTAGTTACTCTTCTGCAAAAATAATGAAATCCATTCTTATTAGAAAATTTGAAAAGTGTATGTGTATGTATGTGTTGATGTTATTGAGTGAAATCTATGGGGAACATCATCTTTATATTACACTCTGTGTGAGGAAAAATCTATACTTCCTTAGTAAAATTTATAAGGCCAGCCCTCTTTGAGAGTACAAACACATTTTGGGGTCATCAGGTGGACAAGGAGATGGGAAGAAATATTCTGAGAAGAATTCTTCAATGAATTTCTTTGTAATTATTTTTTGTCCTGCACAAGACTGTATGAGATCTAAAAGCCAATTTAGGAAATAGTTGGGTTACTGCATGTCCAGATTTTTAGAATTTATCAAAAATTTAGAAGCCATAAAGCTTAGTATATTTTTGTATAGATATTTTACTCATTATTTGGCCATTCAATAAGTAGCAATGGCAATTTGTCAGGCACTGTGTTAGAGACACAGAAAAAGCCAGCCACAAAGCCCTGGTCTTACGAGATTAAGAGAATAGTCAAGTAGACCAGTGCTTACAGTATTACAACAGGAAGTGTTGTGCAGGGAAGAAGTGAGCATGGGAGTCTGGATAGACTTCCTCAGGAGGCGACATCTAGAGCTATGTGTACCAAGAATGGCATCATGTGACATCAGGGAATAATTTTGGGGAAATGTAAGTGTATATGACTGAAACCTAAAGAGCTAAATGAAGAAATTTGAAAGGAAGTTGGCAGACATGAGCAGGGCTCAGATTACCAAGAGTGTAGTGTACTATTAGAAAGAATTTGGATTTTTTTTCCTAAAGATTATTTTACAAAGAGTCTTTTGCTGCTTAATAAACCAATCTAAAATTTATAGTCTAAAACTATATATTTACCTTCCACTTCTGAGGTTTGGCAACTTAGACTGGTCTCAGCTGAAAGGTTCCTCTTCCTAGCTGACCTCACTCATGCATATGATGTCAGATACCAGTAACAGGCAACTTGGCTTCTGAGAAAGAGGATGTCAAGGAATGATAGGGACAGTTTCACCACATTTCTGGCATCATTCATCAATCTAGGCTGGGTTTGTTCACATTGCCCCTTGTAGACTTCCAGGGCTGCGTGTGGAATGAAGTCATATTGAAGTTTTAATTTGGAACAATCACAGTTTCTTTTGCACATTCTATTGGCCAAAGAAAGATTTAAAAGCAGCTCAGACTCAAGTGGTGGAGAAATAGACCTCACTTCTTGATTGGAAAAGCTGCAAAGTCACATTGCAAAGGTGTGTGAATTCATACAGGGAGGGTTAAACATTGAGGCCATTTTAACAATGTGTTAACAGTCATGGTGAGCCATTGAGGAATTTTGAGCAAGGAATTGATATGATCAAATTTGACTTATAGAAAGTTTGTTTTTACAAAGCTGTGACAATGGGTTTATGAGCACAATGTTGGTGTTAAAGAAAGGTTAGAAGGCTAATGGATAATCCTGTTGAGGCACATTGAGAACCTGATTCAAGGATACTATTACTGAAGAAAGAGAAGAGAAGGTAGCTCTGAATGACAATGAAGATATAATGAAAGAGGCTTGATGAATATTTAGATCTGGTGATTAACAGACCCAGAGAAGTTAAGTGTGACTCTAATATTCTGACCTGGTAAACTCAGCAATGATGAAGCCATTCAAAAAGATAGACAAGATAGCATGAGTAGCAGGTTTAGTTGGAAGATGATGATTTAACTTTTGGGTACATTGGATGTGCCCATGTTTAGTGGGAAGAACATTTGTCTGGGTTTTAGGAGTTAGGTCTAAGTTCTGGAAGTTATTCACATAATGGCACCAGGTGAGACCAGGGAATATATGATATTACTCAGGAAGAGGACTTAGTATGAGAAGAAATGATAAGGGTGGAATTCTGGGGAATGTTAATAGTTTAGAAGAGATGGATGGAGGGGCAAGAGCTCATAAAAAAGAACAAGAAGCAATAGCAAGAAAGGTTAGGCGAAAATAGAAAGTAGTGTCTGAAGAGTTAAGGGGGCAGAGAACTGGAGTCAAATATTGCAAGAAGTTCATTAGGAAGATGACTAGTAAGTGGTCTTAGGTGATCTCTTTGAAGGGTGGCTTAAGTGAAATGGTAGAAATCAAAGCCAGAATGAGGTGAGTCAAGAAATAAATAGAAGGTTAGGAAGAAAGAGAACAAATCTAATAGAGAGAGCGGGGTGGAGGGAGAGAGGAGAGTTAGTTTTAAATAGGGAGTGACATGAGAGTGTTGGTACCCTGAGGAATAAGAGGCAGTTGGGATGAAGAGAAAGGAAAAGAAAGAATAGGAGAAAAAGCATGCCCTCTTGATCAATGCTGTGTTCTTTTAAAAATTTCTATTCTCTAAGATATCTCAGAACTCCTCAGAATTAGCTAATTCCTCCCTCCCACAAAGTCCCAGGCTGTGTACACAATTAAATGCAAGTGTTTTCTAACTTTTACTCCCTTTCACTGAGATTTAATCTTTATATGAATTTTTGTATGTGTTTATGGATAACATGGATAAGTTCCTTTAGACCATTATGATGGAACTTTCACGTCCTCTTTTAATCTCTATATAAATATACTTTATACATTATATATGTGTAGTGTGTGTGTGTGTGTGTGTGTGTGTGTGTGAGTTTATAGTTTCAAAATCAATAGGGTTAGGATTACATTGTCTGTGGGATGATGGGAGATGTTTTCCAGTCGGGCTACATCTACTCAGGTAATCAGCCATTAGTAGGTTTTGTTTCTATAAAGAATGCAAGAAAATAATAGTAAAGAACAAAGTCATAGTACTACCTGGAAAAATGCATGTCTTTAAATTCTCTTTTCCAGTTTTATTTCAAAAATATTCTCAGATTCTTGAAGAAAAGAAGTATCCAAATTCTACAAAAGAACCAATCCACCCAGAATTAAAGTGTTCAAGACACTATTCAACCATTAAAGGTAAAATTTAATGAGTAGAATTTAGTAAGGATCCTAAATTAATATTTACAATAAGATTTCCAGGTTTATAATATTAAAAAGTGGAGTTTCATGATCATTCTAAACTACATGTATAGAATGTTATAGGACCTAAAATTCTTATATGTATGTTTTAAGTTGCTCATTGGAGGTTTGACTGTGAAAAAGGACATATTGCCTTTACTCTTTAGCTTTCGTTTCTTTCTGAAGTTTCTGTGCACACTTACTTTTTCTCTCACATTTTTATGAGTATTTTTATTAAAGAACTCATTTAGTTGAAACATTAAAATATGCAAATAAAAATGTATTTTTAATGACATTTTATTTTTTGAGTATTTCACTCACATTTTATGTTCATTTTTCAATGAACATTTTTACATTTACAGAAAAATTGAGCAGACAATATGAATAGGTCCTATTTGAACCCTACCTTGTATATACAATATTCCCTATTATTACCACCTTATATGAGTGAGGGCATTCGTTATAATTAATGAGCCAATATTGATATATTATCACTAAAGTTCATTATATATTAAGGTTTACTTAGTTTTCACCTAATGTTCTTTTTCTGTACTAGAATCTCACTCAGAACATCATGTTATATTTAGTTTTCATATCTATTTTCCTCTTGGCTGTGATAATTTTCAAACTTTTTTTGATGACTGATAATTTTTAGGAATACTAGTCTAGGCTGTCCCTCCATTAAAATTTGATGTTTTGCTGGGTGTGATGGTGCATGTCTGTAATCCCAGCAGCTTGAGAGGTTGAGGCAAGAGGAATGAGAATTCAAAGCCAGCTTTAGCATCTTAGCAAAGGCCTAGGCAACTTAGTTAGACCCTGTCTCTAAAGAAAGTATAAAAAAGTGCTGGGGATGTGGCCCAGAGATAAAGCACCCCTGGATTCAATCCCTGGTCCAAAAAACAAAAATTTTAATGTTTTTCTAATGATTAGACTAGGGTTATTAGTTTTTGGGAGGAAGGCCATAGATGTAAACTGCTATTTTCATTACATCATATCAAGGATATATATTATCAAAGTACTTTTTGGCTGCTGATTTGTTGACCTTGATCACCTAGGTAAAGTAGTGTTTCTCAGGTTTCTCCACTGTAAAGTTGCTCTTTTTCTCTCCCTATTCCACACTGTTTTCTTCCAAGGAAAGCAGCTAAGTGCTGTCCACATTTCAGGATTGAGGAGTTACGCTCCCTGTCCATTAGAGTGTTCATTAGTCCGGGTTCTCCAGAGAAACATAACCAGTAGAATACATAGAAAATATGGATATTTCCTTTCAAGAAATTAGCTCATGCAATCATGGAGGCTTGAAAAGTCCAAAATGTGGTTGGGAAAACCAGTTGGCTGGAGATCAGGAAAGAGTGGCAGTTTGAGGCCAATGACAGTCTGCTGCAGGATCAGGAAAAGTGAGTGTTGCAGATGAAGTCTAAAGGCAGTGTGCTGGAGAATTCTCTTTTGCTCTGGGGAGGGCATTCTTTTGTTTAAATCTTCAACTGATAAAACAAGGCCCATCCATATTAAGGGGGCAATCTTCTTTACTCAAAGTCCACCGATTAAAATGTAAATCTCATCCAGAAACATCTTTGAAGCAATACCCAGAGTGCTTGATCAAAATAGTATGTAAAATGAACCACCCCAAATATCTACATAATTTAATTGAAAGGCTTATGTATATGAGATTTGCCTCTTCTATCTTATTTACTAATTTATTCAGTAATTTATATCTACATGTACCCATGGATATTTATTTTATATTTTGGGCCATAATTCAATACTTTTTTATTTATTTTGTTTTTCTAGCTTAGGCATTGGGAGGCACTTCATTTACTTAATGTCTAGTGTTTGGTGATTTTCCTATTTTGTTTTTGATTTTTAGTATGTTTCCATAATGGTTAGAGGGCACTATGTGATTTTAATGATGGTAAATTTGTTGAGGTTTGTTTTACATCTCAGTATGTGGTCTATCTTGGTATATGTTCCATGGACATTTGTAAAGAATGGGTATTCAGTTGTTGAGTGAACTGTTCTAAACATGTTCATTAGAATCTCTTGGTTGATGAGGTTTTTGAGTTCTTCAATATTCTTGTTGATATTTGACATGTATAGTTGTGTCCACCCAAGCCGCTGGGATTACAGGCACGCACCACCTTGCCCAGTTCATCCATAATCTTTTAAAGAGGTTTTTGGATTTTTCAATGATAATATTTACATTTTGTTCTTTACATCTTCAGTTTCTTTGCTGAGTCTATTTTTCCTTTCATTTCAAGAATGTTTCTACATTCTTTTTAAAAAAACTCTCATTGTCAATCTTTCTTTCTTTCTTTTTTTAGTTATTGATGGACATTTATTTTATTCATTCTTCTTGAAATATATGCATTATGACAGCTTTGAAATCTTTGTCAGATAATTCTAACTTTTTGTTATCTTGATTTTTGGCATCTGTTGATATCTGTGTTTTTTTTTTTTTTTTTTTGAGAACTCCTGGTCCTTGGTATAATTGATTATTTTCTGTTGAGACTTGGACATTTTTGTATTGAGGTTTTGGAGTCTGGGTCTTATTTAAACATTATATTTTAGCTGACTTTTCCTGATAGCATTTCAGCAGAAGAATGGGACACTGACATCCAGGTTGATGCAGACTGGGCTCATTGACACCTGATAGGACAAGACTCCCTGCTACATCTGGATGGAGATAGGATTACAGTGTTCTTATGGTCTCCATTGGCCCTTAATTTTAACACTATACACTATTTTAAAAGATATTTCCTTATATTGCACCTATATCCCTCTCTTCCCAATAAAGGAAAAGTCTGGAGCTGTTGCCCAAAGAATTGGAAGTCATTTAGTTCCAGTTGCTACTTTATTTCTACTGATGCAAAATCTTGGAATAAGAGTGAGGAGAACTATTCTAGAATGAAGGCTCATTTGCTAGTGATCAACAGCAAGGAAGAGCAGGTACTTTCTAGGAGATAATGGAGTCATGAGCCAGTCTGATTATTTATACTCTTTTCCTAAAAGGCGGTAGATTTTATTGTTCTGGGTGTTGGTGCTATGGCAGAAGGCTTTCAAGAAAATAGGTAGGAAAGGCTTGCTCAGCCTTTCCATTCATTCCGCACCTTATTCCTACTTCAGTGTAACTAAATTACCCCCAAAGAAATTGTGGCATTAAAAATATGCAACGAGGGGTTTAGTGGAAAGATGAATATATTTCTACCTGAAATACCAGCTTATTATTTTAATATGTAAGTGTTTTATGAATTGTTAACTTCTTAGAGAGAGGAGTATTAATTTGAATGGGAAAATAAAGTTAATTTATGAAGAGTCACAATAAACAATCAGAAATGAATATAAAGAATCTTTGAGGGGGGCTGGAATTGTGTCTCAGTGGTAAAATACTTGCCTGGCATGTGTGTGGCCCTGGATTCGATCCTCAGCACCTCATGTAAATAAATAAATAAAATAAAAGAGATCCATTTACAACTAAAAAATATATTTAAAAAAAAAGACTCTTTGAGCGATGTGGTTGTGGCTCAGTGGTAGAGTGCTTGCCTAGCATGTGTGAGGCACTGGGTTTGATTCTCAGCACCACATATAAATAAATAAAGTAAAGATCTATTGGCAATTTTAAAAATATTTAAAAAAAGAATCTTTGAAATTATGAAAGGAAAATGATTAGATTTGAAAAAAAATTCTTGTGGACAACTTTGAACAATGCCCTCTCTTAGTGAAAAAAAGAGGGGAATTGAGTCTGAGATGAGAATTCATTATGATCATGGGTAGGAATTGCTTTCATATGTAATGAAAATCAGGATCATAAGTGATGTCTTTGACCTTGCTTTGCTCAGCTAGAGAAGACCTGCCTTTCTGGGGAACCCCCATGTGGCTATTCCTGGATGCTTTTTCTTTTTCTTCTCATTTCTGTTTGACCTTGAAGAACTCAGTTGAAATATCACACTGTACCTATAAATAGGGTATAATTTCTACATGTTAAAAAAACTTAAAAAATGTTAAAGGAGATGGAAACGTTAACGACTCTGATTTAATTATTACACACTATACAATGGATCAACTTATCACCCTGTACCCCATAAATTTCTTATATGTATTTTTTAAACACATGAAGCAAATCTTTTAATGCACTCGAACACCTTTTGCTTAAAACTTCAGTTATTATTCCAGTTGACATTCTGAAACTTCAGCCATAAATCCTAATGTTCTTGGTGTTAACACTTGACCTCAGCCTATGTAAAAAAGTAACTTCTCTGAGCCCTCAGCAGAGGAAGGTGTCCCAGCAAGTCCCTGGACAAGGATGGAGGTGGGCAGCCGCCACAGGGTGAGGCTGTACTATATCCTTCTTGGACTCTTTGGATCTTAACCGGGCTGCAGAAGCTGGTTGGTTGTCCTGGCCAAGATCACACCACAAGCAGGTTCAGTCACTTCTTCTTAAGGCCGCAGCATCTCATTGAAGGCGCTTAGCTTCTGGTAGGCAAACTTCCTGGCGCCGGCACTGCCACTGCGTCAGCCCCGCCGCTGGCAAGGTGCTCCATTGCACCTGTGTGGGAGGCCAGGCCTTGGACCTACCCAGAGCCATCAGGACACGGGGCCGTCCCGTTACCCCACCACCAAAAGTGTACCCCATAAATTTGTATAATTAAAATGCATTAAAAAAAATCCAAACTTACAAACAACAACAACAACAACAAAAGGAACTTAGTTTTGCTGAGTACTTTTCCTTTGTCTTTTTTTCCCCTGAGGATTTTATTATTGCAAATCTGCAAATAGATGCGGTTTATGATGTGGGTCTGTCAGATCCAGAGTGTCAGAGACATTGGCAATGGGTCCACGGAACACCTTACAATCCAAGTGCCATGTGAGTATTGAATTAGTTAAAGGCAGGGTCCTGGATCCGGCAGGGTATGTAGGTTGTCCAACATCAGTTATGAAACTAAAACTAAAACAGCTCACTCTCTTGTACTGACTGTAGAGCACAGGGTTAAGAAATTCTATTGTCATTTAATCATTACAAGAAACTTCTGAGACACATAGGTTATTATTTTTTCCACTATAGAGATGAGGCAAATTGTGTTTGCAGAGTATAGATAGTTCAGCTAAGGTCACCCAACAATGGTCCTCAAATCCAGGTATGTTCTGCATTGATTTTAACTATTTGTAGCTCTATAATAAAATTCTTGTTAAGATCATAATTGATGAAGCTTTAATGTTTCTCATAAAAAGCAAGACACCTAAATTCTTGTACTTTTATAATATTTCATATTTATATAATCTTAAAAAAACTCTTAAATTCTTCAGCATATTTCCACCTTTGATCTTCATATCTATTTTGTGAAACATATGGTACTCTTATTGTAGTCCCCAATTATTAGATGGGCAAACTGAGAATTGAGGAAATTAAATTATTTGTCCAAGAAGACAAGAATAAGTAGAGGATCTATATAGATTTTAACTAGTTCTTCAGACTCCAAAATCATTCCATTAAGAAGAAGAAAAAAAATACTATTTACATGGGACCATGGTGACATCTCTTCATTATATAAGAAAGCCCTATGGATTGACAGTCTCCTGGCAACAGGACCTATGGATGCACAAACTGAGGAGAAACTGGGATATTTTTTGGGAGGATTTTTTTTTGGGGTACCAGGGATTGAACTCAGGGGTACTCAACCACTAAGCCACATCCATAGCCCTATTTTTTTTGTATTTTATTTAGAGACAGGGTCTCACTGAGTTGATTAGAGCCTCGCTTTTGCTGAGGCTGGTTTTGAACTCATGATCCGACTGTCTCAGCCTCCCGGGCTGCTGGGATTACAGGTGTGCACCATTGCACTCGCTGGGAGGATGTTTAATGCATTAAGGTATAAGAATACTTAGTGATGTAGGCACAGTTTTCAAGGGGAATACTAGAGGAGATGGTGGAAGAGAAACTGCATGAGAAGTGGTGAAGGGTTGTTTGGGGTATCTGTCTCTGATTTTCACAAAATTCTACCCTGGCCTCTGGCCCTTTTACGGTCTCTAACCCTTTTAAAAATACTGTTGGAAAAAAAAAGTTCTTTCATCTTTTTTCTCTCTTTCAGATTCTGGCATCTAGGTAGGCCCAGTCAGAGCCAAGAGCTAACTTTCTATCAAAATACAGGATGGAACTTGAATGATGTGGTTTGTCAGCATGATTCTAGGTCAGTTTGTGAGATGATGAAGATCTTCTTATGAATCAAAATATTCTCAATGTACTTGTGATCGAATGGGCATCTATTATTACAGATATAGATAATAAGTTCTTTACATGTAAGAGATATATGTAAAGAACTTATTATCTTTACATATATAGAATTTTAGGTATGTGGTCAACTATTTCACTTATGAGAATATTTTCCACATATTTACTCATTGATTAATTTATTCCCTCATTCACAAAGCATTTACTGAGAATTTTGAAAGTGCCAGAAACTATCCCAGAGACCCCTTTTGTGAACACATGGAAGGCACACAGGTCTCTCTGCAAATTTCTTTCTGATTGTTAAGATTTATTTACTGATATATGGTATAGTTCCTCTATTTTCTTTCCCCATCTTTGGCTTAATTAATGTTTAATTGGCAGATAAAATTGTATGTATTTTAGAATTTTAGGCTCTGTTTAGTCAGCTTTTTTGCTGCTGTGACTAAAGGATCTGACCAGAGCAAGTATAGTGGAGGAAAATTTTAATTGATGGCTCATGGTTTCAGGGGTCTTAGTCTATAGAAGGCTGGCTCCATTTCTCAGGGCTCGAGATAAGGCTGAACATCATGGTGGAGTGTGTGGTAGAGGGAAGCAGCTCACATCATGGTGATCATGAAGCAAAGAGAGAGACTCCAGTCTCTAGATACAAAATATATCCCATAGCCACACCCCTAGTTAATCACTTCCTCCAGCCACACCTTACCTGCCTCCAGATACCTCTTAGTTAATCCCATTGGGGATTAATTCACTGATTGGGTTAAGACTCTCACAATCCAATAATTTTCTCCTCTGAACCTTCTTGCATTGTCTCACACGTGAGCTTTTGGGGGGCACCTCATATCCAAACCGTAACAGGCTCCATATTCATTTTTATAGTTGCTGTTAAAAACAAATAAAACAGTTGTATGTAATGCCTGTAATCCCAGCTGTTTATGAGGCTGAGGCAGGAGGATTTTGAGTTCAAAGCCAGCCTTAGCAACTTAGCAAGATCCTGTCTTTAAATGAAATATAAAATGGGCTGGGGATGTGGCTCAGGGATTAAGCAACCCCAGGGTTCAATCCCTGGAACAAAAACAAAAACAAAAACAAAACAAACAAAAAACAAATAAACCATAAGACAATAAATCTTCATTTTTAACTGTTTTGGCCAATCTGCCATTTAGTAAATGGAAGAGGAGGAAGAAAGTCTGGGGCATGTTCAATACTGAGAAAAATATGTTTGTACATTGGAGTTATGGGTCATCAAGTTGAATGATTTTTCTAAATGTAGAAATCTGCTGACACTTGACAACCCTTCAGGGCCCATATGATCTTCATTTTGTTCAGATAATCTTACTACTGAATGTAAATAGTTCTTTCTTTGCCTACATAGAAATCAATAGTGTATATTTACTGGGGATAAACCCAGTGACTCAAGGAGAGAAGAAATAGTAAGATGCAATCCAAATGTGTTAAACCAATGTTCATCTGAGGGTTTGAGGAAATATTATGTATACACAATTAAGTGGTTTGCAGCAGTTAAGAATGTTGCAAATGAGATTTCATGAGGAACCGATATTGAGGATTGTGGTTCATGTTTATCCATACCTTTTCCTCACAAAAGTTATTCCAACAAAAGTTCAATGTTGTTTAATGTCACTTTCCTTGGTGAAGCTCTGGTGATTTGGGCTGCTGATTTCACATTCAGCTCTGTGGGTAGATAGTGATTAACTCAAGTTATCAAAACAATCACAGTAGTGGCTGGGTAGGAACATCATGAATTGCAAATCCTGCCAACAAATTGCTTTCAGAGGAATCAGGGAATGAATCTCTCTCTCTTTTTAATTTTTTATTTGTTTTAATTAGTTATACTTGATAGTAGAATACACTTTTTTTTTTCGGGATGGGGAAGATATGGAAATTGAACTCAGGGGCACTCGATCACTGAGCCACATCCCTAGTCCTATTTTTTATTTTATTAGAGACAGGGTCTCACTGAATTGCTTAGTGCCTCCCTAAAATGCTGAGGCTGGCTTTAAACTCAAGATCCTCCTGCCTCAGCCTCCGGAGCACCTGGGATTATAGGCCTGAGCCACCATGGCTGGCCTAGTTTTAGAATGATAGAAACACTGTGAATGCCAGAGTAAAATCATGGAAAGGACCTGGTTGATTAAATGCTTTGTTCAGTCACTGAATTGACTATTCCTAAAGCACAGCTTATTCTTAATTTTTATTATGAAAACTAAGAAATATTCTAGTTATTTTGCATATAAGTTCTATGTCATGTTTGTGATTTTAAAATATTGTCTTCTAATCTGTGCCTTATAATTCCATTCTCTTGACATTGTCTTTTTAGAACAGAGGTTTTAAATTTTTCTGGATTATAACTTATTGTTTTTTTTTCAAGACTTTTGGTCTCGAACCTTAGAAGTCACTGCCAAACCCAAGACCACCTCAATTTTTTTTCTCTCTTATATCCCAGGGGTTTTCTCTTTGTGTTTCATTTAGGCCAATATTTCATTTGAGTTATTTTTTAAAAATATTATATCTGTGTCTATATTCTTTTTTTTTTTTTTTAAATTTGGCTTCCAGTTGTTTTAGCACCATTTTTGGTGTGAAAATCTATAATTTCTTCATTGGATTGCCTTTGCTCTCTTGTTGAAAATCAGTTGTGTTTGTTTCCATACCCTATTCTGTTCCCTTGATCTATTTGTCTTTTATGAATTCCACACTGTCTTGATTACTATAGTAAGACCGACAGTGTCATCCCTCCAACTTTATTCTTCTTCAAGATTATGCTGTCTGTACAATTTTTGGAATCAGTTTGTTGATATCCAAAAGAGTAGTTTGCTGGGGTTTTGGTTGAGATTGCATTGAATACAGATCAAATTGGAAAAACAAACAAACAAAAAACCTCCCCAAAACCCCAAACTGGCGCCTTAACATTATTTAGAAATCCTTTCCATGAACATGGAATATTTTCCTATTTGTTTGTTTATTTATTTATTTAGTAAATGTTTCATTAAAATTTTGTGTTTTCCCCCCATAAAACCTTGTACATATTCTGTGACATTTATATCTAATTATTCTTTTTGGTATGTGTAATGTTGTGTTTTTTTCCTTTGTTTTTTAAATTGACAGACTGTATGTACTTCTTATGTACAACATGATCTGAAATGTAATAATTGAGTCTAGATAATTACCTGTGTTAGCTTTTCATTGCTGTGGCCAAAATAATAACAAGAACAACTTAGAGGAGGAAAAATTTGTTTTAGGCTAACAATTTTAAAGGTTCAGGCTATGATTGACTGACATCCTTACTCTGGGCCCAAGGTGATAGCAGAACATTACAGTGGAGAGGTGTGTGAAGGAAATTTTCTCAGCTCCTGGCCACCAGGAATCAGAGAGAGAAAGGAGAGAGAAGAGAGGAGGGGTAGAGGAAGGAGGGAGGGAGGGAGAGGGAGAGGGTGAGAGAGAGAGAGAGAGAGAGAGAAGGGGAGGGGGGAGGGAGAGATAGACTAAGAAGATAGACAAAGAAGCCAGGGATGAAATATAATTCCCAAATTACATGCCCTCACTGACCTACTTCCTCCAGCTACACCCCACTTGCCTACAGTTCCCACTCAATAATCCATTAAAAAAAATACACTGATTAGGTTACAGCTGCCATAATATAATCATTTCACCTCTGAATATTGATCAATTGCCTAACATGAGCTTTTTTTGGGGACACCTTATATCCTAACCATAGCATTTCCCCTATCCTCCCAAACTCATCTCCATCTCAAAATTCAAAATACATTCTATCCATCTCCAAGAGTCCTTATAATCTTAACAGTTCCAGAACTGCCCAAAAGTACAGGTGCAGAATCTTCTTTGAGACTCAAGACAAACTTTTGGCTATGAGCCTCTGTAAGAATCAAAAGCAAGTTACATCCAATATTACAAAGACTCAGAATAAATATTCTTATTCCAAAAGGAAGAAATAGGGGCATAGGAAGAAGGGACGGGACCAAAGCAAGACCAAAGTCCAGTTGGGCAAAGTCCAATAGCTCTAGTAAGACTTGAAGCAACCTAGTGAGAGCCTGTCTCAAAATAAAAAAATAAAAAAGGGCTGGGGATGTGACTCAGTGGCTAAACACCCTTGGATTCAATCCCTGGTACCAGACCTGGGCAGCCTCGCACCTTTGGTTTTGCTGATCACAGGCAACATGGCTTTGCTCTTAGGCTGGCTTTGTATCCGACATCTTTCCTCAGCAGATGTTGCACGTTCATGGCATCTATTAATCCTCAGGGTCTCTTTCAGCTTTGGATTTCTTTTCACAACTGCATTGTCCTCTCATGGGCTGCCTGAAGGGATTCGAACTATGCTACACTTTGCCTGGCCTCACAGGTACTCCTCTGAAATCTCAGTGGAAGCCTCCATGAGGACTTTACTCTAGCATCTGCATTTCTGCAGAAACAGATGTCATCAAGGTCTTCTAAGTTCAAGTAGTAGCTGAGTTCCTTTGAACTATTACTGCAGTGGCCTCTGAGTGCCTGGGTAGCTAAGCATGGTGAAACAAATCCTGGAGAAACAGCTGTCTAAACACCCCTGTGTGAGCAGTGTACCTCCAAAGTCTCATTTCTACATCCTTGAGCCTGTTATGGCTCTAATCTTGCTGATTCCTGAGATATTCTCAAGTCATCTTTACCATTGTCTCAGTGCAAAGTACTTAGTTTCTCCTTAGTGACAGAAATCTCTTCAGCAACTACATCTTCCTTTGCTTGAAATTTACATACATTTTTTCTGGCCGAATTTCCAGTTTTAAAAATTCTTCTGATCTGATTTATGTTCCTGATTATCAGAGTAAACTTGGACTTGACTAAAACTGCAACAATACCCATGTTACTACCTGAATGTTATGCTGACTTGAAACTTTCTCCACCAGATTAATTGGTTCATCATTTTAAATTCAGCTCCACAGAGAGTCTCAGGACTTGGATAAATTGCAGGCAAGTCCACCCCGCCCTCCCCCCCCCCATATAGGCTTCTATTTCAATTCCCAATGGAGTATTCATTCCCCACTAAAACTTCATGGACACAATCTTTACTGCCTATCCTTTTTTTTTTTGATATCAGGGATTGAATCCAGGGGTACTTAACCACTGAGCCACCTCCCCAGCCATTTTTAATATTTTATTCAGAGACAGGGGCTCACTGATTTGCTTAGGGCCTTGCTAAATTTATGAGGCTGGCTTTGAACTCATGATCCTCCTGCCTCAGCTTCCTGAGCTGCTGGGATTACAGGCATGTGCCACTGTGCCCAGCTGTTTTTACTCTTTACATTTTAACTGGCATTCTGATCATCTGAGCTGTCACCAGAATCAACCATTAAGCTTATAACATTCTAAGGCTTCTCCAGCCTGAGTCTCCAAACTTATCCAAAATCCTCCCATAAACAAAGTCCAAAAGCTTATGAACCACATGATCAGGTATGTCACAGCAATGACCCCACTTCTTGGTACCAATTTTCTGTGTTTTCTTCATTATTTTGATCAAAATACCTAAAAGAACATCTTAGAGGGGGAAAAGTTACTTTTGGGTTTACAGTTTCAGAGATTCAATTCATGGTAGGACAATTTTATTTCTCGGAGCCTGAGGTGATGGTGGAACATCATGACCGAAGGGTGTGGCAGAGGAAGGCTGCTCAGTTTATGGTGTTCAGGAAGAGAGAGAGACAGACACAGAGAGAGGGGACTCATGAGGAGCCACAGACCAAATTCTATCCCCTAAAGCATGCCACAGTGGTTACTTCCTTCAAACCCACCCACCTGCCTAAAGTTACCACTAAAGATCCCACTTAAATTATTAATCACTAATCCATAAAATGTATTAATCCACTGATTAGGTTACAGTCTAATAATTTCACCTCTAAACATTGCTCCATTGCCTAACATAAGCTTTTTTGGGGGGAATGTCTCATATCTAAGCCATAACTTAACAATTGCATTTCTTCACATATTTCTCATTTTTGTGGGGAAAACACATATCATTCACTCTTCATATTTTTCAGGAGTACAATATTTCATCATTCACTATAGTCAACCTGATTATAACAGATCTCTTTAATTTTTTCTTCCTATCTAACTTTAATAATTAAATAATTAAATAAATTTAATTTAATAATTAAATTTAATAATTAAATTTCTATTTAGGATTTATCCCATTGAACAAAACATCCTCCAGGTTCATCCATATTGTAAAAAATTTGTTCTTTTTTAGGTAGCATAATATCCCATTGTGAATGTATACACCATATTTTCTTTTTCCATTATCAGTGAATGTATATATAGATTAATTCAATATCTTGACTATTGTGAGTAGTGCTCTCATAAAAAAGCAATGTAAATATCACTTCAATATGTTCATTTAATTTTTTTTTACCTTCATATCTAGTAGTAGGATTTCTGGGTCATGTGACAGTTCTTCTTTGAAAGAAATCTCCAGATTGGTTGCACCAATTTTTATTCCCACTGCAAGTGGGTATTTCATTTTCTCAACATCATTGTCAACACTTTTATCTTCTTTTTATTTTTTATTTATTTATTTTTACAGAGAATTTTAATACTTATTTTTTAGTTATCGGCGGACACAACATCTTTGTATGTGGTGCTGAGGATCGAACCCAGGCCGCACGCATGCCAAGCGAGCGCACTACCGCTTCAGCCACATCCCCAGCCCTCTTCTGTCTTTTTAGAACTAGCTATTCTCACCAGAGTGAGGTGAGATCCCATTATGTTCTTTTTTTAATATTTACTTTTTAGTTGTAGTTGGACACAATACCTTTATTTTATTTATTTTTATGTGGTGCTGAGGATTGAACCCAGGGCCCCACACATGCTAGGTGAATGTTCTACCACTGAGCTGCAACCCCAGTCTCCCCATTATGGTTTTGATTTTAATTGACCAATGATTAGTGTTTTAGTCAGCTTTTTCATGTAGAGGAGGAAAAGTTTATTTTGATTCATGGTTTCAGAGGTCTCAGTCTTTATACAGCTGACTCCACAGCTCTTGACCCAATGTGAGGCAGAACATTATGGCAGAATGGCATGATGGAGGAAAGCAGTTCATGCAACAAAGAAGCAGCGAGACCTCTGCTCACTAGGAGCAAAATAAAAATTCCCAAACCACACCCTCATTGACCTACTTTCTCCAGCCACACCGCACCTTCCTACATTTATTGCCTAGTTCACCCATCAGTGATTACTCCACTAGATTAGGTCATACTTCTCATAATCTAATCATTTTACTTCTGAAAATTCTTGCATCATCTCACACATGAGCTTTTGGGAGATACCTCATATTTAAGCCATAACAATTAGTGATTTGGGGAAAATTTCCAAATACCTGTTGGTAATTTGTATATCTTTGTCTTAGTTTATTTTGCTTACAATAGGAGAATATCTAATGTTGGCTAATGTATAAAACAAATTTAATGTATTTAGCTTACAGTTTGGAATCTGAAAGTCCAGGATTGGTGGCCAAATCTGGCAACTTACGGTGAGAACATACTGTCTGCATCATGAAATGGTGGCAGCATGTGCAGAGAGCTCTCATGGCAAGATAAGAGGTAAGAGAATGGAGAGGGGCCAGGCTTGCTCCTTTCTAACAACACACCTTGAGCAAATGAACCTGGTCCTTAAAGTACCACCTTCAACTCTTCTGGCTGTGATGACTCATGACATAATTACCTTCTACTAGGCCCCAACTTTTAAAGATCCACCACCTGTCAATACTTCCAAACTGTGAAATAAACTTCCAACTGAATCTCTGGGGGGACAAATATGTCTAAACCATAGCAGACTTTGTTTTTTTTTGTGAGAAATGTCTACTTAATTCTTTGGTTCGTTTTCTAATCATATCATGTTTTTCCTTGCCGTTGAGTTATGTAAGTTCCCTATTTTTTGAATGATATCCTCTTATCAGATGTATAATTTGCAAATATTTTCATCCATTTTGTATGTTTTCTCTATTATTTTCTGTGCAAAAAATTTGATGTAATCCTATTTGTCTATTGCTTTCATTGCCTAACACTTTTAAGGTCTTAACCAAAAATATTTTTCCTCCAGATTAATGTCATTAAGTTTTCCACATGTTTTCTTATAATAGCTTCATAGTTTTAGTCTTATACTTATGTATTTAATATATTTTGAGATTTTTTTTGTGTGTATACATGGGAGATATAAGTTTCAAATTTCATTCTCCTTAATGTGGATATTGCCTTTTCTTAGCAACATTTATTAAAGATTGTTTTTCTTGATTGTGGGTTATCCTGTATCTTGTCTTTCTGTTTTAAAAGTTTCTTTTTTTTATTGGTTGTTCAAAACATTACTAAGCTCATGATATATCATCTTTCATACATTTGACTCAAGTGGGTTATGAACTCCCATTTTTACCCCAAATACAAATTGCAGAATCACATCGGTTACACACTCACATTTTTACATAATGGCCTATTAGTGACTGTTGTATTCTGCTACTTTTCCTATCCCCTACTATCCCCCCTCCCCTCCCCTGCCATCTTCCCTCTCTACCTCATCTGCTGTTGTTTAATTCTCTCCCTTGGTTCCTTCCCCTTTCCCCTCACAACCTCTTATATGTAATTTTGTGTAACATTGAGGGTCTCCTACCATTTCCATATGCTTTCCCTTCTCTCTCCCTTTCTCTCCCCCCACTCGTCTCTGTTTAATGTTAATCTTTTCCTCATGCTCTTCCTCCCTGTTCTGTTCTTAGTTGCTCTCTTTATATCAAAGAAGACATTTGGCATTTGTTTTTTAAGGATTGGCTAGCTTTGCTTAGCATAATCTTCTCTAATGCCATCCATTTCCCTGCAAATTCCATGATTTTGTCATTTTTTAGTGCTGCGTAATACTCCATTGTGTATAAATGCCACATTTTTTAAATCCATTCATCTATTGAAGGAAATCTAGGTTGGTTCCACAGTCTAGCTATTGTGAATTGGGCCGCTATGATCATTGATGTGGCAGTATCCCTATAGTACGCTCTTTTAAGATCCTCAGGGAATATTCCGAGAAGGGCGATAGCTGGGTCAAATGGTGGATCCATTCCCAGCTTTCCCAGGAATCTCCATACTGCTTTCCAAATTGGCCTCACCAATTTGCAGTCCCACCAGCAATGTACAAGTGTACCCTTTTCCCCACATCCTTGCCAACACTTATTGTTGTTTGACTTCATAATGGCTGCCAATCTTACTGGAGTGAGATGGTATCTTAGGGTGGTTTTGATTTGCATTTCTCTGACTGCTAGAGATGGTGAGCATTTTTTCATGTACTTGTTGATTGATTGTATGTCCTCCTCTGAGAAGTGTCTGTTCAGGTCCTTGGCCCATTTGTTGATTGGGTTATCTGTTAACTTATTGTCTAATTTTTTGAGTTCTTTGTATACTCTGGATACTAGGGCTCTATCTGAAGTGTGAGGAGTAAAGATTTGTTCCCAGGATGTAGGCTCTCTATTTACCTCTCTTATTGTTTCTCTTGCTGAGAAAAAACTTTTTAGTTTAAGTAACTCCCATTTGTTGATTCTTGTTATTAACTCTTGTGCTATGGGTGTCCTATTAAGGAATTTGGAGACCGACCCCACAGTATGTAGATCGTAGCCAACTTTTTCTTCTATCAGACGCAGTGTCTCTGATTTGATATCTAGCTCCTTGATCCATTTTGAGTTAACTTTTGTGCATGGCAAGAGAAAGGGATTCAGTTTCATTTTGTTGCATATGGATTTCCAGTTTTCCCAACACCATTTGTTGAAGATGCTATCCTTCCTCCATTGCATGCTTTTAGCTCCTTTATCAAATATAAGAAAGTTGTAATTTTGTGGATTAGTCTCTGTGTCCTCTATTCTGTACCATTGGTCCACCTGCCTGTTTTGGTACCAGTACCACGCTGTTTTTGTTACTATTGCTCTGTGGTACAGTTTGAGATCTGGTATCGCTATACCTCCAGATTCACACTTCCTGCTTAGCATTGCTTTTGCTATTCTGGGTCTTTTGTTTTTCCATATGAATTTCATGATTGTTTTATCTATTTCTACAAGAAATGCCATTGGGATTTTGATTGGCATCGCATTAAACCTGTAGAGAACTTTTGGTAATATTGCCATTTTGATGATGTTAGTTCTGCCTATCCATGAACAGGGTACATTTTTCCATCTTCTAAGATCTTCTTCTATCTCTCTCTTTAGGGTTCTGTAGTTTTCATTGTATAAATCTTTCACCTCTTTTGTTAGGTTGATTCCCAAGTATCTTATTTTCTTTGAGGATATTGTGAATGGAGTGGTTTTCCTCATTTCCATTTCAGAAGTTTTGTTGCTGATATACAGGAATGCCTTTGATTTATGTGTGTTGATTTTATATCCTGCCACTTTGCTGAATTCATTTATTAACTCTAGCAGTTTCTTTGTAGACCCTTTTGGGTCTGTTAAATATATTATCATGTCATCAGCAAATAGTGATAATTTAAGTTCTTCTTTTCCTATTTTTATGCCTTTAATTTCTTTTGTCTGTCTAATTGCTCTGGCTAGTATTTCAGGAACTAAATTGAATAGAAGTGGTGATAGAGGGCATCCCTGTCTTGTTCCAGATTTTAGAGGGAATGCCTTCAGTTTTTCTCCATTTAAGATGATGCTAGCCTGAGGTTTAGCATAGATAGCTTTTACAATATTGAGGTAAGTTCCTGTTATCCCTAGTTTTTCTAGTGTTTTGAACATAAAGGGATGTTGTACTTTGTTGAATGCTTTTTCTGCATCTATTAAGATGATCATATGGTTCTTATCTTTAAGTCTATTGATGTGGTGAATAGCATTTATTGATTTCCGTATATTGAACCATCCTTGCATCCCAGGGATGAATCCTACTTGATCATGGTGCACAATTTTTTTGATATGCTTTTGTATTCAATTCGCCAGGATTTTATTGAGAATTTTTGCATCCAAGTTCATTAGAGATATTGGTCTGTAGTTTTCTTTCTTTGAAGTGTCTTTGTCTGGTGTCGGGATCAGGGTGATGTTGGCCTCATAGAATGAATTTGGAAGAGCTCCTTCTTTTTCTATTTCTTGAAATAGCTTGAAAAGTATTGGTATTAATTCTTCTTTGAAGGTTTTGTAAAACTCCACTGTATACCCATCTGGTCCAGGACTTTTCTTGGTTGGTAGTCTTTTGATGGCTTCTTCTATTTCTTCCTTTGTTATTGGTCTGTTTAAATTGTGTGTGTCTTCCTGACTCAATCTGGGCAGATCGTATGACTTAAGAAATTTATCGATATCTTCACTATCTTCTATTTTATTGGAATATAGGGTTTCAAAATACTTTCTATTTATCTTCTGTATTTCTGAAGTGTCTGTTGTGATATTGTCTTTTTCATCCCGTATGTTAGTAATTTGAGTTCTCTCTCTTCTTCTCTTCGTTAGCATGGCTAAGGGCCTGTCAATATTATTTATTTTTTCAAAGAACCAACTTTTAGTTTTATCAATTTTTTCAATGTTTTTTTTTTGTTTCAATTTCATTGATTTCTGCTCTGATTTTAATTATTTCTTGTCTTCTACTACATTTGCTGTTGTTTTGCTCTTCCTTTTCTAAGTTTTTGAGGTGTAGTGTGAGTTCATTTATTTGTTGTTTTTTTCTTTTTTTGAGGAAAGAACTCCAAGAAATGAATTTCCCTCTTAAAACTGCTTTCATTGTGTCCCATAGATTCCGGTATGTTGTGTCTGTATTGTCATTTGTCTCTAAGAATTTTTTTTTTTATCTCATCCTTTATGTCTTCTGTAACCCATTGATCGTTTAGTAACATATTGTTCATTTTCCATGTGATGTAGGATTTTTCCTTCCTTCTTTTATCATTGATTTCCAGTTTCATTCCATTATGATCAGATATGGTGCATGGTATTATCTCCACACCTTTATATTTACTAAGAGTTGCCCTATGGCCTAATATATGGTCTATCTTTGAGTAGGATCCATGTGCTGCTGAGAAGAACGTGTATCCACTTGATGATGTTTGATATATTCTATATATGTCTGTTAAGTCTAGGTTATTGATTGTGCTATTGAGTTCTATAGTTTCTTTATTCAGCTTTTGTCTAGAGGATCTGTCTAATGGCGAGAACGATGTGTTGAAGTCACCCATAATTATTGTGTTGTAGTCTATTTGACTCTTGAACTTGAGGAGAGTTTGTTTTATGAACGTTGCAGCACCATTGTTTGGTGCATACAAATTGATAATTGTTATGTCTTGTTGGTGGATGGTTCCTTTTAACAATATATAGTGTCCTTCTTTATCCCTTTTGATTAATTTAGGTTTGAAGTTGATTTTATTCGATATGAGTATGGCCACTCCTGCTTGCTTCTGAGGGCCATGTGAGTGGTATGATTTTTCCCAACCTTTTACCTTCATCCTGTGTATGTCTTTTCCTATCATATGAGTCTCCTGAAGGCAGAATATTGTTGGATTTGTTTTTTTGATCCAGGTTACTAGCCTATGTCTCTTGATTGGTGAATTTAGGCCATTAACATTTAAGGTTACAATTGAAATATGGTTTGTACTTCCAGTCATATGTTTATTTATTTATTTATTTTAGTTTGGCTAGTTTTTACTTTTTGGTTATTTTCCTCCCCCTTTACTGAGATACCTCCCGCTGTTAGTTTTGGGCACTATTTTTCAATTCCTCTTCTTGTAGTATTTTGCTCAAAATGCTTTGCAGTGCTGGTTTTCTGGCTGCAAATTCTTTTAGCTTTTGTTTATCGTGAAAGATTTTAATTTCATTGTCAAATCTGAAGCTTAATTTTGCTGGATACAGTATTCTTTGTTGGAATCCATTATTTTTCAGCATTTGAAATACATTGTTCCAGGATCTTCTCGCTTTCAAAGTCTGTGATGAAAAATCAGTTGTTAACCTAATTGGTTTACCCCGAATGTAATCTGCCTCCTTTCTCTTGTAGCTTTTAATATTCTCTCCTTGTTCTGTATGTTGGCTATCTTCATAATTATATGTCTTGGAGTTGGTCTTTTATGGTTTTGAATGTTTGGGGTCCTGTAGGCTTCCAGGATTTGGCAATCCATTCCATCTTTCATCTCTGGGAAGTTTTCTAGAATTATTTCATTTAGTAGGTTGTCCATTCCTTTGGTTTGCTTCTCTATGCCTTCTTCTATTCCGATGACTCTCAAATTTGGTTTTTTTATGACATCCCATATCTCTTGAATAGATTGCTCGTGAGATTTAAGCATCTTTCTGTGTTGACTATATTCTTTTCAAGTTGATAAACTTTGTCTTCATTATCTGATGTTCTGACTTCTATTTGATCTAGTCTATTTGTAATATTCTTGTTTGAGTTTTTAATTTGGTTTATAGTTTCCTGCATTTCTAGGATTACTGTTTGATTTTTTTTTAAGATCTCTATCTCCTGGTAAAGCTCGTTCTTTGCCATTTGAATTTGTTTGTTTAATTCGTTTTCAAAATATACTTTCATTGCTTGGACTTGCTGTCTCATGTCTTCTCTAATATTCCTTTCCATCTGAGTTAGGTATGCCTTGAGTTCTTTCCCTATCCATGTTTCTGATGCTTCTAGGTCCTCCTGTAGATTTCAGTTGTCCTGCATTGTTTGTATCCTTTTTCCCTTGTTTTTTCATGTTGTTCACGTTACTTTCCATTTCTATTTGATTGCTGTGTTTCTGCTCTCTTCTATAGATTTGTTTTGGTTTTGTATATCTCTGTTGTCTCTCCTTTGTGTTGGTAGACTATGCCTGCTAAAGTGGATTCCGCTGGGAAGGAATTCCGACGGCCGAGCTCCAGTGACATCACCTCTCTGCTATGGCGAGCCCCAGGCTCCTTCCCGGGGTGTCCGAATGGGGGGGTGGGACTGGACTGTCTCTGGTTGGTTTCAGCTCCCGGTCGTCGGCGGGCGGGCGATCTCTAGCCGCCCAGTCGTGAGGTTGGTTGCCAGCAGGCGGGCGGTCTCCAGCCACCCAGTTGCGCAGGCAGCGGGCGGGCGATTGGTCGCCGGCGGGCGTGGGGTCTCCAGCCGCCCAGTCGCACGGGCAGTGGGCCGGCTGTCGCCGGTGGGCGGGCGATCTTTAGCCGCCCAGTCGTGAGGGCCTGGCCTCTAGTCCCCTGGTTTCTCCTGCTAGTCCTGGTTTCTCCTGCTAGACCAGTCTTCCCCTGAGTGATGCCCCTCGGCAGTTCAAACTGTACTCTGGGCCTGCCGTTTGCTGGGTGTGGAGGGTGGCTATTGGAACCCCGGCACTCTATTGTTTTGATTTTTTTCCACTTGCCCCTCCCCAGCACTGGCAAGACAGGTTTCGTTTTTGCCGCTGATGGGAGGGGGAGTTGGAGGTCAGGTGTCTCTAGCTTTCCCCATGTCTTTATGCAGGCTCGTTCTGATAATTCCTCCTCTGGAAAGTCTAGGAGAGATTTTATGCGAATTCCCCGCTGTATGGGAGATCGACTGAGTAACACACACCTGTTTTATTGTTGCAATCTGTTGGAGACTCATGGTGGTTACGTCAGCTCTCCAAGATGGTGGCTGCTGGCTTCGTTGGTGGAGTTTCCGTTGTGGGGGATAGAACTGGACCACTTCCTTCCCCGTCTGTAATCCCGAACTCAGCCCGGGGCTCAGTGAGGGCACAGCCGGCAGGATTCCACAGAATCCTTAGCAATGTTTCTCTCTGCTTGCTGGTCGCTTCTCGGCGGCGCCCTGCCGTCTGTAGCCACGGGGCGGGCCGCGTGGATCAGTCAGCCTGGATCTCCAGTCGCACAGTTGGTTAGTGTTTGAGACTCAATTACCGGACCTCGGTGCTGGAAATCCTTCCTGTAGGTTTTGGTGTACCCCAATTTTGCTGTAAATTCCTAACAAGATAGATTTTTGTCGTTCTAACTCGTTATTCACCTGCGCAGTGACGTGGTACACAGGGTGTGATGCACTCTATTAGCGGCCATCTTGGAGTCCTCCTGTTTTAAAAGTTCCTATCTGTTAGTCCTGGTTTTAGGGATTTCCCTCTTGTTGTCTGTCTGTTTTTTGTTTTTATCTGTCACTGGCCCTTTAAGACATTGGCAATGCTACATTGATCACACTGGTAGTCTCTTGGGAAAAATCATGACTGAAAGGGTCACGTGTGTGTCTAAGACTATGATTAGATAAAAATGTAAAGATGTCTAGCCATTGAATGTTATTCTGAATTATTATAAAGCCTTGCAGTTGGAATTGGCTTGCCAGAGGAACGAGTTTAAGAGGAACGAGTTTATATTATATATGTGCAGGTATTTCTGAAGTTGCATTATAGGGAATACAAACATCTAGGAACTAAATTGATAGTGAAAGAAAGGGCACTTTTTCTGGTGTGCAAGGATAGAAAGGCACAAGAAGAAAAAGTTAAATCCATTTCAACCCAGGCTGGCAGGCCTGGCACTGCTTCTCAACCCAGCCCCAGGCAATCACAGACCATCCTGCTGTGGATCAGGAACACCATCCCTGGTGAGGAAGAAAAATTCTAGAAAAGCTCCTGGGCTATAGAGGAATGGGCAAAGGGGACTTGGCCTCTGCCCTGCCTTCCAACGTCCTTGTCCATGGTGGGTGGGGGCTGCCAGCCAAAAAGGATGTGGTAGTGGGTATCAGCACCACTATATTATGACCTGGGAGGAGGAATGGTCTCTTCTTTTAAGATGTGATAGGACACCCCATTTGGCCAAGGGAACACCCATTATGGGGGCAGAATAATTCTTGCTATGACAGTATTCTATCAACCTAAATGCATGGGGAGACTGACAGGATGAAAAACTGCACAGGAGGACTGTCAGGCTAAATGACTGCATAAGTGTGTGTGTGTGTGTGTGTGTGTGTGTGTGTGTGTGTGTGTGTTTGTGTTGGGGGACTCAGGTATGGCTCAAAAACAGAGTTAGAGTAGAGAAAAAAATCTGCAACCTCTTCAGCTCTGGAAAAATCAGATGTTACAAAAATAAGCTGAGTAACTGTAGAATCCTAAGGCCTGGCTCAACAAAAGCTGAAGGTCCAGGACTGCTTAGGCTAAGTTCAGCTATGCAACAAGCAGCAGAGGCCATGCCTGCATAGAGATAGTCACCTGTCTGGACTCAGCATCTAGGATGAAGCCCCCCTGGCCCTGAGTGTAACCAGGGGCCAGGGTAATGGTGATGTTGTGGTGTAAACTAATCTATAAAATCAGTAAGAGTGTAAGTTATAGGTTATTGATTGGTAAAACATAGATTATAGATATAAGATTTTGATAAGATAAGACAATTATAAAGCAAGAACTGTCATAGACGGGCTTAAGACTCCATTTTGCTATTCTTTCTATAAAAAACTGTTACACGATCCATTTCTGAGAAACAGAAACGAAAGCTGTCTTCTTATAAAAAATTGTTTTTCTGTACTTTGTATCCCATAGAATGTGCCCAACTCAGGATATGGTGGTGGTCGTGGTGAGCTGTGTCCTGGGTTTGAGTACTTTTATGGTTCTACACGACTTTGAAGTAGATTATTTCCCAGCTCAGCTGAAACTCAGGATACGGTGGTCTAACATTTGTTCGGACTTGAGATGTGGTTAAGCTGTTTTTTTTTTTTTTAGCTTCTGTAACTGGCTTGCTTACATGATGTTGAGAAAAGCCCCTGAATTGTTGTTTTCATCCTTAAATTACCAAGACACAGGCCAGGAAATTGCTGTTCTCCCACAAAGTATCAGTCTCTATGGGTGGGTGACAGACCCTGGCCACATAAATAAAGCTCTCTTTTGTTTGAATTCGGACTTAGAGTGTTTTCTGAGGCAGCTCCCCATGACAGTGAGAGGCAAGTCCTCCCATACTTGCTCCTCTGTCTTGTGTCTGCTCCTCTGAGCTGCTGAGTTTTTGCCTGTCAGAAAAAACTTCTGGGTGGAGCCCTGAGTGTTGTCCACAGAGTTGAGCAGTGAAAGGGCCTCCTGGAGTCCCCATTTATGCAGGCACACCTGTCTTTTTGTCCTGTTGGTTTCTGAACAGAGACTTTCCTAAGAATCTCTGTATGGTCAATGTGACCTTAACTGGACAGGGAGCCCCAGACATACAAAAAAACTTCAGTGGGCAAACGGGGCAATTGACATAAACCCCTTGCAGCTAGTTGATATTGCTTTTCAGGTGTGCAGTGCCTGGGAGGAACAAAAACTAAAGCCAACTCCAACAAACTTGGATCTTCAAGGAAGCCTAAAGAAAAGAATGGAAAGGGCTCCTTCCATTGAAAATCAATATGCCTACTGAGAAAAAAAAAGGTAAGAGAGTCTGCTGGTATAATTGAAAATGAATAACTCATGTAAAGTTGATGCATTGTGATAACGAGAAGAGTGATAAGTCAGGCTCCAAACCCTTGAATGCAAACTGGGAGAAGAAAGATGATTAACTTTATATGTCATATTGTCCAATCCCTCTCCTGGGAAGAGATTTGTTACGTATATTAGATAGTCAGATAATGTTCTCCCTGCAAAAGTGATACCAGTTTTGAAAATCAGGATAAGTTCCTTGTTCCCCAGGTGTTGAAGATTAAACATCCCAAAAAATGCCAAGGCAAGAGCAGAAAGCAAAGTTTATTTAAGAAACAGAAGAGATCTTCCTGTGGAGGTAGGCCTGGAGCTGTGGTGAGCAGGCTCAGAGGGGATGAGAGGGCCTGACTTTCTCCAGCAAGTCATACTTTAACCATTAATTCTTTAGGAAACCTCCCCAAAACTCCTTCATTGGACAAAGCCTTCAATTATACACTCTATAACACTGTCTACCTCTTTCATGTTACATACAACAATGAAGTTTTCATTTGTGTGAATATTCTGAGTACATACTCTCTACTGGTCCACAGGCTTCCTGAGAAGACAGAGTATGTGCAATTTTGATCAAAGTGTTTTTGGAATCTACTTTGTACCCACTGTATATTAAATGCATGGTAAATCCATGTTGAATAAAGTTAATAAATGAATAAAAAAAGAAAAGAAACATAAGAGAGAGGGTGGGGTGGTGAGGGCAAGAGGAGGGGAGAGAGAGAGAGAGAGAGAGAGAGAGAGAGAGAGAGAGAGAGAGAGAGAGAGTTAGTTCTGTGGAGAGAAGGGGGTCCAGAGCTGGTGCCTGAGGGAATGGGGGTGTCTTGTTCCTTTATAGATTTTAGGTTTTCTTTCTTCTCTTGCCCCCTCCTCCCATTGTGCCTGTGTGACCAAAAGGTGACCAAAAGACAGGAAGTGTGTGATTGCTACAGGGTGTGATTGCTTGTGTTGGAAAGTACCATTCTTCCCCTGGAAGCTGTTAGCATCCTGGTGAGGGGTGATGGGAGGTGCTATCTACCCATTTCTTTTTCTTTGATAATTAGCTACCTATCCTTTGCCCTATCTCAAAGGTAACAACTCTTGTTGCAAGTGCCACCAGAAAACATGCTCTGATTCCAGCTTTCACTTGCCACCCAGGAAAAGGAAGCTGAGACTGTTCTGTTAGAGGTCTGCTAAAAAGTGAGTAAGGCTGTGTGGGCTAAGGGACCCTGGAAAGAATGATCAGGTTTTCCCAGCCAGACTTTTGCTTAAGGAGGAGGTAACTTGTCCCAAGAAGAAACAATATGCCTCCCTTACCTTAAAATAGAGGCATCGCTAGTGATCCAGCGTCTTTTGGATACATTTTTAAAAAACAGATTGAGTTAGCTTTACCAGTTCCCCTACAGTATTCCAATCCTGCCTGTGTAAAATACACATGCACGTGCACACCCCCCCCACCTCCAACAACAATGACATATACCTCCAACAACAAAATAACCCCATCACATTATGCGTAATGATTTGTTCAAAGCCTGAGAGCTATACATAATGTTGTTTAGTATATTTAGCTCTGTTTTAGTCAGAATTTTTGTTACTGTGACCAAAAGACCTGACAAGAACAATTAGTGGAGGAAAAGTTTATTTCAGGGTTATGGTTTCAGAGGTCTCAGTCTATAGATAGCTGGCTCCATTCCTCAGGTCATGAGATGAACCAGCTCATCATGATGGAATAGTGTGGAGGAAGAAAGCAGGTGGGAACTGGCACCAGGAAGGAGAGAGTGAGGGGGAGAGAGTGAGAGTTCCCTGTGTTCAACAAGAACAAAATAAAAACCCCAAAGGCATGCCCCCAGGGACCCACCTCCTCTAGTCACACCCTACCTGCCTACAGTTACCAGTTAATCCCTATCACAGGACTAATTCACAGATTGGGTTAAAGCTTTCATAACCCAGTCATTTTACCTCCAAATCTTCTTGAATTGTCTCACACATTAGATTTTGGAGGACATCCCACATTTAAACCATAATAAACCCATAGTACCAAATCCTTATAACCTGCTGACTACAGTGTCAGGTAACCATGGCTCGTTTAATAATGCCAGATTTAAAGGATGTATTCTTTTGCATCCCACTGGAAAGAAATTCCCAATTACTGTTTTCTTTTGAAAGATAGGACCTCAGTACCACCAAATTAACCACCCAGTTTATTGGACAGTTTTACATCAGGGACTTAAAAACCTCACTTACTCTGTTTAATGAGAATCTAGCAAAAGACCGGTGAAGGTTACAGATAGATCCAGAAATTCTTTTGGAATATGTGGATAATCTACTTATGGCCTGCCTTGACTATGAACACTGCATTTCAATCACTATTGCTGTACTAAACCACCCTGCCTCATGTGGATATTAGGTGTCCATTAAAAAGGCTAAGTTTTGTAAATAAGTCACCTATCTGGGATTCCAGATTAGCCAACAAACCCAAAGTTTGATGTCATATCCAAAGCAGCCTATTTTTATTTATTTGTTCCAGTTTAGTTATACATGACAGCAGAATACATTTTGACTCATTGTATATAAATGGAGCAACTTTTCATTTCTCTGGTTATACATGATGTAAAGTCACACCATCCGTGTAATCATACATGTACATAGGGTAATAATGTCTATCTCATTCCACCATCTTTCCCACTCCCATCGATCTCCCTTCCCTTCATTCCCCTCTTCCCAAACCAAAGTTCCTTCATTTTTCCTTGTCCCCGCTTTCCATCCTCTCATGGATCAGCATTCACATATCAGAAAACATTTGGCCTTTGGTTTTTTGGAATTGGCTTACTTCATTTATCATGGTATCCTCTAACTCCATCCATTTACCTGAAAATGCCATAATTTCATTCTTCTTTAAGGCTGAATAATATTTCATTGTGTAACCATAGTTTCTTTATCCATTCATCTGTTGAAGGGAATCTAGATATATAGGTTGGTTCCACACTTAAGCTACTGTGAATTGAGCTGTTATAAACCTTGATGTGGCTGTGTCAGTATAGTATGCTGATTTTAAGTCCTTTGGATATAAACTGAGGAGTGGGATAGCTGGGTCAAATGGTGGTTCCATTCCAAGTTTTCTGAGGAATCTCCATACTGCTTTCCAGAGTGGTTGTACCAATTTGCAGTCCCACCAGCCATGTATGAGTGTACCTTTTCCCCTACATCCTCACCAACACTTATTATTGCTTGTATTCTTGATAATTGCCATTCTGATTGGAGTGAGATAAAATATCAGTGAGTTTTGATTGGCATTTCTCTGATTGTTAGAGATGATGAACATTTTTTTCATATATTTGTTGATTGATTCTATTTCTTCTACTGTGAAGTGTTCAGTTCCTTAGTCCATTTATTGATTTGGCTATTTGTTTTTTTTTTTTTTTTTGGTGTTAGGTTTTTTAAGTTCTTTATATATCCTGGATATCAGTGCTGTATCTGAGGCGTGTGTGTTGAAGATTTTCTCCCATTCCAAAGCAGACTATCTTGAACCTTAGAGAAGCCAGGAACCAGAGACAGTTATATGGGTTCCCGAGAATGTCAAGATTTTGCCATATTTGGGTACCTAATAGTTAACCGCCATATAAGACCTTAAAAAGAGCAGGAATTAAATCTTTCACTTGGACCCCAGAATATCAAACTACCTTTGAGAAGTTAAAACAAAGTCTCATTACAATCTCTGCCCTAGGTGCCTGATTTACAAAAGGAATTTAGATAAAGTACAGCTCACAGAACTCTTTTATGGACATTGGGAGACATACTGTGACTAACAGCCTATTTGTCAAAATAGCTTGACCATACAGCAAAAGGATGACTAATGGCTGACTGCTGGGAGGATGGAGAGCTACCAGGCCATCCTATCAGGAAATTCAAATGTCAACCAGTACAAAAACAATGCCTCCCATCTCAACACCTAGTTCCATCTTAAACCCAGCAACCCTGTTGCTAGCAAATGATAATGAACCAATACAACATGACTCAGAGATCTTGTAGATAGATGCTAGCAGGTTGGATTTGCGAGATCAAACTATCACTGAGCTAGACTGGGACCTCTTTACCAATGGGAGAAATTTCATGGGCAATGGTCAACAGGTAGCTGGATAGCTATGGTCACAGAACAATAGGTGTTAGAAACAGAAGCTTTTCTGCTGAAAACATCAGCCCAGAAAGCTAAACTAATTGCTCTGACAAGAGCCCTCAGATTGTCCAAAAGAAAGAAGGTAAACATTTATATTGACTCAACATATGCTTTAATGATGGTACATGCATATGGAACTATCTGGAAAGAAAGATGACACCTCACTGCTGAAAACAAAGACATTAAACATGCCCTTGAAATCCTGATGCTAATACAGACTATGGCTGAGCCAAAATAAGTGGCAATCAAATACACTGACCTTGACATCAGAAGGTTGATAATTATGTGGCCAAGAGAAATTAAGCCACTGATAGTGCAGCCAAAAGGGCCAGAAAGGAAAAACTGATTTTTAAACATTTTTTTTAGTGCATTACAGTTATACATAATAATGGGATTCATTTTGACATAATTATACAAGGATGAAATATAATTTGTTCTAATTCCATCCCCTGTGATTCTCCTTTTCCTCCTTTCTCCCCCTGTTCAATTTCCTCTATTTTTCTAGTCTTTGTTCTATTTATTTATAGTTTTTTAAAAAAATTAGTTCATTATAGATACACTTAAAGATGAAATTCATTGCAGCATATTTACGTATGTACATAGGATAATTTGGTTAGTTTTGTTCCATTCTTCTCTTTTCTCATTCCACCTCCCCATCCATCCCCTTCCTCTATTTCACTGATTTCTCAGTGAAGATTCATGGAATCTCCTCCCTCTTCCCCTCCTTTTGTTCTAGTTTCTGCATATGTGAGAAAACATTCAAACCTGGACTTTCTAGGTCTGGCTTATTTCATTTAGCCAGGCCCAGTTCAATCCATTTGCCAGCAAATGCCATAACTTCATTCTTCTTTGTGACTGAGTAAAACTGCATTGGGTATATATGCTACATTGTCTTTATCCATTTGTCCATTGATGGGTACCTGGGCTAGTTCCATAACTTGGTTATTGTGAATGTGTTGCTATAAATACTGATGTGGCTGTATTCCTATAAAATACTGAAGTGGAATAGCTGGGTCATATGGTGTTTCCATTCCTAGAGTTTTGAGGAATTTCCTTACTGCTTTCCAGAGTGGTTATACTAATTTGCAGTCCCACCAGCCATGTATGAGTGTACCTTTCCCCCACATCCTCGCCAACACTTATTATTGCTTGTATTCTTGATAATTGCCATTCTGACTGAAGTGAGATGAAATCTCAATGTAGTTTTGATTTGCATTTCCCTGGTTGCTAGAGATGTTGAATATTTTTTTTTCATATATTTGTTGGCCATTTGTATTTCTTCTTTTGATAAGTGTCTGTTTAGTTCTTCTGCCCATTTTTTAATTGGGTTTTATTATTTTTTTTGGTGATAAGTCTTTTGAGCTCTTTATATATTCTGAATATTAATCTCCTATTTTTAAGAGTGGGTAGAAAAGATCTCCCAAGGGGTGAAAAAAGAGAGGAGAGGGAATTTCATAAAAATAGAGGAAAGATCAGTAGAGTTTGATGAAGGGGACAGAGGAGGAAGAAGGGACTGGGAAAAGGAAGAACACTGGAGTGAATCTGACTGAAATTTTGTTTGTGCACGCATGGATGTGCACTGTGGGTCATGGCATTTGGTGTATCCACAGGAACCTAGTTAGAAAAAGCAAAAGCAAACTGTAAATGAATTGAAGATTGGTGGAGTTGAAGGAGGGGAGAGACGCAGGAGGAGCTGCTGGGGACTGAATCAGAGCAGTTCATTCCCATGTTTTTGGAATTATGTCGAGGTGTATCTTGGTGCTGTATCATAATTAAAGAGAATTTAAAAAAGTAAAAATTTGGTACCTTTTTGCTCTGTCAGTGGGAGCATAAATCTGGTCCACATTTTCTGGAGAATATTTTGGCATCATGTATACATGCCTTGACATAGGCATAACATTTCTAGGAACTTATTTTAGGTAAATAGAGCACTAAAAGTTTATGGCAAAAGACTATGAGAAACAATTAATAATCATCAAATACTCAAGCTAATCATGAAATAATGTTAGCAGATTGGCATCCCCACACATGGTATACTAAGCAAACATAGAAACATCATATGTAAAATGTTATTTCATAACATGAAAAATATTTGTGATCTGCTATAATGGGAGGGAGAAAAAAGAACTGGCAAGATCCATTATGATTGGATGGCAGACATATGAGTAATTTTTATATCCTTCTGTATATGTGGTGGCTGTTAGCCCGTGACCAGCACTGGCTTCATGAATGAAGGTTCGAGTGGTGAGAAACCTCTAGGGAGTTTTGAATTAAAGAGACAAGACTCTAATTACTTTTAAACCAGCTCTAGGATGGATCCTCCTAGCTCCAGCCTCCAGCCACCTATTGTGAAGAGGCAACACGCCAGGGAGTGGACTTTTATTGGGGAACAGTAAATTCTGGGGAAAATACCATCCAATGAAGATTAAGGGGGGCAGCATCCCCAAGGTCAGGAGTAATGATTGGGTCTTTGGGGTAGTGGCCAGACATGCCTCTGCACGGAGAAGACCTTGGACCTGAGAAGGGTGGGGAAAGCTCTGGACACAGGATGTGCCCAGCCAGGGAGGAAACTCGAATCATGTGCGAGGATGGCCTCCCACAGTGGCTACCTCACCAGATAGCCCAGTCGTTCCCACCTTCTGGCATTCATTCTTTTTTTCCATCATTGCCACACAGCATCAAGGATAGAAAGTGAGTCAAAGGAATATGGCAGAAGGGATAGGATGTCACTTCTGATGGTAGAACATAAAAGGCATTGTAGCTTATACCACATTCTCTTGGATCACTAACTCTGGAGGGAATAAGAAGCTCTGTGGAAAGCAACTTAGATCTTCTGCCAACAGTCAGTGAGGAACTGAGGCCTCCGACCAACAGCCATGTGAATGAACCATCTTTGCAGAGGGTGTTCCAGACTCATTGAAGATTTCAGATGAGCACAGCTCTGTCCCACATCTTAACCACTACTTTATGAGATCCATGGAGCCAAAACATCCCAGCTAGGCCACTCTCAGATTCCTGACTCAGAAACTGTGTTTAAGTTGTTAAATTTTAGGGTACTTATTACATAGATAGTCATATTTTCTAAATATCCATGGATTACATGTACTGTTTTTAAAATTAAAGAAATAATATGACAATTAAAGATGCCTTATTTTATTTAGAGACAGAGTCTCACTGAGTTGCTTAGCATCTCACTTTTACTGAGGCCGGCTTTGAACTCGTGATCCTCTTGCCTCAGCATTCTGAGCTGCTGGGATTACAGGCATATGCCACTGCATCTGGCTCTTCCCATTATTATTTTTTAAAATTTGCATTGTTCTTTTTAGACATACATATACATGACAATAGAGTGTATTTTGACATACATACATATATACATACATGTATACATACATAGAGTATATCTTCCCATTCTTGTGGTTGTACATGATATGGAATTACACTGGTGATGTAGTCAATATGAACATAGGAAAGTTATGTTTGATTCATTCTACCGTCTTTCGTATTCTCATCCCCCTCCCTTCCCTTCATTACCCTTTCCTTAATTGAATGACCTTCTATTTTTTCTCTTCCCGCTCTTATTGTGTGTTAGTATCCATATACAGACAGAACATTTGGCTGTTTTTTTTTTTTTTTTGGGACTAGCTTCTTTCACTTAGCATAATAGTATCCAGTTCCATCCATTTACTGCTAAATGCCATAATTTTATTCTTTTTTATGGCTGAGTAATATTCAATTGTGTATATATACCACAGTTTCTTCATTTATTAATCTGTTGAAGGACATCTAGGTTGGTTCCATAGCTTGATTATTGTGAATTGAGCTGCTGTAAACATTGATGTGCCTGTATCACTGTAGTATGCTGATTTTAAGTTCTTTGGGTATATGCCAAGGAGTGGGATAACTGGATCAAATGGTGGTTCCAATCCAAGTTTTCTGAGGAATCTCCATACTGCTTTCCAGAGTAGTTGTACCAATTTTCAGTCCTACCAGCAAAGTATGAGTGTACCTTTATCCTCACAAACTTGCCAACATTTATTGTTATTTGTATTCTTGATAATTGCCATTCTGATGGTAGTGAGATAAAATCTCAGTGTAGTTTTGATTTGCATTTCTCTAATTGCTAGAGATGTTGAACATTTTTCATATATTTGATGATTGCTTGTATTTCTTTTTCTGTGAAGTCTGTTCAGTTCCTTAGCCCACTTATTGATTTGGTTATTTGTTTTTTTTTGGTGTTAGGTTTTTTGAGTTCTTTATATATCCTGGACATTAATGCTCTGAGGTGCAGGTGGCAAAGATTTTCTCCCATTCTGTAAGCTCTCTCTTCACACTCTCGATTGTTTCCTTTGCTGTGAAGAAGCTTTCTAGTTTTATACCATCCCATTTGTTGATTTTTTTTGTCCCCTTCACCTCCTTTATAGTTCTCAAAACACCAGAGGGAGAAGGGGTTTGGGTTTCCCTGGCTCTGCTTAAAAACATCATGGCTTTCTGTTCCATATGGAAGGAGGTGGACATGGAGGACGACTTCTGTGAAGTCCCTGGGCTCTTGCGGCATGGACAAGGCTGGGGTGTGAGGGGACACCTTCACATGCTGTGAAGTCTCTGGCTGGCATTAACCCTAGAAGGACGGTGCGCTACCTCCTTCCACCAGCAGGAGGCGACTATTGCCTCTCGCTCTCCCCCCTTCCTCCCCCTCCTCCAACCCCCCTCCTCCTCCCCCCCTCCTCCCCCCTCCTACCCCCGCCCCCAGAGGTGCTGGCGGGGTAGGAAGGGGGAGCCATGTGTTGCCAGCACAAAATAGTGTGGGATTTCCGTGGCTGAGGCAAGATCGTGGAGGCCAGGAGCTGTGGACAGAGAGGATTATCTGCCTCCGCGGTGAGTCCGGTGCAGCCTTGAGGAGTTTGGGATCCTGAGCTTCATTGAGAGAAGACTGGGGGAGGGGAGGTTATGCAGCCCGAGGAATGATGTGAGACATGCTTTGGAGAGCTACCTCACCAGACCAGTTTGATATAAGTGAGGGCTGAAATCTTCATTCTGTCTTGGTAATTCTGCACAGCCCCCCCCCTTTTTTTTTATAGCTTTATATTATATAGCTTTTTGTAGAATTAAGAAATCCAGCTGGGCACAGTGGTGCATGCTTATAATTTCAGTGACTTGAGAGGCTGAGGCAGGAGGATTGCAAATTCAAAGCCACCTTCAGCAATTTAGGGAGGTGCTAATCAACTTAGCAAGACCCTGTCTCAAAAAATAAGGGCTGGGATGTGCTCAGGGGTAAAGCACCTCTGGGTTCAATCTCCAGTACAAAAACAAAAATCTCAAAATACAAAAAATCCCAATCCAACTGCCTTTTCACCCTGTATTTTTTTGAGCAGAAGTCATTTGCTAGATACTAATTAATTATTATGTATAGATTGTTTCATTTATCTTTGCACACCCTCCTCCCCAAAGTAGATAGTATGTTTTTTTTAAAATATCTTACAGATGAGGAACACAGACATAGAGAGTTTAAATAAAATTTTACCTAGTTGTATCTATGGTGACACTAGTATCAAAGATAATGATTAATGAATTGATTGTGGCCTACTTCAATACCTCATTATGAATAAAGGAAAGCTGATATGCGCACTCGCACACACACACACACACACACACACACACACACACACAATGACACAATGGAGTTTTATTCTGCCATAAAGAAAAATGAAATTATTTCATTTGGAGGAAAATGAATGGATCTAAAGACCATCATGTTAAGTGAAATAAGTCAAACTCAGGAGGTCAAGGGTCTGTTTTCTCTCATATGTGGAAGACAGAGAGGAAAAAGGAAAAAAAAGATGGGAGCCGACCTCATGAAAATCAAAGATCAATCAGTAGAGGAAAGGGATCAAGGGGTGGGGGAAAATGCTGGGGGGGTGATTGGCCAAATTTTATTGTTATATTGTGTGCATGTAAGATTATGTAATAATAAATCCCATCATTATATAAAAAAGAATTATAGTTTAATAAATGCTGTAAGTATACAAAATAATTAAGAATTATATTTTAATAAATGCTAAATGGGGAAGTAGTATATTTATCTTAATATCCCAGCCATACTGATTCAATGATATGCTGCTCTATTTTATGCATGCTCTGTCCTTTTGTCCCAAATGACTGCATGACTTCAATGTACCTTAAATGCTTTGTCATAGTTGCTGGAAATCTTATTGCTCTGCTTCTATTTAGGTTCCTATTTATCCACTGTAGAAACCTTATAATAATTTCCAGCAAAGACCAGCTCTTCCTCCTGTGTGTACCACATACATAGAATATAGTCTAGTATTGTGCCTTTCCCACTGTGTTGAACTTACCTCTTTACATGCCTGTTACTAAACCTTACACTTTCACGGTAGAAATCTTTTGTGTTTCTCCCCCTATCCCCTGATAGTGTTTGGTGCATGATAAAGCCTTAGTAAATAAAAACCAATGAGGGAAAATGGAAACACAGCAACTAGTGGTGAACAGAAAAGTGAGTATAGCTGAAACTCATATTGACAGATAATTGTGATGTTTCATTTAATATAATAGTTAATCTAGATTTTAAAAGTTTTTACTTTCAGAATATTTAGGAAATTCAACTTAGTTGCTTGTTAGAATTTTTGTTGAAGCATATTATGAAGGACATTGGGATTTATAATGAGCATAGTAAATCAGAATTTAGAATTTTTATTTAACTATGGAAGAAAGCTCTAATTTTTTATTTTTAAATTACAGAAATAATACATTCTAAAAGATTCAAGTGATAAAGAAATATGTAATGCAAAGTGTGAAACCCTCTTTGTGTGCCTTTTTCTGTTCCTGGTTTCCTTCTGCAAAGTCAATCACTGTCAATAATTTTATATGTATCTTTTTAGACACCTTTTAATTCATATTTTTGTGTAAATGTGTGTATCTGCTTATGTGTACGTTCTTTGATAAAGTAAAATGTATACCATATGTAAATTTTTACTCTTAAATATTTATAAGGTTTGAAATACTTTGTCCATATATTTGTATATACTTCTCTTTCTTATGTATAATTCATCCTTTTTATCATCTAAATAGTTGTCCAATATGTGAATATATGGCAATTTATTTAAGCACTGCCTTCATTGATAATATCATTTTTCTAATTTTGTTTTGTGTGCTGGGCATTGACCCTCAGCCTCATGTATGCTAGGTGAGGTCTCTACTCTTGAGTTGTATCCCCCCCTCCAGAATTCCTAATTTTAAAATACTTAGTAAATCATTAAACATCTTTTATGTATTGTTATACTTAAATGAAAAATTTAAAGGACATATTCCCTAGAAATAGAATTGCTAGGTAAAAAGTGACACATTTTAGTTTTTGATAGTTTCTTGCTACATTATCTTCTGCTTAATTTATATGCCAATGTAAGTCCTCAGAATGTTTGTTTCTCTATTTACTTTGCCAACACATTACTTTAAAATTATATAGTAAATATATTGGGTGAAAAATATTACTTATGCATTTCTTTTATTATATTGAAGTTGTGATCTTTTCATATTTTTTATTTACAATCTGGTTTTCCTGTGAATTAGCCTGTGTATTTTTTGGTTTCACTTTTCTTTTTTAAAAATTTTTTAATTGTTTTTTTTTAAAAAACAAATGACAGCAGAATGCATTACAATTCTTATTACACATATACAGCACAATTTTTCATATCTCTGGTTGTATATAAAGTATGTTCATACCAATTCATGTCTTCATACATGTACTTTGGATAATGATGTCCATCACACTCCACCATCCTTGCTAACCCCCTGCCCCCTCCCTTGGGTTCACTTTTCTGTTGCATTTGTAGCATCTTTTGGTGTACTTTAGATATTAATCTTTTTCCAGTTAAACACGTTGTCCTAAAGCACCACTTGTCTTTTGGCCTTGTGTTCTCATCTGTCAATAAGAAACTTAATTTTCATGTAGTCAAATTTGTCAGTTTTTCTATTGGAAGTCTGGGAATTTGTTAAACTTAGAATTGTCTTCCAACTCCATGATTATACATATATTTTATTGAATACTTCTGTAATTTCGTAAATATAATGAGGTTTCAATTCATCCAGAATTTATTTTTGTATATTATGTGAGGTCAAGATTTAAATATATTTGTTTCTTCTAAATAATTTCTCACCTTCTTTCCCTCTTTCTTTCTTTGGTACTGGGGATTAAATCCAGGGACACTCTGCTACTGAGCCACATCATCCACCCCTTTTATAAATTTTGTTCTGAGAGAGGATCTAAATTGCCCAGCAGACTGGTCTTGAATTTGAGATTCTCCTGACTCAGCCTCCCGAGTCACTGGTATTAGAGACTTTCACACTATTTCTTTTTATTTCCTTCCCTCCCCCTCTCCCTCTCTGCAGGAAAAACAGACTGTAAGTAAGTGACTCAAAGCCAGTTCTTGTTTGTCCAATGTTACTGTTCCTGCAGGGAGCTGGGGAGGAGCCCTGGGTCCTGGCTGGTCACAGCCTCTGAAAGTGCTAAAGCCCACAGAGACAGGCAGACTCACCCTACCTGCTCTCTGGGAAACCCTGCGACTAACACTATTTCTTAAACAATTCTTTTTTTTTTTATTAGTTGTTCATGACAATACAGTGATCTTGAAATATCATACATTTGAATCAAATGGGGTATAATTTCTCATTTTTCCAAGTGTCTTAAGCAATTCTTTTGAGTATATTGATATAAAATTCCCATGAGTATATTGATATATTTCTGAACTCTATTTTATTCTGCTGTTCTATTTTTGTATTTAACAATGTCATACTATTTTTCCTCATAATTTATTATGAAATCTCTTACTGTAAATTCTGTTCTTTGTTCTTTTCCTTCCCTTTTCTGCCTTTTCCAGCTCTTCTAGTTGGTGAGTTCTAGTTTCATTGACTATTTATAAAAGTTGGTTAATTCTTTTTCAAGTGTGACTTTTTTTGATTTTTTTCTGGTTTACATTTTTTGGTCTTTAATCATTTAAAACATCACTTGCTTTACAGTAATTTTCATATTCTTCTATTTTCTCTCATTTACCCATGTGGATTATCCATTTAGGACTGGTTGAATTGGCATGTGTTTTCAAAATTTTTAGTGTCCTACTGGGAAATCTTTTTCTATTTGTTTTGCATGAGTATTTCTGTGCTTTTTTTTTTTTTTTTTTTTTTTTTTGCGGGGTGTTATTATCTGATTTAGATAAATTTTTAAATTAAATTATTGGCTAGGAGAATTCTTCTCATCATAGGTCATACAAGTTTGTACTCAAACCTGTAGACAGTGGCCTGGGATTTTCTCCTCACTTTTTTTTTTAAGTTTTGACTCTTTAAAAAAATTTTTTTTGTAGTTGTAGATAGACAGAATACCTTTATTTTATTTGTTTATTTTTATGTGGTGCTGAGGGTCGAACCCAGTGATTCACATGTGTAAGGCAAGTGCTCTGCCACTGAGCTACAGCCCCAGCCCTCCCCTCAAATTTTTTTATCATGAGTATTTTCAAACAGAAGTTGAATGAATGGTATAATTAATGTTCATATAACCATCATTTATGTTTAACAATTGTGAACATTTGAATATATATATCTCTCTATATAGTACCTGCTGGATGATTTGAGAATAAGTTTTATATATAACATTTTACCTCTAAATACTTAAGTACTCATATTTTAAAACTGTCATTCCACCACAAAAATCCTAATACCATTACCACTCTTAAGCTTAACAATCATTTTCTAATATTTTGTGCTTCCTTGTCTGTACTAAAAATTGCCTCAGTTGTCCTCAACATTTTCATCATAACTGTTCTGTACAACCAGGATTTTGTCAAGTTTTACTTACTGATTTAAAAAATGTATATTTAGGGCTGGGGATATGGCTCAAGCGGCAGTGCGCTCGTCTTGCATGTGTGGGGCGCTGGGTTTGATCCTCAGCACCACATAAAAATAAAATAAAGATGTTGTGTCCACCGACAACTAAAAAATAAATATTAAAACTTTCTCTCTCTCTTAAAAATGTATATTTAATTGACAACACTTTTATGTGGAAGAATATGATGCTTCAATACACATGTACAACATGCAATAATTGGATCATTGTAATTGGCATATCTATCTCCTGAAACATTTATCATTTCCTTGTTCTGGGAACATTCAAAATTCCCTTTACTAGCTATTTGGAAGCACTTCATGAATTGTGATCAACCCTAGTCATCCTACTGTGCTATAGAACCTGAGAAGTTATTCCTTCTATCCTTGTATCCTGAACTCCTTAACCATCATCTCTCCATCCCTCTTACCTTCACATATTTCCAAGACTCTGGAAACTACTATTATACCTCTATTTCTAGGAGACCAACTTTTTAGCTACTACATATAAGCAAGAGGTTGCAGTCTATGTCTTTCTGTGTATGACTTATGTTACTCAATGCAGTGTCCTCCAGTTCCATCCATGTTGCTGAAAATTATTGATTTTCATTCTTTTATATGGCTGAATAATATTTCCTTGTGTATTTAAGCACATTTTAAAAAATCCATTCATCCATTGTTGAACACCTCAGTTGGTTCCATATCATAGCCATTGTGAATAGTGCAGCAGTAAATATGACTGGAGGTAACTCTTTGGTAAGCTGATTTCATTTTCTTTGAATATATATATATATATCCAGAAATAGGGTAGTTGTATCATATGGTGGATCCATTTTTAATTTATTGAGTAGATTTCATATTGTTAACATAATGGTTGCACTAATTCTTATTCTTACCAGCAGTGTATAAGACTTCCCTTTTCTCTGCATCCTTACAGCATTTCTTCTTCCTCTTCTTCCCACATACCTCCTCCTCTCCTCCTCCCCTCCTCATCCTTTTTTCCTTTTCCTCCTCCACATCCTTCTTCTTCTTTTTTTTGATAATAGCTTATCTAATTTTGGTGAAATTATATATCATTGTGGTGTTTATTTTCATTTCCCTGATGGTTAGTGATGTTAAGCCTATTTTCATATACCTGTCAACCATTTGTGCATTTTTTAAGAAATGTCTTTTGAGATCATTTACTAATTATTTTTGGATGATTTATGTTTTTGTTGTTGAGTTTCTTGAGTTCCTTATATTTTCATGTGTGTGTGTCTCTCTCTCTATATATATTCATTTATTTCTCCTCTTCTTCTTCCTTCTTTCTTTTTTCTTTTCTCTCCCTCCCTCCCTTTCTTTCTTCCTTGCTTCCTTTCTCTCTCTCTCTCTCTCTCTCTTTCTTTTTCTCCAGGCATTATGGTACACACCTGTAATCCCAGCTACTCAGGAGGCTGAGACAAGAGGATTGCAAGTTTGAGGCCAGCCTGGGCAACTTTGGGATACCTTTTGTCAAAATAAAAATAAAAAGGACTGAGGATATGGCTCTGTGGCAGAGCCACAGAGGATATGGCTGAGGATATGGCTCTGTGGGTTTAATACCTGGCATGGCCAAAAAAAAAAAAAAAAAAAAAAAAAAAGAAAAAATATCATTGTTCATACTGATGCCCTGAAATGTTGTTTCTTCTTTGAGTTTCATAGTTTTCTGGTCTTATATTTAAGTCTTTGATTCATTTTGTGTTAAGTTATTTGGTAATGGGAATTGAACCAAATCCCCAGCCTTTTATTTTTTTTTTTATTTTGAGACAGGATCTCACTAAGTTGCTTAGAGCCTTGCTAAATTACTGAGGTTGGCCTCTAACTTGCAATCCTTCTGCCTCAGCCTTCTGAGTGACTGGGATTACAGGCCTGTACCACCATGCCTGGCTGAGTTACTTTTTATATATGGTGAAAGAAAGGCATCCTTGCTGGTGATGGAGGACCTGTCATGGAATGTCAAATCCCAAGTAGGATGAGAGAACTCTCTATGAAGTAGGTAAGACTTGATGTGAGTTTCAGAAACTGAGCAGAATAAGGAGGTTTTCTGTATGGTAGGATACATCAGAGTGGGAGACAGAGCCTTACAGGGTAAGGAGGGCTTCTACCCATGGAGTTAACCTCGTGTGGGCTGTTGGAGCCTCAGGGAGGCTAAGTTATGGCTAGGAGATTAGCATCAAGAATCAGAGCACAAACAGAGTAAAGGAGTTTTTCCTGTGGAGTGATGGCTCAGCTCAGGGTTTTAGAACCTCAACAAGGTGAGGAGTCTGCACTGGGGAGGGTGTTAGCTGGCCCTGTTCAGGAATATCCAAGAAGAGTGAGGAGAACATCAGTGCTGGGGACAGGGTTTAGGACTGGGGAATCAGAGCTCAACCAAGAAGAGAAGGATGTTTTAGTAGAAGAGGGCTGGTACCAATAGTGGGAGATTAGTAACATCTGGAAGATTAAATGAATAAGTCAAAGTTAAAGGACAATAGGTTTCTTACTAAACTGAAACCTGGGACATTGGATTGGAATTGGAGTTATTAGTGTGAACTCATGGTTTTCAATATATTTAGATATAGAAATAAATATAAAGATCTGTATTTTGCTGAGGAGGAGAATTTAGGTAGGAGAGACTAAAAGAAGGGGAATCATTTGGGAAAAGCTAAGAGCAAAGAATGTGGGCATGAGCTGAGATCAGTTTTGTGGAAAGTTCCCACATGAAACTTTTAGTTTTTGATGTGTTTTCCTCTTGGCTTTTGGAAAAAAAATTAGCACTTGAAGTTTATCCTTCACATATAATTCCATGCCATTATCCCAACTGTTCAAAATATTCCTATGTACCTCCTAGAGCTGTTTGTTGGTGTATGTGGAGAATAAAGGGAAAGAGAAGTGTGGAATAAAATATGCCTCCTTTTCTGCCACCTAATAGAGATGCTTTCAGGAGTTCTGGTGGTGACCAGTAGCAAAATGAATAGAGATTCATGATGGAGATAATTATTAACATCAGGGGAAAGCACAGAGGAGCTTCTTCAGAAGGAATAGGATTTAAACTTGGTCTTCCCCATCGTACTAAAGGAAGCTGACTCTTGAATGTGAGGAGGCTGTCATCTGATATTTGTGTCAGTGATCATCTTAGAATGTGATATCAAGAAGCCGCCTGATCAGCCAGAAATGAGGAGGTGAATGCAATATGAACAAGTGTTTGCTTAGTTAGTTGGTTGGGTGAATGTGGAACACCAATTTTATTTTTTTGCTGATGAGTTTCAAGAGCACAGTTCTTAGGAAAGACTTCTCTAAATTGCTCATTTCCCCTTTTCCTTTCCTTCCTATTTCTTGCCCTTGCCTTTTGATTTCCTGCTTTTGTTACATCTGCTTAGCTGTATTTAGTATATTTAAAGACTAACTCTCATGGTGCTGGTCCTGGCGATTGCACCTCTCTCTGTGGAATGAGTGGTTTCATGCTGTGGTTTGAATTCTCATGAGACAGTCTCAGGGGTATGTGCCTATTTATTGCTTCTGCTCTCATCCAGTTGAGAGAAAGAACAGTCGACCACCATGTTTGGATCTCATGTATAAGATGTTTTAAGGAAGGGATGACACAGATTTTCTGAAGAAAGCTGAAGGGCTCTTCGCAGTATGGCTTCGGAAATCACTTATGCTGAAGTGAGGTTCAAAAATGAACCGAAGTCCTCAGGTACCAATTCAGATTCTCCTGCAGGTAAAAAATCGTTTTCCGGTGGTTAGAGTTAGTTATGTGGTGAAGGAGGAAGGGAAGGTTTATAAGCAAGGCATAGGTGATGTTAGTTGCTGTTCTGTGAGTGGTTGTGTCTGGGAAACCCTGGAATCCCTGATATTTTGTTGCCGGTAGATAAGCATTAAGAGGTTGAGGAGTTGTAAAGTGGCAAAGAAAAGATTTATGATACTTTCCTTACTGGTACCATTTAGGACAGTGTTTGTATTTTATTGTATATTCTTCCACATATAAATATACTGCCATGTGTGTAGGAGTATATTTGTATGTATGTATTATGTGTGTGTGTGTGTGTGTGTATGTGTATATATATATATATGTATATAAATATATATATATATATTTTTTTTTCCCACCAAACTGAAATCACCCAGTGCTGAGGCGCTCATAAATGGTGGGCAAGTGCTCTCCTACTGCGCTTCATTCCCAGACCTGAAAATGGTTTCTAACTATGAGGTGGCAACAAGAAAGACTGATCTTCTCCTAAAAATGTGAATAGTTTTTAAAGATTTATCTGCTGCAGCATATATTTTTAAAGTAAAGTTGGAAACAATCTGGAAGATCATTTAAATATACAATGAAATACTGTACAACCACAATAAATGAAGAAATATGGAGATTTGAAAAAATATTCATGATGCATTGTTAAAGAAAATGGTTGTTAACAAATCAAGATTGATGATATGTCAATTGGGCAAAAATGCACATATGAATATATATTTTAAAAACTGATTGAGAGGCTGGGGGTTGTGGCTCAGTAGTAGAGCACTTGCCTAGCACATGCTGGGCCCTGGGTTTGATCCTCAGCACCACATAAAATAAAATAAATGTATTGTGTCCAACTACAATTAAAAATATTTTAAAAAACTGGCTGAAAGAATATATATTAAAATATTAAGAACAGTTATTCTCAATGGTAGGAAATAGTGTTTTTATGTATTTTATAAAATTTCTACAGTGATCATCATTGTTTCATTCCTATTCTTATTTTTAAATTATTTACAATCTTATACTATTAGTAATTGTGTGTCACATATAGAAAAGGAGAAGAAGATGAGGAAGAGGAAACAAGGACAGAATTTATTATTGGTGAAAATTATTTGGTTTCTTCTTCAGCTCCCAAAGAGAACACTACTCCTCTCAAAAGTAATCCCGCTTTTCCTAAGCTGCTTCTTGGATCATTGCTGATACTTTTCCTGCTGTTGGCAATCTTATTCTTTGTTGCTTTTGTCAGTAAGTATAGCAATTCAATCAATAATCAATGTCTGCCTTACATGAAATGAAGATTTCTCTTAGAACTGACATTTAACAATGTGTTTATCCAGATAGCTGAACAAGAAAATTTCTCTGGGGAGATAAAATTCAGTTGTATCTATTGGAAATTTTGTTCTTTTTTTAGGATTTAGTTACTGTCCTGTAAAAATAATGGAATCCATTCTCATTAGAGAATTTGAAGAATATATGTGGGTAAACATGTTGGTGTAATACAGTAAAATCTTTGAGGCATCATCTCTGTATTAGGCTCTCTGTGAGGGCAGAATGTTTCCTTAGTAGCACTTATAAAACTAGTCCTGTTTGACTTCACAGACACTTACATTTTGGGGTATGTAATGGACAAGAAGGAGATGGGAAGAAATATTCCAGAAGAGTTCTCCAATACATTATCTTCTAATTATTTCTGTTCTGCCCAAGATTGTGTGAGATTTAAAACCCAACTTAGCAAATAGATTTTTGCATATCTTGGCTTTCAGAATTTATCAAGATTTTAAGTCATAAACTCAGCCTACTTTTGGATAGGTATTTTATTCATTAATTTGGTCATTCAATAAGTGGTAATGGCCTTGTACTATTTGCTAGGCACAATGTTAGAGAGTCTAGAAAGAGTCACAAATTCTGTCCTCAAGAAACTGAATAGTCAAATGAACCAGTTCTTGCTGGGTGCAGGGGCACATACTTATAGTAATTCCAACTACTCAAGATGCTGAGGACAGCCTGGGCAACATACTGAGACCTCCAAAAAAAGAAGAACCAGTGTTTGCAACGTTGCATGGGAAGTGTTCTGTAGGTAAGAAGTGAGCACAAGAGGTTGAGGTAAACTTCCTGCAAGAGATGCCATCTAGAACTGTATATATCAAGAATGGTATAGACATATTATATATTTGGAGAAATATAAGCATACATGACTGGAACATATAGTGCTACTTGAAGAACTTTGAAATGAAGTTATTAGGGGCAGACATGAACAGGACACAGATTATGGAGTATTGTGTATCATTATAAAGAATTTGGATTTTTTCCCCTAAATATTATTTTACAAAGTAAATTAGTCTAAAATTTAGTGGGTTAAAAGAGCTATATATTTAGCTTCCACTTCTGAGGCTTGGCAATTTAGACTGGTTTCAGTTGGGAGTTTCCTCTGTCCTAGCTGAACTCACTCATGCATACTATGTCAGATACTAGTCATAGACGGAGAAAGAGGATGTCAAGTAGAATGACAGAGGCAATTTCACCACATTTCTGTTGTCATTTATCAGACTAGCCTGGGTTTGTTCACATGACCACTTACTGACTTCCAAGACTGAGGGTGAAAGGAAGCCAATCATGTTGAAGTCTCAATTTGGAACTAGCAGTTTCTTTTGCACATTCTGTTGGCCAAATGGAGTCTTAAAGGCAGCTCATATTCAAGTGGTGGAGAAACAGACCCCATATCTTGATTGGAGAAACTGTAAATTCACAGTGCAATGGGGTGTGAATACAGGGAGCGTGGAACTTTGAGGCCATTTATTCAGTGTGTCACAGTCATGGTAAGCCATTGAAAAATTCTGAACAAGGACTTGATATGGAAAAATTATGGAAAGTTTGTTTTTACAAAACTGTGACAATGGGTGTTAGAAAAATAAGTTAGAAGGCCAATGGATAATCTTGTTGATGCACATTGAGAGCCTGATCCAAGGAAACTGTTAGTGAAGAAAGAGGAGGTAGTTTTGAATGATAAAGGAGATATAATCAAGGAAGCCAACACTTGATGCATATTTAGATCTGATGATTAAGGGACCCAGGGAAGTTAAGTGTGACTCTAATATTTTGACCTAGTAAACTCAGCAATAATGAAGTCATTCAAAAAGGTAGACAATATAGGATGAGTAGCAGGTTTGTTTGGAAGATGATGATTTAAATTTTGAACATTTGAGGTTCTCCTGAACCTCAAATGTAATTATTTAGTAGGAGGAACATTTGTCTGTATTTTAGGAGGTTTGAGTTTTGGAATTTATTCAGGCAGCTGGTAACACCAGGGAATGTATGATATCACTCTGAAAGAAAACTTAGTATGAGAAGTAGGGAAAGGGATGAAACTCTGGAGAACACTATATTTTAATAGTTGGATGAAGGAAGAGGAGCTTATAAAAGAGAAGAAGCAACAGTAAGAAATATGAGGCAGAAACGGGAAAGAACGCTGTCCTAAAAAGTTAAGGAGAGAGAGAACTGTGGTGAAGAATTGCAAGTCCATTTGAAAGATGATTAATAAGTGGTCATAGGATGTTACTGATGACCCATTTCGAGGATGGGTTTAGTGAAATTGTAAAAGCCAAAGTCAGAATGAGGTGGGTCAAGGAAAAAACAGGGGTAGGGGGAAAGAGAAAATTCAACTCCTAGGGAGTGAGGTGAGTTTTAATTTGACAGAGACATTTGCACTTAGGAGTTAGAATCCTTTGTGATGGGGAGAGTTAAAGGACAAAAGAGAAAGAGAACAACATCCTTTTGATTAATCTTGAAGTTTATAAAAAACATTTTTCTGTTCTTTAAGGTAAGCCATTTAGAAATGCTTAGAATTAGCAAATTCCTCCTTCTCCTAAAGTCCCAGGCTATGACATTTTTTTAAAAAATTGTTTTTATTTCTTGACTCAATATTTTTCCCTTGTTCTGTGTGATATGTTGCTTTTTTAAAATTTTTTATTCTAATTTTTTATATATGACAGCAGAATGCATTACAACTCATATTACATATATAGAGCACAATTTTTCATATCTCTGCTTATATACAAAGTATATTCACACCGTTCGTGTCTTCTTCATACACATACTTAGGGTAGTGTGATATCTATCTCATTCCATCATCTTTTTTTTTATCCCTTTGCCCCCTCCTTCTTCTACCCTCACCTTTGCCCTATCCACAGTTTGTCTAATTTTCTCATGCTCCTCCTCCCAACCTTCTATGTATCAGTCTCCTTATATCAGAGAAAACGTTCTGCATTTGGTTTTTTGGGATTGGCTAACTTCACTTAGCATTATATTCTCCAACTCCATCCATTTGCCTGCAAATGCCATGATTTTATTTTCTTTCATTGCTAAGTAATATTCCATTGTGTATATATACCACGTTTTCTTTATCCATTCAACTACTGATGGGCATCTAGGTTGATTCCACAGTTTAGTCATTGTGAATTGTGCTGCTATAAACATTGATGTGGCTGTGTCCCTGTAGTATGCTGTTTTTAAGTATTTTGTATAAACCCAGGAGTGGGATAGCTGGGTCAAAAGGTGGTTCCATTCCCATTTTTCTAAGGAATCTCCATACTGCTTTCCATATTGGCTATACCATTTGCAGTCCCACCAGCAATGTATGAGTGTGTCTTTTCCCCCATATCCTCGCCAATGCTTATTGTTGTTTGCATTCTTAATAGCTGCCATTCTGACTGGAGTGAGAAGAAATCTTAGGATAGTTTTGATTTGCATTTCTCTAATTGCTAGAGATGTTGAATATTTTTTCGTATATTTGTTGATTGATTATATATCCTCTTCTGAGAAATGTCTGTTCAGTTCCGTGGCTTATTTATTGATTGGGTTATTTGTTTTTTTGGTGTTTAGCTTTTTGAGTTCTCTATATACCCTAGAGATTAGTGCTCTATCTGATGTGTGAGGGGTAAAAATTTGCTCTCAAGCTGTAGGCTCTCTATTCACCTCACAGATTGTTTCTTTTGCTGAGAAGAAGCTTTTTAGTTTGAATCCATCCCATTTATTAAGTCTTGATTTTAGTTCTTGTACTATAGGAGTCTTGTTAAGAAAGTAGGGGCCTAATCTGATATGATGTAGATTTGGGCCTACTATTTCTTCTGCTAGACACAGGGTCTCTGGTTTAATTCTAGGTCCTTGATCCACTTTGAGTTGAGTTTTGTATATGGTGAGAGATAGGGGTTTAATTTCATTTTGTTGCATGTGGATTTCCAGTTTTCCCAGCACCATTTATTGAAGAGGCTATATTTTCTTCAATGTATGTTTTTGGCGCCTTTGTCTAATATAAGATAACTGTAATTATGTGGGTTAGTCTCTGTGTCCTCTGTTCTGTACCATTGGTCTACCAGTCTGTTTTAGTGTCAATACCATGCTGTTTTTGTTACTATTGCTCTGTAGTATAGTTTAAGATCTGGCATAGTGATGCTACCTGCTTCACTCTTCTTGCTAAGGATTGCTTTAGATATTCTGGGTCTCTTATTTTTCCAGATGAATTTCATGACTGCCTTTTTTTTTATTTCTGTGAGGAATGCCATTGGGATTTTGATTGGAATTGCGTTAAATACATATAGTGCTTTTGGTAGTATGGTCATTTTGACAATATTAATTCTGCCTATCCAAGAACAAGGGAGATCTTTTCATCTTCTAAGGTCTTCTTTAATTTTGATATTTAGCATTCTGTAGTTTTCATTGTAGAGGTCTTTCACTTCTTTTGTTAGGTTGATTCTCAAGTATTTTTTTTGAGGCTATTGTAAATGGGGTAGTTTTCTCATTTCCCTTTCAGAGGATTTGTCACTGATATACAGAAATGCCTTTGATTTATGGGCGTTGATTTTGTATCCTACTAATTTGCTCAATTTATTTTCTAGTTCTAGAAGTTTTCTGGTGGAATTTTTTGGGTCTTCTAGGTATAGAATCATATCATTGGTAAATAGTGCTAATTTGAGTTCTTCTTTTCTATGTGTATCCCTTTAATTTTTTTTCATCTGTCTAATTGCTCTGGCCCGTGCTTCAAGAACTATGTTAAATAGAAGTGGTTAAAGAGGGCATCTCTGTCTTGTTCCAGTTTTTAGAGGGGGTGTTTTCATTTTTCTCCATTTAGAATGATATTGGCCTGGGGCTTATGGTAGATGGCCTTTACAATGTTGAGGTATGTTCCTGTTATCCCTAGTTTTTCTAGTGTTTTGAACATGAAGGGGTGCTGTATTTTGTCAAATGCTTTTTCTGTGTCTATTGAGATGATCCTATGGTTCTTACCTTTAAGTCTATTGTGTGAAAATTCTCAAATGCATTTATTTGACCTCCACTCCCTTCCCACAGATTTGGCCTTCATTTGCATTTTATGTTAAGTATTGAAGGAGACTGTGGATAAGTTCCTTTAGATCCCATTATGATGGAACTGTCATGTCCTCTTCTAACTCCTCATCTTTTAGCTCTTCCTGGAGCTATCTAATATTTCAAAAACAGTAGGATTAGGCCTGTTGACTGTGGGGTCATGGGGAAAGTTTTCCTGTCAGGCTGTGTCCAATTAGGTAATAAGACATTTGTAGATTTTGTTTCTGTGTCAAATGCAAGAAAGCAACAGTAAAGGGCAATGACCTAGGTTGGGGCTGTGGCTCAGTGGTAGAGTGCTTGCCTTGCATGTTTGAAGTGCTGGGTTCGATCCTCAGTACCACATAAAAATAAATAAGGCAAATAGAGGTATTGTGTCCATCTACAACTAAAAAAAAAAAAAAAACTTTAATGAAAGAGCAATGACCTAATGCTACCAGGAAAATGATTGGTTTTTATTCTATTTTTCAGTTATCTTTAACAAATATTCTCAGCTACTTGAAGAAAAGACCTATAAAGTTTCTATGAAGACCTCGATTCACACAAATTTAAAGTGTGTAAGAAACAATTCAACCATGGAAGGTAAATTTAATGTGCCTAGGGTTCAGTTGCTGACTATAGTATTAAGGATCCCAAATCAGTATTTATGATTTCCAGATAGATCACACTAAAAAGAGTAGTCTCACAATCATTGTAAGCTACAAGTGTACAATACATAACACCTGAAATTCTTATACATTTAAAGTTTTCTATGCAATGCTTGATTGTAAAAAAGGATATATTGCTATTGCATTTCTTCAGCCGGTGCTTCTTTCTGAGGTTTCTGTGCAAGGCTACTCTTTTTCTCATATGTCAATTATAACAATTTGATAAAAATGATGATGAATATATTATTGTGAATGTGAATATTTTACATTAAAATAGGCTATTTTAAAACATCTTTATATTTACAGAAAAATTGAGCAGATAATATTAAAAGATTCTATTTTAATCCCCTCCTTGCACACACAGTGCCCTTTATTATTAACTTAAGTAAGGACATTTGTTATGACAAATGAACCAATATTGATGTTTTTATTACTAAATTCATGATTTTTTCCCCCTTTGGTACTAGGAATTAATCTTAGGAATTCACACATCTAGGCAAGTATTTATCACTTAGCCACCTCTCTACCCCCAAATTTTTGATTTTCTAAATTTTCAAGTATTGTACTTTTTCTGCACTGGAGTCCCATGCAGTCCCCCACATTGCATTTAGTTGTTATCTCTCTTTAGGTTCCTCTTTGGTGTGATAGTTTTTCAGACCTTCCTTGTTTTTGATGACTCTTAACAATTTTGGGAAACACTATTCTATATATTATAGGTTGTTCCTTATTAAAAGTTGAAGTTTTCCTAATGATTATATGGGGATTATTTGTTTTTGGGAGGAGGCTTACAGATGTCAAATGCTATTTTCATCACATCATTTTAATTGTTTGCATTATCAAAGTAGTTTTTGACTGTTGATGCCAAAGTTGATTACCCGAGGTAGTGTTAGATTTCTCCATTGTAAATGTATTCCCTCTCCTGTTCCCAGACTATAGAGTTTACCAGGAGGTTGCTGTGTGTAGATAATATTTTATTTAGGGTGGAGGAGTCATGCTTTCTGTTTATTAGGGTGGAGTGTTAGTTAGAGCTCTCCAGAAGAACAGAAGCAATATGAATATGGATATTTATTTTAGGAACTTGGCTCATGCAATGTTGGGGGCTTGATAAATTCAATATTTGATCTGGGTAACTTGCAGGCTAAAGATTGAGGAAGGAGTGGCAGATTGAGGCCAAAGGAAGTCTGTTATGCTTTTAAAAGGTCATTATATTTTTCAATGATACAATATCCATTTTTTACATGTTCTATTTTTTTTGTTTAGTCTATTTTTTCCTTTATTTGTTTCTTTTTTGGGGGGCGTTTACAGGGATTGAACCCAGGGGCACTAAACCACTGAGCCACATTCCAACCCTTTTTATTTTTAATTGTGAGATAGGGACTCACTGAATTACTTAGGGCTTTTTCTTTGTTTCAAGATTGTTTATATCTTCTTGTTGAAGCATTTTTTATCATGGTTGCTTTAAAATCATTGTCAGATCATGCTAACATTTTTGTTATCTGTATCTATTGATTATCATTTTTTACTAAATTTGAGAACTTCTTGGTTCTTGATATAATTAATTATTTTCTGTTGAAACCTGGATACTTTCATTTTGAGGTTTTGGAGTCTGGGTTTTATTTAAACATTATATTTTACTGTTTTTTTTCCTGATACCAGTCCACCAGGTGAAAGGGGCCCTGACACATTACTGCCTGGTGGAGGCAGATTCGGCTCCTTGGAACTTGAGGAAAGGAGTCTCCTTGTTATATCTGGGTGAACATGGGAGCTGCTGCTTTCATGCTGTTTCCTTAGGCTTGTAAATTTAATAATACACACAGTTTAAACATACATGTTCATATAACACACTTATTTGCCCTTCTTGTCAATAAAGGAAAAGTCTGGAGCTGTTGCCCAGAGCATTGGAAGTCATTTAGTTCCAGTTGCTACTTTTTTTCTACTGATGCAAACTCTTGGAATGCAAGTCAGGAGAACTGCTCTAGAATGGAGGCTCACCTGGTGGTGATCAACAGCAAGGAAGAGCAGGTACTTTCTAAGAGACAATGGAGTCATGAGCCTGTCTGACTTTTGTACTTGTCTTTGCTAAGAAGGGATATTGATGCTGTGGCAGAAGACTTTCCATAAGACAGATAGGAGAGGCTCCCTCAGCCTTCATATTACACACCTTGTACCTTCTTCAGTATAACTAACCTACCCCCAGGGAAACTATGGCATTCAACATGTAAGACCTGGGGGTTTAGTGAAAGGATGAAATGTTTCTGCCTATAACAGCAGTTGGTTATTTCAATATAAAACTGTTTTCTGAATTATCAACTGCTAAACAGAAAGGAGAATTAACTTGAATGGGCAAAGTTAAATCGAGAGACTCACAATCAGCAATCAGGAATGAAATTTTAAGAATCTGTGAAGTGCTGGGTGTTGTGGTGCATGTTTGTAATCCCATGGGGCTTGGGAGGCTCAGGCAGGAGGATCTCAAGTTCAAAGCAATCCCCTACAGTGTAGCAGGGCCCTAACCAATTTAGCAAGACCCTGTTCCTAATTGAAATATAAGAAAAGGTGGGAATGTGGCTCAGTGGTTAAGCATTCCTGGGTTCAATTTCTGGTACAAAAAAAAATCATGATGTTATGAAAGGAAAATGATTAAATTCGTAAGAATTTTCTCATGCACAACTTTGAAGAATGTTCTTCAGTGAAGAAAAGAGGGAAAGTGTGGGTGGATCTGGATCACTGAGCTTGACCTTCTGTGGCAGTCTGCTGTTCGGAAGGGGCGGCCCTGTGATGGAGGCTAGGCTCCACAATGGAATATTACTCAGCAATAAAAGAGAATAAAATCATGGCATTTGCAGGTAAATGGATGGAGTTAGATAAGATAATGCTAAGTGAAGTTAGCCAATCCCAAAAAACCAAATGCCAAATATTTTCTCTGATGTAAGGAGGCTGATTCACAGTGGTAGGGAGGGAGAGCATGGGAAGAATAGACGAACTCTAGATAGGGCAGAGGGGTGGGAGGAGAAGGGAAGGTCATGGGGTTAGAAATGATGGTGGAATGTGATGGGCATTGTTATCCAAAGTACATGTATAAAGACATGAATTGGTGTAAATATACATTGTATACAACCAGAGATATAAAAAATTGTGCTCTATCTGTGTAATAAGAATTTGTAATGCATTCTGCTGTCACATATAAATAATAAAAAAATAATTAAAAAAAAGAAAAGAGGGAAAGTGAATTTGAGATGGAAATTCATCCTGATTGTAGATAGGTATTACTTTAATATTTAATAAAATTAAGGCTCACAGATGATGTCTTTTATCCTTTTGTGCTCAGAGATCTGCAGATCCCATATGGTTATTCCTGAACCATCTCCTTTTGTTTCATTTCTTTATGACCATAAAGAGTTCAGTTGAAAAATCACACTGTACCTTTAAATATGTAAAATTATTAATTGTTAGTAAAATCTTTAAAAAAATATAAAGATGGAAATGTTAACTATGCCAATTTGATCATTATGCATTGTGTATATGTATCAAATTATCATGTCATCTGATAGATTTTACAATTAAAATAAGAAATAAATCACCAAAATTCTTTTAAAAATATTTTTATTAGTAAATCATATTTATACATGAGAATAGACTTCATTCTGTTTTATTAATATCAGTACATACTATGATTTGGCAAATAAAAACAACAACAACAACAACTCAGTTCAAGCTGAGTATCTGGAGCCTATGACTTTGCTTTTTCTTTTACTTTAGGATTTCCTCACTCAAAATATGGATAAAAAATCTGCTTATTTTATGGGGCTATCAGATCCAGAGGGTCAAGGACAATGGCAATGGGTTGATCAGACCCCATACAACCAAAGTGCCACGTGAGTACAGAATTAGATAAAGGAATCTAGGGTCCTGGATCATGTAGGAAGTTTAGAGTGTTCTATCATCAGTTCTGAAACTAAAACAGCTCACTCTTGTCCTGTTGCACACACAGTTAATCAATTTTATTACCTCATGAAATTATCACAGAACCCTAGGAGGCACACATTATTTTTCCTATTATAGCAATTGAGTTTGGAGAGTATAGATAGTTCAGCTAAGGTCATCCAGCACTAGTCTTTAGAACCAAGTCGATTCTACTTTGCTTTTAAAAACTCAATTTATTTTCTGTAATAAAAATTCATACAAGTGCTGGCGAGGATGTGGGGAAAAGGGTACACTTGTACATTGCTGGTGGGACTGCAAATTGGTGCAGCCAATTTGGAAAGCAGTATGGAGATTTCTTGGAAAGCTGGGAATGGAGCCACCATTTGACCCAGCTATTCCCCTTCTCGGTCTATTCCCTAAAGACCTAAAAAGAGCATGCTACAGGGACACTGCTACATCGATGTTCATAGCAGCACAATTCACAATAGCTAGACTGTGGAACCAACCTAGATGCCCTTCAATGGATGAATGGATAAAAAAAATGTGGCATTTATACACAATGGAGTATTACTCTGCATTAAAAAATGACAAAATCATAGAATTTACAGGGAAATGGATGGCATTAGAGCAGATTATGCTAAGTGAAGCTAGCCAATCCCTAAAAAACAAATGTCAAATGTCTTCTTTGATATAAGGAGAGTAACTAAGAACAGAGTAGGGTCGAAGAGCATGAGAAGAAGATTAACATTAAACAGGGATGAGAGGTGGGAGGGAAAGGGAGAGAGAAGGGAAAATGCATGGAAATGGAAGGAGACCCTCAGAGTTATACAAAAGTACATACAAGAGGAAGTGAGGGGAAGGGGAAAAATAATACAAGGGGGACAAACGAATGTCAGTAAAGGGGGCAGAGAGAGAAGAGGGGAGGGGAGGGGAGGGGAGGGGAGGGGAGGGGGGATAGTAGAGGATAGGAAAGACAGCAGAATACAACAGACACTAGTATGGCAATATGTAAATCAATGGATGTGTAACTGATGTGATTCTGCAATCTGTATATGGGGTAAAAATGGGAGCTCATAACCCACTTGAATCAAATTGTGAAATATGATATATCAAGAACTATGTAATGTTTTGAACAGCCAACAATAAAAAATTAAAAAAAAAAATTCATGTTTTTAAAGATCATTATGGATTATTGTGATTTAATATTTTTCATAAAGCAAAAATCCTAAATTTGTATACTATTACAATATCTCATATTTATGTAATCTTTAAAGGCATTTGAATACATTAGTATACTCCCATCTTTGATCCTTATATCTTCTTTGTGAAATATATAGTGCTGTTACTCTGGTTCTGTTTTTACATGGGCAAACTGAGAATTTAAGAAATTAAATTATTTGACCTAGGAAACAGGAATAAGTAGAAGATCTAGAGATTTAACTATTTCTTCAGACTTCAAAATCTTCCGATTAAAAAGGGAAAAAAAGCTCATATTGATTCATGGGACCATGTTGACTTCTCTTCATCATATAAGAAAGCCCCTTTTTCTGTTTCAGATTCTGGCATACAGGTGAGCCAAGTCACAGTGGAGAGCGTTGTGTTATAGTAAATCATCCTTCTCCATCATTACAATGGGGCTGGAATGATATAAATTGTGACATTCTTCAACGATCAGTTTGTGAAATGATGAAGATCTACTTATGAATCAACACTTTTCATGGTCATGTGTTTGGGTTTGCATTCATTATTCTAGAGATAGCTCATACGTTCTTTATGAAAGACATTCCATAGACTTTTAGGTATGTGGTCAACTATTCCACTTTTGAAGAAATGTTAGTGTTGCATATGGAATTTATCAGTTTACTTTCTACAGAGCTCCTAATACAATAATTGTGGGGGACTTTTACTTTATGTACAATGAGTTTACTGCATATTATTTCTGTACCATAATGATGGTACAGAATTTTCAAAAGATACATTTACTCAAAATGCCTTTGATTGCCTCAGTAAGGAGAGTAATTGAACAGGAGTGAAATATTTAATCCTGCGTCTAGCCAGTGCTGGAAGTCTTCACTCTACCTTGTGTTGTATGAGTGTGGTTGTGTGTCTTTTACTTATTTTTCTCTAGAGCATCTTTACATCAATGTGTGTGAACAGGTTTTATGTGAGGTTGTGTTTCAAGAGCGATATAGAATCAGAAACCATCATACTGAGCGCTAATCACTGAAAAGGATTGCAAGAAGTAATACAGTAGTTATGGTTTTAAGCCACTAGGTTTTGGGTAGAATGTTCAGTACTGGGGAGAATTCTTTTACTTTCATGTGACTATCATTTTGTAGAAATGATAATGTTGAAGCTGGCCGATTTCTCTGAAGGTGGAGATCTGCTGACAACTGACAACCCTCTAGAGCCCTTTGGATGTAAATTTTATTCAGATAATTTTAATTCTGAAACATGGATTATGTTAAAGATTAGATATGAGGTGTCTCCCAAAAGTTTATGTGTGACAATGAAAGAAAGTTTAGAGTTGACGTGATGGGATATGAGAGCCTTTACCCAATCAGTGCATTAATCTCCTGATAGGGATTAAATAAATGGTAAGTGTAGGCATGTAGGGTGTGGCTGAACGAGGTGAGTCACTGAGAGTGTGCCTTTGAGGTAGGTATTTTGTTGTGGTGGGAGGATTCTGTTTTTTTTTTTTCCTCTGTCTCTGCTTCCTGGTGGGTATGTCCTGAGCCATTTTCCTCTTCTACTACTTTATGCTTTGATGGTCTCTTTCACTTCAGACTCAGAGCTATGGGAACTGGCCATCTATGGACTGAGACCTTTGAAAGCATGAGCCCCAGATGAACTTTTCCTCCTCTAAAATTGTTTTTTGTCAGGTATTTTGGTCACAGTAGCAAAAAAGCTGACTAAAGCAGATTAGTTCTTTCTTTGTCTAAATGTTGGACATCAACAGTAGTGCACAGTTGCAGAGGATGAGCTTAATGATTCAAGTACAGAAGAAATCACGAGGTAGAGTTCAGCTGTATTAAAACAATTTTTCAGTGTAAAGGTTTGATGAAATATTGTATAACAAAACTTTGGATAAAGTGCTTTGGAGAATTTAAAAATGTTGTAAATGGAATTTTTAAAATAAGGAACCAGCTTTAAGGATTGTGGTTCATGTTTGCTGTCTATGCATCCCTTCTTCCTCAAAAACAATATTTCAATATTGTTTAAAGTCACACTTTCCTTCTTGAAGCTTATGTGACTTGGGATGCTGTGAGTGAGTATGGATTAATCCAAGTCAACAATCATACTAGTGGTTGGTTTAGGAATAGCATGAATTGTTAGTTCTGCTAAGAAATTGCTTCTTCCTCTTCTCAGAGGAATCAGGGAGTGAATCTCCCTCTCCTAATGAACATGAAGAATCCTGTTCACAACTGACAGTCATACTGTAACCACGAGGGGAAGTAGCCTTCAAATGATAGAAACACCATGGATGGCAGAGTAGAGCCATGGGAAGAACCTGGTTATTTAAATTCTTTGTGAGTCACTGATTCTACTATTTTTACAGCATAGCCTACTGTGAATTTTTATTGTGAAGACTAATAAATTTCTAATTATTTGTTAGATTGAGTCCTGATGGATTTAAGAAAATATATTACTTTTAGTGACTAGATTTTATTGAGCTATCATTTACATAAGTAAAAGGCACACACTTTCAGAGTATAGTTCCATGATTTTGTCAAGTGTATGCAAACCTGTAACCACCATGATTATCTACAATAAAGATTTCTAGCACTGCCCAATGTTCCCTGTCCTGACCAAATGAATGCAGTGTTCTGATTCCAGCTTTTCAAATTCCATATAAAACAGATAACAAAGTTTGCTTTTTCTTTTTACTTTCTTTATCTCAATATGTTTGTAAGATTCTCCTAAGTTTTTTGTATTTTTTCATTGGTAGATTCAATTTTTTATGGAATTGTGTTTCACTGTAGCATGATCTATAACATGATCTGTTTATCTGATTTGCTATTTCTATATCTTATCTATTCTGAATAAAGCTTCTTCTTTCACATGCCTTTTTGTGTAACTCTGCATTTATTTTTCTTAGAAATGTGTATAGGAATGGAATGTATTCACACCACAGTATTATAGAGAATAGTATTACTGCCCTAAAATTTCTCTGTCTTTTAGTTACTATCCTTTTCTTCCTGATAACTCCTGGAATTTTCTGATTTTTATGCTTTTGTCTTTTACAGATTGTCATAAGTTGGATCCTACACAGATTTTTCCAATGTCTTCTTATCATTAGTAATGTGCATTTATGATTCCTCCATTTTATTTTATGGCCTGTTGACATTTCTTTTTATTGCAGAAAATATTCTACCACAGTTTTTTAATTCATCCATTGAAGTACCTGTTGATTGCTTCTAATGTTTGACACTTAGGAATGAAGTTTTATTTGGCCTCTTGTGGGGGTTTTTGTGTGGACATGTTTTCTGTTCATGTGTTAACACCTAGGAACACTCTTATTGACTTGGGTGTTAAGACTAATAACTGTCTTCCAAAGTGGCTATCATTTTGCATTTGACCAGCCATGAATCAAAGTGTTCCTATTGTTACCTTTCCTTGCCAGCATTTTGAATTGACAGTGTTGTGGATCTTGTCCATTAATATGTGTGCTGTGGTGTCTAATTTTTAAAATGTTTTCTCCCTGTGAATTACAATGTAAACTCCTTAGTGCAGTGACTTTGATTTGTTTATTGTTGAGTCCTCAGATATAACTGATTATCTGGCCACAAGTCATCACTCAATAAGTATTGATTGAAAGAGAAAATGAGTGTGTCTGCAGGAGTGGTAAAGTGTTGTCCATCACTGTTTGGGTAAAATGTTAAAAAATTTATTGAGTTTGGAAATTTAAGCCAAATCCTACATTCTAGCTTTTGTCAATAATGAAGTTCATGCTGTGAGGTCTGTCATATGCATACATCTATTTAGGGTAGGGACAAGGGAAGAGAGGGGTATTAGTTATTGGCTCCCTAAAACCACAATCACAAGTTCCATAAAAGATGAAATAAGCAGAAATTTTCTTTTTTTATTGATTTTCAAAAAAAAATAAATGACAGCAGAATGCATTACAATACTTATTACATGTACACAGCACAATTTTTCATATCTCTGGTTGTATATAAAGTATGTTGACACCAATTCATGTCTTCATACATGTACTTTGGATGATGTTGTCTATCACATTCCACCATCAGAAATTTTTATTTTAAAAATTTAAATTCAGTTTATGTTTAACTGATACATAAATCATTAAATTGTGCATATTATGGGGTACTATGTAAAGTTTCAACAAATGTATGCATAGTGTAGTGTTGAAATCAAGTTAAACATATCTGTCTCTTCAAACATTTATCAGTTCTTTATGTAAAAGCAGTCAAAATCCTTTTTTTAATTTAAAAATTTGTTTTTAGTTGTAGATGGACACAATACCTTTATCTTATTTATTATTATGTGGTATTGAGGATTGAACCCTGTGCCTCACACATGGTAGGCAAGAGCTCTACCACTGAGCTGCAACCTCAGCCCTTAAAATTTTTTTCCTAGCTTATTTTTATAGATGCATTGTAATCAAGGGCACAGAGTAGTGTCTGCTTTCAGGATCAGAGCTGTGCTGCAGATGTCAGCAGAGGGGCAGCCTGACAAGTGGAGATGCTGCTGACTTCCCAGCAGAAACCTGAGAATGCTAGATGTATACAACCCCTATTCAGTCTCCCAGATTCATGAGTAAAGCTGTTTTTATAACAAATTTTCTAAAAATTGTTTTTCAGAAGTAGCATTACCCAATCTGTCCTAAAGGAGCATGCGTTAGTGACAGATAGTGGGACTTTACTTCATTGTAATACTAAAATCTCCATGCAGGGAAAACCCGGGTCATTTCCATAACATGGAAAGTATAAGGAAGCATGGTCAGACTTCCTTGTGCAGGAAAGTCCCCACTCATGTTGTGATGATGTCTTCTCTCGCCCAGGTCATGCATTCCCTGCCAAATAAACTGCAGCTTGCTCTGGCAGCCAACAGAGCTTTGGGAGCAATTCCCGATTTGCAAACAAATTTGGCTCCGTGTCATCACTGTTCTTGGTTTTATGTTCTGCCAGGATTCTCACCAAGAGGTGGATTCATTAAGTTGGGTCACACAGTCATTGTTCAAGAAAGTGGAAGAATTGTGATGCTGTGTGTAGAGAGGTGCTGTCACAGCCCACCGTCCCTAAGCTCTGGGTTCTTGCTGCTTATGGGGAAGGTGCAGAACTCAAAAGCTGGTCAGGTGGCAACTACAGATCCTGAGCTTCACTGAAGGGCTTCAGGCTGGCCTTGGTGCAGCAACCTCGGGGATGTGCATTCATTTCTCCTGCTCACCTTCTGAACCCAGGCCCAGCATTTACTGCTGCAGCTGCTGCAGGAACTTGGCCACCTGCAAGATGGTTTCTGTTGCAAGGATAGTACCCTGCAGCAGCATTCCCATACCTCTTCCTGGAGACCAGCCTCTTTCTCCAAGAACAGGGCCAGAACTGAGCTTTGGGGCTCTGGTTCTACATGTGGTTGCTGTTGCCACAGAACCCTCCACTCAAGGGAACCCTCTCAGGGAGGTCAGATCATTGGCAGGACTGGTCATGTTCAAAGGGCACAGGTCCTGGAACCTTCAAACTTAACAACTGTGTCTGAAAGATCTTCATTATGCCTCCATGTGTCTTGGTTTGTCTGGATTTCACAGCCTAATTAAAAAAAATCATTTATTGAATACTTACAGTTATTTTATCCTTTGATTCTAAATTTTCAACAAAAATATCAATTTTAATCAACAAGTTCATTAGGCATATTAATAGGATTCACTGTGATATTTTTTTTAAACCTATATAGCCTGCACTGATCATCTCTTCTTCCACCCCTCCACCACAGCAGACTTCCCAGTTGTTAGTAATCACAATTTACATTCAGGGTAACCTTTTCACATACTTTTTTTTAATAGGAGAGAAAATAAGATACTTTACTTTCTTCCTTTGTCTGGTGTATTTTGCTTGCCATGATTTCCTACACTTTTTTTTTTTGCTGCAAATGACATGACATCTTTCTTTTTAATGAGTGAATAATACTCCATTATGTATATATATCATATTTTCTTCATTCCATCTATTGGTTAATGTTGGTAATGATTCCATGTCTTAGTTATGAATAGTGCATGCAGTCAGTGAAACTGACTCCTTTTGTATGCTGACTTCATTTCCTTTGGATATACACCCAGGAGTAATGTTGATTGATCATATGATAGTTCCATGTGTAGTTTTTTGAGGAATCTCCATATTGTTTTTCATAGTGGCCATACCAATTTACATTTCTACCATCAGTATATAAGAGTTCCCTTTTCTCTATGGCCTCACCATCATTTGTTAATTTTTGTTGTTTGATAATAGTCATTCTAAATGGGGTGAGATTGTATCTCATTTCAGTTATGGTTTGCATTTCCCTGATGGCTAATGACATTGAGCAAAATAAAATACATTTATTGGTCATTTGCATTTTTCTTTTGAGAAGTGTGTATTCAGATAATATGCCCATTTTTATTTGGATGACTGGTTTTTTGTTTTTAAGTGTTCTTTTATTTTCTTCTATAGTTCAGATAACAACCATCTGTGAGATTAATAGTGGGCAAAGATTTTATTCCTTTGTGTAGGTAATCTCCTCACTCTGTTGATTTTTCCTTTGCTGTGTAGAAGCTTTTTAGTTTGATATAATCCAACTGTCAGGGTTGCTTTTGATTCCCATGCTTTTGGGAAATATCCAGCCTTTGGTCCTACCTGGAAAATCATTGCCTGTACCCATGTCTTGGAGAACAGCATTAGGGAAGATTAATTGGAGAGGGGTAAGGAAGTCAAGAGCTCTTTAGCTTGCTTGTCCTGAACAGAGCTCAGCAGAATGTTTCCTCTTCCTTCACAGTTGGGTGACCTGATCATTGAGTTTATTTCTTCATCTCTGAGGGGAACTGGAAAAATGGCAACATTTTATAACCACTTCCTCCATCTCGCCCTATGATTTATTTTATCTCAAAATGACCATGGGAGAAACTTTCTGGCTTTCTATCCTGTTTCTGAAAGTCTTTTCATCATGTGCCACAGCTATGACTATCCTATCTCTAACAGTGCCCTGCTGAGTTCAAGTCCACTTTTTATGGAGGTCCAATTATGGAGGTCTGTTTAATTAAATCATTGGCTATTGGTGATGGCACTTGGTTTCCAGTCCTTTTCCCTCCCTGGGTGGGATTGAATGTTTCAACTGTTCACTCATATGATTGGTTCCTCTAGCAAGCAGCTTCATTCTGGAACTATCTTGAGGACCATCAAGAGTCACATAATTGGCATAAGGTCAGACACGGCTGAAAGGGGCATGTCAGGAATAAAAAAACTGTCTACTATTATCTTTATTGTTCCAAACCTATTTTGGGAATTTGGGGAGGAAAACCCAAATACTATAAAAAAGATACTTTTGTTACCTTTATGGCTGAGAAAGTTTTAAGGTGTTAGCAACTCTGTGCCAAGAACTGAGGATGAAATCAAATGTATATTTCTTTTCATAAGCCAATATTGTGAGTTCAATGTCAATATGTCTATAATAGATTTCCAGTATTCAGACTGCTTCCTTATGTACTTGGAGATGTTTTTGATGTTAATAAAGAAAAAAATCTACATAATCTACATTCTACAATCTGCAAAATATTGAGGCAGTGTCGCGACCCCTTGCCCGCAAGGAAGACGCAACTCAGGAATCTTCTTTCAGCAGTTTATTCAGGCCCTTGATATTTCTTCTTCTCTCTCTCGGATGCCCCTCCCAACCTTAATAAAGCATCTCAAGCCCCAATGCAAAGCTGCCACGTGGAGCTTTCTCATAGGGTGATAAAGGATTACGTGCCAACTCTCCAAAAAAGGAGTTGTTTATCACAGGCCACAGTGGAAGCCGGCGCCATCTTCTAATGGCGGCCACAGTCTATAGGAACGGCTCACCACAGTTCCCCCTTCTGTTTTATAAAACAATGCAGGCGAAAGTAGAGGTCCTATCCCACTGTGCAGAAGTGGCTGCAATGTATGGTTCAGTCCTAAGGAGGCGCCTTCCCCAGACCTGATCCCATATCAGCCGACGCCTTTTTTCGTAGGGCGGGGCGTGGACGTCAAATGGACATGCTTTCCTTGAGGTCCGTTGAGGGATCACTCAAGTGCAGTGCCTTGCCTCGCATCCTGCATCGTGACGACGATGAGAAGTAGGATAACACAGGTAGCCTGGTAATGATGACAAAATTTAAGTTGGCAACACAATCCCTAAGCCCCAGAGGAAGGTAAAAAGTCTGCAGCCGAGAAGAAAGACCAGTCCTGAAACCCATCTGCGTGCAATGGTAACAAGACCTGCAGAGTGCAAGGGCTATTCAGCACTGAGAAAGCATAGGAAAGAGGGCACGCCAATCCCAGTGCAATGTGAAATTAACTTGGGGTGCAATGGCCATGCCCAGAAATCACTGTTTAAGATGTGCAAGCCAGATTTGTGGAGAAATGCCATTTTCTAAGGCCGCAAGAGCCTGTACAATCATAGCTTTCTCTTGCGCATGGCGAGCTTTAAGGCGACAGAGAAGCCACAAACAAAGTACAACACCGAAGCAACACATTGCACCAAAAATGCCTACCCCCACCCACTCTTTGAAGAAGGAAAAAGCAGAAGATATCCAATCGGTGAATTGACCCAAAGTCACGGGATCGACACGGGTACTGTTCAAGACAGCAATCTGGGTTAGTTGAGACTGGATCAAGTCTTCCGCTGCCATGGACCAAGTTCCGGATAGATACTCTCCGATGATGCGGGAGGCATTCCTGGAATCATTAAATCTGACAGAGGTTATACATAAATGTGCACGTTGGTCAACACAACCCAAAAGCACCAAGTCAGCCAATTCTTCTACCTGAGCTTGGAGTAAATCTATTCTTTGGTTGGCAGCTAAAATCCCTGACAAAATATGTTGATTAATTGAATTTTGGGATTCAAGTATGGTGGAAGTTTGTTGAACAACTTGATTAATGGTGGCAGCAGTTTGTACTTGGCTGGCCATGGCCACTCCGGCCGTAACCGCTGCAGCAGCAGACACTGCCACAGCTGTCACTATAGCTGCCGTAATACCAAAATCTCTATGGGCTCTAATCAGTTCAACAATAGGAAAAGATTCTGGATCTGCAGTAACCGGGATCGGGACAAAGGTTGGAATTTTCATAATCACTGCCATAGTCCAGGAGCCATTCCAACACTCAGACAAATAACAGGTAACATTAGAACAATTAAGCATCCCCTGTAATGTAACATTAGCCAAAAGAAACAGGAACAGAGATTGGAGACAGACTGCTGCGGAGGGTAATGTAGCATTAGATAATTGTGAATTATTTGCAAAAATTTTAAGCCTCCTACCTCGCTCCGAGTCTTGGGTAATGCCAGAAACATTAAACAGCCAACTTTGGACTCCTAATATTTCCCTGGGGAAACACAAGCGCGGACTAGACTAGCCCAATCTGAGGGAGTCATGCAAAATCTAGTAAGTCCCTCCACCTGAGTGAGAGTGAAAGCGGCATCTATGCCATAAGTGCGGACAGATTCTGCCAAGGTTTTAACTATCTTAAAGTCTAAAGGCTCATGATATCTTCCCCTGTTATTGTCCTGAAATACAGGGTATGCAAGTCCCATATCTGTATTAACTGTCCTCCAAACTTGCGCATGAAAAGATCTCCCGGAACTTTGGCTCCCCCCCACATACGGGGGTGGGGCAACAGGCATCATATCTTCTTCTAAATTTTCAACCTCCTCCTCCTCAGAATTCTGTTGACCAATATTAGATCCCTCCCCCTTCTTACAGTAGGCATGCGCGCCTTGTGTCTCCTTTTTCTTCTTTTTCATTTTTATCTTATGTAGTTGTTGTAACAATATATCAAGGTCCTCAGAACTCTCTGAGTCGCTTGTGTTCTCAGGCGTTTTTAATTCGGTCAAGTCTGGATAGAGCCTTCTCCTATTTTTATCTTCAGGCTCTTTTGCCTTCTCACTACTGTTACTTTTGATACTCTCTGCCACTTCACTATGTGACCCTTCAGATTTTTCCTCATGTAGTTGCTCAAGAACGGCCTGACCCTCACTCACAGCTTCTTGGCATTTACCATCTGTAAGGCAACTACGGACCATTTTCCAAAGGGGTATCACCCCACCCTCTAATATGCCCTGCTCAGAAGCAAAGTCAAGATCTTTGCCTAATTTATCCCAACTAGGTACAGTAAGGCTGCCCGAAAATGCAAACCACGGTGCAGAGATATCTATCTTCTGTAAAAATCTCTGTAAAGTACTATGTTTCACTTCCAGGCCCTTGGAACGTAACAGGCCATCTAGGGCCAGGAGAAGCGGACTTGAAGATGCGGCACCCATGACACAACAACAAAAGAAGCACAAAAAACAAAAGCGAAATAACACAACAAAAGAAACACAGAAAACAAAAGCGAAAGTAGAAGCGAAAGTACACAGTGCAGCTGCAATAAAATGTAATGCTCTCTCTTTCTTTACAGAGGAGCTGCCCCGCTTTGGTCGCGGATCCCACTTACCTGGGACTAACCCCGCTTTGGTCGCGGATCCCACTTACCTGGGACTAACCGGTGCACCACCCCTGACTGCTGAAAGTTCTGGTTCCCGGGTCTCGGCACCACTTGTCGCGACCCCTTGCCCGCAAGGAAGACGCAACTCAGGAATCTTCTTTCAGCAGTTTATTCAGGCCCTTGATATTTCTTCTTCTCTCTCTTGGATGCCCCTCCCAACCTTAATAAAGCATCTCAAGCCCCAATGCAAAGCTGCCACGTGGAGTTTTCTCATAGGGTGATAAAGGATTACGTGCCAACTCTCCAAAAAAGGAGTTGTTTATCACAGGCCACAGTGGAAGCCGGCGCCATCTTCTAATGGCGGCCACGGTCTATAGGAACGGCTCACCACAAGGCAGGATCTCAAAATCCTTGAGTAGTGACATGAAGTCTGCTTCTGAATTTAAACAATTTCAGGCTTCCCTTTACCTGAGGAGGGAGGATTAAAAATTTTTATTGACCTTTGCCTAATATTCATCTTGACTGATACCTGTGACAATATTGACCTCAATTACTATAGTACTGCCAAGAGGAGCAGAATTTTTATTCTGTAAGCCAGTGACAAATCTTGTGAAACAAAGATAATGTGTGGGTGGAATTAAAGCACCTTCAGTAGGTACCACTGGTCTTAGGAATGTTTTGCTTGTCAACCCCTGAATGGAACTTTAAAAGACTGTGTAGCCTCTTATGCAATTTTACATCTAAAATATTTCTTCATGTTATAGAAGCAAAGGTTTCAACTTGTGGAACTTCATAAATACTGACCTTTAAAATGATTACATTTCTTTTTAAAATATACCTCCCAGTGTCTATAAACCATAACAAAGTGTCAATCCCCATGATCCATTAAAAGAAGAATAAGTAAAAATTGTGTTATTCTGGTTATCACTAGTTCTGTGGGCGATAAAGACTTTTCCCTCTGGAACAAAAAGTGTTTTGTTTAGTGGTTAGATGTTTTACACTCTTTCCCCCCTTGGAGGAATATTTATGTCACACTTCTCTTATCCACCAAATTTATAAGTACATGTTTAAAAATTTCCTTTCCTGTTGGGTGTTAAGATCTTAAGATTGTAAAAATTCTTTACGATTGGCTTATTTTTACAAGTATGATCAGTATACAATATTGAACACATCATGAGTTTACTCTAATAAAGTGAAATTCCATTTGAAATCTTAGCAAGGTGAATGCGGATTTGAAAAACTGCAATCTGATGTATCCATCATCAAATCACATAATTGTTAGCATGAGGTAGTTTCAACATCAATGATATTCCTAATTTTCACCTTGATGACACACACTGATAAATTTTGGTTTGTTAAAGTGGTAGATAGAAATGGAATGAGGTTTGTTAGAAAGTCACTCAAGTTTTTGAAAATTTTAGTTCTCTATTCATGATCATATAGTAAACTATTATGAAAATCATTTGTAATGGTCTGCCAAATGAGAATTTGATTATGTTATTGTGCTAGCTATTTGTTGATGTGATCAGTGTGTTTCAAAAACAACTAAGAGGAGGAAACGTTCATTTTGGGGTAATGGTTTCAGAGATCTAAATTCATGAACTCCAATGCTCTGAGATGAGTGAGAACATTATGGCAGAAGGGCATGGTGGAGGAGAGATCTCAGCTTGGGGTACCTGAGACAAGATATAATCCCCAAGGGCATGCACCAGTGACCAACTTCCTCCTGCCACACTCTTATCTGCCTCTAGTTACCCCCCAGCAGTCCGTTCAAGTGATTAGTACATCAAATGAATTAATCAGCTGATGGGGTTACAGTTCTCTTAGCCCAATCTTTCCAACTTTGAACATTGCTACATCAGCTAACATGAGCATTGGGCATTCACTAGATCTGAACAATAATAGACATTCTTTGATGTTGTTCAATGTAAAAATAAAAACTGGGATAATTTGCAAAATGTTTGCTATTTCTCATTTAGTTCCTATTTGTTTTCTCAATTTCTAAGGAATATTTACACAACATTTTTCATAAGTCTTACCAGATGATCATGAATCACATTGGCTATGCTTTACATTTTCAAAGCATCTTATCAGGTCAGTATTCTCAGAACAGTTTGGGAAAATAAAACAACTAAAGCCAATATACATTTTTTTACATATGTTTTTATTTCTCACAGCTTTGAATACATGTTTTTTTTTTTTTTTGGTTAACATTTGTGCTAGAAAGTTAGCATAGTAATGTTAAGAAGATTGCACATCATGAACAAACTTTTTTCATCCCAGGGATGTTAGGATGGTTTAACATATGCAAATTAATGAATGTAATTCTTCACATAAATAAGTTTTATGACCAAAATTATATAGTCATCTAAATAGATGCAGAGAAATCCTTCAACAGAGTTCAGGACCCATTCATGATAAAAGCACTGGAGAAAGTTGAGATAGAAGGAACTAGAGATAGAAGGAACTTTTCCATTGGTGAATTTTAACTTTACATAAAAGCAGAATTTCTTTTTTTTTTTAATATTTATTTATTTTTTTAGTTATCGGCAGACACAACATCTTTGTTGGTATGTGGTGCTGAGGATCGAACCCGGGCCGCACGCATGCCAGACGAGCGCGCTACCACTTGAGCCACATCCCCAGCCCCCAGAATTTCTTTTGATATGTTCATACATGTGTATAGCATAATTTGGTAATTTTATTTCCCTGTTCTTCCCCTTTTTCTCCCTTCCTCCCTTATCCTTGGTTTGATTCTCTGACTTTATTCTAGATCTCCCTTCTATTTTTGTGAGATCTTCCATTCAACTTTTAAAATTCCCTCTTTCTCTCTCCAGCTTTCATATATCAGAAAAACATTCAACTTTTGACTAAATCTGATTCATTTCCTTAGCATGATGCCCCCCAGTCCTACCCATTTACCAGAAAATGAGACAGTTTCATTCTTTTATGGCTGAATATAGGAAGAGCAGAAAAGTAGTGGAAAGTGAACAGGGGAAGGGAGGAGGGGAGGGAAATGGGAAGCATTGGGAATGTATTGGAGAAAATTAGTAATGTGCATATCCACAGATGACACAATAAGTCCCACTAGTACCCATAATAAAAGTTTAATAAAAGAACTAATAGTCCATGTGTGGTGGCACATATCTGTAACCTCAGTTACTCAGGAGGCTGAAGCAGGTGAGTTACACATTTGAGGTTCTAAGAAACTTAGTTAGACCCTACATCAAAATGAAAGACAGCACTTGCTTGCTTGGGCTCTCTCTCGTGCAGTGAGGAAGTTCTTGGAACAGGGTAGAGGAGAGTATGGTTGCCCAGTCGCTAATCAAGACCTCTAGAGACCAAGCAGGAAGCAGGTCTGATTTTATTGCACAGTTACCATGTATATATACTCAGGCGTAGCTAAGAAGATTATAGGCAGCCACCAATGCAATGTCTGCCAAGTGTCCATGCAGTGACCATTGGACAGGGACTGCAACACATGGGTTCACGCCCAGGGCTGTGCCTACAGGGATGCTTACAGGGGTAAGCAGCCTGCAGCTCACAAGCTTAGCATGAGGCAAGTCGCCTGCCATTCAAGACGCCCTTAAGGTATGCCATGTATGCATTACTCCATGCACTTGTCCCCACACTTGCTGTCTTGTCTTTCTCCTCTCTTGCACTTTGCCTTGTGTGATGAGATGACAAAGCACAAAGGCCCTCGTCAGATGCCAACACCATATTCTTGGACTTCTCATCCTCCAGTACCATGAACCAAATAACTGTTCTTCATAAATTCCCAGTATGTGGTATTCCCTTACTGCAGCCAAACCTGTAGTAAGACATTATGGCAGAGGTGACTTCCCAGACCATGTTCTTTCTTGTCATGATGGAGATTTTGAGAAAAGTGCTTTTGATAGAAGTGTATTGTAACTCTCAGACTTTTTGTTTTTGGGAAAATGTGGATGATCACTTTTCTAGGTAAATTTCCTCAGTTGTATTTGACGTCTCCCTTCATTGTCGGAATGTGAGCCTGTAATGTGTCTCACTTGCACTATTCTATGTAGTCTGCTTTCCCATAGTTCTTTTCAATTCAACTTATGTGTTACCAGCACAATAATGTTTCTGAAAGAAAGCTCTGCTCATGTTTCTTTCTTCCTTACTCTTCCCCATATTATTCTTTGCTTGCAGACTGAAGTCCAATGTATTGTCTATCCTCAATTTTCCAGCTTTCCTTTCAGTTGCAATATGTTCCAGTAAACTGGTGTACCAGTCATTCTTCAAACACCAGGAATGTTGAATGCTGGCCAGAATTGCCTCCACCTAAAACATCTTCCTTTCTCACCTGCGTGTCAAAATCCTTCCTATTGTATAAGGCTAGCTCAAATACTACTCCAAGAAACATCCACCTATCCTTCTCATCTGAAAGGTGCCCTCCATCATTTTGTTTAGAACAATGTTGAAATCCTCCTTCTAATTTTGTTAGCTCTTTGAACACAATAATCAAATTTTTAATTTTCTTGAATTACTTTCCATATATCTTTCTTGTTGGCAGATGTTCACAAAGTATTTGTTGAATTAGTGATATCTGTGCAGAGGGACTATAAGTCATCAATATTTTTATTCATTCTTTTACTCATTTTCTTACACATGAATTCAGTTGCTCTTAGTGATACTACTTTACTATTTCTTATATGCTTTTGTCATTGTTTTGAAAATCTCATTTCATTGCTCCAGAGTTGGTCAAGATGTGCAGGCCAGGTAACCTGTGATAAAGACAGATTTTACTTTGACACGTGGACTGTTGGGCCTGGGGAAGAAGCATTAGGTATAATGTAATATACTTGTGGTAAATTTAATATTTTACAGTCTCTCTCATGTGATCTATTACTGGCTTATACTGTATCATACTTTGCTCATGATTCTTTTTCTTTTGTAAACTTCTAACAACCATGTTTTTTATTATCTTTTAATTGTGCCTGAAGAAAATATATAGGTTTTTGAATCTTTAACTTATACCCAGTAGCTCCCCATCAATCACATATTCTCTTCAGAAGGAAAAATTAAATTAGTATTATATATACTCATGGATACTTAAACGTGGAGATGTATTTGCTTGTGATGACTTTCACAGTGGTTTTTTGGTCTGGGATTTCTTTCAAAAATTATTAATTTTTTATGAAAAAGATACCATTTTATTCCTATTTTGAAGAACATAGGATGTGGAAGCAGCACACATTTTTTTATAAAGAGGTGTAATATACATGTATTATCTGCAGTAAAATAAGGGTCCATTGTGATCTCATATTTTGCCCTGTTAATCTAGTGATAGTATCATGTTATCAATTAAACAAAATAATGCACTGTTGATCTACTATTGATGTTTTTATTGGCTGTTCATTATTTTCTCTGTTCTTAGGTATGTTTTGCCTCTGCACCTAGAGTTGGGAAGAAATGTCATTGCAGCATTCTGTGTGGCTGTTGCATCTGGCTACATGATTGCTTGGGACTACTAGAGGGCATGCTCTCCCTAGCAACAATTGTAGGAATTATTGCTTAGACTTCCTGAAGAATGAAAGTGTTTAAAAGGAAAAAAGAAATAAAGACTGTGCAGACACTTTATCTGTGGAGTCTGAGACTGTACCTGTTTCAACATTTTTTGGAACAAAATTTGTTCCCTAATCCCACCATTATGAACAAGTGTAATACATATTAAACAAAAATGTGAAAAATTAAAAAAATTTGAAAACAAAATGAAACAAAACAAAAAACAAAAACAACAATAAATCTTCTACAAAAAAGAAAACAAAAACCTACTGCTTCCTCATCCTATATTTTTTTTGAGCAAGAGTTATTTGTTAGGCACTAGCTAAATGCTTTGTATGAATAGTCTCATTTAATCTTCACAGAAACCTCCAAGGCAGGTAATATGGTTTTATGTGTCTTACAGATGGGGAACATAGACATAGGGAGAGTAAATAAAGCTTCCTACTGTACCTAAAGTGCCACTATGTTAGCATAAAATATAATAACTAACAAACTATTGTGGCCTAACTCTGTGCCTTCATTACCAAAAGAGGGACTCTCCATGTTCATCCTAATATTCCAGACATTCAGATGCAATCATATGCTGCATTATTTCAGTGCCTTGCACTCTCTGGTCTTTCTGCCTTAAATAACTACATGACTTCAGTACTCCTCATATGCTTTGTCAGTGTTGCATAAAATCTCCTTTCTATGCTCCAAAATTTTCGCATAGGTCCTACTTCTTCTAATATAGAAGTTTTCTTGATAAGCTCAAGTGGAAACAGTCTCTTCCTTCTCTCTTTTTTTTGCCACAACTGCATTGACCACAGTGTGTTATTGTGCCTCTCCCACTGTACTGAAATTATTTATTCACATGCATGTCTAATAGACCTTATCCCTTTACAATAGTAATTATTTTTTCCCCTTCTTTTGGCTCCCAATAATGTTTATATAGGATAAAGACAAAAGGGAATGAGAGAGAAAAGAAACATAGGAATAACTGATATTACAACCAAGTTTTAACAGTTAAAGCCTCAATTGGGAGTAATTGTGATAAGCTTCATTTATGGTATTTGAATATTTCAATATTTTGAAGGTATTTAGATATTTATATCTAATTTTAGTGTTATGCATGTTTGAAAAAAATCTATGGAGAACCATTTTTATGAATAATGTCTGTTTTAGTCAGTTTTGTCACTGCTGTGACCAAGAGACCCAACAAGAACAGTTTTAAAGCAGGAAAGGTTTATTCAGGGCTCATAGTTTCAGAGGTCTCAATCCATTAGACTCCCAGGTAAGCTGCACTTCTTGCCCCTGAACTGTAATGAGGGGAAGGGGTTTTGGTAACCCCCTGCCAACTGTGATCCATCTACAAGGTCCTTCTATGTGGATTACTGGGACAACCCACTTCTGAGGCATTCCCTATGTTTTCATTTGTAATTGTAGATGGGGAGAAGCTCTATAGATTTAGTTTCTTCTAAGTCTAGGTGTGGTCTCCAGAAAACGTCTGTCCTTCCCAGCACCATTTTCTGCCAACAATTTAAGTTGAATTGTGCAATGTCCTTGATTGTCTTTGCTCCTTCTAACCTTTTTAAACTGTTTGCTTTTTTTTTTTTTTGGTAACTGTTGTTCAGGAAGCAAGTGCCTGTGCTTTTCTGCCTTTGTTCTTTCCCCTGGCCCTACCATAGTCAGCTTCTGGGTAAAGCAATTATTTTTAAATTTTTGATCTAATAAAATAATTCCAAGTTTCCCAAGTATTAAGTTGTTCAATGTTGAGTTTTCGAGTATTTGCTCTGCCACCCACCTCTCTGGTCAGTTGTTCTTTCCCTGCTTTGATTCCAGGCTGCAGAGGAGTGGATGGTTGCTGCTCTGGTCTGCTCTGCCATCTTCTTTCTCCTGTTTGTCTTAAATCATTTCACTTCACCAATGTTATTGTCATTTTTATTTTTTTTCCTCACTTGTTTTGTGGATTTTCTGTTGGGAGTAAGGTTTCTTTTGTTATGTTTTAAAAAATTTTTATTCATGAGTATGTTTTTAGAGGGAGTTTTCCTCCTAGGTAATCTCAATCTAGTTGGGCTGTGGGAGCAATACTTTAAAGTGGTTTTGCATTTGCCTTTTTCATATTTTCAGGGTTATTATCAGATGTAGACAGATGTTTAAATTAAACTGGTGGTTAGGAGTCTTTTCCCTATTATAGGTCATATAAATTTTCACTCAATCCAAACCTATGCAAAGAGACTGTGTTTTTACCCTCAACTTTTTATCATGAAGAGTTTCAAACAGAAGTTGAATGAATGCATAATTAACTTCCACATAACCACCATCTATATCTGAGAACTGTTAACGTTTTGACCAATTACATAAATAGTATTTGTTGCACCATCTGAGAGTATGTTTTGAATATGTCACTGTACCCTCAAATACTTCAGTACACATCTTTTAAAATTTTCACTTTCCTCCAAAATTGAAAATACTCTCTACTGGCTATTTGAAAATACTCAGTTCATTGCTGTGAACTGTTGTTTTTCCATTGTACTAAATGTCCCCTGTACCCGTTAACTACCTGTTTTCCAAACCTCTATTTCAAATAGTCACTGGTAACTAGTATATTATTTGTTTATGAGATCAACTTTTTAGCTACCAAGAGAGGGAGAATATGCAGTATTTGTCTTTCTGCACCTGACTTATTTTAGTGAATATTTTCCAGTTTCATTCATGTTGCTACATGTGACCAAATCTCATTTTTCATATTAGTGAATAATATTCAATTATGTATATATGCTACATTTTCTTTATCCATTTATCTGTTGATGGACAACTTATCTGATTTTATATTCTGCTATTGTGAGTAGTGCAGCAATAAATATAAGAGTGAATATATCTCTTTTATGACAATTGCAGTTTTTCAAATATGTACCCAAAATGAGATAATTGGGTCATATGGTGAGTATATTTTTAGTTTTTTGAGGAAATTTTTTAGTTTTTCCATATGGCTATACTAATTTATATTCCCATCAATAGTGTATAAGAGTTACATTTCCTATGCATTTTCACCAGGATTTGTTAGTTTTTGCTTTCATTGATAATAGGTATTTGAACTGGGATGCAATGATTTCTTATTCTGTTTTTTTTCAGTACTTTATTATTAACTAAGCTTCCCCTACCAGGAAAAAGAAAATAAAGCATACAAAATATATCTTAAAAAATTCTCTGACATTTATAAGCAATTGAGTATATTCTAGATCCCACTTGCAGGCTACAGTACTCTTACCTACAATGCAGGCTCAAATAAATACTACCCATATAATGTTCATCATTGTGCATAAACCTGAGTTTGTAATGGTGGAATTTTGTCACGTTCAACATTTTCAGAGTTATAGCCGCTAATGATTGACTTTGGGGCTTTATTTCAAGTGGATTTTTCTCCAAAATGTCTTGAACTTCTTTTGCAATTCCATCTGTCCAATCTATTAAGTCTTTGTCAAGTTTTGTGGCTTCATTCAGGATTCTTTCCTGTCTTTCATTCAATTGAGACAGGCGATCCAAGATCTTATTCATCTGCTTCACACCTGAGCAAGCATCAGGAGACCAACTCTTGGTTTCTTGCCTCCTTGGAGTGGTATGGCTAGACATGTAGCAATCAAAATCCTCCTGACTTGGATTCAAAGACTGAGCATCCAATTTTTCAATGAAATTCACAGCACAGCACAGGTTGGTGAAATAGCATCTGTCCTCCCTGTCATCTGACAGCTGGGGTTGCAGGCGGGTGATATAGTGGAATTAGGACTACAGGTAGGGTGGGTTTGCCCTTCAGCACAATTAGATAAGCTTGGGCAAGAAGCAGAAGAAGGCTCAAATCATCTGCAGAAGCAGGCTCATTGTTGGTGATCTTGATGGCATTGAAGCTGTACTTGCTACACCTGGTCTGGTAGGCCAACTTATCTTGGGCACAGGCTTAGAATCCATATCAGTGATATCTGGTCCTCTTCTGAATGGTGTGGTCTTTCTTTTCATCAGTGGTTTCTGAACAGAACACATATTTGGAGAGGCGAGTCATGATGTACTTTTCCATCTGATCCATTAGCTTGTCAACTGTTTTGGAGGCACTTTTTCAGGAGTCAGTATTCTTTCTGTCACATCTGGTAAAACTCCTGACGATACTCTGACTGCTCTTCAATGCTCAAATCAATGCATCCTTCCCAAAACATCTTGGTTGGCTTATAGATCTTATTTGGTTTTGTGGAAGGGCTTGAGGAACTCTATTAGTGCCTCAGACACTGTTTCAATGCTGATTTGACAGTTTATGGAAGGATTGTGAGCTTTTGCTTCCTGAATTTCTGACCTTTTTGTTCCAACTCTGGAACAAGCACTGAACAATTTCTTCGCTGTGGTTACCCTGTGGATCTTTCCACTGGTTTTCTTTTCTTCAAATTTGGAAAATGTGATGAAGGCTGCCCCCTGGCTGCTCTGACTGTCGCTGGCAAAGGCCTCTTCCTCCTCCTGCTGAAGTCCTTCAGCCAGCTCCCAGTCCTTCTGGATCTGCTTCTCCTGGGCTCTGTGGTACTCCTCTCTCCAGCACTGGGAGCAGAAGCCCTGCCGGGCAGGGTTGCCATAATAGCCACAACCCTTCTTGTACAGGAGCTCCGACATTTCTACGTGAATTCCTAGGTGCTCAGGCTTAAGGCTCATCTTCTTCTTGCCAGGTGGCCCCTGAAGTCAGCACCACCTCCCCTGGTGCAGCTCCAGGAGGTGCCTCATTGTGGTTTTGATTTGCATTTTGCTGATAGTTAGTGACACTGAAATGTTTTCCTGTACGTGTGGGGAATTTGCATTTTTTCATTTGAAGAAATGTGTGTTCAGATTGCCCATTTTTACTTGGACAATTTGTATTTTTATTGTTATGTTTCTGGAATCCTTATACATTCTTGTAGTAATTCCTGTCAGAAAATTAATTGAAAAATATTTTCTCCTCTTCTGTAGGTTGTATCTTTACTCTGTTGTTTCCTGTGCTGTTTTCTTGACATAATGTTATGTTTTTATTTGCTGTCAGTGCTTTTGGGGTGTTATCCAAAAATCTTTTCTTCTATGGATGTATTGAATTTTTCCCCCATGTGTTTTTCCTGTAGTTTTATACTTTTAGGTGTTAAATTTAGGTCTTTAATGCATTTTGAATTTAGTTTTGTACTTGGGGAGATGTGATAGTCAAATGAAATCCTCTATTTTTTGGATTTCAAAAACGAAGGAAATAACTGTATCTCCACTTTAAACAAAAAATCACAAAGTGGCAATAACATTTCTTGTGTGTTCCTTTTTCCATATTTTCCCTCCTTAGTACATGTGTCTTTTATAATGTATTTGCCTTCTCAATTGTTGTTAGAACATTTTGTTTGCCCAGAGAGCATGGTTTGTGTGTACATGTGCTTGTGTGCTTAATTAAATATGTGCTAATTAGCATACCATTGGGAAACTATTTACAACACTGAAAAGTGAGCAAAATTTGCAGCACATGACTTTTATTTACAAAAAGCTCATGAAGGAACCTGTAGCAAAAAAGTCAATATGAAAGGTACAACAAAACTTTTTAGAAACTTCCATGCCTCCCTCACGAGAGGTCACATAACATACATGACAGGCACGTGATACTAAATCCATAAAATATTAGTGAAGACTATTTTTCTGAAAATCACAAGGAAATATAAATAGAAGTTCTAGTATTTTATCTTTCTGCCCTAGTGGTTCCTCTTTTTTTTTTTTTAACAACCTGGGAAACTGTGCTCAATTTTAAAGTTCACTAAGAGATCTGTTGACTTTATAATTTAGAGGGTTTGGGGATAGATTGCATCTCCATTCCCAAGTGTTTATATCCTTCTCTGAGAAAGGATTAAACTTTGATGCTATTTACATGTCTTCCTATGTGTGGAGTGTCTTTTTTCTGCCCTTTCACAGGTTTATCCAAGTGACATCCATAGGCCAATAGATCAGAATGAATACAATATGCACTTGATCCAAATTGAGGATGCTGCTGCACAGTTCAACTTACAAGGAGCCCCTCAATGATTGTGGATACCTTCTCAATCCTCTTGTACCCTGGTACTGTGCTGTGGGACACTGCATGTGTGGACATCCTCCTTATTATGCCTCCCACCTGGGTTCCAGAATGAGAAAACATTCAGAAATGATCCAAGTCAACTTATAGTCAGTTTAGGATCTACATCCTAAGCCCACATGTAATGTGTGTGGGAAATAAATATTATAAACCACTCAGCTTTAGGGGTTGTTTCGGATACAGTGTAACCTATTTACAATATGACTTATTCTAGGGAGAGAGACATAACTTTAGAAACATATTTTCTTAAATAAGTTGGATGAGAAAGCCTTTTAGAATCAGTTATTATTATTGGGAGGAGGGTTTGTGTATGCACAACTGTCTAAATGCATGTATTTTGTGAAGTACAAAAATTAATTGCAGAGAACATAAGACTTCTTTGTGCACTGTAGCACCCTTTTCCTACTAAAAATTTCATTCCTAAATTAAGCACTAGATGGCAAAGGGCAAAGTAGGTGTTTGCTGTAGATGGGGTGAGCAGGTGGAATCAATGTAGCATAGGGCCTTAGAGCTCAAGCAGGGAAAAGTGGCAGTGAAGGGGTTTGGCATGACAGTGGTATTGGAGCCCCTGAAAAGTGAAGAAAACCTCACTGTGGTGGTGGTGGGAGTGTCTTCTGGCATGGATAATCAGAGCCTGAACATGGTGAGGAGGCTGTCCACAAGTGGCAGTGGTCCAGAGCAGAGTAGCAAAGGACAGGAGAATTGATGAGGTGTCCCCAATAGGGGAAGGTTGGTGTGAGATGTCAGCCTGTGAGAAGAGCCATCTATGTGGTCTTGTGGTCAGGTATGGGGAACATAAGCAGGATAGGGAAGTATTTATGCATGAAGTCACTTTCTGTGAGAAGTCAGAGCCCCTTTTGGGTGAGGAGTGAGTCCTTGGAGAAGTGCAGCTTGGCATGAAATCTCAGCATCTGGGAGAATCAAGTAGACAACGCTGAACAGTGTTAGTTCCAATGTTGGTTGGGATTCAGTGCCTAATTGTGGTGAGGAGGGCATCCTTGCAGAGGGTAAACCTGTGTGGATTTCAGAGACCAGGCAGGGTAAAGAGGATGTCTGTATGTAGAGAGTCCAGTGTTGGAACTCACCAAATAAACAAGGTAAAGAAGGCATTAATTTTTTTTTTTAATTTTGTTCTACATGACAGTAGAATGAAGAATGTATTTTGGCAGAACATAAATACATAAAGTATAACTTATTCTATTTTGGTTCCCACTTTTGTGGTCATATAGAATGTGGAGTTATACTGGTTATGACCAATTAATTTGACTGTCTTTCATATTCACCTCTCTCCTCCCTTCCCTTTGTCTCTCTTTGCTAGTCCAATCTATTTCTATTATTCCCCTCTCCAACCTCTCTTATTTTGGGTTAGCATCCACACATCATAGAGAACATTTGGCCTTTTTTTTTTGGGGGGGGGATTGGCTTGTTTCAGTTAGCATGATATTCTCCAGTTCTATCCAATTACTGGAAAATGCCATTATTTAAATCTTCTTTACTGTTTTCATTTTGGCTTTTGAAAAAATAAATCAGATTTGTGTGTATATGCCACATTTTATTTGCCCATTCATCCATTGAAGTTTGTCCATAGCTTGGCTATTGTGAGTTGAACTGCTATAAACATGGATGTGGCTGCATCTCTGTAGTATGCTGTCATTTGGGTATATGTTGAGGAGTGCTATAACTGGGTCAAATGGTTCCATTCCAAGTTTTCTATGGAATCTCCATACTGCTTTCCAGAGTGATTGCACCAATTTGCAGTCCCACTAGCAATGTACGAGAGTAACTTTCCCCTCACATCCTCACCAATACTTATTGTTACTTGTGTCCTTTATAAATGCCATTCTGACTGGAGTAGGAAGGAATCTTGGTGTATTCTTAATTTGCATTTCCCTACTTGGTAGAGATATTGAATATTACACACACACACACACACACACACACACACACACACACTATTTGTATTTCTTCTTCTGTGAAATTTTTTTTGCCCACTTATTGACTGGTTTATTTATATTTCTGAATTAAGTTTTTTTTTTTTTGGTACTGGGAATTGAATTTGGGGGTGATTGGCCACTGAGCCACATCTTCATCCCTATTTTGTGTATTTTTTATTTAGAGATAGGGTCTCACTGAGTTGCTTAGTGCCTTCCTTTTTGCTGAGGCTGGCTTTGAACTTGTGATCCTCCTGCCTCAGCCTCCTGAGCTGCTAGGATTACAGGTGTGTGCCACTGAGCCCAGCTGTGAGTTAAGTTTTTTGTGTTCTTTGTATATCCTTGTATATCCTGAATTTAATGCCTTATCTGATGCACTGGTGGTGAAGATTTTCTCCCAATCTGTAGGATCTCTGTACACATTCCTTTTTTTAAAAAAAATATTTTTTTTAGTTGTAGATGGACAAATACCTTTATTTTATTTATGTGGTGCTGAGGATCAAACCCAGGGCCTCATACATGCAAGACAAGCACTCTACTGCTGAGCCCCAGCCCCAGCCCCTCTGTACGCATTCTTGTTTGTTTCAAGAAGGAATTCTTGCTGGTAGTTGAGGACCTGGTATGGGACATCAAAGCCCCAAAAGGATGAACAAAATATCTACACAGAAGACAGACATGGTGTGGGTTTCATAAACTGAGCTGGATAAGAGAGCTCTCCACATGGTGGCAAACCCCAGAAGGGAAATTGATCCTTACATGGTGAGGACTTCTATCCATGGGAGTAACCTTGTGTGGGCTGTGAGAGCTCAGGCAGGCCAGGATGGCTACAGATAAACTTTAAGAATCTGATCTGATTCATCCTTAAAGAAAAGTAGAGCAGTAATACACCATGTTCCTAAAATACTCCTCTGTATTCCCAAGAAACCAGGCAAATTAAGAGAACAATATGAATTGTTCATATTGGTCTTGGACTAGAATGTTCAGGTGAATACTATCTTGTAGGACACTGACTCTCTTTCATACGTGTTGTAAATTTGAGGGGTGTCTTAGCACAGGATCAGAACTTCAGCAAAGTGAGCAGAATGTTCATTTTGTGGGGTATAGTTGGCTGGCCCTGTGTGAGAACATCAATAAGAGCTAAGAGGGCTTTAGGCTAGGGTCAGAAGATTAGATTAAGGAGTAAGAAATGTATTAGGAAGAACAGTGTCTTAGGGAATGATGGCACAAGATGAGAGATTTGTAACATCCAGAGTATAATCAAATGAGTTAACAAATAAGTAAAAAGTTACAGATAACGAACACAGATTTCCTTATGTCACTGAAGTGTGGAAGAAATGTGGAAATTAAAAAAATGAAAATGAAATCTGAGGCATTGAATTAGAATTAGGGGTATTACTGTGAATTTAGTGATTTCAGTATATTTTGATATAAAATAAATGTGGAAATCAGTGGAAACAAATATAGAGGTGAGAGAGAGGGGAAGATATGAGAGGAGATATAAGAGAAAAAAGACAGATATAAGAGAAAAAAAGAGTTAGGTAGGGTTATTAAAAGAAGGGAAGTCATTTGGTGAGAACTGAGGCAAAGAACCTGGGCATGAGTTGGTTGAGAGCAGCTCTGTGGAATGGTCCCACATGAAAGATTTAGTTTTTGGATTGTTTTCATTTTGGCCTTTGAAAAAATAAATCAGATTTGGCACTCAGTTTAAGTTCTTCCTCTTCTACTCGTGATTTCATTTAATTTTCCCAACTGCTAATTACATTCATATATACCTTCAGAGAATGTTGTTAAGGTGTTTTGGGGGTAAAAGGAGAGATAAGGGAAGAATAAAAGGTGGCGTCCTCTTTTATTATGGCTTTCAGGAGTTCTGGAGGTGACCAATAGCAAAATGAATGAAGGTTGATGATGGTGCTGATTGTGAGCAGCAGGGAAAGCAGAGAGCACAGAGGACACCTTCAGACTTTTCATTCCCCACCATGCTAAAGGAAGGTGGCTCTGAACACGGGGAGGCTGTCATCTGAGATTCGTGTAATGATCACCTTAGAATGTGGCACAAAAAATCTGCCTGATTAGTCAAACCTGATAACATGAAGGCAATATAAGGAAGTGTTGCTCAGGTTGTTTGGGTAATAAGTTACATTTGCATGTGGAACCACAAATTTCAGTTTTCCTGGTTAGTTTACGGAATGAAGTTCTTGGGAAAGACTTCTCTAATTGCTTGATTCCTCTTTTCCTTTCCTTCCTATTTCTTTTGAGTTCCCATTTTTGTTACACTTATCTATATCTACTGTTTGGAGGCTGAAATTCTCATTCAGGTTGTCCTGAGGATGAGACCTCAGTGATTTCACTCTCAGGTATGTGTCTAATTATTACATCTAGTTAAGTGGTAGAGTAATTTGCTTTCAGGCTGGAATCTCATTTTTAATATGTTTTAAGGAAAAGATGGCATGGGATTTCTGAAAAAAGCAGAAGGTTTCTTCTCAAGATGGCTTTGGGAACAAATTATGCTGAAGTGAGTTTGAAAAATGAACTGAGGTCCTCAGGCGTCAACTCAAATTCTCCTGCAGGTAAAAGATCATTTTCCAGTGGTCAATGTTAATTAATTGAGGTGAAGAATGAAGAAACAGTTAATAAGCAGGGCCAAGGTAATGTTACTTGCTGTTTCTCTGAAGTATTCATGTCTGGGACACCCAGGAATGTCTGAGGATTGTGCTGCCTGTACATAGGAATAAAGGTGTTTTAGAGCTGCAAAGTGGGGGAAAAATCCATAATACTTTCTTTACTATTATCAATTACAGAAAATCAGATTTTGAATTTTATTGTATACCATTCCATATAGGAATATATAAAAATGTGTGTACCTGTATTTCCAAAACTGAAAGAATATAATACTGAGTTTTTCCTCCTCATCATTGACAATATACATAATTAAAAAAATTCTTTCTATTTATTTAGTGCTTTTATCTTTTTTTTTTTTCAGTGCTGAGGATTTAACCCAGGGTGTTTCCAACTGACTTATATCCCCAGCCCCCTTAGTGCTTTCATCTTAATGGAAGTGACTGCAAGACCCCCAACACCTTTTGTAGTGATCATTTTCAGGTTTTGTATATCCTAGGCAAAATCGCTGTAGCATGAAGCTATACCCCCAGTTGAGAAAAGGCTTTCTGACCATAAAATAGTGACCTAAAAGGTTGATTGTATAGTAAAAACATGAAAGTTGGTCATAATGATTTATCTTGTATAGCATATTTTAAGTTGGACATAGTATTATTTAAATATGTAATGAAGTAATGAGCAACCATAACAAAAATATTAATAAGAGATTATGTTGAAAAAGCATTTATGATACAGTATAAAAGAAAATAGTGAATCAGAAATCAGTAAATATGCATGTTAATCAAATGGAAAAATGTTCATATATGTTGTACACACTTCAAAAATTTCTGAAAAGACATGTGCCAAAATATTAACAATAGTTAATCTCAATGGTAGAAATCTGTGCTTTTGGGTGTTTTATAAAGTTTTTAAAACATAATAAACATAATTGACTTTTTCTAATTTTAATTTTCATATTATTTCAAATATTCACAGTAGTAGTTGTTGTGCTTTATGGGAGAAAATTAAAGAGTAGAAGAGAAAGATGTTAGCTTTTTATAACTGTGACCAAAATACCTGATAAGAACAATTTACAGGAAAAAGCTTTAGTTGGGATCAACATTTCAGAGGTCAGTCTATGGTGAGTCAGCTCCATCACTCTGGCTCTGAGGTGAACATCATGGGGGGAGGGCATGGCAGAGTAGAGCTGTTCAGCTGATGGCAGCCAGAGGATCATGGAAGTTTCCACAGAGATTTCAAAGGAAGACCTGAGGGTTCAAAGTGAAGCTGTGTTGGAATCCCTGTAGGATTCCCTCGAAAGGGCACGCATGAAGCTGTGAAGGGGAAGCTGAAGCTGGAATGGAGATCCCAGGGTATAAGATATACCAGTGGGCTGGGGATTTGGCTCAAGCGGTAGCACGCTCGCCTGGCATGCCTGCGGCCCGAGTTCCATCCTCAGCACCACATACAAATAAAGATGTTGTGTCCTCTGAATACTAAAAAATAAATATTAAAATTCTCTCTCTCTCTCTAAAAAAAAAAAAAAAAAAAAGATATGCCAGTATTGTGGAATGTCTGCTGAGGAAAGCTGTTGGCTGTAGATGGAGTCAGCCTAAGAAAGAGACCACGTGGATGACAACCACAAGGTCATTTAGGTGGTGCTGCAGAAGCCCTTTGAAGATTACATCTCACCACAATATTACCAAGATGCTGGACATGGAGTTACAGAAACTAATATCTGCCTGAGTTTTGGTTCTGTCCTTTCCTTCTATATCCTTATCCCTCCTTTTTGGATTGGGAACATTTACTTTATGCCATTGTATATTGGAAGTATGCAACTTGTAAGGACAGGCACCCGTGATCAAAAGGAGGCAGATTAAAAGCAGCTGAATAAGGCTTTATTGAGATTCATTCCTGGGAGAAACCCTTGAGTCCAACAGAGTGGGTCTGGGAGAAATGCGCCTAGGCTCAGGATTGGAATTTTATTGGGCTCAGGGCAGGTAGGGAGGGCTTGGGACAGGAAAGGGAGGTTTTTAGAAACCCTTGTCTTCCTGGGGTTGGTCAGGGGATCTTGCCTGAGATCCATGTCCTTCCAGGATTGGTCAGGAGAGCCTGCTGATTGGCAGGTGGTTTTGAGGCACCATGACTGCTTGTCTGTTGGCACCTGTTCGATTGTCCTTTCATGCACTTGGGTTGCCTGGTGCTTTGTTTCCTTAGCCACCTGAAATCAACCTAACATCCCAGCCTTTTTTATGATATAGGATGATGAATTCCATCTGGCTACTTCCTCTTTGCTAGGGGTATTGGAGAGAAGGGAATGGCTTGGGTTTTGGTTTGGTAGGGAGGCAACTGTAGGCATGAAGGAGCATCTGGTTGTAGGTCACTCTGGCAATTTCACCCCTGCGCTTACAGGTGAACCTGAGGAGGGATGGAGCAATCATTCATAGATGTTCAATTACTAATATAGTAGTGAGAATGGGAGTCAGCCACATAATGAGGGTTGAGTTTAGCCAGCCTGGTCATTTGATTGTTGCTGTTTAAGCTTTTCACCCCCAAAATGGAGGATGTTGACATTATTTTTGACCAATCTAGTTTCATTGATGTAGTAGCAACATTCTTCTTTCAGGAATAGACAGGTTCCTCCTTTGTCTGCTGTCAGGAGATCTAGGGCTTGATGGTTCTCTAGTGAAACTAGGGCAATCAATGCTATTTGCCTTTTCAGGGAAGTGAGAGAGGCAATCAATGCCTCTACCACTTCCCAAAGTTGTTGTTCAAGCTTCTAAGTAGTGGTTGCTGCATAACCAAGTCCTCTTGCCCCCAGTCTGGAGGCAGCAAGTGAGAAGGCCAGGGAGAGTTCAACTACTACTATTAGAAAGACAGGCTCATCTTGCTCTGGAAAGGAAGGTGGTAATAAGTCATGTTAATTCAGCCTCATTGTACAGAGTTAATTGAGGAACCAAGGTGGAAGGAACACAAAAAGTGAAGGGCATGCTGAGGCTTAGATTTTTTGTTAGGGTACCATTGCACCTGAAAAAGAACCTCCAGAGGAGAAAAAGTGGGGGAAGAGATTCAAATGATCTGGTCACAGGGTACTGAACCAGAGGAAATGTAGCAGCAAGAGAAATTCCCTGATGAGTTATGAAAAAGGGGTACTTCCTGAAAGGCTAGAGAGGGGGATTCTTGGGTGTTGGTTGAGGTATTGAGAGGAAGATCAATGGGAATCACAGGTAAAGGAGTATGATCCAAACCTGTGCAGAGGAAACAGTCTGAAATGTTATTAACTTTGGATAAATTGAGAAGCTGAAGGCCCTGATGTACTAGGGCCATCCATGAAAAAGGGTCATCTTTAGGATGGGCAACTGCGTCCATCCACCTTTCTCTTGTTCCTGGATGGTTATGTGAATTTGAGGGGACACTTGCACATAAGTTCTCCAGATTACAATAAAGGCTGAGGGGAGCTTGGCAAAACCCGAAGAATAAAATTTACCATGAACATCAGATGCTCATTTCATGTCCCATGGGTCCCAAATAGTTAATTTTGTGTATGCTCATTTTTCATAACAAGGCTTATCTAGAAAGTGTGTCTTGCATGAATTATAAGGGCACCCACCACAGGTGTTAGGCCAGTGTTTATAAGATTCCTAGTTTGGTCTGATATGAAGTATAGCATTGCTGCACGAATGTGGGACGAGGTGGCTTGGTTGAATCCAGTAATGATAAGGGTGACCGCCTGATTGCAGCCAGTGGAAAGGCGATTACATTGACCCATAAACCGAGAGTGGGTGGTGCCATCCTGGTGCCATGTCGCTTGGATGTAGAAGCACCATCTGTGGTTTGGGATAGAAACTTGTTAGGGATTAATGATTAGTAAAAGAAGAAGAGGGTTGATGAGAAATCTTGAGTTTGGTGGGCCCCAGCATGGTGGAAGTCTAGGACTAGACATTTGGAACATGTGTCTTTTTAAGGCAGGAGACATGGTATCAGGGGGAATGGCCCAAAAGCTTGGCTACCATTGGCATAATAAGTATGACTGTATGGGGTTTTGTCTAGCAAGATTAAAATGATTGAGGATGCAGTCCACAAAGTAAGAGTGCATCACCTGCTTGAAGAGGGTCCAATTTGGTTTGTGGTTGTGCTGGGATTGAGGCAATGGATGGTGCAGGAAGACATCAGTCTGCACATTCTCTTAGGAGTTTGTGTAGAAGTGTGAGATATGGCAGGTAGAACTGCCGCAGTCCGGCTGCAGCAAAATAACCGGGGGGTGATGAACAACTTGTGTAGATTGATACAGCAGGAGTGGAAGCCGTTTATTGCAGGACAGGAGCAGTATTTATACATTCCACACAGCTTATCTAATTAGCATAAACTAGATACATCAGTCAACCAATAAGAAATCTCCACACTTAATGGCTCGCTTTTGTTACTTCTCAAACCACTCCTTCTGGCATTTTGCCAGGCACCATCCAGACTTGTTTACGAACTCTAACATTCCCCTGGCAAAATGCCAGGTGTTATTTTGACTTGTTTACAGACTCTAACATAGAACAAAAGGGGAGGGAGAGTGAATGGAAAGCTTTGGTTGATTAAGAAAGGGTTCCCATAGAGTATCTCAAAGGGGCTAAAGCCTGAGGGGGCTCTAGGGACTGCCTGAATTTGGGTGAGGGATAATGGCAGGAAATTGGGCCAGGAAAGCCTGAGTTCAATAGCATGTTTAGTGAGATGTTTAGTGAGATGATCCTTAGAATGCCATTAGCCCTCTCAACCTTACCTGAGGGTTGGGGATGGTAGGGAATGTGGATCCTCCAAGTGATGTGGAGGTCTTTGGAGACTAGTTGAACAACCTGAGAAGTGAAGGCTGGGCCATTGTCTGACTGAATGGAGTTAGGAAGTCTGAACCTGGGAATGATCTGCTCAATGAGGATGGAGGTGATGGTGTCAGCAGTTTCCCTGGAGGTAGGAAGTCTTCTATCCAACCTGAAGAAGTATCAAGCAAAGCAAATAGGTAGCGAAGCTTTTAGTGCCTAGGTATGTGAGTGAAGTCAATCTGCCAGTCTTTGCCTGGCTGGTGACCCCTCATCTGATGTGTGGGGAGTTTAGGTTTGATGCCCCCTTGTGGGATACTGTAGAGCAGACAGAACAAGTGGAGTGGACCTGCTGGAGAGTAGTTCTCATTCCTAGGGAGTAAAAGAGGGGTTGTAAAAACTGGAAAAGGGATTTGGGGCCAATTTGAAGAGAGTTATGAATGTCCATCAATAAACTGTAAGCTTGCTGTTTAGGGAGGGCAATTTGATCCCCCAGGAAGATCTGGCCATCCTCCCCGAAATGGCCACCTTGGGTTATTAGGTCCTGTCATTCCTGTGGGGAATAGTTAGGTTTAATTGTGGTGGATAGAAATAGGATAGGGGCTGCTGAGAATTTTTCCGTTAGTTCTCGTGCTATGGAGTCTGCTTCGTTGTTGCCTATAGCTATAGGATCAGAGGAAATTTGATGTCTTCTGCAGTGTATGATGGCCACTCATGATGGCAGTTGTAGTGCCTCTACAAGTTTGGAAATCAGATTGGCATTGACCACTGGTTATCCCTTTGTGGTCAAGAATCCACGTTCCTTCCAAATAGCCGAATATGAATGAGCAATTAGGAAAGCATGTTTGGAGTCCGTGTATATGTTAACCTGTTTGTCTTTGGATAGAGCGAGAGCTCTGATAAGTGCAAAAAATTCAGCCTTTTGGAATGTGGTCCCTTCAGAGAGGCAGTTGGCTTCTAGAACTAAGGCAGTGGTGACATACTGCATATGCATCTTTACATTGTTTGTCACAACCCATTACAGAACTGCTGTCCACAAAAATGGTTAAGTCAGATGAGGAAATTGGGTAACCAAAGAAGTCCTCATGGGGGTGATCGCAGGTCCTCTAGCACCTTAGGACAGGAATGGTTAGCATTTAAAGAGGGTGGGGATGGGGGGAGAGTGTGGCAGGATTGAGGGAAGATGAAGAACAGAGGGTAATGGTGGAGTTTTCTATAAAGAGAAGGTGGAATTCTTGAATTCATGAAGGGCTCAGAGGGGAAGAGATTTTGATTTAAGAGGTCCTGTAGTCAATGGGTGGAGAATACAGTTATTGGTTGGAGCAAGGTAAGTTTTAGGGCTTTCTTAGTTCCGCAGCTGCTGCCCATGCTCAAAGGCATGATAGCCATCCACAAACCGTAGAATCAAGCTGCTTGGAGAGGTATGCCACTGGCTTATAGGAGGGTCCAGTTGGTTGAGCGAGGAGGCCTGTGTTGATACCCTGTCTTTCATCTGTATAGAGGAAAGGATGGTTAGGGTTAGGAAGAGATAAAGTGGGAGAAGATGTGAGAGCATCCCTAAGCTTGTAAAAGGAGTTGGCTACTAGGTTAGGGGAGGTGAGGGGCTCATGAGGGGGTGTCCTTAGCTGCCTTGTATAAGGGCTTGACAGGACATGCAACATTGGGGACCAATGCCTGAAAAAGCCAGCCAGTCCCAGGAAGGACATGATGTAGTCTGCTGTTTTGGGTGGCTGTAGGTCATGGAGAGCTTGAATTTTGTCTGTTGTCAGGCTTCTAGAGGTTGGAGTGAAGAGTATACCTAATTGGTGACTGAAGAGGTAGTAAGCTGGGCTTTGGCTGGAGAGACCCAATATCCCTGGGACCCAAGGAAATTGAGGAGCTGAGCAGTGTGAGTTTGGGAAGTCTTGAGGGATGAACTGCATGGGAGAAGGTCATCCACATACTGTAAGAGAGTACTATCCCCCAAGTCACAATTGGTTAGATCCTGTGCCAAGGCTTGCCCAAAGAGGTGGGGATATTCCTGAAGCCTTGGGTAGAACTGTCCATGTCAGCTGTTGAGACCTAAAGGATACATGTGGAATCTTCCCATGAGAAGCCTGACAAGAGATAATAAGAGTCAAGATGACAGGCACTGTAAAGAAGGTGTCTTTAAGATCCAGGACAGTAAAATGAGAAAGGGTGGGAACCACTGGGTTAATGGGAATCACTGCCTCATTAATTAGGTAAAGGTCCTGGTCTAAGTGATAGGCTCCTGAGGGATTGTGTACTGGCAATATGGGAGTGTTGCAGGGGGAGTCAGTGAGGATGAGGAGTCCCTGAGCAAGAAACCAGTATGATAGGTTTAAGCCCCTCCCTGTGGGTTTTTGAGATTGGAAACTTGGGACACAAAGGAAATTTAGTTTGAGGTTTCAGTTGGATATGGACTGGCTTCCAGTGGGAAGCTATGACCAGCTTGGAGGTGTCCCAGATCAATGAGGTCAGGAGGCAACAGCATGGTAGGTACTGTTGGGTTATTAGAGAGAGTAAGAGTTAGAGATAGAAGAAGATGGGTGGTAGTATTCTTGGGTTGTTGTTGGAGGGTGGCTCCTAATAATTGGAGAACATCTCTGCCTAGGAGAGGATCTGGATAGAATGAAATGACCATAAAATAGTGTGTGAAAGGGTGTCCCTCCAGGGTGCCGCAGTCCGGCTGCAGCAAAATAAATGGGGTTGACGAACAACTTGTGTACATTGATACAGCAGGAGTGGAAGCCGTTTTTTGTAGGACAGGAGCAGTATTTATACATTCCACACAGCTTATCTTAATTAGCATAAACTAGATACATCAGTCAACCAATAAGGAATCTCCACACTTAATGGCTCCATGGCATTACTTCACAAACCACTCCCTCTGGCATTTTGCCAGGCGCCATCCAGACTTGTTTACAGACTCTAACACCAGGGCACAGGACAGCTTAGCAGTTTGGTTTGGGAAGGAGGGTTTTCTATCAATCCCCATAACTGAGACCTGGGAAGGAAACAGAGGCCCAGAATGGGCAAGTAAGATAGAATGTGTAGCCGCTGTGTCCACAGGGAAGGTTATAAACTTACTGGCTATCTGGAGTGTTACCTTGGGCTCCATGAGGATGATGGGAGTCCTCAAGTCTGGGCTTCTTTAGACTTTTACAAACCCCAGTATCAAAGAGATGGGACCTTCTGGCTGGTCATACCCTCATGTGGAGGTGCAGACGAAGGGCCAGCCATGGGGCAGTCACTCTTCCAATGTCCTGTCTGCTTACAGGTGGGGCACAGTCTGGAGGGGTGCCATGGGTTTGGGCATTGGTGAGCCCAGTGACCTTTGCATCCACATTTGCAGCAAGCCCCTGGCGGAGAGGAATGTTGTTTTCCCTGTGAAGCTTTTGCTGGAGGCCTAGGCTGAAGGGCAGCTGCCAAGGCCTGGGTTTGGAGTGTTACTTTTTTGTGCAATTGAGCCAGCCTGGCTATTTCAGTTGATTCCTCCTGGGTATTATTGACTTTAAAGGCCATTTCACCAGATCTCAGATAATGGTCTGAGGGCCCTCCTCAGCTCATTTTAGCCTTTTTTTTTCTAATATCAGGGGCCGATTGAGTAATGAAATGGGTTGCTAACACTGTAGCCCCAGCAGGAGACTCAGGATCCAGCTTAGTATATTTGATGAGGGGGTTAAGAAATAAGGCTGGATTCTCATCTGATTTCTCTTAGCTTATCAAAGTTAACCACCTTATTGGAAACCGCCTGCATGCCTGCTGTAAGATATTGAACCATGTGAGTTCAGTTACGGTGACCTTGTAGGATATCTTGGTAGTCCCAGTTGGGTTTGGTTTGGGAAATGGCTGCTTCACCTGAGGGGAGAGTTATATGTGTTAGTTGAATTTGATTAGCATGATCTCGTACAGACTGCTGGATGCGGGTCCTGCATAAGGGTGGAGGAGAGAATGACATAGACAACATGCCAGGTAAGATTGTAATCCTGAGAGTGGTATCAAAATTCCTTAATATAAGTAGAAGAGTCAGCAGAGAAGGATCCAATGTGCTTTTCAATCTGGTAAAGATCCTGAAGTGGTAAACTATACTACAGAGCAATAGTAACAAAAACAGCATGGTACTGGCATCAAAACAGGCTGGTTGACCAATGGTACAGAATAGAGGACACAGAGACTAACCCACAAAATTACAACTACCTTATATTAGATAAAGGTGCTAAAGGCATGCACTGGAGAAAGGATAGCTTCTTCAACAAATGGTGCTGGGAAAACTGGAAATCCATATGCAACAAAATGAAATTGAATCCCTATCTCTCACCTTGCACAAAAGTTAACTCAAAATGGATCAAGGATCTAGGAATTAAACCAGAGACTAATAGAAGAAAATGTAGGCCCTAATCTCCATCACATGGGGCTGGGCCCCAACTTCCTTAATAAGATGCCTATAGCATAAAAATTAAAACCAAGAATTAACAAATTGGATGGATTCAAACGAAAAAGTGTTTTCTCAGCAAAAGAAATAATATGTGAGGTGAATAGGGAGCCTACATCCTGTGAACAAATTTTTACCCCTCACACATCAGATAGAGCTCAAATCTCTAGGGTATATAAAGAACTCAACAAGATAAGCACCAAAAAAACAAATAACCCAATCAATAAATGGGCCAAGGACCTGAACAGACACTTCTCAGAAGAGGATATACAATCAATCAAGAAATACATGAAAAAATGCTCATCATCTCTAGCAATCAGAGAAATGCAAATTAAAACTACTCTAAGATACCATCTCACTCCAGTAAGAATGGCAGCCATTATGAAGACAAACAACAAGTGCTGGCAAGGATGTGGGGGCAAAAGGTACACTCATACACTGCTGGTGGGACTGGAAATTGGTGCAGCCAATTTGGAAAGCAGTATGGAGATTCCTTGGAAAGCTGGGAATGGAACCACCATTTGACCCAGCTATTCCTCTTCTCAGACTATACCCAAAGGACCTAAAAACAGCATACTACAGGGACAGAGCCACATCAATGTTTATAGCAGCACAATTCACAATAGCTAAACTGTGGAGCCAACCAAGATGTCCTTCAGTGGATGAATGGATAAAAAAATGTGGCATTTATACACAATGGAATATTACTCAGCACTAAAAAGGAATAAGGTCATGGCATTTGCAGGGAAATGGATGGCAGTAGAGCAGATTATGTTAAGTGAAGTTAGCCAATACTGCAAAAACAAATGCCGAATGTCTTCTCTAATGTAAGGGGGTGGGGTGACTCAAAATGGGGTAGGGAGGGAGAGCATGGGAGGAAGATTAACTCTAGATAGGGAATAGGGGTGGGAGGGAAAAGGAGGGAGAATGGGAATAGCATGGATGGTGGAAGGAGACCCTCATCATTATACAAAATACATGTATGAAGATGTGAATTTGGTGTCAACATACCTTATGTACAGAGATATGATAAATTGTGGTATAAAAGTGTATTAAGAATTGTAATGCAAAAAAAAATAAGAGAGCTCATGTAAAATGGCATAATTTGGTGTTAACATACTTTATGTACAGAGTTATGAAAAATTGTGCTGTGAATGGATAATTATGATTGTAATGCATTCCACTATTGTCATGTATGTAAGAAATAAAAATAAATTAAAAAAAGATCCTGAAGTGAGAATGGGACGTGTACTTGGACAATCCTTTGGTGTCTGACACTTCCTGAGAGGACAAAGGAGCTTTGGGTTAGCTGGTAAGAAGGCCTGGTGGGATCCTGTGTGGGCACTGACAGGAGAAGAGAGGAGTGAGTGGGTGGAGGGATCCTGAGGGGCAAGGGGGAAGGGTTGTATCAGTAGAAGAGGGGGCAGAGGAATCATGACTGTAGGAGAGAAGGAGGGAGAGGAGGGGGAGAAGAATAGAGGGGGAGGGTTCTGGAGCAGGGGAGGAGGAGCTGTGGTAGCTGGAGGAGGGGAGGGTGCCATTGTGAGAGGGGAGGAGGGAGAGGATTGACCTGGGTTGGGAGGGGGAAGACGGGAAGGTGGGGCTGAGAGCAGATTTTCCCTAGCAAGGAAGACTTGAGCAGTAGAACAGGTAGAGCAGAGGGTAGGATGGGAGCAAATCTTAAAAAGCCTGAACTAAGGGACTTCCCTGCTGGTGACAGAAATTGACCAAATCAGTGAGGATTTGAAAATCAAAAGTTCCTTCTGGGGGCCATTTTGACCCATTGTCTAACTCACACTGGGCCAGGCCATAGTGGAGTGAAGGACCAGGTGCTTATGGCATATGTCTTGAGTGAGTCCTAATTTGGCAAAACTGGAATACAGACCACCCAAAGGAGTTTTGGGATCTAAGGAGTACTCGGTGTTTTCTGTGACCTGCTGGCACCCTTGGGGGTGGGTGGGAGCAAAAAAGGGCATCCCAAATTCTTATTGCACTCACCTGAGTTACAGATAAGGGCTGAGTAGGGGTTGAGGTGTTCCTGCAATCCACGGGGGGCCCAAATGGATCAGAATGACTCACACAAGGACTGGGGACATCTCCACAGTTCCCAGAGCTTTCAGCAGAACAGGTGGGGGTCTATGGCATGTGCATGCCTTACAGATAGACCCCCCAAGACCAAGAGGCGCTGGAAGGCCAGGAGAAATGAGGGATTTTACCCCACTCCTGTTGGCCTAGATGAAAGGAGAGGAAATAAATAGCAGCTTAGAAATTTCCTGGTTCATTTGAAGTAGAGGTGGACCTCAAACCCTGTGGGTTGAGAAGGGTTCTCCCTATGGGGAGGGCTGAAAAGCCCTCTCAGGTTTTGGCACCAGATGTGAGGTCAGGCACCTGTGACCAAAAGGAGGCAGATTAAAAGCAGCTTAACCAGGTTTTATTGAGATTTGATCCTGGGAGAGACCCTCCAGTCCAACAGAGTGGGTCCAGGAGGATAGCGCCCATGCTCAGTCGGATTGGAATTTTATTGGGCTTAGGTCAAGAAGGGAGGGCTTGGGACAGGAAAGGGAGGGTTTTAGTGTCCCTTGTTCTACTGGGGTTGGTCAGGGGATCTTGCTGAGATCCATGTCCTTCCAGGATTGGTCAGGAGATCCCACTGATTAACAGGTGGTTATGAGGCACCATCATTGCTTGTCTTCAGCACCTGATTGTTCTTTCTTGCACTTGGGTTGACTGGTGCTCTGTTCCCTTAGCCACCTCAAACCACTCACAACACAGAGTTTGTCCTGAGTCTCAGAGGAGACTTTGGACTTGGTCTATTGGGAAATGATAGAACTTTGAAAACTATGGAGACTCTTGGAGATGGACTAAATGGTTTTTCCGTTGTGAGATAGACATGAAGTTTTGGGGACTAGGGGAAGAATGTTATGTTGTGAATAAGAGATGTGCCCTGAAAAGCTTATGTGGCAATTCGGGAACAGTTGGAGACAAAATAGTTATGAGAACCATAAACAAATCAGTGGATTAATTAACATATTGATGGATTAATAATTAGAATGAATTACTGTTTGGTAATCAGGTGTGGCTGAAGAAATTAGGTCACTGGGGCATGCCCTTTGATTATACACTTTTTATTTATATATGTTAATGGGTGCATTATAATCATATACACTAGTGGGATTCACTGTTCCATATTCATACATGTACATGATATGACAATATAATTTGATCAACATCATTCCTCAGTGGATTATATTTTTTTTCTGTGGCTCCTTGCTTGCTTTTTCTGCTTCCTGGTTGTCTTGAGCTGAACAGCATTCCTCCACTACACCCTTCTTCCATGATGTTCTGCCTCACCTCAGACCCAGAGCAATGGAGAAGGCTGACCATGGACTGAAACCATGAACCCAAAATAACTTCTGAAGCCATGAACCCAGAGTAACCTTTTTCTGCTCTAAGTTGTTCTTTTTAAATATTTTGATCACAGTGAGAAAAAGCCATCTCATAGAGGAGGAACTGGAAATAAAAATAGAATTCATTACTGATGAATCTAATTTGGTTTATCCTTCAGATCCCAGGGAAAAAACCATTCCTCACCAGAGTCATTTTGTTTTTTCCAAGCTTCTTCTTGCCTTGTTGCTGATACTTTTCCTGCTGAAGGAAATCTTATTGTCTGTCTCTTTTATCAGTAAGTATGCCAACTGAGTCAGTTAGCAATGTCTGCTTTTCATGAATAGAAGCCATTAATTAGATGGGCTGGGAGGTAGCTCAGTAGCAAAGCATCTGCCTTGCAATCACAAAGCCCTGGGTTTGACCCCCAGTTCCAAAAAAGACAAAACAACAACAACAAAACAACCCCCCCAAAACCAAAAAGATTAAAAAAAAGAGAAGCCAATCATTAGAAACTCACATTTCACAATAATCCAGGCATTTGAAAAATAAATTTTCTATTGGGGGACATGGGTTAGAGTTCCTGAGAATTCATTGGGAATTTTGCTTTTGCAAAAATGATGGAATTTATTATGTTCACTGAGAGAATTTGAAGAGTAGATAAGTGTGTATGGGTTGGTGTTACAGAATAAAATCTATGGGTCATCAGTTCTATATTAGATTCTGTGTGACGACACATGTATTTCCTTAATAGCACTTATTTTTTTTTAATTTTTTATTGTGGGTTGTTCAAAACATTACAAATTTCTTGACATATCATATTCCACACTTTGATTCAAGTGGGTTATGAACTCCCACCTTCACCCCATACACAGATTGCAGAATCACATCAGTTACACATCCATTGATTTACATATTGCCATACTAGTGTCTGTTGTGCTCCGCTGCCTTTCCCATCCTCCACCCTCCCCCCTCCCCACCTCTCCCCTCCCCTCCCCTCCTCTCTCTCTACCCCCTCCACTGTATAACCCTGAGGGTCTCCTTCCATTACCATGCAATTTCCCTTCTCTCTCCCTTTCCCTCCCACCTCTCATCCCTGTTAAATGTTAATCTTCTTCTCCTGCTCTTCGTCCCTACTCTGATCTTAGTTACTCTCCTTATATCAAAGAAGACATTTGGCATTTGTTTTTTAGGGATTGGCTAGCTTCACTTAGCATAATCTGCTCTAATGCCATCCATTTCCCTGTAAATTCTATGATTTTGTCATTTTTTAATGCAGAGTAATACTCCATTGTGTATAAATGCCACATGTTTTTTATCCATTCGTCTATTGAAGGGCATCTAGGTTGGTTCCACAGTCTTGCTATTGTGAACTGTGCTGCTATGAACATCGATGTAGCAGTGTCCCTGTAGCATGCTCTTTTTAGGTCTTTAGGGAATAGACCAAGAAGGGGAATAGCTGGGTCAAATGGTGGCTCCATTCCCAGCTTTCCAAGAAATCTCCATACTGCTTTCCAAATTGGCTGCACCCATCTGCAGTCCCACCAGCAATGTACAAGTGTACCCTTTTCCCCACATCCTCGCCAGCACTTGTTGTTGTTTGACTTCATAATGGTTGCCAATCTTACTGGAGTGAGATGGTATCTTAGGGTGGTTTTGATTTGCATTTCTCTGACAGCTAGAGATGTTGAGCATTTTTTCATGTACTTGTTGATTGACTGTATGTCCTCCTCTGAGAAGTGTCTGTTCAGGTCCTTGGCCCATTTGTTGATTGGGTTGTTTGTTCTCTTATTGTCTAATTTTTTGAGTTCTTTGTATACTCTGGATATTAGGGCTCTATCTGAAGTGTGAGGAGTAAAGATTTGTTCCCAGGGTGTAGGCTCCCTATTTACCTCTCTTATTGTTTCTTTTGCTGAGAAAAAACTTTTTAGTTTGAGTAAGTCCCATTTGTTGATTCTAGTTATTAACTTTTGTGCTATGGGTGTCCTATTGAGGAATTTGGAGCCCGACCCCACAGTATGTAGATCGTAGCCAACTTTTTCTTCTATCAGACGGCGTGTCTCTGATTTGATATCAAGCTCCTTGATCCATTTTGAATTAACTTTTGTGCATGGCGAGAGAAAGGGATTCAGTTTCATTTTGTTGCATATGGATTTCCAGTTTTCCCAGCACCATTTGTTGAAGATGCTATCCTTCCTCCATTGCATGCTTTTAGACCCTTTATCAAATATAAGATAGTTGTAGTTTTGTGAATTGGTTTCTGTGTCCTCTATTCTGTACCATTGGTCCACCCGCATGTTTTGGTACCAGTACCATGCTGTTTTTGTTACTATTACTATTTGTTACTATTTGTTACTATTACTATTTTTGTTACTATTGCTCTGTAGCATAGTTTGAAGTCTGATTCACATTTCCTGCTTAGCATTGTTTTTGCTATTCTGGGTCTTTTATTTTTCCATATGAATTTCATGATTGCTTTCTCTATTTCTACAAGAAATGCCGTTGGGATTTTGATTGGCATTGCATTAAACCTATAGAGAACTTTTGGTAATATCGCCATTTTGATGATGTTAGTTCTGCCTATCCATGAACAGGGTATATTTTTCCATCTTCTAAGATCTTCTTCTATTTCTCTCTTTAGGGTTCTGTAGTTTTTATTGTATAAGTCTTTCACCTCTTTTGTTAGGTTGATTCCCAAGTATTTTATTTTTTTTGAAGATATTGTGAATGGAGTGGTTGTCCTCATTTCCATTTCAGAGGATTTGTCGCTGATATACAGGAATGCCTTTGATTTATGCGTGTTGATTTTATATCCTGCCACTTTGCTGAATTCATTTATTAGCTCTAGTAGTTTCTTTGTAGAGCCTTTTGGGTCTGCTAGGTATAGAATCATATCATCTGCAAATAGTGATAATTTAAGTTCTTCTTTTCCTATTTTGATGCCTTTAATTTCTTTCGTCTGTCTAATTGCTCTGGCCAGTGTTTCTAGAACTATGTTGAACAGAAGTGGAGAGAGAGGGCATCCCTGTCTAGTTCCAGATTTTAGAGGGAATGCCTTCAGTTTTTCTCCATTCAGAATGATGCTAGCCTGAGGCTTAGCATAGATTGCTTTTACAATATTGAGGTATGTTCCTGTTATCCCTAGTTTTTCTAGAGTTTTGAACATAAAGGGATGCTGTACTTTGTCGAATGCTTTTTCTGCATCTATCGAGATGATCATATGGTTCTTATTTTTAAGTCTATTGATGTGGTGAATAACATTTATTGATTTCCGTATATTGAACCATCCTTGCATCCCAGGGATGAATCCTACTTGATCATGGTGTACAATTTTTTTGATATGTTTTTGTATCCGATTCGCCAGAATTTTATTGAGGATTTTTGCATCTAGGTTCATTAGAGATATTGGTCTGTAGTTTTCTTTCTTTAAACTGTCTTTGTCTGGTTTAGGTATCAGGGTGATGTTGGCCTCATAGAATGAATTTGGAAGTTCTCCCTCTTTTTCTATTTCCCGAAGTAGCTTGAAAAGTATTGGTATTAGTTCTTCTTTAAAGGTTTTGTAAAATTCTGCTGTATACCCATCCGGTCCTGGGCTTTTCTTAGTTGGTAGTCTTTTTATGGTTTCTTCTATTTCCTCAATTGATATTGGTCTGTTTAGGTTTTCTATATCCTCCTGACTCAATCTGGGCAGATCATATGACTTAAGAAATTTATCTATGCCTTCACTATCTTCTAATTTATTGGAGTATAAGGATTCAAAATAGTTTTTGATTATCTTCTGTATTTCTGAAGTGTCTGTTGTGATATTGCCTTTTTCATCTCGTATGCTAGTAATTTGAGTTCTCTCTCTTCTTCTCTTCGCTAGCATCACTAAGGGTCTGTCGATTTTGTTTATTTTTTCAAAGAACCAACTTTTAGTTTTGTCAATTTTTTTCAATTGTTTCTTTTGTTTTGATTTCATTAATTTCAGCTCTGATTTTCATTATTTCTTGCCTTCTACTTCTTTTGCTGTTGTTTTGCTCTTCTTTTTCAAGGATTTTGAGATGAAGTATGAGATCATTTATTTGTTGGTTTTTTCTTTTTTAAAGGAATGAACTCCAAGCAATGAGTTTTCCTCTTAGAACTGCTTTCAATGTGTCCCATAGATTCCGATATGTTGTGTCTGTGTTTTCATTTATCTCTAAGAATTTTTTAATTTCCTCCTTGATGTCTTCTATAACCCATTGATCATTCAGTAACCTATTGTTCATTCTCCAAGTGATGTATGCTTTTTCCTTCCTTCTTTTATCATTGATTTTCAGTTTCATTCCATTATGATCAGATAAGATGCATGGTATTATCTCTACTCCTTTATATTGTCTAAGAGTTGCCCTGTGACATAATATATGATCTATTTTAGAGAAGGATCCATGTGCTGCTGAGAAAAAAGTGTAACTGCTTGATGTTGGGTGGTATACTCTATATATGTCAATTAGGTCTAGGTTATTAATAGTGTTATTGAGTTCTATAGTTTCCTTATTCAACTTTTGTTTGGAAGATCTGTCCAGTGGCGAGAGAGGTGTGTTGAATTCTCCCATGATTATGGTATGGTGGTCTATTAGACTCTTGAACTTGAGAAGAGTTTGTTTGACGAACATAGCTGCACCATTGTTTGGGGCATAAATATTTATGATTGTTATGTCTTGTTGGTGTATGGTTCCCTTAAGCAGTATGTAGTGTCCCTCTTTATCCCTTTTGATTAACTTTGGCTTGAAATCTATTTTATTTGATATGAGTATGGACACTCCTGCTTGTTTCCGAAGTCCATATGAGTGATATGATTTTTCCCAACCTTTCACCTTCAGCCTATGTATGTCTTTTCCTATCAAATGCGTCTCCTGTAGGCAGCATATTGTTGGGTCTTGTTTTGTGATCCATTCTACTAGCCTGTGTCTCTTAATTGGTGAGTTTAAGCCATTAACATTTAGGGTTATTATTGAGATATGGGTTGTTCTTCCATCCATATTTGTTTATTTCTGTTACTAAACATGGTTTGTTTTCCACTTTGATTATTTTTCCCCCCTTTACTGTCCTACCTCCCACTGTTGGTTTTCATTGTTATTTTCCATTTCCTCTTCCTGTAATGCTTTGGCGAGGATGTTTTGAACTGAGAGTGCATGGTACCATCCTGGTGCCATGTCGCTTGGATGTAGAAGCACCATCTCTGGGTTGGGATAGAAATTTGAGAGAGAGTAATGATTAGTAAAAGAAGAAGAGGGTTGATGAGAAATCTTGAGCTTGGTGGGCCCCGGCATGGTGGAAGTCTAGGACTGGACATTTGGAACATGTGTCTTTTTAAGGCAGGAGACATGATATCAGGGGGAATGGCCCAAAAGCTTGGCTGCCATTGGCATAGTAAGTATGACTGTATGGGGTTTTGTCTAGCAAGATTCCAATGATTAAGGACACAGTTCCCAAAGTAAGACTGCATCACCTGGTTGAAGAGGGTCCAATTTAGTTTGTGGTTGCGCTGGGATTGAGGCAATGGATGGTGCAGGAAGATATCAATCTGCACATTCCTTTAGGAGTTTGTGTAGAAGTGTGAGATATGGCAGGTAGAACACAAGGGGACTAAGAGTGATTGGAAAGCTTTGGTTGATTAAGAAAGGGTGCCCATAGAGTATCTCAAAGGGGCTAAAGCCTGAGGGGGCTCTAGGGGCTGCCTGAATTTGGGTGAGGGATAATGGCAGGAAATTGGGCCAGGAAAGCCTGAGTTCAATAGCAAGTTTAGTGAGATGTTTAGTGAGATGATCCTTGAGAATGCCATTAGCCCTCTCAAATTTACCTGAGGATTGGGGATGGTAGGGGATGTGGATCCTCCAAATGATGTTGAGGCCTTTGGAGACTAGTTGAACAACCTGAGAAGTGAAGGCTGGACCATTGTCTGACTGAATGGAGTTAGGAAGTCTGAACCTGGGAATGATCTGCTCAATGAGGATGGAGGTGATGGTGTCAGTTGTTTCCCTGGAGATAGGAAGTCTTCTATCCAACCTGAAGAAGTATCAAGAAAAGTAAGTAGGTAGTGAAGCTTTTAGTGCCTAGATATGTGAGTGAAGTCAATCTGCCAGTCTTCGCCTGGCTGGTGACCCCTCATCTGATGTGTGGGTAGTTTAGGTTTGATGCCCCCTTGTGGGATACTGTAGAGCAGACAGAACAAGTGGAGTGGACCTGCTGGAGAGTAGTTGTCATTCCTAGGGAGTAAAAGAGGGGTTGTAAAAACTGGAAAAGGGATTTGGGGCCAATTTGAAGAGAGTTATGAATGTCCATCAATAAACGGTAAGCTTGCTGTTTAGGGAGGGCAATTTGGTCCCCCAGGAAGATCTGGCCATCCTCCCCGAAATGGCCACCTTGGGTTATTAGGTCCTGTCATTCTTATGGGGAATAGTTAAGTTTAATTGTGGGGGATAGAAATAGGATAGGGGCTGCTGAGAATTTTTCCGTTAGTTCTCGTGCTATGGAGTCTGCTTTGTTGTTGCCTATAGCTATAGGATCAGAGGAAATTTGATGTCCTCTGCAGTGTATGATGGCCACTTATGATGGCAGTTGTAGTGCCTCTACAAGTTTGGAAATCAGATTGGCATTGACCACTGGTGATCCCTTTGTGGTCAAGAATCCACGTTCCTTCCAAATAGCCGAATATGAATGAGCAATTAGGAAAGCATGTTTGGAGTCCGTGTATATGTTAACCTGTTTGTCTTTGGATAGAGTGAGAGCTCTGATAAGTGCAAAAAATTCAGCCTTTTGGAATGTGGTCCCTTCAGAGAGGCAGTCGGCTTCTAGAACTAAGGCAGTGGTGACATACTGCATATGCATCTTTACATTGTTTGTCACAACCCATTACAGAACTGCTGTTCACAAAAATGGTTAAGTCAGATGAGGAAATTGGGTAACCAAAGAAGTCTTCATGGGGTGATCGCAGGTCCTCTAGCACCTTAGGACACGAATGGTTAGCATTTAAAGAGGGTGGGGATGGGGGGAAGTGTGGCAGGATTGAGGGAAGATGAAGAACAGAGGGTAATGGTGGAGTTTTCTATAAAGAGAAGGTGGAATTCTTGAATTCATGAAGGGCTCAGAGGGGAAGAGATTTTGATTTAAGAGGTCCTGTAGTCAATGGGTGGAGAATACAGTTATTGGTTGGAGCAAGGTAAGTTTTAGGACTTTCTTAGTTAGTTCCGCAGCTGCTGCCCATGCTCGAAGGCATGGTAGCCATCCACGAACCGTAGCATCAAGCTGCTTGGACAGGTATGCCACTGGCTTATAGGAAGGTCCAGTTGGTTGAGTGAGGAGGCCTGTGTTGATACCCTGTCTTTTATGTGTATGGAGGAAAGGATGGTTAGGGTTAGGAAGAGATAAAGTGGGGAAGATGTGAGAGCATCCCTGAGTTGTAAAAGGAGTTGGCTACTGGGTTAGGGGAGGTGAGGGACTCATGAGGGGGTGTCCTTAACTGTCTGGTATAACGGCTTGACAGGACATGCAGAGTTGTGGAGCACTGCCTGAAAAAGCTAGCCAGACCCAGGAAGGAGAGAATGTAGTTTGCTGTTTTGGGTGGCTGTAGGTCATGGAGCACTTGAATTTTGTCTGTTGTCAGGCTTCTAGAGGTTGGAGTGAGGAGTATACCTAATTGGTGACTGAAGAGGTAGTAAGCTGGGCTTTGGCTGGAGAGTTCCAATATCCCTGGGACCCTAGGAAATTGAGGAGCTGAGCAGTGTGAGTTTGGGTAGTCTTGAGGGATGAACTGCATGGGAGAAGGTCATCCACATACTGTAAGAGAGTGCTATCCTGCAAGTCACAAGTGGTTAGATCCTGTGCCAAGCCTTGCCCAAAGAGGTGGGGACTGTCCCTGAAGCCTTGGGGTAGAACTGTCCATGTCAGCTGTTGAGACCTAAAGGATACATGTGGAATCTTCCCATGAAAAGGCAAAGAGATAATAAGAGTCAAGATGACAGGCACTGTAAAGAAGGTGTCTTTAGATCCAGGACCGTAAAATGAGAAAGGGTTGGGAACCACTGGGTTAATGGGAATAACTGCCTCATTATTAGGTAAAGGTCCTGGTCTAAGTGATAGGCTCCTGAGGGATTGTGTACTGGCAATATGGGAGTGTTGCAGGGCGAGTCAGTAAGGATGAGGAGTCCCTGGGCAAGTAATCAGTATGATAGTTTTAATCCCCTCCCTATGGGTTTTGGAGATGGGAAACTTGGGATTCAAAGGAAATTTAGTTTGAGGTTTCAGTTGGATATGGACTGGCTTCCAGTGGGAAGCTATGACCAGCTTGGAGGTGTCCCAGATCAATGAGGTCAGGAGGTAACAGCATGGTAGGTACTGTTGGGTTATTAGAGAGAGAAAGAGTTAGAGATAGAAGAAGATGGGTGGTAGTATTTTTGGGTTGTTGTTGGAGGGTGGCTTCTAATAATTGGAGAACATCTCTGCCTAGGAGAGGATCTGGATAGAATGGAATGACCATAAAATAGTGTGTGAAAGGATGTCCCTCCAGGGCACAGGCCAGCTTAGCAGTTTGGTTTGGGAAGGAGGGTTTTCTACCAATCCCCATAACTGAAACCTGGGATGGAAACAGAGGCCCAGAGTGGGCAAGTAAGACAGAATGTGTAGCTCCTGTGTCCACAGGGAAAGTTATAAACTTACTGGCTATCTGGAGTGTTACCTTGGGCTCCCTGAGGGTGATGAGGGTCCTCGAGTCTGGGCTTCTTTAGACTTCTGCAAACCCCAGTAGTTAAAGAGATGGGACCTCCTGGCTGGTTATACACTCGTGTGGAGGTTTGGTTTGAGAGATGATTATTTACGTTTTGGGCACAATGTGTTAACCCAGAATGTACATGTCCTGTGGGAGGCATATTTTCCTGGATTTTAGGAGAGAGAGGTCTGGAATTTTGGAAGTCATTTACATAATGATAGCAAGTCCTACATGAGAATATATGCTATCACTCCAGAAGAGGATTTTAAACAAGAATTAGGGATTAGGAAAGAACTCTTGGACATGCTACATTTTTTTAAGGTGAATGGAGGAAGAGAGCGGAAGGAAGAAGATAAGAAGCAGCAGTAAGAAAGGTGAGGCAGGAACAGGAGAGAACAGTGTACTAAGAGCTAAGGTGGAAGACCTGGGTTAAAGATTGCAAGAAGGCCATTAGAAAATGACTAATAAATGGTCCTAGAAAATTACTGATGATCCATTTCAAGGATGATTTTAATGAAATGATGGAAGCCAAACCTGAATGAAGTGGGTCAAGGAATAAATAGGGGATTATAGGAAAACAGGAAATTTAATTTCTTGCAGTAGTGTTTATTAACCCAGGGCCTTGTATTTTCTAGGCAAGTGCTGTGATACTGAGATACTACTGCATTTTAGAAAATCCAATTTCTAGAGGTGGGGATGAGTGAGTTCTAAATTGGGAGAGACACACAAAAGAGATGAAGAGCAATGTTCTCTTGATCAATATTTAAGATCACCCAGAATTGGTTAAAATTAGCAATTTCTTCCTTCCCTCAAAGTCCCAGGTTGTGTATTTCCTTAAATAACTTCCACTCCCATCCCACAAAATTTAGCCTTTGTTTGCATCTTGGGTTACCTCTGGAAGGAGACTATGGATAACATCCTTCAGATCCCATTATGATGGAACTTTCACATCTTCTTCCAACTCCTCCTCTTTCAGCTATTCCTGGGGGTACCTAATATTTCCAAAGCAGTAGAATTAGGATTCCATTGACTGAGGGGTCATGGGGAAACTTTTTCTGTCAGGCTCTGTCCAATTGGGTAATTGGACATGTGTAGATTTTGTCCATAGAATGCAAGAAAGCAATGTAAACAGCAATGATCTAATGCTACCAAAAATTGATCGGTTTTATTCTATTTTCCAGGTTTCTTTCAAAAAAATTCTCAGCTGCTTGAAGACAAAAATTATAAAAGATTTATAAAAGAAATGATTCACACAAATTTGAAGTGTGTAAGAATCAATTCAACCATGGAAGGTAAAATTTCATGTGCCTAGAATTCAGTTGCTGATTGTAGTATGTAAGAGTCCCAAATCAGTCTTTATGATTTCCAGGTAGAACACACTAAGTAGTGGAGTCTCCTGGTCATTCTAAGCTACAAGCGTAGAATCGTAGAATCTAACATTCTTTATTTATTATTCATTTATTTATTTCTATGTGGTGCTGGATGATCAAACCCCGTGCCTCACATATATGAGGCAGGTGTTGTACCACTGAGCTATAGCCCCAGCCCAGAATCTCACATTCTTATATGGATATTTAAAGTTGTTCATGTGAAGCTGGATTTGGAAAAAGGATATATTGTTACTGTATTTCTTTAGACTGTTCTTCTTTCTGAGGTTTCTGCAAGGCTAGTGTTTTTCTCACATGTCAAAAAAATTGATAAAAATGAAGATGAATATATTATTGTGAATGTGAATTTTTTAACCTTTAAATAGGGTGTTTTAAAACATTTTTAAATTGACAAAAATTGAGCAGATAACGTTAAAAGATTGTATTTTAGGCCTACCTTGTGCACACAGTGCCCATTATTATTATCCTATTCCTAAGTAAGGACATTTGTTACAACAAATGAACCAATATTCATGATTTTCTTCCCTTTGGTACTAGGAATTGAAATCAGTTTTTCACACAGGCTAGGCACATCTCTATCACTGAGCCATTTCCTTAGCCCAACATTCTTGATTTTCCCAATTTTTAACTCATTGTTTTTCTATACTGTAATCCTGTGCAGTCCTCCACATTCCATTTGTTTGTCATATCTCTTTAGTTTCCTCTTTGCCTTGATATTTCTTCAGATCTTTCTTGTTAGATGACTCTGACAATTTAGGGGAATACCATTCTGTATATTATTAGTTGTCTCTGTGTTAAAATTTGAAGTTTTTCTTCTGATTATAGGTGGATTATTTGTTTTTGGAAGGAAGGTCACAGATATAAAATGCTATTCATCACATTAGTTCCAGAGTATATATTATCAAAGTGAATGTTGACTATTGATGCTGAACTTGATCACCTGAGGTGGTGTTTGTCAGGTTTCTCATTGTGAAGCTACTTTTCCCTCTCCTATTCCCACACTATACAGTTCATAAGGAGGTTGCTACGTGCAGCTAATGTTTTATGATGGAGGAGTCATGCTCCCATTTATTAGGGTGGTGTATTATGTTAGCACTCTCCAGAGGAACAAAAGAAATATGAACATGGATATTTATTTTAAGAACTTGACTCATGGAAATGTGGGGGCTTGATAAGTCCAAAATTTGATCTGGGTAACTTCCTGAAGACTCAGGAAGGAGTGGCAGATGGAGGCCGAAGAATGTCTGCTAACCTTTTAAAATGTTATTATATTTTTCAGTGATAAAATTTCCATTTTTTACATCTTCTGTTTTTTGTTGAGTCTACTTTTTTGTTTTTTTTCTTTTTTAATTAAATTATTTATTCATCATAGTTTGTTATGCATGATGGCAGAATGCAATTCGTTTCATACTACACCGAGAGAGCACAATTTTTCAAGTCACTGATTGCATATAAAGTATTTTCTCACCATTTTTGTATTTAGGGTAATGATGTCTAACTCATTCCACCATCATTCCTACCCCGCTGCCCCTTTCCTCCCCCCCCCCCTTTGTCCTAACTAAAGTTCCTTCATTACTCCTATGCTCTCCCCCACCCACTCATTGCCAGTATGAGTCAGCATTCCTTTGGTGGAATGTGGTTTGTGTTGGGTACCAGAGGTTGAACTTTGGGCTGCCAAACCCCTGAGCCACATTCCATCTCCCCTGCTTCTTTTGTTTTATTTTTTTAAAATTTGACACAGGGCTTCTCTAAGTTACTTAGGGCTTTTCCTTTGTTTCAAGATTGTTTGTATCTTCTTGTTGAAGCATTTTTTATCATTGTTGCTTTAAAATCTTTGTCAGATAATTGTAACATTTTTTTTTTTAATTTTTTATTGTTGGCTGTTCAAAACATTACATAGTTCTTGATATATCATATTTCACAATTTGATTCAAGTGGGTTATGAGCTCCCATTTTTACCCCATATACAGATTGCAGAATCACATCAGTTACACATCCATTGATTTACATATTGCCATACTAGTGTCTGTTGTATTCTGCTGTCTTTCCTATCCTCTACTATCCCCCCTCCCCTCCCCTCCCCTCCCCTCCCCTCCCCTCCCCTCCCCTCCCCTCTTCTCTCTCTGCCCCCTTTACTGACATTCGTTTGTCCCCCTTGTATTATTTTTCCCCTTCCCCTCACTTCCTCTTGTATGTACTTTTGTATACCTCTGAGGGTCTCCTTCCATTTCCATGCATTTTCCCTTCTCTCTCCCTTTCCCTCCCACCTCTCATCCCTGTTTAATGTTAATCTTCTTCTCATGCTCTTCGACCCTACTCTGTTCTTAGCTACTCTCCTTATATCAAAGAAGACATTTGACATTTGTTTTTTAGGGATTGGCTAGCTTCACTTAGCATAATCTGCTCTAATGCCATCCATTTCCCTGTAAATTCTATGATTTTGTCATTTTTTAATGCAGAGTAATACTCCATTGTGTATAAATGCCACATTTTTTTTATCCATTCATCCATTGAAGGGAATCTAGGTTGGTTCCACAGTCTAGCTATTGTGAATTGTGCTGCTATGAACATCGATGTAGCAGTGTCCCTGTAGCATGCTCTTTTTAGGTCTTTAGGGAATAGACCGAGAAGGGGAATAGCTGGGTCAAATGGTGGCTCCATTCCCAGCTTTCCAAGAAATGTCCATACTGCTTTCCAAATTGGCTGCACCAATTTGCAGTCCCACCAGCAATGTACAAGTGTACCCTTTTCCCCACATCCTCGCCAGCACTTGTTGTTGTTTGACTTCATAATGGCTGCCAATCTAACTGGAGTGAGATGGTATCTTAGGGTGGTTTTGATTTGCATTTCTCTGACTGCTAGAGATGGTGAGCATTTTTTCATGTACTTGTTGATTGACTGTATGTCCTCCTCTGAGAAGTGTCTGTTCAGGTCCTTGGCCCATTTGTTGATTGGGTTGTTTGTTCTCTTATTGTCTAATTTTTTGAGCTCTTTGTATACTCTGGATATTAGGGCTCTATCTGAAGTGTGAGGAGTAAAGATTTGTTCCCAGGTTGTAGGCTCTCTATTTACCTCTCTTATTGTATCTTTTGCTGAGAAAAAACTTTTTAGTTTGAGTAAGTCCCATTTGTTGATTCTAGTTATTAACTTTTGTGCTATGGGTGTCCTATTGAGGAATTTGGAGCCCGACCCCACCGACTGTAGATCGTAGCCAACTTTTTCTTCTATCAGACGGCGCATCTCTGATTTGATATCAAGCTCCTTGATCCATTTTGAATTAACTTTTGTGCATGGCGAGAGAAAGGGATTCAGTTTCATTTTGTTGCATATGGATTTCCAGTTTTCCCAGCACCATTTGTTGAAGATGCTATCCTTCCTCCATTGCATGCTTTTAGACCCTTTATCAAATATAAGATAGTTGTAGTTTTGTGGATTGGTTTCTGTGTCCTCTATTCTGTACCATTGGTCCACCCGCCTGTTTTGGTACCAGTACCATGCTGTTTTTGTTACTATTGCTCTGTAATATAGTTTGAAGTCTGGTATCGCTATACCGCCTGATTCACACTTCCTGCTTAGCATTGTTTTTGCTATTCTGGGTCTTTTATTTTTCCATATGAATTTCATGATTGCTTTCTCTATTTCTACAAGAAATGCCGTTGGGATTTTGATTGGCATTGCATTAAACCTATAGAGAACTTTTGGTAATATCGCCATTTTGATGATGTTAGTTCTGCCTATCCATGAACAGGGTATATTTTTCCATCTTCTAAGATCTTCTTCTATTTCTCTCTTTAGGGTTCTGTAGTTTTCATTGTATAAGTCTTTCACCTCTTTTGTTAGGTTGATTCCTAAGTATTTTATTTTTTTTGAAGATATTGTGAATGGAGTGGTTGTCCTCATTTCCATTTCAGAGGATTTGTCGCTGATATACAGGAATGCCTTTGATTTATGCGTGTTGATTTTATATCCTGCCACTTTGCTGAATTCATTTATTAGCTCTAATAGTTTCTTTGTAGACCCTTTTGGGTCTGCTAGGTATAGAATCATGTCATCTGCAAATAGTGATAATTTAAGTTCTTCTTTTCCTATTTTGATGCCTTTAATTTCTTTCGTCTGTCTAATTGCTCTGGCCAGTGTTTCTAGAACTATGTTGAACAGAAGTGGTGAGAGAGGGCATCCCTGTCTTGTTCCAGATTTTAGAGGGAATGCCTTCAATTTTTCTCCATTCAGAATGATGCTAGCCTGAGGCTTAGCATAGATTGCTTTTACAATATTGAGGTATGTTCCTGTTATCCCTAGTTTTTCTAGAGTTTTGAACATAAAGGGATGCTGTACTTTGTCGAATGCTTTTTCCGCATCTATCGAGATGATCATATGGTTCTTATTTTTAAGTCTATTGATGTGGTGAATAACATTTATTGATTTCCTTATATTGAACCATCCTTGCATCCCAGGGATGAATCCTACTTGATCATGGTGCACAATTTTTTTGATGTGCCTTTGTATCCGAGTGGCCAGAATTTTATTGAGGATTTTTGCATCTAGGTTCATTAGAGATATTGGTCTGTAGTTTTCTTTCTTTGAAGTGTCTTTGTCTGGTTTAGGTATCAGGGTGATGTTGGCCTCGTAGAATGAATTTGGAAGTTCTCCCTCTTTTTCTATTTCCCGAAGTAGCTTGAAAAGTATTGGTATTAGTTCCTCTTTAAAGGTTTTGTAAAACCCTGCTGTATACCCATCCGGTCCTGGGCTTTTCTTAGTTGGTAGTCTTTTGATGGTTTCTTCTATTTCCTCAATTGATATTGGTCTGTTTAGGTTGTCTATATCCTCCTGACTCAATCTGGGCAGATCATATGACTTAAGAAATTTATCTATGCCTTCACTATCTTCTAATTTATTGGAGTATAAGGATTCAAAATAATTTTTGATTATCTTCTGTATTTCTGAAGTGTCTGTTGTGATATTGCCTCTTTCATCCCGTATGTTAGTGATTTGAGTTCTCTCTCTTCTTCTCTTCGCTAGCATGGCTAAGGGTCTGTCGATTTTGTTTATTTTTTCAAAGAACCAACTTTTAGTTTTGTCAATTTTTTCAATTGTTTCTTTTGTTTCGATTTCATTGATTTCAGCTCTGATTTTAATTATTTCTTGCCTTCTACTTCTTTTGCTGTTGTTTTGCTCTTCTTTTTCTAGGATTTTGAGATGAAGTATGAGATCATTTATTTGTTGGTTTTTTCTTTTTTTAAGGAATGAACTCCAAGCAATGAATTTTCCTCTTAGAACTGACTGCTTTCAATGTGTCCCATAGATTCCGATATGTTGTGTCTGTGTTTTCATTAATCTCTAAGAATTTTTTAATTTCCTCCTTGATGTCTTCTATAACCCATTGATCATTCAGTAACCTATTGTTCATTCTCCAAGTGATATATTCTTTTTCCTTCCTTCTTTTAGCGTTGATTTTCAGTTCCATTCCATTATGATCAGATAGGATGCATGGTATTATCTCTACTCCTTTGTATTGTCTAAGAGTTTCCCTGTGACATAATATATGATCTATTTTTGAGAAGGATCCATGTGCTGCTGAGAAAAAAGTGTAACTGTTTGATGTTGGGTGGTATATTCTATATATGTCAATTAAGTCTAGGTCATTAATTGTGTTATTGAGTTCTATAGTTTCCTTATTCAACTTTTGTTTGGAAGATCTGTCCAGTGGTGAGAGAGGTGTGTTGAAGTCTCCCATGATTATTGTATGGTGGTCTATTAGACTCTTGAACTTGAGAAGAGTTTGTTTGATGAACATAGCTGCACCATTGTTTGGGGCATATATATTTATGATTGTTATGTCTTGTTGGTGTATGGTTCCCTTGAGCAGTATGTAGTGTCCCTCTTTATCCCTTTTGATTAACTTTGGCTTAAAATCTATTTTATTTGATATGAGTATGGATACTCCTGCTTGTTTCCGAAGTCCATATGAGTGATATGATTTTTCCCAACCTTTCACCTTCAGCCTATGTATGTCTTTTCCTATCAAATGCATCTCCTGTAGGCAGCATATTGTTGGGTCTTGTTTTGTGATCCATTCTACTAGCCTGTGTGTCTTGATTGGTGAGTTTAAGCCATTAACATTTAGGGTTATTATTGAGATATGGGTTGTTCTTCCAGCCATATTTGTTTATTTATGTTACTAAACATGGTTTGTTTTCCACTTTGATTATTTTCCCCCCTTTAGTGTCCTACCTCCCACTGTTGGTTTTCATTGTTATTTTCCATTTCCTCTTCCTGTAATGTTTTGCCAAGGATGTTTTGAAGAGATGGTTTTCTAGCTGCAAATTCTTTTAACTTTTGTTTATCGTGGAAGGTTTTAATTTCATCTTCCATCCTGAAGCTTAATTTCGCTGGAAACACAATTCTTGGTTGGAACCCATTTTCTTTCAGTGTTTGAAATATGTTATTCCAGGATCTTCTAGCTTTCAGAGTCTGTGTTGAAAGATCAGCTGTTATCCTGATTGGCTTACCCCTAAATGTGATCTGCTTCCTTTCTCTTGTAGCTTTTAAAATTCTCTCCTTGTTCTGTATGTTGGGCATCTTCATTATAATGTGTCTAGGTGTGGGTCTCTTATGATTTTGCACATTCGGCGTCCTGTAGGCTTCTAGGATTTGGGGTTCTGTCTCATTCTTCAAGTCTGGGAAGTTTTCTCGAATTATTTCATTGAATAGATTGCTCATTCCTTTGGTTTGAAACTCTGTTCCTTCCTGTATCCCAATGACTCTTAAATTTGGTCTCTTGATGTTATCCCATATTTCTTGGATGTTCTGCTCATGGTTTCTTAACAGTCTTGCTGAGCTGTCTATGTTCTTTTCAAGTTGAAATACTTTATCTTCATTGTCTGATGTTCTGTCTTCTAAGTGTTCTACTCTGCTGGTAGTATTCTCAATTGAGTTTTTAAGTTGGCTTATTGCTTCCTGCATTTCTAGGATTTCTGTTTGTTTGTTTTTTATAACCTCTATTTCCCTGTATAGTTGATCTTTTGCTTCTTGGATTTGTTTATGTAATTCATTGTTGAAGTGATCTTTCATTGTCTGATTTTGCTGTCTGATGTCTTCCTTGAGACTCCAGATCATCTGAAGCATGTATATCCTGAATTCTTTATCTGACATTCCATCAGCTGCAGCTATTACCTCTTCTAAAGTTGAGTTGACCTGCAATGCTTGTGGTCCTTTCTTTCCTTGTCTCTTCATACTGTTCGCGTTCCTTTCTTCTTGGTGAAACTGTTGTGCTATTGAATTTTCCCCCTATATATTTATATTGGTCTTGTATAGTTGCAAAGTCTCCCTCGCAGGCACGGGCGGCGGCTCTGCCCCTCCGCCAATTGGGGCAATGTGCCTACCACGCCGGCAGGCCGCTGGGCCTGCTCTGCCAGTCGGTAGCAGGTCCGCCGTCCTTGCAGGCGCGGGCGGCGGCTCTGTCCCTCTGCAGGCCTCTGGGGCTGTACTGCCAGTGGGTCGCAGGTTCGCCTACTTTGCAGGCGTGGGGGGGGGCGGCTCTACCCTTCCTCAGGCCACTGGGCCTGTTCTGTCTCTCGGTTGCAGGTCTGACCTGTTCTGATGGTGGTCTCAGTTCCGATTACCTTGCAGGCGCGGGGGGGAGGGGGCGGCTCTGCCTCTCAGCAGGCCGCTGCTCCTCTTCTGCCGGTGGGTCGCAGGCCCGCCTACCTTGCAGGAGTGATTGGAAGCTCTGTCCCGCCGCGGGCCACTGGGCCTTTTCTGTCGGTGGTCACCCTTCCCCTACCTGGCAGGCGAGGGGGGTGGGGGGCGGCTCTGCCCCTCAGCAGGCCGCTGGGCCCGCTCTGTGTTTGGTCCCAGTTCCCTCTACTATGCCGGCGCAGGGGGAGGGGGCGGCTCAGCCTCTCAGCAGGCGGCTGCTCCTCTTCTGCCAGTGGGTCGCAGGCCCGCCTACCTTGCAGGAGTGATTGGAAGCTCTGTCCCGCCGCGGGCCACTGGGCCTTTTCTGTCAGTGGTCACCCTTCCCCTACCTGGCAGGCGAGGGGGGTGGGGGGCGGCTCTGCCCCTCAGCAGGCCGCTGGGCCTGCTCTGTGATTGGTCCCAGTTCCGTCTACTATGCCAGCGCAGGGGGAGGGGGCGGCTCAGCCTCTCAGCAGGCGGCTGCTCCTCTTCTGCCAGTGGGTCGCAGGCCCGCCTACCTTGCAGGAGTGATTGGAAGCTCTGTCCCGCCCTGGGCCACTGGGCCTTTTCTGTCGGTGGTCACCCTTCCCCTACCTGGCAGGCGAGGGGGGTGGGGGGCGGCTCTGCCCCTCAGCAGGCTGCTGGGCCTGCTCTGTGTTTGGTCCCAGTTCTCTCTACTATGCCGGCGCAGGGGGAGGGGGCGGCTCAGTAATTGTAACATTTTTGTTTCTTGTTTTTTTTTTTTGTAGCTATTGATTATAATTTTTTTACTAAAATTGAGAACGTCCTGGTCCTTGGTATGATTATTATTTTTTTTTGTTGAAACCTGGATATTTCTATTTTGAGATTTTGGGGTTTAGGTTTTATTTAAACATTAATATTTTAGCTGCTTTTTTGTTTGTTTGTTTTTTTGTTTTCCTGATACCAGTTCAGCAGGTGAAGGGGTCTTGACACATTATTGCCTGCTTGAAGCAACTTGGCTCCTTGGCACCTGAGGAAAGAGGTCTCCTTATTATCTGAGTGAATATGGGATCTGCAGCTTTCATGCTGTTTCTCTTCGTATGTAAATTTAATAATAGAAGCATTTAAAAAGCACTTTCATATAACACACATACTTGCCCTTCTTGCCTACAAAGGAAAAGTCTGGAGCTGTTGCCCGCAGAATTGGAAGTCATTTAGTTCCAGTTGCTACTTTTTTCCTACTGATGCAAAATCTTGGAAGGAGAGACAGGAGAACTGCTCTAGAATGGAGGCTCACCTGGTGGTGATCAACAGCAAGGAAAAGCAGGTACTTTCTAAGGCACAATGGAGTCATGAACCTGTCTGACTTTTGTACTTGTCTTTGCTAAGAAGGGATATTGATGCTGTGGCAGAAGACTTTCCAGAAGAAAGATAGGAAAGGCTCCCTCAACCTTCCCATTCCACACCTTGTATCTTCTTCAGTGTAACTAACCTACCCCCAGGGATATTGTGGCATTCAACACTTAAGACCTGGGGGTTTAGTGAAAGGATGAAAATGTTTCTGCCTAAAATAGAAGTTGGTTATTTCAATATATAACTGTTTTCTGAATGATCAACTTCTTAACAGAAAGGAGAATTAACTTCAATGGGCAAAGTTAAATCAAGAGACTCACAATCAGCAATCAGAATGAAATTTTAAGAATTTATGAAATGCTGGTTGTTGTGGTACATGCTTGTAATCCCATGGGCTTGGGAGGCTGAGGCAGGAGGATCTCACGTTCAAAGCAATCCTCCACAATGTAGCTTGCTAGGCAATTTATCAAGACCCTGTCCCTAATTGAAATATAGGGAATTGTGCTTGGGGACTGGGGTTCTGGCTCAATGGTAGAGTGCTCGCTTAGCATGTGTGAGGCCCTGGGTTCAATCTTGAGAACCATATAAAAATAAAATAAAGATATCATGTCCATCTAAAACTAAAAAATAAATATTAAAAAAAAGAAATGGTAGGGATGTGGCTCATTGGTTAAGCACTCCTGGGTTCAATTTTGGGTACCAAAAGGAAAAAAAAAATCCATGATATAATGAAAGTAAATTGATTAATTTCTTAAGAATTTTCTCATGTGCAACCTTGAAGAATATTTTCTCAGTGAAGAAAAGAGGGAAGTTGAATTTGAGATGAGAGTTCATTATGATTGTAGGTAAGAATTGCTTCCATATTTAATAAAATTAAGATAAAAATAAAATCACAGATGATATCTTTTATCCTGTTGTGCTCAAAGATCTACAGTTCTGAGGTCCCCTCCCCATCTGGTCATTCCTGAACCATCTCCTTTTGTTTTCATTTCTGTATGACCATAAAGAGTTCAGTTGAAAAATCACACTGTACCTTTAAATAAGTATAATTATTAGTTGTTAGTAAAATCTTTAAAAATATGTAAAGAAGATGGAAATGTTAACTCTACCAATTTTATCATTATACACTGTGTATATGTATCAAATTATCATGTTACCTGATAGATTTTACAATTCAAACAAGAAAGAAGAAATAAATCACCAAAATTCTTTAAAAATATTTTTATTGGTGAATTTTATTTACACATGAGAGTGGAGTTCATTCTGTTTTATTAACACCTGTACCTAGCATGATTTGGCAAATTAAAAAAAAAAAAAAAACAAAAACCTCAGTTCAAGCTGAGTATCTAAAGTCTATGACTTCTTTTCTTTTCCTTTTCTTTTAGGATTTCCTGACTCAGAATATGGATAAAAACGCTGCTTATTTTATGGGGCTATCAGATCCAGAGGGTCAAGGACACTGGCAATGGGTTGATCAGACCCCATACAACCAAAGTGCCACGTGAGTACAGAATTAGATAAAGGAATCCTGGGTCCTGGGTCATGCAGGAAGTTTAGAGTGTTCCAGCATCAGTTCTGAAATTTAAAAAGTTCACTCTTGTCCTGTTGCACACATAGTTAATCAATTTTATTACCTCATTAAATTATCACAGAACCCTAGGAGGCACACATTATTTTTCCTATTATAGAACTGAGGAAATTGAGTTTGGAGAGTATAGATAGTTCAGCTAAGGTCACTCAACAATATTCTTTAGAACCAGGTGGATTCTACTTTGCTTTTAAAAACTCTATTGATTCTCTGTAATAAAAATTCATGTTTTTAAAGATCATTATGGATTATCATGATTTAATATTTCTCATAAAGCAAAAATTCTTTCTTTGATACGATTACAATATCTCATATTTATGTAATCTTTAAAGACATTTAAATACATTAGTATACTTCCACCTTTGATCCTTATATCTTCTTTGTGAAATATATAGTGCTGTTACTATGGTCCAGTTTTTAGATGGGCAAACTGAGAATCTAAAAAATTAAATTATTTGACCTAGAAAATAGGAATAAGTAGAAGATCTAGAGATTTTACGAGTTCTTCGGATTTCAAAATCATCCCATTAAAATGTGGAAAAAAGGATATATTGACACATGGGACCATGGTGACTTCTCTTCATCATATAAGAAAGGCCCATGGATTGACAGTCTCCTGGCAACAGGTCCTATGTTTAGAGTAGAGCCCATGGCCCAGTGTTTAGTGCAATAAGGTATGAGAAAATGTGAGTGATGAGGGCACCATTTTCAAAATAAATGCCAGAGGTGTGGGTGGAGGAGAAACTGCATGAGAATTGGGAAGGGTTGGTGTGGGCATATCTGACCCTGAATTCCACAAAATTCCACCACAGCTTCTGACCCCATAACTAACTTTATCCCCTTTAAAAGCAGTCTTGGAAGAATCACTTCATCCTTTTTCTCTGTTTCAGATTCTGGCATCTAGGTGAGCCAAGTCATAGTGAAGAGCATTGTGTTATAGTAAATCATCGTCTTCCATCATTGCAATGGGGCTGGAGTGATATACTTTGTAAAGATCGTCAATGATCAGTTTGTGAAATGATGAAGATCTACATATGAATCAACACTTTTAATGGACATGTGTTTGGATTAGCATTCACTATTCTAGAGCTAGCTCATAAGTTCTTCTTTATGAAAGACATTCCATAGACTTTTAGGTATGTGGTCAACTATTCCACTTTTGAGGAAATGTTAGTGTTGCATATGGAATTCATCAGTTTGCTTCCTACAGAGCTCCTAATACAATAATTGTGGGGGACTTTTACTTAATGTACAATGAATTTACTCCATATTATTTCTGTACCATAATGATGGTACAGAATTTTCAAAAGATACATTTTACTCAAAATGCCTTTGACTGTCTCAATAAAGAGAGTAATAGAAAAGGAGTGAAATATCTTATCCTGTGTGTAGCCAATGCTGGAACTCTTCTCTTCACTCTACCTTGTGTTGTATGAGTGTGTTTCTGTGTCTTTTATTTATTTTTCTCTAGAGCATCTTTACATCAATGTGTGTGAACAGGTTTTATGTGAGGTTTGTGTTTAAAGAGTGATATAGAATCAGAAACCATCCTACTAAGTGCTAATTACTGAAAAGGATTGTAAGAAGTAATACAGCAGTTATGGTTTTAAGCCACTAAGATTTTGGGTAGAATGTTCAGTACTGGGGAGAATACTTTTACTTTCAAGCATCTATCAGTTTGTAGAAATGATAATGTTGAAGCTGGCTGAATTTTCTTAAGGCGGAGATTTGCTACAACTGACAACCCTGTAGATCCCTTTGGATGTAAATTTTATTCAGATGATTTTAATAATGAAACATGGATTATGTTAAAGATTAGATATGAGGTATCTCCCAAAAGTTTATGTGTGTGACAATGAAAGAAAGTTTGGAGTTGACATGATGGGATATGAGAGCCTTCACCCAATCAGTGCATTAATCCCCTGATAGGGACTAAATAAATTTTAAGTATAGGCATGTAGGGTGTGGCTGAAAGAGGTGAGTCACTGAGAGTGTACCTTTGAGGTGGGTATTTGGTTATGGTGGGAGGATTCTGTTTTTTTTTCTCCCTCTCTGCTTCCTGGTGGGCATGTCCTGAGCCACTGTTCTCCTCTACACCTTTCTGCTCTGATGGTCTATTTCACTTCAGGCCCAGAGCAATGGGAGCTGGCCATCTATGGACTGAGACCTTTGAAAGCATGAGCCCCAGATGAAAATTTTCTCTTCTAAAATACTTTTTTCATGTATTTTGGTCACAGTTGCAAAAAAGGTGACTAAAACAGATTAGAAGTCCTTTCTTTTCCTACATGGAAATCATCAGTAGTGCACACTTGTTGGGAATGAGTTCAATGATTCAAGGACAGAAGAAATAATGAGGCACAGTTCAGCTGTATTAAAGCAATTGTTCAGTGTAAACTTTTGATGAAATATTGTGTAATAAAATTTTGGATGAAATGCTTTGGAGTAGTTAAAAATGTTGTAAATGGAATTTTTAAAATGAGGAACCAGCTTTGAGGATTGTGGTTCATGTTTGCTGTCTATTCATCCCTTCTCTCCCTCAAAAATAATATCTCAATATTATTTAAAGTCACACTTTCCTTCTTGAAGCTCATGTGACTTGGGATGCTGTGAGTCAATATGGACTAATCCAAGTCAACAACACAATCAAACTAGTGATTGGTTTAGGAATAGCATGAATTGTTAGTCCTGCTAAGAAATTGCTTCTTCCTCTTCTCAGAGGAATCAGGGAGTGAATCTCCCTCTCTTAATGAACATGAAAGGTCCTGTTCACAACTGACAGTCATACTGTTACCATGAGGGGAAGTAGTCTTCAAATGATAGAAACACCATGGATGGCAGAGTCAAGCCATGGGAAGAATTTGGTTATTTAAGTTCTTTGTGGGTCACTAAATGGACTATTTTCACAGCATAGCCTACTATGAGGTTTTATTGTGAAGGCTAATAAATTTCTAATTATTTGTCAGATTGAATCCTGATGGATTAAGAAAATACATTACTTTTAGTGACTAGATTTTATTGAGGTATAGTTTTCATAAGTACAAGGCACACACTTTCTGAGTATAGTTCCATGATTTTGTCAAGTGTATGCAAACCTGTAACCACCATGATTATCTACAATAAAGATTTCTAGCATTTCCCAATGCTCCCTGTCCTAACAGTATGAATGCAATGTTCTGATTACTGCTTTTCAAATTCCATATAAAGCAGATAACAAAGTTTGTTTTTTCTTTTTACTTTCCTTATCTCAATATGTTTGTAGGATTCTCCTAAGTTTTTTGTATTTTTTCATTGGTAGATTCAATTTTTTTATGGAGTTGTGTTTCATTGTAACATGTTCTCTAGCATGATCTATTTATCTGAATTGCTGTTGGGTAAGCTTTGAATTATTTTTAATATCTTATCTATTATGAATAAAGCTTCTTCTTTTACATGGCTTTCTGTGTAACTCTGCATTTTTTTTCTTAGAAATGTGCTCAGGAATGGAATGTATTCACACCACAGTATTATAAAGAATAGTATTAGTGCCCTAAAATTTCTCTGTTTCAGTTACTATCCTTTTCTTCCTGACAACTCCTTGTATTTACTGTTATGCTTTTGTCTTTTACAGATTGTCATAATTTGGATTCTACACTGATTTTTTTCTGAAGTCCTCTTACTGTTAGTAATGTGCATTTAAGATTCCTCCATTTTATTTTATGGCCTGTTGATATTTCTTTTTATTGCAGAAAATATTCTACCACAGTTTATTCATCCATTGAAGTACATGTTTGTGGGAGTCCATCCTCGCACGTGATTTGAGTTACCTCTCTGGCTGGGCCAGAGGCGCTTAGGCACAGCTGTGTCAGAGCTTTCCCCACCCTTCTCCAGGTCTGAGGGTTTGTGCGTGAAGAGGTGTGTTTGGCCACTACCCTGAAGACCCAATCGTCGCCCCTGACCTTGGGATGCTGCCCCCCTTAATCTTCATTGGATGGGATTTTCCCTAGAATTTTTTGTTCCCCAATAAAAGTCCACTCTCTGGCATGTTCTCTCTCTCTCCCTAGCCTCTTCAGTAAATCTTGCTACCACAATAGGTGGCTGGAGGCTGGAGCTAGGAGGAGTTTTCCTGGAGCTGGTTTAAAGGTAATTAGAGTCATGTCTCTAATTGAAAACTCCCTAGTGGTTTCTCACATCTGGAACCTTCTTTCATGAAGGCGGCGCGGGTCGCGGGCTAAACATGTTGATTTCAAAAATGTTTGACACTTATGAATGAAGTTTTATTTGGCCTCTTGTGGGGGGTTTTGTGTGGACATGTTTTCTGTTCATTTTTGTTAACACCTAGGAACACTCTTGTTGACTTGGGTGTTAAGACTATACTGAGAACTCTCTTCCAAAGTGGCTATCATTTTGCATTTGACCAGCCATGAATCAAAGTGTTCCTATTGTTACATTTCCTTGCCAGCATTTGGAATTGACAGGTTGTGAATCTTGTCCGTTAATATGTGTGCTGTGGTGTCTAATTTTTAAAATGTTTTCTCCCTATCAATTACAATGTAAACTCCTTGAGTGCAGTGACTTTGATTTGTTCACTGTTGAATCCTCAGACATAACAGTATCTGGCCCCAAGTATTCACTTAATAAGTACTGATTGAAATAGAAACTGAGTGTCTCTGCAGGAGTGGCAAAGAGTTGTCCAACACTGTCTGGGTAAATTTCATACAGGGTAAAATGTTTGAAAATTTATCAAGTTTGGAAATTTAAGCCAATCCTACATTCTAGCTTTTGTCAATAATAGACGCATGTCATATACATGTATCTATTTGGGTAGGGACAAGGGAAGAGAGGGGTATTATTTATTGGCTCCCTAAAGCCACAATCACAAGTTCCATAAAAGATGAAATAAGTAGAAATTTTCTGTTTTTTTTAATTTTGATTTTTTTAAATAAATGATGGGAATGCATTACAATCCTTATTACATGTATGTGGTACAGTTTTTCCTATCTCTGGTTGTATGTTGACACCAATTCAGGTCTTCATACATGTACTTTGGATGATTATGTCTATCACATTCCACCATCAGAAATTTTCACTTTAAAAATTTAAATTCAATTTATGTTTAAATGATACATAAATCATTAAATTGTGCATATTATGGAGTACTATGTAATGTTTAAACATGTGTATGCATAGTGTAGTGTTTAAATCAAGTTAAACATATCTGACTCCTAAAACATTTATTAGTTCTTCATGTAATAGCAGACAAAATCCTTTTTTTAATTAAAAATATTTTTTTTTAGTTGTAGATGGACACAATACTTTTATCTTATTTACCGTTATGTGGTACTGAGGATTGAACCCTGTGCCTCACACATACTAGGCAAGAGATCTACCATTGAGCTAAAACCTCAGTCATTAAAAAAATTTTTTTCTAGCATATTTTTATTGATGCATTGTAATCAAGGGCACAGAGTAGTGTCTGCTTTCCAGATCTGAGCTCTGCTGCAGATGTTAGCTGAGGGGCAGCCTGACAAGTGAAGATGTTGCTGTCTTCCCAGTAGAAACCTGAGAACACTAGATGTATACAATCTCCCAAATTCATAAAGCTGTTTTTATAACAAATCCTCTAAAAATTGTTTTTCAGAAGTAGCATTACCCAATCTGTCTTAAAGTAGCATGCATTAGTGACAGATAGTGGGACTTCAGTTCATTGTAATATTAAAATCTCCATGCAGGGAAAAACTGAAGGCTCATTTCCATAACATGCAAAGTATAAAGTAGCATGTTGTCAGACTTCCTTGTGCAGGAAAGTCCCCACTCATGTTGTGATGATGTCTTCTCTCAACCAGGTCATGCATTCCCTGCCAAATAAACTGCAACTTGCTCTGGCAGGCAGCAGGGCTTTGGGAGCAATTCCCCATTTGCAAACAAATTTGGCTCCGGATCATCATTCTTGGTTTTATGTTCTGCCTGGATTCTCACCAAGAGGTGGATCCATTAAGTTGGGTCACACAGTCATTGTTCAAGGAAGTGGAAGAATTGTGATGCTGTGTGTAGAGAGGTGCTGTCACAGCCCTCCGTCTCTAAGCTCTGGGTTCTTGCTGCTTATGGGGAAGGTGCAGAATGCAAAAGCTGGGCATGTGGCAAGTACAGATCCTCAGCTTCACTGAAGTGCTTCAGGCTGGCCTTGGTGCAGCAACCTCGGGGATATGCATTCATTTCTCCTGTTCACACCTTCTGAACCCAGGCCCAGGGTTTACTGCTGCAGCTGCTGCAGGAACTTGGCCACCTGCAAGATGGTTTCTGTTGCAAGGATGTACCCTGCAGCAGTATTCCCATACCTCTTCCTAGAGACCAGCCTCTTTCTCCAAGAACAGGTCCAGAATGTGCTTTGGGGCTCTGGCTCTACATTGGGCTGCTGTTGCCCTCACAATCCTCTGCTTGAGAGAACCCTCTAAGGGAGGTCAGGTCAATGTCAGGACTGGTTATATTCAAAGGGCACAGGGCCTGGAACCTTCAAACTTAGCAACTGTGTCTGCAAGGTCTTCATTATGCTTTCAGGTATCTTGGTTTATCTGGGTTTCATAGCCTATTTTTTTTTTTAAATCAGCTATTGAATACTTCCAGTTATTTTATCCTTTAATTCTAAATTTTCTTCAAAAATATCAATTTTAATGAACACTTTAATTAGGCCTATTAATAAGATTCACTGTGATATTTTCTTAAACCCATATGATCAGCTTGCACTGATCATATCCATCCCTCCTCTTCCACCCTCTCCACCCCAGCAGACTTTCCAGTTGCTAGTAATCACAATTTTATGTTCAAGCTAACCTTTTCACATACTTTTTTTTTTTTTAATAGGAGAGAAAATAAGATACTTTCTTCCTTGTCTGGTGTATTTTGCTTGTCATGATTTCCTCTAGTTCCATTTTTTTTGGCTGCAAATGACAGAACATCTTTCTTTTTTTAATATTTATTTTTTAGTTATAGGTGTACACAATATCTTTATTTTATTTTTATGTGGTGCTGAGGATCGAACCCAGTGTTTCATGCATGCTAGGCAAGCGCTTTACCACTGAGCCACAACCCCAGCCCAGACATCTTTCTTTTTAATGAGTGAATAATATTCTATTGTGTATATACCATATTTTCTTCATTCCATCTGTTGGTTAATGGGTAACCTAGGCTGATTCCATGTCTTAGATATGCATGCAGTCAGTGTAACTGGCTCTTTTGTATGCTGACTTCCTTTCCTTTGGATATATACTTGGAGTAATGTTGATTGATCCTATGATAGTTCCATGTGTAGTTTTCTGAGGAATATCCATATTGTTTTTCACAGTGGCCATACCAATTTACATTTCAACCATCAGCATATAAGACTTCCCTTTCTCTATGGTCTCACCAGCATTTGTTAATTTTTGTTGCTTTAATAATAGTCATTCTAAATGGGGTGAGATTGTATCTCCTTTCAGTTTTGGTTTGCATTTCCTTGATGGCTAATAATATTGAGCATTTTAAAATACATTTATTGGTCATTTGCATTTTTCTTTTGAAAAAGTGTGTACTTAGATCATGTACCCATTTTTATTTGGATGACTGGTTTTTTGTTGTTAAGTGTTCTTTTATTTTCTTCTATAGTTCAGATAACAAGCATCTGTGAGATGAATAGGTGGCAAAGATTTTCTCCCTTTGTGTAGGTCATCTCCTAACTCTGTTGTTTTTTCCTTTGCTGTGTAGAAGCTTTTTAGCTTGATATAATCCAACTGTCAGGGTTGCTTTTGTTTCCCATGCTTTTGGGAAATATCCAGCTTTTGGTCCTACCTGGAAAATCATTGCCTGTACCCATGTCTTGGAGAACAGCATTAGGGAAGGTTAATTGGGGAGGGGTAAGGAAGTCAAGAGCTCTTTAGCTTGCTTGTCCTAAACAGAGCTGAGCAGAATGTTTTCGCTTCCTTCACAGTCAGGTGACCTGATCATCAAGTTTATTTCTTCATCTCTAAGGGGAACTGGAAAAAATGGCAACATTTATAACCACTTCCTCCATCTCACCCTATGATTTATTTTATCTCAAGGTGACTGTGGGAGAAAGTTTCTGGGTTTCTATCCTGTTTCTCAAAGTCTGTTTCATCATGTGCTACAGCTATGACTATCCCATCATTACAAGTGCTCTGCTGAGTTCAAGTCCACTTTTTATGCAGGTCCAGTTATGGAACTCTGTTTAATTAAGTCATTGGCTATTGGTGAGGCACTTGGTTTCCAGTCCTTTTCCCTCCCTGGGTGGGATTGAATGTTTCACTGTTTACTCACATGACTGGTTCCTCTAGCAAGTACCTCCCATTCTGGAACTATCCTTAGGACCATCAAGAATCACATAATTGGCATAAGGTCAGGCATGGCTGAAAGGGGCATGTTATGAATAAAAAAACTGTCTACTCTTATCTGTATTGTTCCAAACCTATTTTGGGAATTTGGGGAGAAAAACCCAAATATTATAAAAATGATGCTTTTATTACCCTTATGGCTGAGAAAGTTTTAAGGTGTAAGAAACTCTGTGCCAAGACCTGAGGATGGAAACAAATGTATATTTCTTTTTATAACACAATATTGTGAGTTCAATGTCCATATGTCCATAATAGATTTGCGTATTATATCCATAATAGATTTCCATATATTCAGGCTGCTTTCTTAAGTATGTGGTAATTATTATTTTTTTTTTCAGAGAGAGAGAGAGAGAGAGAGAGAATTTTTTTAATATTTATTTTTTAGTTTTCGGCGGACACAACATCTTTGTTTGTATGTGGTGCTGAGGATCGAACCCGGGCCGCACACATGCCAGGCGAGCGCGCTACTGCTTGAGCCACATACCCAGCCCCTGTGGTAATGTTTTTGATGTTAATAAAGAAAAAATCTACATAATCTATATTCTACAACCTGCAAAATATTGAGGTAGAATATGAAAGTCCTTGAGTAGTGACATGAAACCTGATTCTGAATTTAAACCATTTCAGGCTTCCCTTTATCTGAGGAGGGAGGATTAAAAATTTTTATTGACCTTTGCTCAATATTAGTCTTGAAGAATACTTGTGACAATATTGACCTCAAGTAGTGTAGTCCTGCCAAGAGGAGAATTTTTTTTTAAAATTTTTAATATTTATTTATTTTTAGTTATCGGCGGACATAACATCTTTGTTTGTATGTGGTGCTGAGGATCGAACCCGGGCCGCACGCATGCCAGGCGAGCGCGCTACCACTTGAGCCACATCCCCAGCCCCGAGAATTTTTATTCTCTAAGCAAATGACAAATCTTGTGAAATAAAGACAATGTGTGGGTAAAATTAAAGCACCTTCATGAGGTACTCTGCCTGGACCAGTGGCCTTAGGAATGTTTTGCTTGTCCACCCCTGAAAGGAACTTTAAAAGACCATGTAGCCTCTTATGCAGTTTTACATGTAAAATATTTCTTCATGTTATAGAAGCAAAGGTTTCAACTTTGGAACTTTGTAAATACTGACCTTTAAAATGATTACACCTCTTTTAAAAATATATCTACCAGGGTCTATAAACCATAACAAAGTATTAACCCCCATGATCCTTTAAAAGAAGAATAATGTAAATTCTGTTATTCTGGTTACCACTAGTGCTGTGGGTGATGAAGACTTTTCCCTCTGGAACAAAAAGTGTTTTATTTAGTGGTTAAATGTTTTACAGTCTTTCCCCCCTTGGAATAATATTTATGTCACACTTCTCTTATCCACTAAATACATACATAAGTACTCATTTAAACATTTCATTTCCTGTGGGATGTTAAGCTTTAAGGTTGTAAAAATTCTTTTGGATTGGCTTATTGTTACAAGTATGATCAGTATACAATATGAGTTTACTATAAATTTTGATAAAACATTACTAATAAAGTGAAATTCCATTTGAAATCTTAGCCATGAATGGGGATTTAAAAACTGCAATCTGGGGCTGGGATTGTGGCTCAGCTGTAGAGCACTCCCCTAGCATGGGCGGGACCTGGGTTTGATTTTCAGCACCACATAAAAATAAAGGCATTGTGTTGTGTCCATCTACAAAAAAAAAAAAAAATAGATTCTCTCTCTCTCCCTTAAAAAAAACCTGCAATCTGGTGTATCCATCATCAAATCATATTATTGTTAGCATGAGGTAGTTTTCAACATCAATGATATTCCTAATTTTCAACTTGATGACAAAAACTGATAATTTTTGGTTCTTAAAGTAGTAGATAGAAATGGAATGAGGTTTATTAGAAAGTCACCCAAGTTTTTGAAAATTTTAATTTTCTATTCATGATCATATAGTAAAGTATTATGAAAATTATTTGTAATGGTTTGCCAAATGAGAATTTAATTATGCTATTGTGGTAGCTATTTGTTGTTGTGACCAAAGTACACGAACAAGAAAGAGGATAAAAAGTTCATTTTGATGTCATGGTGTCAGGGTCTAAATTCATGGACTCTAATGCTCTGATCCTGAGATAAGTGAGAATATTATGGCAGAAGGGTATGGTGGAGGAGAGATCTCAGCTTGGGGAACCTGGGACAAGACATAATCCCCAAGGGCATGCACCAGTGACCAACTTCCTCCTGCCACACTCTTATCTTACCCCCCAGCAGTCCATTCAAGTGATTAGTACATCAAATAAATTAATCAACTGATGGGGTTACAGTTCTCATAACCTGATCTTTCCAACTTTGAACATTGCTACATCAGCTAACATGAGCATTTGGCATTCACTAGATCTGAACAATAATAGACATTCTTCAATGTTGTTTAATGTAAAGAATAAAAACTGGGATAAGTTGCAAAAGGTTTGCTATTTCTCATTCAGTTTTTATTTGTTTTCTCAATTTCTAAGGATTATTTATACAACATTTTTCATAAGTCTTATCAGTTGATCATGAATTACATTTTCTATGCTTTACATTTTCAAAGCACCTTATCAGGTAATTGTTCTCAGAACAGTTTGGGAAAATAAAACAACTAATGCCAATGTACATTGTTTACATATGTTTTTATTTCCAATGCCTTTGAATACATATTTTTTTGTGAATATTTGATCTAGGAAGTTAGCATAGTCATGTTAAGAAGATTGTACATCATGAACAAATTGTTTTCATCCCAGGGATGTTAGAATGGTTTAACATAATGCAAATTAATGAACATAATTCTCCACCTAAATATGTTTCATGACAAAAATCACATAGTCATCTAAATAGATGCAGGGAAACCCTTCAACAGAATTCAGGAACCATTCATGATAAAAGCACTGGAGAAAGTTGAGAGTAAAGAAACTAGAGATAGAAGGAATGTTTCCATTGGTGAATTATAACTTTACATAAAATAGAATTTCTTTTGATATATTCATACGTGCGTATAGCATAATTTGGTAATTTTATTTCCCTGTTCTTCCCCTTCCTCTCCGTTCTTTCCTTATCCTTGATTCTCTGCCTTTGTTCTAGATCTCTCTTCTATTTTTGTGATATTCTTCCATTCTACTTTTAAAATTCACTTTTTCCCCTCTCCAGCTTCCTTATATCAGAAAAACTTTGAACTATTGAGTAAATATTATTTATTTCACTTAGTATGATGCCCTCCATTCCTACCCACTGACCATCAAATGAGACAGTTACATTATTTTATGGCTGAATATAGGAAGAGCAGAACAGTAGTGGAAAGTGAACAGGGGATGGGAGGAGGAGAGGGAAAAGGGAAGTATTGGGGAAAATATTGGAGCAAATTATGTGATGTGCATATCCACAGATGACACAATGAACCCCACTACTACTCATAATAAAAATTTAATGAAAGAACTAATAGGCCAGGTGTGGTGGCACACACATGTAACTTCAGTGACTCGGGACACTGAACCAGGAGGGTTACGCATTTGAGGCCTTAAGCAACTTAGACCCTGTATCGAATTAAAAAACAGCACTTGCTTTCTTGCCTTTCCTCTCTCTTGTACTTTGCCTTCTGTGATGAGATGACATAGCACAAAGGCCCTCATAAAAGGCCCTAGGACTTCCCATCCTCCAGTACCATGAGCCAAATATACTGCTATTCATAAATTTCCAGTCTGTGGGATTCCCTTATAGCAGCCAAACATGAAGTAAGACATTGGGGAAGAGGTGACTTCCCGGATCATGTTTTTTCTTGTCATGACAGAGATTCTGAGGAAAGTGCATTTGATAGAAGTGTATTTTAACTCTCAGATTTTTGTTTTGGGGAAAATGTGGACGATCACTTTTCTAGGTAAATTCCCTCAGTTGTATTTGATGTCTCCCTTCACTGTTGGAATGTAAGCCTGTAATATGTCTCACTTGCTCTATTCTATGTAGTCTGCTTTCCCATAGTTCTCTTCTTTTCAAATTAACTTACATGTTGCCAGCACAATAATCTTTCTGAAAGAAAGCTCTGCTCATGTTTTTTTATTCTTCACTCTTCCCCATATTATTCTTTGCTTGCAGATTGAAGTTCAATGCATTGTCTATCCTCAACTTTTTGGTTTTCCTTTGGTTACAATATGTTCCAATAAACTGGTGTGTCAGTCATTCTTCAAACACCAGAAGTATTGAATGCTGGCTAAAATTCCCTCCACCTAAAACATCTTCCCTTACCTGCCTGTCAAAATCCTTCCTATTGTATAAGGCTAGCTCAAATACTACTCCAAGAAGCATCCACCTATCCTTCCCATCTGAAAGGTGCCCTCCATCATTTTGTTTAGAACAATGTTGAAATTCTCCTTCCAAATTTGTTAGCTCTTTGAACACAATAACCAAGTTTTTAATTTACTTTCATTACTTCCCATACAACTTTCTAGCTTACAGATGTTCACACAGTACTTTTTGAATTAGTGATATCTGTGCAGAGGGACTATAAGTCATCCAGTTGAATGTTTATTTCCCTTCTTTTACTCATTTTCTTGTCAGTTGCTCCTAGTGATATTACTCGACTGTTTCTTGTATGCTTTTGTCATAGTGCAGAAAATCTCATATTATTGTTCCTGAGTCAGTCAAGATGTGCAGGCCAGGTAACCAGAGATAAAGATAGATTTTACTCTGAAACATTAACTGTTGGGCCTGGGGAAGAAGCATTAGGTATAATGTAATACACTTGTGGTAAATTTAATACTTTATAGTTTCATGTGATCTATTACTGGCTTATACTGCATCATACTTTGCTCATGATTCTTTTTCTTCTGTAAACTCCTAACAACCACATCTTTTATTGTTTCTTAATTGTGCCTGAAGAAAATATATAGGTTTGTGAATCTACAACTTATACCCAGGAGCTCCTCATTAATCACATATTCTTTTGAGAAAGAAAGATTAAATTAGTATTATACATACTCTTGGATTCTTAAACGTGGGGATGTATAGGCTTGTGATGATTTTCACAGTAGTTTTGTGGTCTGGTATTTATTTCAAAAATTATCATTTTATTCCCATTTTGAAAAACATAGGATTTCGAAGGCACACATTGTTTTTAAAGAGGTGTAATATACATGTATTGCCTGCAGTAAAATAATGGTCCATAATGATCTCATATTTTGCCCTGTTAATCTAGTGATAATATCATGTTATCAATTAAACAAAATAGTGCACTATAGATCTACTATTGATGTTTTTGTTTTCTGTTCATTATTTTCTCTGTTCTTAGGTATGTTTTTCCTCTGCCCTTGGAGTTGGAAAGAAATGTCATTGGAGCACTCTTGTGTGGCTGCTTCATCTGGCTATATGATTGCTTGGGACCACTAGAGGTGGCAGAGCAAATACTCGAAAACTCAACATTGAACAACTTAATACTTGGGAAACTGCTCCCTCTAGCAACAACTGTAGGAACTATTAGACTTCCTGAAGAATGGAAGTGTTTAAAAGGAAAAAGAAATAAAGACTCTGTGTAGGTACTTCATCTTTGGAGTCTGAGACTGTACCTGTTTCCAAAGATTTTGGAACAAAATTTGTTTCCAAATCCCACCATTATGTACAACTGTCATACACTAATACAAATGTGGAAAAATTTAAAAAATTTGAGAACAAAATGAAAGGAAAAAAAACCCCAAACAACCAAAATCTCCTACAAACAACAAAAATGAAACTGAAAACTAACTGCCTCCTCATCCTACATTTTTTTGAGCAGTGGTTATTTGTTAGACACTAGCTAAATACTTTGTATGAATTGTCTCATTTAATCTTCACAGAAACCTCCAAGGCAGGTAATATGGTTTTATGTGTCTTACAGTTGAGGAACACAGACATAGGGAGGGTAAATAAAACTTCCTACTGTACCCAAAGTGCCACTATGTTAGTATAAAAGATAAAAACTAATGACCCGATTGTGGCCTACTTCTGTGCCTTCATTACAAAAAGAGGGACTCTCCATGTTCATCCTATATTCCAGACATTCAGATGCAGTCATATGCTGCATTATTTCAGTGCCTTTGCACCCTCTGGTCTTTCTGCCTCAAATAACTACATGACTTCAGTACTCCTCATATGCTTTGTCAGTGTTGCAGAAAATCTCCTTTCTGTGCTCCAGAATTTTTGCATAGGTCCTTCTTCTTCTACTATAGAACTTTTCCTGATAAACTTAAGTGGAAACAGTCAATTCTCTTTTTTGCCACCACTGCATTGACCGTAGTGTGATATTGTGCCTCTCCCACTGTACTGAAATTATTTATTCACATGCATGTCTAATAGACCTTATCTCTTTACAATAGGAATTGTATTTATTTCCTCTGGCTCCCAATAATGTTTAGTAATTGATAAAGACAAATTAAAGGGAATGAGAGATAAAAGAAACATAAGAGTAACTGATATTACAACCAAGTTTTAACAGTTAAAGCTTACATTGGGAGACAATTGTGATAAGCTTCACTTATAGTATTTGAATATTTCAATATTTTGAAGGTATTAAGATATTTATATCTAATTTGAGTATTATGCATGTTTAAAAAAATCTATGGAGAACCATTTTTATGAACAACATCTGTTTTAGTCAGTTTTGTCACTGCTGTGACCAAGAGACCCAACAAGATCAGTGTTAAAGCAGGAAAGATTTATTCAGGGCTCATAGCTTCAGATGTCTCAGTCCATTAGACTCCCAGGTAAGCTGCACCTCATGCCCCTGGACTATGGTGAGGGGAAGGGGTTTTGGCAACCCCTGCCAACTGTGAACCATCTACAAGGTCCTTGTATATGGATTGCTGGGACAACCCACTTCTGTGGCATTCCCTGTGTTTTCATTTAATTGTAGATGGGGTGAAGCTCTATAGAGTTAGTTTCTTCTAAGTCTAGGTGTGGTTTCCACAAAACGGTTTTCCTTCCCAGCACCATTTTCTGCCAACAATTTAAGTTGAATTGTGCAATGTCCTTGATTGTCTTTGCTACTTCTAAGCTTTTTAAACTCTGTTTGCTTTTTTTTTTTTTGTAACTGTTGTTAAGGAAGTGAGTTTGCCTGTGCTTTTCTGCCTCTGTTCCTTCCCCTGGCCATACCATAGTCAGCTCTGGGTAAAGGAAGTATTTCCTTATTTTTTGATTTAACAATCTAATTCCAGTTGCCCAAGTATTAAGTTGTTCAATGTTGAGTTTTCGAGTATTTGCTCTGCCACCCACCTCTCTGGTCAGTTGTTCTTTCCCTGCTTTGATTCCAGGCTGCAGAGGAGTTGATGGTTGTTGCCCTGGTCTGCTCTGCATCTTGTTTCTCTTAAAAAATTTAACTTCACCAATGTTACTGTCATTTTCATTTTCTCTCACTTGTGTTTGTGGATTTTCTGTTGGGAGTAAAGTTTCTTTTGGTGTGTTTTAAAAAATTTTTTATTCATGAGTGTGTTTTTAGAGGTAGTTTTCCTCCTAAGTAATCTCAATCTAGTTGGCTTGTGGGAGTAATTCTTTGAAGTGGTTTTGAATTTGCCTTTTTTCAAATTTGCAGAGGTATTTCAGATATAGACAAATTTTTGAATTAAATTGTTTGTTTGGAGTCTTTTTCCTATTATAGGTCACATAATATTTTCACTCTATCCAAACCTATGCATAGAGCTTTTGATCATGAATAGTTTCAAACAGCAGTTGAATGAATGTATAATTAACTTCCACATACTCCACATCTATATCTGAGAATTGTTAACGTTTTGACCATTTACACAAATAGTATTTGTTGCACCATCTGAGAGTATGTTTTATATATGGCAACTTTCCCCCAAGTATTTCAGTACACATCATTTAAAATTTTCATTCCTCTCTAGAATTCAAAATCCTCTTTATGAGCTATTTGAAAATACTCAGTTCATTGCTGTGAACTGTTGTTTTTCCACTGCTTTTCAAACCTCTTTTTCAGCCACTGGTAATGAGTATATTATTTACTTCAATGAGATCAACTTTTTAGCTACCAACTGAGGGACAGTATGCAGTATTTGTCTTTCTGCACCTGACTTATTTTACTGAATATTTACCAGTTTCATTCTCATTGCTACACATGACAAAAATCTCATTTTTCATACTAGAGAATAATATTCAAATATGTATATATGCTACATTTTCTTTATCCATTTATCTGTCGATGGACAACTTATCTGATTTTATATTTTGGCTATTGTGAGTAGTGCAGCAATAAATAAAGAGTGAATGTATCTATTTTGTGGCAATTGCAGTTTTCAAAATATGTACCCAAAATGAGATAGTTGGATCATATGGTGAGTTTATTTTTAATTTTTTGAGGAAATTTTTTTAGTTTTTCCATAATGGTTATACAAATTTATATTCCCACCAGCAGTGTATATGACTTACATTTCCTGTGCATTTTCATCAGGATTTGTTAGTTTTTGCTCTCACTGATAATAGCTATTTGGACTGGAATGAGATTATTTCTCATTGTGTTTTTTTAAATAAATAGTATTTTATTAATAACTAAGCTTCTTCTACCAGGAAAAAGAAAATAAAGCATACAAAATAACTCCCATGAAATGTACCTTAAAAATGCTCTGACATTTGAAAGTAATTGAGTATATTCTAGGTCCCACTTGCAGGCTGTAGTACTATTACCTAATGGAGGCTCAAATAAATAATACCTACATAATGTTTATCATTGTACATAAACCTGAGTTTGCAATGGTGGAGGAATTTTGTCATTTTCAACATTTTCGGAGTCAATAACTGCTAATGTTTGACTTTGAAGCTTAATATCAAGTACATATTTCTCCACAATGTATTGAACTTCTTTGTAATTCCATGTGTCCAATGTATTAAGTCTTTCTCAAGTTTTGTGGCTTCATTCAGGATTCTTTCCTGTCTTTCATTCAATTGAGACAGGAGGTCTAAGATCTTATACATCTGCTTCACACCTAAGCAAGCATCAGGAGACCAACTCTTGGGTTCTTGCCTCCTGGGAGTGGTGTGGCTAGACATGTAGCAATCAAAATCCTCCTGACTTGGATTCAAAGATTGGGCATCCAATATGTCAATGAAAGCCCCAGCACAGTTCAGGTTGATAAAATTCTATCTGTCCTCTCCGTCATCAGCTTGCTGATGTTGCAGAAGCAGATGATGTAAGGGATGTAAGATTACAGGTGGGTTGGGGTTGCCCTTCAGCACAATGTAGATGAGCTTGGGCAAGAAGCAGAAGAAGGCTCAAGTCATTCGCAGAAGCAGGCTTATTGTTGGTGATTTTGATGGCATTGAAGATATGCTTGCTACACCTGGTGAAGCAGACCAGCTTATCTTGGTATGCTTATAGATCTTTATAGTCTTTGTATCCTTATTAGTGATATCTTATCCTCTTCTGAATGGTGCAGTCTTTCTTATCATCAGTGGCTTCTGAACAGAACACATATTTAGAGAGGGAGTCATGATGTACTTTTCAATCGGATCCATTATCTTCTCAACTGTTTCTGGAGGCACTTTTCCATGAGTCAGCATTCTTTCTGCTACACTCTGGTAAAACTCCTGACTACATGCTGACTGCTCCTCAATGCCCAAATAGCTTTTGTAATGCATCCTTCCCAAAACATCTTGGTCTGCTTATAGATCTCTTGTTCAGTTTTGTGGAAGGTCTTGAGAAACTCTATGAGCTCCTTAGACACTGTTTCAATGTTGTTTGCAGGTTAATGGAAGGACTGGGAGCTTTTGCTTCCTGACCTTTTTGATCCAACTCTGGAACAAGTACTAAAGAATTTCTTCACTGTTGTTACCTTGTTGATCTTTCTATTGGTTTTCTTTTCTTCAAATTTGGAAAATGTGATGAAGGGTGCCCCCTGGCTGCTCTGAATTCTGCTGGCCAAGTTCTCTTCCTTCTCCTGCTGAAGTCCTTCAGCCAGCTCCCAGTACTTCTGGATCTCCTCTCTCCAGAACTGGGAACAGAAGCCCTGCTGGGCAGGGTGCCATAACAGCCACATCACTTCTTGCACAGGAGCTCAGATTTGTCCACGTGAGTCCACGTGAATTCCTAGGCTCTCAGACTTAAGGCTCATCTCTTCCTGCTGGGCGGCCCCTGGAATCACACTACAGCCACCAAGGCTGCTCCAGGAGGTGCCTCATTGTGGTTTTGATTTGCATTTTGCTGATGATTACTCATAACAAATTTTTTTCCTATACATGTGGATGATTTGTATTTTTTTAGTTATATAATTTGTATTTTTATTGTTGTTTTTCTAGAATTCCTTATATATTCTGGTAGTAATTCCTGTCAGAAAATTAATTGGGAAATATTTTGTCCTCTTCTGTAGGTTGTATCTTTACTCTGTTGTTTCCTATGCTTCTTCTTTGACCTAATTTTTATGTTGTCATTTTCTGTCTGTGCTTTTGGGGTGTTATCCAAACAATCTTTCCTTCTATGTATGTATTGAATTTTTTTTTTCATGTGTTCTTCCAGTAGTTCAATAAATTTAGGTCTTAAAGTTAGGTCTTTAATACATTTTGAATTGAGTTTTATACATGGTGAGAGGTGGTGGTTAAACGAAACCCTCTATTTTTAGAATTTTAAAAAGGTGGATAACCTTATCTCCACTTCAAACAAAAAAATCATAATGTGGCAATAACATGTCTTTTGTGTTCAGTTTTACGAATTGTCCTTCCACAGTGTCAGCATCTCTTATAATGTAATTTCCTTCTCATTTTTTGTTAGAATATTTTCTTTTCCCAGAGAGTATAGGTCGTGTAAACACATTCTGATGTGCTTAATTAAACATGTGCTAATTAGCATACCATTGGGAAAGTATTCACAGCACCAAAAAAAGTGAGCAAAATTTGAAGCACATGACTCTTTATTTACAAAAAGCTCATGAAGCAACATGTAGCAAAAAAGTCACCGTGAAAGGTACAACATCAACTTCTTAGGAACTTCCATGCCTCCTTCACAATAGGTCACATACCATACATGACAGACATCCCACAATAAAAATACAAATGCTGATTCTAAGAGGCATTCTCATACAAGTTCCTTAAGCAAAATAGGTTTCTAAAGTTATGTCTCTCTCCCTAGAATAAGTCATGTTACAAATAGATTACATTGTATCAGAAACAACCCCAAAGCTGAGTGGCTTATAACATTTATTTCCCACACACAGTACATGTGGACTTAGGATCTACTAAAAGTTGAATATAACTTGACTTGGATCCTTTTTGAATGTTTTCTCAATCTGGAACCTAGGTGGGAGGCATGGTGAGGAGGATGTCCACACATGCAGTGTCCCACAGAACAGTACCAGGGAACAAGAAGATTGAGAAGGTATCCACAATCATTGAGTGGCTTGTGTAAGCTGAACTTAGAAGTAGCATACTCAATTCAGATCAAGTGCATATTATATTCACTCTGATCTATTGACCAAGTGATGTCACCTGGATAAACGTGTGAATGGGCAAAGACACTCCACTCCAGGAAGACATGTCAATAGCAGCAAAGCTTAATCCTTTCTCAGAGAAGGATATAAACACTTGGGAATGGTGATGCAATCTATGCCCAAAACCTTTGAATTATAGAGCCAACGGATCTCTTAGAGAGTGATCTTCAAAATGGAGTACAGGTGCCCTGGTTTTTAAAAACGAGGAACCACTAGGGCAGAAAGATAAAATACTAACATTTCTATTTATATTTCCTTATGATTATAAGAAAAAATAAGCTTCACTTACATTTTAATGGATTAAGTATCAGGTGCCTGTCATATATGGTATGCTGGTCAACACATCAATATTTATAGCAGCACAATTCACAATAGCTAAACTGTGGAGCCAATCTAGATGCCCTTCAGTGGATGAATCGATAAAAAAATGTGGCATATATACACAGTAGAATTTTACTCAGCAATAAAAGAGAATAAAATCATGGCATTTGCAAGTAAATGGATGGAGAAGATAATGCTAAGTGAAGTTAGCTAATCTCCAAAAAAAAAAAAAAAAAAAAAAAACTTAATGTTTTCTCTGATATAAGGAGGCTGACTTATAGTGGGGTAGGGAGGGGGAGCATGGGAGGAATAGAGGAACTCTAGATAGGGCAGAGGTGTGGGAGGGAAAGGGAGGGGGCAGAAGGTTAGCAAGGATGGTGGAATGTGGTGGACATCACTATCCAAAGTACATGTATGAAGACATGAATTGGTGTGAACACACTTTATATACAGAGGTATGAAAAAGTGTTCTATATATGTAATAAGAATTGTGATGCTTTCTGCTGTCATGTATTTAAAAAATAAAACCAATAAAAAATCCCCCCCCCAAATAAAGTAAAAATAATAAAAGAGTAAAAAAAAAAACCCCAAACGGCCCGAGCAGTCGGACATGATGATGTGAATGCAATAGGAACAAGTGGCAATAACCAACAACAGGTTGGTTGGCTAATACGTTACACTTGCATGTGGACACCCACACACTTCAGTTTTGCTGGTGAATTTATAGAATGAATTTCTTAGGAAGGCTTCTGTATTTGTTTAGTTCCTCTTTTTCTTTTCTTCATATTTGAGTTACCACTTTTGTTACATTTGTTTATCTATTTTGATTCTATTAGAATGCTATAATTCCCTTTCTGGTTTTCCTGAAGATTGGATCCTTGTGGCCCAGTGGTTTCATATGATTTCACTCTTAGAGGTATGTTCCTATTTATTACTTGGTCTCTCATCTAGTTAAGTGTTAATAATTTGCTCTCAGGATGGAATCTCACTTGTAGTATGTTTTAAGGAAAATACCACATGGGATTTTTGAAGAAAGCAGAAGGTTTCCTCTCAAGATGGCTTTGGGAACAAATTATGCCAAAGTGAGTTTGCAAAATATACTGAAGTCCTCCAGCACCAACTCAAATTCTCCTGCAGGTAAAAATCATTTTCCAGTGGTCAAAGGGAATTGTGAGTTGAAGGATGAAGAGACAGTTAATAAGCAGGGCAGAGGTAATGTTAGTTACTGTTTCTGTGAAGTGATCATGTCTGTGAAACCCAGGAACCTCTGAGGATTGTGCTGCCTGTAGATAGGAATGAAGGTGTTGTAGATTTGCAAAGTCAGATAAAATAGATCCATAATACTTTCTTTACTATTATCATTTACAAATAATCAGACTTTAAATTTTATTGTGTATCCTTGCAGATATAAATATATAAAAATATGTGTGCCTATATTTCCAGAACTGAAAGAATATAATACTGAGTTTTTTCTCCTCAAGATTGACAATATACCTAATTTAAAGAAAATTGTTTGTCTTTATTTGGTGGTTTTATCTTAATGATCTTAATGGAATGTGTACCCCCTGACCCCCTCCCCTTTGTTGGTGGCCAATTTCAGGGTTTTGTATATCCTGGTCAAAATTGCTGTAGCATGAAGCTATATCCTCAGTCCAGAAAATGGTTTCTAACCATGGATCAGTGACTAAAAGACTGACTTTATCTTAAAAATATGAAATTTGTTCAGAAAGTTTTATCTTCTATAGCATACTTATAAGTTGGACACAATCTGAAATATTATTTAAATATGTAATGAAATATTAAGAACCATATTAAAATATTAATAAAAATTATGGTGAAAAATGTTCATTCTACAGTGTAAAAGAACATATTGAATCAGAAATCAGGAAATATGTATGTTAATGAATTGGAAAAATGTTGTACACACTTCAAAAATTGCTGAAGGGACATGTGCCAAGCTTTGAAAACTATGGGGACTGTTGGAGATCAACTGACTGTATTTTCCATTGTGAGATGGACATGAACTTTTGGGGACCAGGGGCAGATGTTAAGGTTTGAATATGAGATGTGCCCTGAAAAGCTTATTTGGCAATTCAGGAATGTTCAGAGATAAAATAGTTATGAGAATCATAACTTAATCAGTACATAATTAATATATTTGATGGATTAATAATTATAATGGATTACTGGGTGGTAATCAGGTATGGTGTGGCTGAAGAAATTAGGTCACTTGGGCGTGACTTTAGATCATATGTTTCCATTTCCATGTTTTCAATGGATGAATTATAATTATACACAATAGTGAGATTCACTGTTATATATGTATACATGTACATGGTATGACAATACCATTTCTCAGTGGATTATATTTTTACCTTGGCTCCTGGTTTGCTCTTTCTTCTTCCTGGGTATCTTGAGCTGAACAGCATTTCTCCACCAAACCCTTCTTCTAGGATGGTCTACCTCACCTCAGGCCTAAAGCAGTGGAGAAGACTGACCACGGACTGACACCTCTAAAATCAAAACTCAAAATAAACATTTTCTATTCTAAGATATTCTTGTCAAATGTTTTGGTCACAGTGACAAAAAGGTAACTCCTAGAGGAGGATTTGGAAATAAGGATAGAATTTCTTTCTGATGAGTTAATTTGATTTATTCTTCAGATCCCAGGGAAAACACCATTCCTCACCAAGGTAATTTTTTTCCCAAGCTTCTTCTTGCGTTGTTGCTGATACTTTTCCTGCTGAAGGAAATCTTATTGTCTGTCTCTTTTATCAGTAAGTATGCCAATGAAGTTGGTTAGCAATACCTGCCTTTCATGAACAGAAACTAACCATTAAAACCTGATATTTCACAATGTTGCAGACATTTGAAAAATAAATATTGTCTGAGGTGGGGGATAGAGTTCCTGAGTTTTCACTGGGAATTTTTGTTTTTCACCAATAATGGAATTCATGTTCATTGAGAAAATTTGAAGAGTAGATATGTGTGTGTGTGTTTTGATGTTAGAATGAAATCAATGGGTCATCAGTTCTACAATAGATTCTGTGTGAGGACACATCTGTATTTCCTTAATAGCTTTTATAAGGCTCATCTTATCTGACTTCACAGATATATTTTTGGGTGATGAAGTGGACATGAAGGTGATGGAAAGAAATACTCCAGAGAGTTCCCAGGGAATTTCCTTCTAGTAGTTTCTGTCTGGCCCATTGTGAGATCTCAGGAAAAATCAAATTCACAAATAGGTGGGTTTATGCATATGCTGTATTTCAGAGTTTAACAAGTTTTCAAAAGTCATAAAACTCAGCATTTATTAGGGTAGATATTTGATTCATTACTTTGGTCATTTGATGAGTAACAATGGCCATACATATTGTTTGCTAGGCACTGTGTTATCCAGAAATAGCCACAGCCACTGGTCTCAAGATATTAATAGAATAGTCAAAAAATCCAGTGCTGTGCTGGGGTTGTGGCTCAGTGGTAGAGCACTCACCTCGCTTATGTGAAGCCCAGGGTTTGATCTTTAGCACACATAAAAATAAGTAAATTAAATAAAGGTATAGTGTATATATACCAGTGCTGACAACACAAGATGGGAAGGGTTGTGTAGGTAAGAAGTGAGCACAGGAGGATTAGAAAGGTTTCCTGAAGGAGGAGACACCTACATTTGTTAGTATCAAAATGATATAGGCATATTATATTAAAACATGGAAGATTTGGGAGCAATATAAACATACCTTACTGGGGGGGGGGACATATAGTGTGATGTGAAAAACTATGAAATGAAGTTGTAGGTTGACCACATAAACAGAATTCAGATCATGAAGAATGTTATATACTATCAAAAAATTTTTGATTTTCCCCTGAAGTTTATTTTATAAAATATCATTTTCAACTTAACAAACAAGCCTAAAACAGTGAATTGAAACAGCTATTTATTTAGCTCATGCATCTGTGGCTTGGCAATTTAGACTGTTCTCAGATGGGAGTTTCTTTGGTACTGGCTGAACTCTCTCATGCATATTAAATTAGGGACCGATAACAGGTATCAGTTTATGAAGAAGAGCATGTCAACTGGAATGAAAGGGGAAATTTTACCATATTTTCATCATTCATCAGGCCAGCCTGGGCTTATTCACATGGCCACTTGCAGACTTCAAAGATGAAGGGTGAATGGAAACCAAGCACATTAATGTTTCAATATGGAACTATCCTGGTTGCTTTTGCACATTCTATTGGTCAAATGGAGTCTTAAAGGCAGCTCATATTCTATTAGTGATGAAACTGACCCTATTTCTTGATTGGAGAAGGTACAAAGTCACATTGCAAAGGCATGTAAATACCAGAAGGGTGGAACATGGAGGCCAGTTTTGCAGTGTGTCAGTTATGTGGAGTCATTGCTGAATTTTGGGCAGGGGTGTGACATAATCAAATTTGACTTAAGGAGGCATGCTTTTACTGAGTTTTGTAAATGGATTTAAGAGGACAAAGGTGAAGATAAGGATAGGCATTATTTTCTAGAAAATGGACAGAAGTAGACAGCATTGTGTTGAGTAAGATAAACCAGACTGAGCAAGTCATTGGTTGTATGTCTTCTCTCATATATGATAATTTGGGAGCAAGAAGAGGACAAGGGATGAGGTCTCATTAAAATTGAGGGAAAAGTTAGTAGAGTAGAGGCAGGGGACCAGGTGACAGAAGAGAGAAGGTATTGGGGAGGTACTGGGGAATGAAATTGACCAAATAATGTTATGTGCCTGTATGACTATGTAACAGTGCATCCTATTATGACGTATAAGAATAATGCACCAGAGAGATTCTAATTCATTATACCAATGGAAAACATTGACTCATTTAAGGAAGAGTTAGTGAAGAAAGAGAAGACAGGTAAGCTTTGAAGGATAAAGAAGATATAAACAAGGAGGCCAAGGCTTGATGTATATTAGGGATTAAAGGACCTGGAGAAGTTAAGTGTGAATATAATATTCTGACCTTTTAAACTCAGCAGTGAAGATGTTGTTCAAAGGCGTAGGCAGTGTAGGATAAATAGTGGGCTTCTTTTGAGAGATGATTACTTATGTTTAACACATTGTAATGTGTTATGTTTAACACATTACAAAGTGTTAAACTACAATGTACATGTCCAGTGGGAGGCATATTTGCCTAGATTTTAGGACAGAGTTCTGGAATTTAGAAAGTGATTTACATAATGATAGCAAATCCTACCTGGGAATATATGTTATCACTCCAGAAGAGGACTTTAAACAAGAAGTAGGGATTAGGAAAGAATTCTTGGATATGTTACATTTTTTTAAAAAATGTGAATGGAGGAAGAGAGCTGATGAAAGAGAATAAGAAGCAGCAGTAAGAAAGGTGAGGCAGGAACAGGAGAGAACAGTGTACCAAGAGCTGAGGAGGAAGACCTCGGTGAATGATTTCAAGAAGGACATTAGGAAATGACTAATAAATGGTCCTAGCAAATTACTGAGGATGGTTTTAATGAAATGATGGATGCCAAAGCCTGAATGAAGTGGGTCGAGGAACAAATATTAAGCTAGAGGGAAAAAAAGAGATTTAATTTCTTGCAGTAGTGTTGATTAACCCAGGGCCTTGCATATTATAGGCAAGTGCTATGATACTGAGATGCTACTGCAGTCTAGAAAATCCAATTTCTAGAGGTGGAGTTTAGTTAGTTCTAAATTGGGAGAGACACACAAAAGAGAGGAAGAACAATGTCCTCTTGATTAATCTTTGGGTTTTTGAAAAACATTTTTTTCTGTTCTTTAAGATCACCCAGAAATTGTTAAAGTTAGTAAATTCTTTCTTCCCCCAAAGTCCCAGGTTGTTTACTTCCTTAAATAACTTCCACTCCCATCCCTCTAAATGTGGCCTTTGTTTGCATCTTGGGTTAACTCTGGAAGGAGACTATGGATAACATCCTTCAGATCCCATTATGATGGAACTTTCATGTCTTCTTTCAACTCCTCATCTTTCAGCTATTCCTGGAGATACCTAATATTTCCAAAGCAGTAGGATTAAGATTCCATTGAGTGAGGGGTCATGGGGAAACTTTTTCTGTCAGGCTCTGTCCAATTGGGTAATTGGCTATGTGTAGATTTTGTCCATAGAATGCAAGACAGCAATGTAAAGAGCAATGACCTAATGCTACCAGAAAAATGATTGTTTTTTACTCTATTTTCCAGTTTTCTTTAAAAAAAAAATGCTCAGCTGTTTGAAGACAAAATTTATAAAAGATTTATAAAAGAAATGATTCACACAAATTTGAAGTGTGTAAGAATCAATTCAACCATGAAAGATAAAACTTCATGTGCCTAGAATTCAGTTGCTGACTGTAGTATGTAAGATTCCCAAATCAGTATTTATGATTTCCAGGTAAAACACACTAAGTAGTGGAGTTTCCTGCTCATTGTAAGCTACAAGTGTACAATTTTATAGAATGTAACATTCTTTTTAATTTTTTTGGTTGTAGATTGTGTGCTCACGCACACAAACAGTTAAGTTTTGTTGTGCTTAGCAAAACAAGAAGTTCTGTGAGAAAGTGTGAACTCTTTGAACTGTGTCCTTGTTGTTGTCTTAAGATAAAAGAATGTTCTCCCAAGTGTAAAATATGTGTGTGTGTGTGTGTGTGTGTATGTGTGTGTGTGTTTGCCTGAGAATAACTAACCACAACTTAATTGATAAGAAATATGGAGCACTGTGACCATAAACAATATTTTCCTGAGAATGTTTATCCATGCTTATAAGGATTAAGCTGCCGAAAGGATGTTTTTTCTTTCCCCTTGTTTTAATTAACAATGGTGTATAAAAGAAGGAGAGAAAAATAAAGATGGTGCTCATTTTCTACTGAATGTGTGTGTGTGTGCGTGTGTCTTTTTTTAAGCATCTCTGCTGTAACAGGAATTACAGATTGTCAGAGGGTTCTGACAGTAGATGGTAACAATATCTTTATTTATTTATATCTATGTGGTGTTGAGGATCAAACCTAGTGCCTCCACACGTGCCAGGCAGGTGCTGTATTGCTGAGCTACAGCCCCAGCCCAGAATCTAACATTCTTATATGGATATTGAATGTTGTCCATGTGAAGCTCAATTTGGAAAAAGAATATATTGTTATTGTATTTCTGCAGACTGTTCTTCTCTGATTTTTCTGTGGAAGGCTAGTGTTTTTCTCACATGTCAGTCAAACAATATGATAAAAATGAACAGAAATATATTATTGTGAATGTGAATTGTTTTTCATTTAAATAGGGTGTTTTGAAAACATTTCTAAATTTACAGAAAAATTGAGGCGATAATATTAGAAGAGTGTATTTTAATCCTACCTTGCACACACAATGGCCATTATTATTAAGCTAATCCTAAGTAAGGGCATTTTTTACAACAAATGAACCAATATTGATATTTTTCCCTTTGTTAGTAGGAATTGAATTCAGGGTTTCACACATGCTAGCCACGTCTCTATCACTGAGCCACTTTCTTAGCCCAGCATTCTTGATTTTCCAAATTTTTTTTTTTAATTTTTTATTGTTGGCTGTTCAAAACATTACATAGTTCTTGATATATCATATTTCACACTTTGATTCAAGTGGGTTATGAGCTCCCATTTTTACCCCATATACAGATTGCAGAATTACATCAGTTACACATCCATTGATTTACATATTGCCATACTAGTGTCTGTTGTGTTCTGCTGCCTTTCCTATCCTCTACTATCCCCCCTCCCCTCCCCTCCCCTCCCCTCTTCTCTCTCTGCCCCCTCTACTGACATTCATTTGTCCCCCTTGTATTATTTTTCCCTTTCCCCTCACTTCCTCTTGTATGTACTTTTGTATAACTCTGAGGGTCTCCTTCCATTTCCATGCAATTTCCCTTCTCTCTCCCTTTCCCTCCCACCTCTCATCCCTGTTTAATGTTAATCTTCTTCTCGTGCTCTTCGATCCTACTCTGTTCTTAGTTACTCTCCTTATATCAAAGAAGACATTTGGCATCTGTTTTTTAGGGATTGGCTAGCTTCACTTAGCATAATCTGCTCTAGTGCCATCCATTTCCCTGTAAATTCTATGATTTTGTCATTTTTTAATGCAGAGTAATACTCCATTGTGTATAAATGCCACATTTTTTTTATCCATTCATCTATTGAAGGGCATCTAGGTTGGTCCCACAGTCTTGCTATTGTGAATTGTGCTGCTATGAACATCGATGTAGCAGTGTCCCTGTAGCATGCTCTTTTTAGGTCTTTAGGGAATAGACCGAGAAGGGGAATAGCTGGGTCAAATGGTGGCTCCATTCCCAGCTTTCCAAGAAATCTCCATACTGCTTTCCAAATTGGCTGCACCAATTTGCAGTCCCACCAGCAGTGTACAAGTGTACCCTTTTCCCCGCATCCTCGCCAGCACTTGTTGTTGTTTGACTTCATAGTGGCTGCCAATCTAACTGGAGTGATACTATACTACAGAGCAATAGTAACAAAAACAGCATGGTACTGGTACCAAAACAGGCGGGTGGACCAATGGTACAGAATAGAGGACACAGAAACCAATCCACAAAACTACAACTACCTTATATTTGATAAAGGGGCTAAAAGCATGCAATGGAGGAAGGATAGCATCTTCAACAAATGGTGCTGGGAAAACTGGAAATCCATATGCAACAAAATGAAACTGAATCCCTTTCTCTCGCCATGCACAAAAGTTAATTCAAAATGGATCAAGGAGCTTGATATCAAATCAGAGACACGCCGTCTGATAGAAGAAAAAGTTGGCTACGATCTACATACTGTGGGGTCGGGCTCCAAATTCCTCAATAGGACACCCATAGCACAAAAGTTAATAACTAGAATCAACAAATGGGACTTACTCAAACTAAAAAGTTTTTTCTCAGCAAAAGAAACAATAAGAGAGGTAAATAGAGAGCCTACATCCTGGGAACAAATCTTTACTCCTCACACTTCAGATAGAGCCCTAATATCCAGAGTATACAAAGAACTCAAAAAATTAGACAATAAGAGAACAAACAACCCAATCAACAAATGGGCCAAGGACCTGAACAGACACTTCTCAGAGGAGGACATACAATCAATCAACAAGTACATGAAAAAATGCTCACCATCTCTAGCAGTCAGAGAAATGCAAATCAAAACCACCCTAAGATTTTCCAAATTTTTAACTCTTGTTCTTTTTCTATACTAGAATCCCATTCTGTCCCTCACATTCCATTTGTCATAGCTCTTTATGTTCCTCTTTGCTATGATATTTCTTCAAATCTTTCTTGTTAGATGACTCTGACAATTTAGGGGAATACCATTCTGTATATTATTGGTTGTCTCTGTGTTAAAATAAGCTTTTCTAATGATTATAGGGGGATTATTTGTTTTTGGGAGGAAGGTCACAGATATAAAATGCTATTCATCACATTAGTTCCAGGTTGCCGCAGTCCGGCTGCAGCAAAATAACCGGGGCATGATGAACAACTTGTGTACATTGATACAGCAGGAGTGGGAGCCGTTTATTGTAGGACAGGAGGGGTATATATACATTACACACAGCTTATCTTAATTAGCATAAACTAGATACAGCAGTCAACAATAAGGAATCTCCACACTTAATGGCTCTCTGGTGTTACTTCACAAACCACTCCCTCTGGCAAAATGCCAGGTGCCATCCTGACTTGTTTACAGACCCTAACATTTCCCCCTTTTGTTTAATTTAAATAACAACCATAGTGGTTTTTACACAAACACCACAAACAGTCTGCTACAAGCAGAAGGGGAGGATACAAAATGTCACAATACCAAGCCAATTGATGGCTCCATGCAAGAAGCCCTTGGAAAAATTATACCAGCAATGACACCGTTAGCAAAGATACCGAGTTACAATTTGTTGTAGATTACAGTTTGTTGTCTCAGTCCAGGTAAAGCAGTGTCTCAATAGATTAACTCACAGTCCAGGTAAATCACAGTCCAGGTAAGTTCTGCAGGCAGCTAGCTTAAATGACAGTCCAGGTAAGTTTGCAGGCAGCTAGCTTGATCCAAAGTCTCCTCTGGTTCTCAGCAACACTGGAACTTCTTCCACCCTCGTCCTCACTGGCACTGGGACGAAGGCAGGAACTCCGGCAATGCTGGCTAAAGAAAATCCTGTAGCATTCCACTAAGAGAACAACCTTCTGAACAATTTAGTACATTATCTCAAGGTTTTTTTACATTTGAAATAAGACTTAATAGTGCTCATTATTTATTAGCTTCCAGGTGTGGGAGAACCATTGTAGTTACTGGCCTTGGAAATGATCAAACTTCAGGGACGCGGGGGCGTCTTCTGCCTGCAGCATCCCAGGCAGCCCCAGATGGCCCCAGGGAGAGTCTGGGGAGTGTTCTGGACTCAAACTGCCACTGGGCACAGGGAGCAAGAGCCTGTGAGACTGTGCCTCCGGGTCAGGTTTGGATTTGGGCTCTCGCAGTGGCCTCCTGCTCCCCGGGTGGGGGGTGGGGAAGAGCCCACTGCCGCTGCTTGGAAAGTCCTTGCTGCGCCATGACCTGCTCACGCACGTGGCTGCTGCCACGCCGATTCACGCACCCTCCGGTAACAAAAAGTATGCAGTAATAGCCTTTTGTTGCAACTTTTTTCCTGATAATCCTTCCTCCTCTGAACTTTCTTCTTTCTGACTAGAGTTCCTGGGCTTCCATCAACACATGCCCTAACTATTCTTGGTTCCACTGGGGTGCCTCCTTCCCTTAGTAATTTACTTCTCACCCCTTCCATATTTTCATCATAAAGACAATACAACATTTCAAGACAAAACAAGACACAAACGTACTGTATCAATCTTCTCCATTTTTTCAAAATGGCCATTTTTCCTCTCTCCCTATCTGCCTAGGGACAAGCAGATTTGCTCCCATCCTATCTAGGGACAGGCAGCTTTTTTTCCGTCACTTACCCCCGAGTGTCCCGGGGCTCCCGGTACGGGCCACCATCTGCCGCAGTCTGGCTGCAGCAAAATAACTGGGGGGTGACGAACAACTTGTGTACATTGATACAGCAGGAGTGGGAGCCGTTTATTGTAGGACAGGAGGGGTATATATACATTACACACAGCTTATCTTAATTAGCATAAACTAGATACAGCAGTCAACCAATAAGGAATCTCCACACTTAATGGCTCTCTGGTGTTACTTCACAAATCACTCCCTCTGGCAAAATGCCAGGCGCTATCCTGACTTGTTTACAGACCCTAACACCAGGTATATATTATCAAAGTGAATGTTGACTTTTGATGCTGAACTTGATCACCTGAGGTAGTGGTTTTCAGGTTTCTCCATTGTGAAGCTACTTTTCCCTCTCCTATTCCCACACTGTACAGTTCATAAGGAGGTTGCTATGTGCAGCTACTGTTTTATGATGGAGGAGTTATGCTCCCATTTATTAGGGTGGTGTATTATGTTAGTGCTCTCCAGAGGAACGAAGCAATATGAACATGGATATTTATTTTAAGAACTTGGAAATGGGGCTGGGGATGTGGCTCAAGTGGTAGCATGCTCACCTGGCATGCGTGCGGCCCGGGTTTGATCCTCAGCACCACATACAAACAAAGATGTTGTGTCCGCCGAAAACTAAAAAATAAATATTAAAAAACTCTCTCTTTAAAAAAAATATTTTTTTTTTAAAAAGAACTTGGGAAATGGAAATGTGGGGGCTTGACAAGTCCAAAATTTGATCTGGTTAACATTCATGCTGAAGACTCAGGAAGGAGTAGGCAGAAGGAGGCCAAAGAAAGTCTGTTAAGCTTTTAAAAGGTTATTATATTTTTCAGTGATAAAGTTTCCATTTTTTACATCTTCTGTTTTTTTTGTTGAGTCTATTTTTTGTTTCTTTTCTTTTTTATTAAATTATTTATTCATCTTAATTTCTTATCCATGATTGCAGAATGCAATTCATTTTATATGACACATATAGAGCTCAATTTTTCAAGTCACTGATTGCGCAGAAAGTATTTTCACACCATTTGTGTCTTTATACATGTACTTAGGATAATGATGTCGAACTCATTCCACCATCATTCCTACCCTTTTACCCCCTCCCTACCTACCTCTCCCTCCCCTTTGCCCTATCTAAAATTCCTCCATTCCTCCTATGCTTGCCCCCCCCCCCCACACACACACACACATTGCCATTATGAGTTTGCATTCCTTTTGAAAGGGGAGTGAATCACCTGAGATGGAAATTCAACCAAGAGATTTTTATTGGGGGGGCTGCTTCAAGGGAAAAAAAAAGGAAAGGAAGAGAGCAGCAGCCTGAGCCTGCAAGCTTCAGCTTAAGAAGGGTTGCTTAGATGAGTTGGTGGGTGCTGATTGGCAGGGTGACTCAGGAACAGGCGAGCAGACACTGTGTCCTGTGGGGATAGGTCTAGAAAACTTTTGACTTTGGTGCCCTTCTGCTTGGAGCCCTTTGGTGAGGAGAGGGGGAGGGGTAAGGGATTACATGATGTTCTTCTCCAGAGACTGAAACTTAACTTCAGCGGGGAGAAACCCCATTGGGGAAATAAAACCAAAAGGCAAGGTCTCCCACACCCAACACCTTTGTTTCTTTTTTGGGGATGGTGGTTTGTGTTGGGTACCTGTGATTGAACCTTGGGCTGCCAAACCCCTGAGCCACATTCCAGTCCTTTTATTTTTTGTTTTAACACAGGGATTTTTCCAAGTAACTTAGAGCTTTTCCTTTGTTTCAAGATTGTTTGTATCTTCTTGTTGAAGCATTTTTATCATGGTTGCTTTAAAATCTTTGTTGTGTAATTGTAACATTTTTGTTATCTGTCCCCCCCTATTGATTATCATTTTTTTTTACTAAAATTGAAAACTTCCTGGTTCTTGTTATGATTAATCATTTTGTGTTGAAACTTGTATATTTTTGTTTTGAGGTTTTGGAGTCTTGGTTTTATTTAAACATTATTTTTAGCTGTTTTTTTCCTGATACCAGTCCTGCAGGACATAGGGGACCTGACATATTGCTGCCTGGTGGAGGCAGACTTAGTTAATCCTTGGCACCTGAGGAAAGGGGTCTCCTTGTTATATCTGGGTAAATATGGGAGCTGCAGCTTTCATGCTGTTTCCCTAGGTCTGTAAATTTAATAATACACACACTTTAAAAAGAATTTTTTATATATTGCACTGATTTTACCTTCTTGCCAATAAAGGAAAAGTCTGGAGCTGTTGCCTAGAGAATTGGAAGTCATTTAGTTCCAGTTGCTACTTTTTTTTCTACTGATGCAAAATCTTGGAAGGAGAGTCAGGATAACTCCTCTAGAATGGAGGCTCACCTGGTGGTGATCAACAGCAAGGAAGAGCAGGTACTTTCTAAGGGACAATGGAGTCATGAGCCTGTCTGACTTTTGTACTTGTGTTTGCTAAGAATGGATATTTATGCTGTGGCAGAAGACTTTCCATAAGACAGATAGGAGAGGCTCCCTCAGCCTTCACATTCCACAACTTGTACCTTCTTCAGTGTAACTAACCTACCCCCAGGGAAATTGTGGCATTCAATATGTAGGATCTGGGCTGTTAGTGGAAGGATGAAAATGTTTCTGCCTAAAACAGCAGTTGCTATTTCAATATATAACTGTTTTCTGAATGATCAACTGCTTAACAGAAAGGAGAATTAATTTGAATGGGCAAAGTTAAATCAAAATACTCACAATCAGCAATCAGGAATGAAATTTTAAGAATCTGTGAAGTGCTTGTTGTTGTAGTACATGCTTGTAATCCCAGGGGCTTGGGAGGCTGAGGCAGGAGGATCTCAAATTCAAAGCAATCCTCCACAATGTAGCAAGGCACTAAGCAATTTAGCAAGACCCTGTTCCTAATTGAAATATAAGAAAGGGTGGGAATGTGGCTCAGTGGTTAAATACTCTTGGGTTCAACTTTGGGTACCAAACAAACAAACAACAACAACAACAACAACAACAACAAACCCACATGATATAATGAAAGGAAAATGATTAAATTTGTAAGAATTTTATCTTGAACAACTTTGAAGAATGTTCTCTCAGTGAAGAAAGAGGGAAGTTGAATTTGAGATGAGAATTCATTGTGGTTGTAGGTATGAATCTCTTTCATATTTAATAAAATTAAGGCTCACAGATGATGTCTTTGATCCTTTTGTGCTCAAAAATCTCCAGTGCTGAGGTCCCCATCTGGTTATTCCTGAACCATCTCCTTTTGTTTTAATTTCTGTATGACCATAAAGAGTTCAGTTGAAAAATCACACTGTACCTTTAGTATGTATAATTATTAATGTTAGTAAAATCTTTCAAAAGATATAAAGAAGATGGAAATGTTAACTATGACAATTTTATAATTATGCACTGTGTATATCTGTCAAATTACTTGTTATCTGATATATTTTATGATTAAAATAAGAAAGAAGAAATAAATCACAAAAATTCTTTAAAAACATTTTTATTGGTGAATTATATTTACACATGAGAGTGGACTTCATTCTGTTTTATTAATACCAGTACAGAGCATGATTTGTCAAATTAAAAAAACCCTCAGTTCTAGCTGAGTATCTAAAGCCTATGATTTCTTTCATATTTCTTTTCCTTTAGGATTTCCTCACTCAGATTATGGATAAAGCTGCTGCTTATTTTATGGGGCTATTAGATCCAGAGGGTCATGGACACTGGCAATGGGTTGATCAGACCCCATACAACCAAGGTGCAATGTGAGTACAGAATTAGATAAAGGAATCCTGGGTCCTGGGTCATGCAGGAAGTTTAGAGTGTTCCAGCATCAACTCTGAAACTAAAACAGCTCACTCTTGTCCTGTTGCACACACAGTTAATCAGTTTTAAGGTATTAGAATCTCTGTTCCAAGAACTGAGGATTGAAACAAATGGATATTTCTTTTTATAACCCAATATTCTTAGTTCAATGTCCATGTATCCATAATAGATTTCCATGTATTCAGACGATTCCTTAAGTATGTGGATATGTTTTTGATGCTACTAAAGAAATAAAAATGTACATAATCTACTTTCTACAACCTGAAAAATATTGAGGCAGGATCTCAAAGTCATTTACTTGAAGTCTGCTTCTGAATGTAAACCATTTCAGGCTTCACTTTACATGAGGAGGGAGGATTTTTATTGAACTTTGCCCAATATTTGTCTCGACTGATACCTGTAACAATACTGGTGTCAAGTACTGTAGTACTGCCAAGAGGAGCAGAATTTTTATTTTCTAAGCAAATGACAAATCTTGTGAAACAAAGAAAATGTGTGGGTAGAATTAAAGCACCTTCATGAGGTACTCTGCCTGGACCAGTGGCCTTAGGAATGTTTTGCTTGTCAACTCCTGAAAGGAAATTTAAAAGACCATGTAGCCTCTTATGCAATTTTACATATAAAATATTTCTTCATGTTATAGAAGCAAAGGTTTCAACTTTGGAACTTTGTAAATACTGACCTTTAAAATGATTACACCTCTTTTAAAAATATATCTCCCAGGGTCTATAAACCATAACAAAGTATTAACTCCCATGATCCATTAAAAGAAGAATAAGTGAAAATTCTGTTATTCTGGTTACCACTAGTGCTGTGAGTGAAAAGGCTTTTCCCTCTGGAACAAAAAGTGTTTTGTTTAGTGGTTAGATATTTTACAGTCTTTCCCCCCTTGGACTAATATTTATGTCACACTTCTCTTATCTACTAAATACATACATAAGTACATGTTTAAAAATTTCCTTTCCTTTGAGTTGTTCAGCTTTAAGGTTGTAAAAAATTCTTTTGGATTGGCTTATTGTTATAAGTATGATCAGTATACAATATTGAACACATCATGAGTTTACTATAAATTTTAATAAAACATTACTAATAAAGTGAAATTCCATTTGAAACCTTATCAAGGTGAAATGGGATTTTAAAAACTGCCATCTGATGTATCTATCCATCATCAAATCATATTATTGTTAGCATGAGGTAGTTTTCAACATCACAATATCAATAATACTCCTAATTTTTAACTTGATGATACAAACTGATAAATTTTGGTCTCTTAAATAATAGATAGAAATGATATAAGGTTTGCTAGAAAGTCATCCAAGTTTTTGAAAATTTTAGTTCTCTATTCATGATCATATAGTAAAATATTAAGAAAATTATTTGTAGTGGTTTTCCAAATGAGAATTTGATTATGTTATTGTGTTAGATACTTGAGATGTGATCAAAGGGTGTTACAAGAACAACTAAGAGGAGGAAAAGTTCATTTTGGGGTCATGGTGTCAGAGGTCTAAATTCATGGACTCCAATACTCTGAGCCTGAGATGAGTGAGAACATTATGGCAGAAGAGCATGGTGGAGGAGAGATCTCAGCTTGGGGAATCTAGGACAAGACATAATCCCCAAGGGCATGCACCGTTGACCAACTTCCTCTAGCCTCACTCTTATCTGCCTAGTTAACCCCCAACAGTACATTCAAGTGATTAGTACATCAAATGAATTAATCAGCTGATGGGGTTACAGTTCTCTTAGCCCAATGTTTCCACCTTTGAACATTGCTACATCAGCTAACATGAGCATTGGACATTCACTAGATATGAACAATAATAGACATTCTTTGATGTTGTTGAATATATAAATAAAAACTGGAATAATTTGCAAAATGTTTGCTATTTCTCATTTAGTTCTTATTTGTTTTCTCAATTTCTAAGGAATACTTACACAACATTTTTTCATAAATCTCACCAGATGATCATGAATTACATTGGCTATGCTTTACATTTTCAAAGCACTTTATCAGGTCAATATTCTCAGAACAATTTGGGAAAATAAAACAACTAAAGCCAATATACATTGTTTACATATGTTTTTATTTCCAATGCCTTTAATACATATTTTTTGTGAATATTTGATCTAGGAAGTTAGCATAGTCATGTTAAGAAGATTGTACATCATGAACAAACTTTTTTATTCCCAGGGATGTTAGGATGGTTTAACATAATGCAAATTAATGAATGTAATTCTCCACATAAATAAGTTTTATGACCAAAATTATATAGTCATCTAAATAGATGCAGAGAAATCCTTCAACAGAATTCAGGACCCATTCGTGATAAAAGCACTGGAGAAAGTAGAGATAGAAGGAACTAGAGATACAAGGAATGTTTCCATTGGTGAATTTTAACTTTACATAAAAGCAGAATTTCTTTTGATATGTTCATATGTGTATATAGCATAATTTGGTCAATTTTATTTCCCTGTTCTTCCCCTTCTTCTCCCTTCCTCCCTTATCCTTGATTTGATTCTCTGCTTTTATTCTAGATCTCCCTTCTATTTTTGTGAGATCTTCCATTCAACTTTAAAAATTCCCTCTTTCTCTCTCCAGCTTTCATATATCAGAAAAACATTCAACTTTTGACTAAATCTGATTCATTTCACTTAGCATGATGCCCCCCAAAGTCCTACCCATTTACCAGCAAATGAGAGAGTTTCATTTTTTTAAGGCTGAATATAGGAAGAACAGAACAGTAGTGGAAAGTGAATAGGGGAAGGGAGGAGGAGAGGGGAAAAGGGAAGTATTGGGGAATGGATTGGAGCAAATTATGTAATGTGCATATCCACAGATAACACAATGAACCCCACTACTACATATAATAAAAATTTAATGAAAGAACTAATAGGCCAGGTGTCGTGGCACACACCTGTAACCTCAGTGACTCAGGAGGCTGAAGCAGGTGGGTTACACATTTGAGGTTCTAAGAAACTTAGTTAGACGCTGTATCAAAATGAAAAACAGCACTTGCTTGCCTGGGCTCTCTCTCTCATGCAGTGAGGAGGTTCTTGGAACAGGGTAGAGGAGAGTGTGGTTGTGGAGTCGCTAATTAAGACCTCCAGAGACCAAGCAGGAAGCAGGTCTGATTTTATTGCACAGTTACCATGTATATACACTCAGGTGTAGCTAAGCAGATTACAGGCAGCCACCAATGCAATTGTCTGCCAAGTGTCCTTGCAGTGACCATTGGAGGAGTGGCTATGGAGCAAGCACAGGGACTGCAACACATGGCCTCATGCCCAGAGCTGTGCCTACAGGGATGCTTACAGGGGTAAGAAGCCTGCAGCTCACAAGCTTAGAATGAGGGAAGTGGCCTGCCACTCAGACACCCTTAAGGTATGCCATGTATGCAGTCTCTCTATGTACTTGTACCCACACTTGCTGTCTTGTCTTTCTCCACTCTTGAACTTTGCCTTGTGTGATGAGATGACATAGCACAAAGGCCTTCGTCAGATGCCAACACCATATTCTTGGACTTCCCATCCTCCAGTACCATGAACCAAATAACTGTTCTTCATAAATTCCCAGTGTGTGAGATTCCCTTATAGCAGCCAAACCTGTAGTAAGACACTAGGGCAGAGGTGACTCCCCAGACCGTGTTCTTTCTTGTCATGATGGAGATTCTGAGAAAAGTGTTTTGATAGAAATGTATTCTAACTTTCAGACTTTTTGTGTTGGGGAAAATGTGGACAATCACTTTTCTAGGTAAATTCCCTCAGATGTATTTGACGTCTCCCTTCACTGTCAAAATGTGAGCCTGTAATATGTCTCACTTGCACTACTGTATGCAGTCTGCTTTCCCATAACTCTCTTCTTTTCAATTCAACTTATGTGTTGCCAGCACAATAAATTTTTTCTGGTCTGCTCATGTTTTTTTCTTCCTTACTCTTCCCCATATTATTATTTGATTGCAGATTGAAGTCCAATGTACTGTCTATCCTCAATTTTCTGGCTTTCCTTTCAGTTGAAATATGTTCCAGTAAACTGGCATGCCAGTCATTCTTCAAACACCAGAATGAATGCTGGTCACAATTGCCTCCACTTAAATCATCTTCCCTTGTCACCTGCCTGTCAAAATCCTTCCTCAAACACTACTCTAAGAAACATCTACCTAAACTTCCCATCTGAAAGGTACCCTCCATCATTTTGTTTAGAACAATGTTGAAATCATCCTTCTAATTTTGTTAGCTTTTTTTTACACAATAATCACATTTTTTATTTTCTTACATTACTTCCCATATATCTTTCTTGTTGGCAGATATTCACAAAGTACTTGTTGAATTAGTGATATCTGTGCAGAGGGACTATAAGTCATCAATATTTGTATTTATTCTTTTAATTAAATTGAATTAAATGAATTCAATTTCTCCTAGTGATACTACTTGACTATTTCTTATATGCTTCTGTCATTGTTCTGAAAATCTCATTTCATTGCTCCTGAGTCAGTCAAGATGTACAGGCCAGGTAACCTGTGATAAAGACAGATTTTACTTTGACACATGGACTGTTGGGCCTGGGGAAGAAGCATAAGCTATAATGCAATATACTTGTGATAAATTTAATATTTTACAGTCTTTCTCATGTGATCTATTAATGGCTTATGCTCTATCATACTCTGCTCATGATTCTTTTTCTTTTGTAAACTTCTAACAACCATGTTTTTTTTTTTTATTGTTTCTTAATTGTGCCTGAAGAAAATATATGGGTTTGTGAATCTGCAACTTATACCCAGTAGCTTCCCATCAACCATATATTCTCTTCAGAAAGAAAGAAAGATTAAATTAGTATTATATATACTCATGGGTATTTAAACATGGGGATGTATATGCTTGTGATGTCTTTCACAGTGGTTTTGTGGACTGGGATTTATTTCAAAAATTATTATTATTTATGAAAAAATATTATTTTATTCCTATTTTGGATGTGTAGGCAGCACAGTTTTTTTAATGAGGTGCAATATACATGTATTGCCTGCAGTAAAATAAGTGTCCATTGTGATCTCATATTTTGCCCTGTTAATCTAGTGTTAGTATCATGTTATCAATTAAACAAGTAGTGCACTATAGACCAACTATTGATTTTTTTTGTTGGCTGTTCATTATTTTCTCTGTTCTTAGGTATGTTTTGCCTCTGCACCTAGAGTTGGAAAGAAATGTCATTGCAGCATTCTGTGTGGCTGTTGCATCTGGCTGCATGATTGCTTGGGACCACTAGAGGGCATGCTCCCTCTAGCAACAATTGAAGGAATTATTGCTTAGACTTCCTGAAGAATGAAAGTGTTTAAAAGAAAAAAAGAAATAAAGACTGTGCAGGCACTTTATCTATGGAGTCTGAGACTGTACCTGTTTCAAAATTTTTTGGAACAAAATTTGTTCCCTAATCCCACCATTAAGATCCAGTGTAATACACATTAAACAAAAATGTGAAAAATTTTAAAAATTTGAAAACAAAATGAAACAAAACAAAAACAATGATAAATCTTCTACAAACAACAAAAAAGAAAACAAAAATCTACTGCCTCCTCATCCTGTATTTTTTTGAGCAAGAGTTATTTGTTAAGCACTAGCTAAATGCTTTGTATGAATAGTCTCATTTAATCTTCACAGAAACCTCCAAGGCAGGTAATATGGTTTTATGTGTCTTACAGTTGAGGAACACAGACATAGGGAGGGTAAATAAAGCTTCCTACTGTACCTAAAGTGCCACTATGTTAGTATGAAAGATAATAACTAATTAACTGATTGTGGCCTACCTCTATGCCTTCATTACAAAAAGAGGGACTCTCCATGTTCATCCTAATATTCCAGACATTCTGATGCAATCATATGCTGCATTATTTCAGTGCCTTTGCACCCTCTGGTCTTTCTGCCTCAAATAACTACATGACTTCAGTACTCCTCTTATTCTGTGTCAATGTTGCAGAAAATTTCTTTCTGTGCTCCAAAATTTTCGCATTGGTCCTTTTTCTTCTAATATAGAAGTTTTCTTGATAAGCTCAAGTGGAAACAGTCTCTTCCTTCTCTTTTTTTTGCCACAACTGCATAGACCATAATGTGTTATTGTGCCTCTCCCACTGTGCTGAAATTATTTATTCACATGCATATCTAATAGACCTTATCACTTTACAATAGGAATTGTATTTTTTTCTTCCTTTTGGCTCCCAATAATGTTTATACAGGATAAAGACAAATAAAAGGCAATGAGAGATAAAAGAAACATAATATCTCTTATATTACAACCAAGTTTTAACAGTTAAAGCTTATATTGGGATAATTGTGATAAGCTTCATTTATGGTATTTGAATATTTCAATATTTTGAAGGTATTTAGATATTTATATCTAATTTTAGTATTATGCATGTTTAAAAAAATTTATGGAGAACCATTTTTTATGAACAACATCTGTTTTAGTCAGTTTTCTTACTGCTGTGACCAAGAGACCCCACAAGAACAGTGTTAAAGAAGGAAAGGTTTATTCAGGGCTCATAGTGTCAGAGGTCTCAGTCCATTAGACTCCAGGTAAGCTGCACCTCTTGTCCTTGGACTGTGGTGAGGGGAAGGGGTTTTGGTAACCCCCTGCCAGCTGCCAACTGTGATCCATCTACAATGTCCTTCTATATGGATTATTGGGACAACCTACTTCTGAGGCATTCCCTATGTTTTCATTTGTAATTGTAGATGGGGAGAAGCTCTATAGATTTAGTTTCTTCTAAGTCTAGGTGTGGTTTCCACAAAACGGTTGTCCTTCCCAGCACCATTTTCTGCCAACAATTTAAGTTGAATTGTGCAATGTCCTTCATTGTCTTTGCTGTTTCTAACCTTTTTAAACTGTGTTTGATTGTTTTTTTTTTTTGTAACTATTGTTCAGGAAACAAGTTTGCCTGTGGTTTTCTGTCTTTGTTCTTTTCCCTGGCCCTACCATAGTCAGCTTCTGGGTAAAGGAATTATTTTCTTATTTTTTGATCTAATAATCTAATTCCAAGTTGCCCAAGTCTTAAGTTGTTCAATGTTGAGTTTTCGAGTACTTGCTCTGACACCCACCTCTCTGGTCAGTTGTTCTTTCCCTGCTTTGATTCCAGGCTGCAGAGGAGTGGATGGTTGCTGCTCTGGTCTGCTCTGCCATTTTCTGTATCCTGTTTGTCTTAAATAATTTCACTTCACCAATGTTACTGTCATTTTCACTTTTTCTCACTTGTGTTTGTGATTTTCTGTTGGGAGTAAGGTTTCTTTTGTTATGTTTTAAAAAATTTTTATTCATGAGTATGTTTTTAGATGGAGTTTTCCTCCTGAGTAATCTCAATCTAGTTGGGCTGTTGGAGTAATACTTTGAAGTGGTTTTGCATTTGCCTTTTTCAAATTTTCAGGGTTATTATCAGATGTAGACAGATTTTTAAATTCAACTGGTGGTTAGGAGTCTTTTCCCTATTATAGGTCATATAAATTTTCACTCAATCCAAACCTATGCAAAGACATTGTGTTTTTACCCTCAACTTTTATCATGAATAGTTTCAAACAGCAGTTGAATGAATATATAATTAACTTCCACATAACCACCATCTATATCTGAGAACTGTTAACATTTTGACCAATTACATAAATAGTATTTGTTGCACCATCTGAGAGTATGTTTTTTATATGGCACCTTGTCCCCAAATACTTCAGTACACATCTTTTAAAATTTTCATTTTCCTACAAAATTGAAAATCCTCTCTACCGGCTATTTGAAAATACTCAGTTCATTGCTGTGAACTGTTGTTTTTTTCCACTGTACTAAATGTTCCTGTACCCATTAACTACCTGCTTTCCAAATCTCTATTTCTGTCACTGGTAACTAGTATATTATTTCCATCTATAAGATCAACTTTTTAGCTACCAAGTGAGGGAGAGTATGCAGTATTTGTCTTTCTGCACCTATCTTATTTTAGTGAATATTTTCCAGTTTCTTTCAATTTGCTACACGTGACAAAAATCTCATTTTTCATACTAGTTAATAATATTCAATTATGTGTATATGCTACATTTTCTTTATCCATTTATCTGTTGATGGACAACTTATCTGATTTTATATTCTGACTATTGTGAGTAGTGCAGCAATAAATATGAGTGAATTTATCTCTTTTTGACAATTGCAATTTTTCAAATATGCACAGAAAATGAGATAGTTGGGTCATATGGAGAGTTTATTTTTAACTTTTGAGGAAATTTTTTAGTTTTTCCATAATGGTTATAATAATTTATATTCCCACCAATAGTGTATAAGACTTCCATTTCCTGTGCGTTTTCACCAGGATTTGTTAGTTTTTGCTTTCATTGATAATAGGTATTTGAACTGGGGTGATATATTTCTCATTCCTTTTTCTTTTCAGTACTTTATTATTAACTAAGCTTCCCCTACCAGGAAAAAGAACAAAAAGCCTACAAAACACCCCCCATAAAATGTACCTTAAAAATTCTCTGACATTTATAAGCAATTGAGCAACTGAGTATATTCTAGGTCCCACTTTCAGGCTGCGGTACTCTTACCTACAATGCAGGCTCACATAAATACTACCCACATAATGTTTATCATTGTGCATAAACCTGGGTTTGCAATGGTGGAAGAATTTTGTCTTTTTTAACATTTTCAGAGTCAATAGCTGCTATCAGTTGACTTTGGGGTTTAATTTCATATTGATATTTCTCCACAATGTCTTTAACTTCTTTTGCAATTCCACCAATTGATGGGGTGGGTTTGCCCTTCAGCACAATGTAGATAAGCTTGGGCAAGGAGCAGAAGAAGGCTTAAGTCATCCGCAGAAGCAGGCTCATTATTGGTGATCTTGATGGCATTAAAGTTGTGCTTGCTACACCTGGTCTGGTAGGCTAATTTGTATTGGACACAGGCTTCGAATCCATATCAGAGATATCTGGTCCTCTTCTGAATGGTGTGGTCTTTCTTTTCGTCAGTAGTTTCTGAACAGAACACATATTTAGAGAGGCAAGTCATGATGTACTTTTCCATCTGATCCATTATCTTCTCAACTGTTTCTGGAGGCACTTTTTCACGAGTCAGTATTCTTTCTGCCACATTCTGGTAAAACTCCTAACGACACTCTGACTGCTTCTCAATGCTCAAATCCTTTTTGTAATGCATCCTTCGCAAAACATCTTGGTCGGCTTATAGATCTCTTGTTTGGTTTTGTGGAAGGTCTTGAGGAAATCTATTAGTGCCTTAGACACTGTTTCAATCCTGATTTGCCAGTTTATGGAAGGAATGGGAGCTTTTGCTTCCAGAATTTCTAACCTTTTTGATCCAACTCTGGAACAAGCACTAAAGAATTTCTTCACTGTGGTCACCTTGTGGACCTTTCCATTGGTTTTCTTTTCTTCAAATTTGGAAAATGTAATGAAGGCTGCCCCCTGGCTCGCTGACTGTTGCTGGCCAAGGCCTCTTCTTCCTCCTGCTGAAGTCCTTTAGCCAGCTCCCAGTCCTTCTGGATCAGCTTCTGCTGGGATCTGTGGTACTGTTCTCTCCAGCAGTAGTTGCAGAAGCTCTTCTGGGCAGGGTTGCCATAATACCCACAACCGTTCTTCCACAGGAGCTTCAACTGGTCTATGTAAATTCCTAGGTGCTCAGACTTAAGACTCATCTTCTTCCTGCTTGGTGACCCCTGGAGTCAGCACCACCTCCCCTGGTGCAGCTCCAGGAGATGCCTCACTGTGGTCTTGATTTGCATTTTGCTAATGGGTAGTGATACTGAAATGTTTTCCTGTACATGTGGGTAATTTGCATTTTTTAATTTTAAGAAATGTGTGTTCAGACCATTTTCACTTGGACAATGTATTTTTATTGTTGTGTTTCTGGAATCCTTATACATTCTTGTAGTAATTCCTGTCAGAAAATTAATTGAAAAATATTTTCTCTTTTTCTGTAGGTTGTATCTTTACTCTGTTGTTTCCTGTACTGTTTCCTAGACATAATGTTATGTTTTTATTTGCTGTCAGTGCTTTTGGGGTGTTATCCAAAATATCTTTTCTTCTATGGATGAATTGAATTTTCCCCCATGTATTTTTCCTGTAGTTTTATATTTTTAGGTGTTAAATTTAGGTCTTCAATACATTTTGAATTGAGTTTTGTACTTGGGGAGATGTGGTGGTCAAATGAAATCTTCTATTTTTGGTATTTCAAAAATAAAGTTAGATAACTGTATCTCCACTTTAAACAAAAAAATCACAAAGTGGCAATAACATTTCTTGTGTGTTCCTTTTTCCATATTTTCCCTCCCTAGTACATGTGTCTTTTATAATGTAGTTGCATTCTCAATTGTTGTTAGAACATTTTGTTTGCCCAGAGAGCATGGGTTGTGTGTACATGTGCTTGTGTGCTTAATTAAATATGTGCTAATTAGCATTTTATTGGGAAACTATTCATAGCACTGAAAAGTGAGCAAAATTTGCAGCACATGACTTTTATTTACAAAAAGCTCATGAAGGAACCTGTAGCAAAAAAGTCAACATAAAAGATACAACATAACTTTTTAGGAACTTCCATGCCTCCCTCATGAGAGCTCACATAACATATATGACAGGCACACGATACTAAATCCATAAAATATTAGTTAAGATTATTTTTCTTAAAATCACAAGGAAATATAAATAGAAGTTCTAGTATTTTATCTTTCTGCCCTAGTGGTTCCTCTTTTTTTTTTTTTTTTTTAACAATCAGGGCACCTGTGCTCAATTTTAAAGTTCACTAAGAGATCTGTTGACTATATAATTTAGAGGGTTTGGACATAGATTGCATCTCCATTCCCAAGTGTTTATATCCTTCTCTGAGAAAGGATTAAGCTTTGATGCTATTGACGTGTTTTCCTATGGTGGAGTGTCTTTTTCTGCCCATTCACAGTTTTATCCAGATGACATCCATTGGTCAATAGATCAGAATGAATATAATATGCACTTGATCCAAATTGAGGATGCTGCTGCACAGTTCAACTTACAAGGAGCCACTCAATGATTGTTGATACTTTTTCAATCCTCTTGTACCCTGGTACTGTGCTGTGGGACACTGCATGTGTGGACATCCTCCTTATCATGCCTCCCACATGGCTTCCAGAACGAGAAAACATTCAGAAAGGATCCAAGTCAACTTATAGTCAGTTTAGGATCTACATCCTAAGCCCACATGTAATATGTGTGGGAAATAAATGTTATAAGCCACTCAGCTTTAGGGGTTGTTTCTGATACAGTGTAATCTATTTACAATATGACTTATTTTAGGGAGAGAGAAATAAGTTTACAAACATATTTTCTTAAATAAGTTGGATGAGAAAACCTTTTAGAATCAGTTATTATTATTGGGAGGAGGGTGTGTATATGCACAACTGTCTAAATGTGAGTACTTTGTGAAGTCCAAAAATTAATTGCAGAGAACATGACTTCTTTGTGCACTGTAGCACCCTTTTCCTACTAAAAATTTCTGTCCTAAATTAAGCACTAGATGGCACAGGGCAAAGTAGGTGTTTGCTGTAGGATGGGGTGAGCAGGTGAAATCAATGTAGCACAGGGCCTTAGAGCTCAAGCAGAGAAAGGTGACAATGAAGGGGTTTGGCTTGACAGTGGTATTGGAGCCCATGAAAAGTGAAGAAAACCTCACCATGGTGGTGGAGTGTCTTCTGGCATGGATAATCAGAGCCTGAGCATGGTGAGGAGGCTGTCCACAAGTGTCAGTGGCCCAGAGCAGAGTAGCAGAGGACAGGAGAATTGAGGAGGTGTCCCCAATAGGAGAAGGCTGGTGTGAGATGTCAGCCTGTGAGAAGAGGCCATCTATGCGGTCTTGTGGTCAGGTATGGGGAATGTAAGCAGGATAGGGAAGTCATTTATGCATGAAGTCAGTTTCTGTGAGAAGTCAGGGCTCCCTTTTGGGTGAAGGGTGAGTCCTGGAGAGGTGCAGCCTGGCATGAAATCTCAGCATCTGGGAGCAGTGAGTAGACACCACTGAACAGTGTTAGTTCCAATGTTGGTTGGGATTCAGTGCCTAAGTGTGGTGAGGAGGGCATCCTTGGAGAGGGTAAACCTGTGTGGGTTTCAGAGACCAGGTAGGGTAAAGAGGGTGTCTGTATGTAGAACTCACCACATAAGCAAGGTAAAGAAGGCATTAAATTTTTTTTCTTATTTTTAAAAAAAATTTTGTTCTACATGACAGTAGAATGAAGAATGTGTTTTGGCAGAACATACATACATAAAGTATAACTTATTTTATTTTTGCTCCCACTCTTGTTTCATACAGAATGTGGAGTTATACTGGTCATGTATACAAATACAAACCTAGGAAAATTATGACCAACTAATTTGACTGTCTTTCGTATTCACCTCCCTCCTTCCTTCCCTTTGTCTCTCTTTGCTAGTCCAATCTATTTCTATTATTTTCCTCTCCAACCTCTCTTATTGTGGGTTAGCATCCACAAATCATAGAGAACATTTGGCCTTTGTGTTTTTTGGATTGGTTTATTTCAGTTAGCATGATATTCTCCAGTTCTATCCATTTACTGGAAAATGCCATTATTTAATTCTTCTTTATGGCTGAGTAATATACAATTCTGTATATATGCCACATTGTATTTTTCCATTCATCCATTGAAGATTGTTTCCATAGCTTGTCTATTGTGAGTTCAGCTGCTATAAACATGGATGTGGCTGCATCTCTGTAGTATGCTGTCATTTGGGTATATGTTGAGGAGTGCTATAACTTGGTCAAATGTTTCCATTCCAAGTTTTCTATGGAATCTCCATACTGCTTTCCAGAATAATTGCACCAATTTGCAGTCCCACTAGCAGTGTATGAGAGTAACTTTCTCCTCACATCCTCACCAATACTTATTGTTACTTGTGTCCTTTATAAATGCAATTCTGACTGGATTAAGATGGAATCTTGGTATATTCTTAATTTGCATTTCTCTACTTGCTAGAGATATTGAATATTTTAAATATATTTTTTAACTATTTGCATTTCTTCTTCTGTGAAATGTTTTTTTTTGCCCATTTATTGACTGGTTTATTTATATTTCTGAGTTAAGTTTTTTTTTTTTGGTACTGGGAATTGAACTTGGGGGTGATTGACCACTGAGCCACACCTTCATCCTTATTTTGTGTATTTTTTTATTTAGAGACAGGGTCTCACAGAGTTGCTTAGTGCATTCCTTTTTGCTGAGGTTGGCCTTGAACTTGTGATCCTCCTGCCTCAGCCTCTTGAGCTGCTAGGATTATAGGTGTGTGCCACTGAGCCCAGCTGTGAGTTAAGTTTCTTGAGTTCTTTGTACATCCTTGGGTATCCTGAATTTAATGTCTTATCTGATGTACTAGTGCTGAAGATTTTCTCCCAATCTGTAGGATTTCTGTACACATTTCTTTAAAAAAATTTTTTTTTTAGTTGTAAGTGGACAAATACCTTTATTTTATTTATGTGGTGCTGAGGATCAAACCCAGGGCCTCACACATGCAAGACAAGCACTCTACTGCTGAGCTCCAGCCCCAGCCCTTCTGTACACATTCTTGTTTGTTTCAAGAAGGAATTCTTGCTGGTATTTAGGACTTCGTATGGGACATCAAAGCCCAAGCAGGATGAAGAAAATATCTACACAGAAGAGAGATATGGTGTGGTTTTCATAAACTGAGCTGGATAAGAGAGCTCTTCACATATTGGCAAACCCCAGAAGGGAAATTGATCCTTACATGGTGAGGACTTCTATCCATGGGAGTAACCTTGTGTGGGCTGTGAGAGCTCAGGCAGGCCAAGATAGCTACAGATAAGCTTTAAGAATCTGATTCATCCTTAAAGAAAAGTAGAGCAGTAATACACCATCTCACTGACACATTTCTCTGTATTCCCAAGAAACCAGGCAAATTAAAAGAACAATATGCATGGTCTTGGACTAGAATGTTCAGGTGAATACTATCTTGTAGGACATTGACTCTCTTTCGTGCTTGCTGTAAATTTGAGAGGTGGCTTAGCACAGGATCAGAACTTCAGCAAAGTGAGCAGAATGTTCATTTTGTGGGGTATGGTTGGCTGGACCTATGTGGGAACACTCAATAAGAGCTAAGAGGGCTTTAGGCTAGGGGACAGAAGATTAGATTAAGGAGTAAGAAATAAATCAGGAAGAACAGTGTCTTAGGGAATGATGGCACAAGATGAGAGATTGGTAACATCCAGAGTATAATCAAATGAGTTAACAAATAAGTAAAAAGTTAGAGATAATGAACACAGATTTCCTTATGTCACTGAAGTGTGGAAGAAATGTGGAAATTAAGAAAATGAAAATGAAATCTGAGGCATTGAATTAGAATTAGGGGTATTACTGTGAATTTAGTGATTTCAGTATATTTTGATATAAAATAAATGTGGAAATCAGTGGAAACAAATACAGAGGTGAGAGAGAGGGAAAGATATGGAAAGAAGAAGATAGATATAAGAGAAAAAAGAGTTATGTAGGGTTATAAAAGAAGGGAATTCATTTGGGGAGAACTGAGGTATAGAACCCAGGCATGAGTTGGTTGAGAGCAGCTCTGTGGAATGATGCCACATGAAAGATTTAGTTTTTGGACTGTTTTCATTTTGGCCTTTGAAAAAATAAATCAGATTTGGCACTCAGTTTAAGTTCATCCTCTTCTACATGTGATTTCATTTAATTTTCCCAACTGTTAAGTACATTCATATTTACCTTCCAGAGAATGTTGCTAAGGTGATGTGGGGGGTAAAAGGAGAAATTAGTGAAGAATAAAAGGTGGTCTCCTCTTTTACTAAGAATTTCAGGAGATCTCAAGGTGGCCACTAGCAAAAATGAATGAAGGTTCATGATGGTGCTGATTGTGAGCAGCAGGGAAAGCAGAGAGCACAGAGGACACCTTCAGACTTTTCATTCCCCACCATGCTAAAGGAAGGTGGCTCTGAACATGGGGAGGCTGTCATCTGAGATTTGTGTCAATGATCACCTTAGAATGTGGCACAAAAAACCTGCCTGATTAGTCAAACCTGATAACATGAAGGCAATATGAGCAAGTGTTGCTCAGATTGTTTGGCTAAATAGTTACATTTGCATGTGGAAGCATAAATTTCAGTTTTCCTGGTGAGTTTACGAAATGAAGTTCTTAGTTCTTCTCTAATTGTCTGATTCCTCTTTTACTTCCTTCCTATTTCTTTTGAGTTCTCACTTTTGTTATACTTATCTATATCTACTGTTTGGAGGCTGTAATTATCATTCTGGTTGTCTTGAAGATCAGACTTCAGTGATTTCACTCTCAGGTATGTGTCTATTTATTACTTCTGCTCTCATCTAGTTAAGTGGTAGAGTAATTTGCTCTCAGGCTGAAATCTCATTTGTAATATGTTTTAAGGAAAAGATGGCATGGGATTTCTGAAAAAAGAAGAAGGTTTCTTCTCAAGATGGCTTTAGGAACAAATTATGCTGAAGTGAGTTTGAAAAATGAACTGAAGTCCTCAGGCGTCAACTCAAATTCTCCTGCAGGTAAAAGATCATTTTCCAGTGGTCAGTGTTAATTATGAGGTGAAGGATGAAGAGACAGTTGATAAGCAGGGCAGAGTTAATGTTACTTGCTGTGTCTCTGAAATGATCATGTCGGGGACACCCAGGAATCTCTGAGGATTGTGCTGCCCGTAGGTAGGAATGAAGGTGTTTTAGAGCTGCAAAGTGGGGAAAAATCCATAATACTTTCTTTACTATTATCATTTACAGAAAACCAGATTTTGAATTTTATTGTATATCATTCCATATAGGAATATATAAAAATGTGTGTACCTGTATTTCCAGAACTGAAAGAATATAATACTGAGTTGTTCCTCCTCACCATTGACAATATACATAATTAAAAAATTGTTTATATTTATTTAATGCTTTTATCTTTTTTTTCAGTGCTGGGGATTGAACCCAGGGTCTTGTGCATGCAAGGCAAGCACTCTATCAACTGAGTTATATCCCCAGCTCCCTTAGTGCTTTTATCTTAATGGAAGTGACTGCAAGACCCCCAACAACTTTGGTAGTGATCATTTTCAGGTTTTGTATATCCTAAGCAAAATTGCTGTAGAACAAAGCTATACCCTCTGTTGTGAAAAGGCTTTCTGACCACGAAATAGTGACTTAAAATGCTGATTGTATAGTAAAAACATGAAATTTGGTCATATAAATTTATCTTGTATAGCATATTATAAGTTGGACGTAGGATTATTTAAATATGTAATGAAGTAATGAGCAACCATAACAAAATATTAATAAAGAGATTATGTTGAAAAAGTATTTATGATACAGTATAAAAGAAAATAGTGAATCAGAAATCAATAAATGTGTATGTCAATGAAATGGAAAAATGTTCATATATGTTGTACACACTTCAAAAATTTCTGAAAAGACATGTGCCAAAATATTAACAATAGTTAATCTCAATGGTAGAAATCTGTGCTTTTGGGTATTTTATAAAGTTTTTTAAAAATAATAAACATAATTGACTTTTTCTAATTTTAATTTTCATATTATTTCAAATATTCACAGTAGTAGTTGTTGTGCTTTATGGGAGAAAATTAAAGAGTAGAAGAGAAAGATGTTAGATTTTTGTAACTGTGACCAAAATACCTGATAAGAACAACTTAGAGGAAAAAGCTTTATTTGGGATCAACATTTCAGAAGTCAGTCTTTGGTGAGTCAGCTCCATCACTCTGGCTCTAAGGTGAGGCAGAACATCATGGTGGAAGGGCATGGCAGAGTAGAGCTGTTCAGCTGATGGCAGCCAGAGGATCATGGAAACTTCCTCTGAGTTTTCAAAGGAAGACCTGAGGGTTCAAAGTGAAGCAGTGTTGGAATTCCTGCAGGATTCCCTTGAGAAGGCATGCATGAAGCTGTGAAGGGGAAGCTGAAGCTGGAATGGAGATCCCAGGGATTAAGATATGCCAGTAATGTGGAATGTCTGCTGAGGGAAGCTGTTGGCTGTAGATGGAGTCAGCCTAAGAAAGAGACCATGTGGATGACAACCAGCAAGGCCATTTAGGTGGTGCTGCAGAAGCTCTTTGAAGATTACATCTCACCACAATATTACCAAGATGCTGGACATGGAGTTTTAGAAACTAATATCTGCCTAAGTTTTGGTTTCGTCCCTTCCTTCTATATCCTTATTCCTCCTTTTTGGAATGGGAACATTTACTTTATGCCATTGTATATTGGAAGTATGCAACTTGTAAGGACAGGCACTGGCGATCAAAAGGAGGCAGATTAAAAGCAGCTGAATAAGGCTTTATTGAGATTCATTCCTGGGAGAAACCCTTCAGTCCAAAGAGTGGGTCTGGGAGAAATGCGCCCAGGCTCAGGATTGGAATTTTATTGGGCTCAGGGCAGGTAGGGAGGGCTTGGGACAGGAAAGGGAGGTTTTTAGAATCCCTTGTCTTCCTGGGGTTGGTCAGGGGATCTTGCCTGAGATCCATGTCCTTCCAAAATTGGTCAGGAGAACCCGCTGTTTGACAGTTGGTTATGAGGCACTAGGACTGCTTGTCTGTTGGCACCTGTTTGATTGTTCTTTCATGCACTTGGGTTGCCTGGTGCTTTGTTTCCTTAGCCACCTGAAATCAACCTAACATCCCAGCCTTTTTTATGATATAGGATGCCGAATTCCATCTGGCTACTTCCTCCTTGCTAGGAGTACTGGGGAAAAGTGGATGGCTTGGGTTTTGGTTTGGTAGGGAGGCAATCGTGGGCATGAAGGAGCATCTGGTTGTGGGTCACTCTGGTAATTTCACCCCTGCGCTTACAGGTGAACCTGAGTAGGGAGGGAGCAATTATTCATAGAAGTTCAATTACTAATATAGGAGTGAGAATGGGAGTCAGCCACATAATGAGGGTTGAGTTTAGCCAGCCTGGTTATTTGATTGTTGCTGTTTAAGCTTTTCACCCCAAAAATGGAGAATGTTGACTTTCTTTTTGACCAATCTAGTTTCATTGATGTAGTAGCAGCATTTTTCTTTCAGGAATAGACAGGTTCTTCCTTTGTCTGCTGTCAGGAGATCTAGGGATTGATGGTTCTGTAGTGAAACTAGGGCAATCAATGTTATTTACCTTTTCAGGGAAGTTAGAGAGGTGTTTGATGCCTCTACCACTTCCCAAAGCTGTTGTTCAAGCTTCTGAGTAGTGGTTGCTGCATAACCAAGTCCTTCTGCCCCCAGTCTGGAGGCAGCAAGTGAGAAGGCTAGGGAGAGTCCAACTACTACTGGTAGAATGATGGCTTATCTTGCTCTGGAAAGGGAAGTAGTAACAAGCCATATTAATTCAGCCTCACTGTACAGAGTTAATTGAGGAACCAAGGTGGAAGGAACACAAGGGCATGCTGAGGCTTAGATTTTTTGTTAGGGTACCATTGCACCTGAAAAAGAACCTCCAGAGGAGCAAAAGTGGGGGAAGAGATTCAAATGATCTGGTCACAGGGTACTGAACCAGAGGAAATGTAGCAGTAAGAGAAATTCCCTGATGAGTTATGAAAAAGGGGTACTTCCTGAAAGGCTGGAGAGGGGGATTCTTGGGGGTTGATTGAGGTATTGAGAAGAAGATCTATGGGAATCACAGGTAAAGGAGTATGATCCAAACCTGTGCAGAGGAAACAGTCTGAAATGTTATTAAATTTGGATAAATTGAGAAGCTGAAGGCCCTGATGTACTAGGGCAATCCATGAAAAAGGGTAAACTTTAGGATGGGCAACTGCATCCAGCTGGTGTTGGAGTTCTTTCTCTTGCTCCTGGATGGTTATATGAATTTTAGGGGACACTTGTACATAAGTTCTCCAGATTCTGATAGAGGCTGAGGGGAGCTTGGCAAAACCCTAGGAATAAAATTTACCATGAACACCACATGCTCATTTCATGTCCCATGGGTCCCAAATAGTTAATTTGGTGTATGCTCATTTTTCATAGCAAGGCTTATCTAGAAAGCATGTCTTGCATGAATTATAAGGGCACCCACCATAGGTGTTAGGCCAGTGCTTATAAGATTCCTAAGTTTGGTCTGATATGAAGTATAGCATTGCTGCACGTATGTGGGACAAGGTGGCTTGGTTGAATCCAGTAATGATTAGAGTGACTGCCCGATTGCAGCCAGTGGAAAGGCAATTACCTTGACCCATAAACTGAGAGTGGGTGGTGCTGTCTGTAGCCATGTCACTTGGATGTGGAAGCACCCTCTGTGGTTTGAGAGAGATTAATGATTAGTAAAAGAAGAAGAGTGTTGATGAGAAATCTTGAGCTTGGTGGGCCCCAGCATGGTGGAAGTCCAGGACTGGACATTTGGAACATGTGTCTTTTTAAGGCAGGAGACATGGTATCAGGGGGAGTGGCCCAAAATCTTGGCTGCCATTGGCATAGTAAGTATGACTGTATTGTTTTTTTTTTTCCAGCAAGATTCCAATGATTGAGGATGCAGTTCCCAAAGTAAGACTTCACCTGGTTGAAGAGGGTCCAATTTGGTTTGTGCTTGCACTGGGATTGAGGCAATGGATGGTGCAGGAAGACACCAGTCTGCGCATTCCATTAGGAGTTTGTGTAGAAGTGTGAGATATGGCAGGTAGAACAAAAGGGGAGGGGGAGTGAATGGAAAGCTTTGGTTGATTAAGAAAGGGTGCCTATAGAGTACCTCAAAGGGGCTAAAGCCTGAGGGGGCACTAGGGCCTGCCTGAATTTGGGTGAGGGCTAACGGCAGGAAATTGGGCCAGGAAAGCCTGAGTTCAATAACAAATTTAGTGAGATGTTTAGTGAGATGATCCTTGAGAATGCCATTAGCCCTCTCAACCTTACCTGAGGATTGGGGATGGTAGGGGATGTGGAGCCTCCAAGTGATGTTGAGGCCTTTGGAGACTAGTTGAACAACCTGAGAAGTGAAGGCTGGACCATTGTCTGGCTGAATGGAGTTAGGAAGTCTGAACCTGGGAATGATCTGCTCAATAAGGATGGAGGCGATGGTGTCAGCAGTTTCCCGGGAGGTAGGAAGTCTTCTATCCAACCTGAAAAAGTATCAACCAAAGTAAGTATGTAGCAAAGCTTTTTGTGCCTAGGTATGTGAGTGAAGTCGAGCTGCCAGTCTTCGCCTGGCTGGTGGCCCCTCATCTGATTTGTGGGGAGTTGAGGTTTGATGCCCCCTTGTGAGGATACTGTAGAGCAGACAGAACAAGTGGAGTGGACCTGCTGGAGAGTAGTTCTTATTCCTGGGGAGTAAAAGAGGGGTTGTAAAAACTGGAAAAGGGATTTGGGGCCAATTTGAAGAGAGTTATGAATGTCCATCAATAAACTGTAAGCTTGCTGTTTAGGGAGGGCAATTTGGTCCCCCAGGAAGATCCGGCCTTTCTCCCCAAAATGGCCACCTTGTGTTGTTATTAGGTCCTGTCATTCTTGTGGGGGAATATTTAGGTTTAATTGTGGAGGATAGGAATAGGATAGGGACTGCTGAGAATTTTTTCATTAGTTCTTGTGCTATGGAGTCTACTTTGTTGTTGCCTATAGCTATAGGGTCAGAGGAAATTCGATGACCTCTGAAGTATGATGGCCACTAGTGATGGCAGTTGCAGTGCCTCTAAGAGTTTGGAAATCAGATTGGCATTGACCACTGGTGATCCCTTTGTGATCAAGAATCCATGTTCCTTCCAAGTAGCAGAATATGAATGAGCAATTAGGAAAGCATATTTGGAGTCTGTGTATATGCTAACATGTTTGTCTTTGGATAGAGTGAGAGCTCTGATAAGTGCAAAAAGTTCAGCTTTCTGGGAGGTGGTCCCTTCAGAAAGGCAGCTGGCTTCTAGAACTGAGGCCGCGGTGACTACTGCGTATGCATCTTTACACCATCTACAGTGACCTATTACCAAACCTCAGTTCACAACACTGGTTAAGTCAGGTAAGGGAAGTGGGTAATCAAAGAGGTCTTCATGGGGTGATTTCAGGTTCTCCAGAAGCTGTGCACAGGAATGGTTAGCATTCGAAGATGGTGGGGATGGTGGGAGGAGTATGGCAGGATTGAGGGAAGAAGAAGAACAGAAAGTAATGGTGAAGTTTTCTATAAAGAGAAGGTGGAATTCTTGAATTCAAGAAGGGCTCAGAAGGGGAAGAGATTTTGATTTAAGAGGTCCTGTAGTCAATGAATGGAGAATACAGTTATTGGTTGGAGCAAGGTAAGTTTTAAGGCTTTCATAATTAGTTCCACTGCTACTGCCCATGCTCAAAGGCATGATAACCATCCACAAACTGTAGAATCAAGCTGCTTGGACAGGTATGCCAACAGCTTATAGGAGGATCCAGATGTTTGAGCGAGGAGGCCTGTGGTGATGGTTAGGGTTTGTAAGAGATAAAGTGGGAGAAGATGTGAGAGCATCCCTGAACTTGTAAAAGGAGTTGGCTACTAGATTAGGGGAGTTGAGGGGCTCATGAGGGGTGTCCTTAGTTCCCTGGTATAAGGGCTTGACAGGATGTGCAAAGTTGGGGACCAATGCCTGAAAAAGCCAGCCAGACCCAGGAAGGAGAGGATGTAGTCCGCTGTTTTAGATGGCTGTAGGTCACAGAAAGCTTGAATTCTGTTTATGTTAGGCTTCTAGAGGTTGGAGTGAGGAGTATACCAAAATAGGTGACTGAAGAGGTAGTAAGCTGGGCTTTGGCTGGAGAGACCCAATATATCTTGGACCCCAGGGAATTGAGGAGCTGAGAAGTGTGAGTTTGGGAAGTCTTGAGGGATGAACTGCATAGCAGAAGGTCATGCACATACTGTAAGAGAGTGCTATCCCCCAAGCCACAAGCAGTTAGATCCTGTGCCAAGTCTTGCTCAAAGAGGTGGGGACTGTTCCTGAAGCCTTGGGTAAAACTGTCCATGTCAGCTGTTGAGACCAAAAGGATGTAGAGTTTTCCCATGTGAAGGCAAAGAGGTAATAAGAGTCAGGATGGAGAGGCACTGTAAAAAAGGCGTCTTTCAGATCCAGGACAGTAAAGTGAGAAGAAGAGTGTAAGGGTTGTGAACCACTCGGTGGATGGGAATAACCACCTCATTAATTAGGCAGAGGTCCTAGAATAAGTGACAGGCTCTTGAGGGTTTCTGTACTGGCAATATGGGAGTGTTGCAGGGGGAGTAAGTAGGAATGACGAGTCCCTGGGCAAGTAATCAGTCTATGATGGGTTTAAGCCCCTCCCTGTGGGTTTTGGAGATGGGAAACTTGGGATGCAAAGGAAATTTAGTTTGAGGTTTCAGTTGGATATGGACAGGCTTGTGGTGGGAAGCTATGACCAGCTTGGAGGTGTCCTAGATCAATTAGGTCAGGGGGCAATGGCACGGTAGATACTGTTGGGTTATTGGAGAAAGTAAGAATTAGAGGTAGAAGAAGATGGTGGTAGTATTCTTGGGTTATTGTTGGAGGGTGGCTCCTAATAATTGGAGAACATCTCTGCCTAGGAGAGGAACTGGACAGGATGGAATGACCATAAAATAGTGTGTGAAAGAGTGTCCCTCCAGAGCACAGGCCAGCTTAGAAGTTTGGTTTGGGAAGGAGGGTTTTCCATCAATCCTCATAACTGAGACCTGGGAAGGAAACAGAGGCCCATAGTGGGCAAGTAAGACAGAATACATAGCCCCCCATGTCCACAGGGAAGGTTATAAACTTACTGGCTATCTGGAGTGTTACCCTGGGCTCCATTAGAGTGATGGGGGTCCTCGAGTCTGGGCTTCTTTAGACTTCTGCAAACCCCAGTAGTTAAAGAAATGGGACCTTCTGGCTGGTCATACCCTCATTTGGAGGCGCCAAGGAAGGGCCAGCTATGGGGCAGTCACTCTTGCAATGTCCTGTCTGCTTAGAGGTGGGGCACAGCCTGGAGAGGGAGCCGTGGGTTTGGGCATTGGTGAGCCCAGTGACCTTTGCATCCACTTTTGCAGCAAGCCCCTGGTGGAGAGGAATACTGGTTTCCCTGTGAAGCTTTTGCTAGAGCCGTAGGCCTCAGGGCAGCTTCCAAGGCCTGGGTTTGGAGTGTTACCTTTTTCTGCAATTGAGCCTGCCTGGCTAGTTCAGCCGATTCCTCTCGGGTATTATAGACTTTAAAAGCCATTTCACCAGGTCTTGGATAAGGGTCTGAGGGCCCTCCTCAGCTCATTTTAGCTTTTTTCTAATATCAGGGTCTGATTGAGTAATAAAATGGGTTGCTAACACTGTAGCCTCAGAAGGAGACTCAGGATACAGCTTAGTATATTTGGTGAGGGCCTCTGTACAGGGGTTGAGAAATAAGGATGGATTCTGCATGATTTCTCTCAGCTTTTCAAAATTGACTGCCTTATTGGAAACTGCCTGCATGCCTGCTGTAAGGTATTGGACCATGTGAGTGCAGTGACGGTGACCTTGTAGGATATCTTTGTAGTCCCAGTTGGGTTCTGTTAGGGAAATGGTTGCTTCACCAGAGGGGAGAGTTATATATGTTAGATGAATTTGATCAGCATGATCTCGTGCAGACTGCTGGATGCGGGCTTACTCATCCTGCATAAGGGTGGAGGATAGAACAACATAGATGTCATGCCAGGTAAGATTGTAAGCCTGAGAGCGGTATCAAAATTTCTTAATATAAGTAGAAGAGTTACCAGAGAAGGATCCAAGACACTTTTCAATCTGGTAAACTATACTACAGAGCAACAGTAACAAAAACAGCATGGTACTGGCACCAAAACAGGCTAGTAGACCAATGTTACAGAATAGACGACACAGAGACTAATCCACAAAATTACAACTACCTCATATTAGACAAAGGTGCCAAAAGCATGTACTGGAGAAAGGATAGCATCTTCAACAAATGGTGCTGGGAAAACTGGAAATCCATATGCAACAAAATATAATTGAATTCCCATCTCTCACCATGTACAAAAGTTAACACAAAATGGATCAAGGATCTAGGAATTAAACCAGAGACTCTGTGTCTAATAGAAGAAAAAGTAGGCCCTAATCTCCATTACATGGGGCTAGGCCCCAATTTCCTTAATAAGATGCCTATAGCACAAGAATTAAAACCAAGAATCAAGAAGTGGAATGAATTCAAACTAAAATGGTTTTTTTTCTCAGCAAAAGAAATAATATGTGAGGTAAATAGGGAGCCTCCATCCTGGGAACAAATTTTTACCCCTCACACATCAGATAGAGCTCTAATCTCTAGAGTATATTAAGAGTTCAACAAGATAAGCACCAAAAAAACCAAATCATCCAATCAATAAATGGGCCAAGGACCTGAACAGACAATTCTCAGAAGAGGATATATAATCAACAAATATAAGAAAAAAATGCTCATCATCTCTAGCAATCAGAGAAATGCAAATAAACACTACTCTAAGATACCATCTCACTCCAGTAAGAATGGCAGCCATTATGAAAACAAACAACAATAAGTGCTGGTGAGGATGTGGGGGCAAAAGGTACACTCATACACTGCTGGTGGGACTGCAAATTGTTGCAGCCAATTTGGAAAGCAGTATGGAGATTCCTTGGAAAGCTGGGAATGGAACCACCATTTGACCCAGCTATTCCTATTCTCGGACTATACCCAAAGAACCTAAAAATAGCATACTACAGGGACACAGCCACATCAATGTTTATAGCAGCACAATTCACAATAGCTAAACTGTGGAGCCAAACTAGATGTCCTTCAGTGGATAAATGGATAAAAATAATGTGGCATTTATACACAATGGAATATAAGTCAGCACTAAAAAAGAATAAGATCATGACATTTGCAGGGAAATGGATGGCGTTAGAGCAGATTATGTTAAGTGAAGTTAGCCAATCCCCCCCCCCCCCAAAAAAAAAAAAAAAAACAAATGCCAAATGTTTTCTCTGATATAAGGGGGGTGACTCAAAATGGGGTAGGGAGGGAGTGCATGGGAGAAAGATTACCACTATATAGGGAATAGGGGTGTTAGGGAAAGGGAGGGAGAAGGGGAATAGCATGGATGGTGGAAGGAGACCCTCATCATTATACAAAATACATGTATGAAGATGTTAATTTGGTGTCAATATACCTTATATACAAACAGAGATATGATAAATTGTAGTATAAAGGTGTATTAAGAATTGTAATACAAAAAAGGGAACTCATGTATAATGGCATAATTTGGTGTTAACATACTTTATATACAGAGTTATGAAAAATTGTGCTGTGAATGGATAATTATGATTGTAATGCATTACACTATTGTCATGTATGTAAGAAATAAAAATAAATTAAAAAAAGATCCTGAAGTGAGAATGGGACGTGTACTTGGACAATCCTTTGGTGCCAGGCACTTCCTGAGAGGACAAAGGAGCTTTGGGTTAGCTGGTAAGAGGGCCTGGTTCTTTCCTAATTCCCAACTCCCCAATGAGATATTTCTTCCTTCTTTGTGATTTTTCTCTCTACATATATTTCTATTTATTTTGAATTTATTATATTATATTAAATTGTTCAGTCTCCCAAATTATGAGCTTCTTGAAGTCAAAGTTTCCACTTGCATTACAAAGAAACTTTGGTTGAAGTCCAGCTGTATTTATGCAGTCTTTAAAATGTGTTAAGTTATATAAAGAATTTTATTTAACAATTTACCAATTCTTCCTGATCTTGGATGAGCAGAAAACTGGATTCTCCTTGGGAGCAGTCAGCTAGACTGTCATTCCAAGTTTTGGAAGAACTAGAAATAGTCAAGCATTTATCTTGGAGCTGAAGCCAATGTTTAGAGCGCTATAATTGATGTGGTGTCTCTACAGTAAAAACAAAGAAGAAATAAATAAGTGTTGTATTTCTAATCTGTCCCTGCTGCACCCCAAACAACCACACATACATGTTGTTATAAATATTCAGAAGCCTTTGATTATGACAATCACCATCTAAGGGTGCTGGATTTGTTGTTTCTCTTCAGCAAAGAATTGAAGAACAGGACACAGAGGTAGCAAGCAAGAAGTAGATTTATTACAAAAGCCACAGAGATACAGAGATAGACTTCTCCAAAGAGAAGGGGTCCCAGGTGCTTTGTATAATCCAACATATAAACCATGAGATACAGGTTGATTATTTGGGGCAGGAAAGAACCTTTATCAACCATCTTCAAAGTAGTATTACACAGGATAAATTCTTAGATCCCACTAAGAGTTTGCTCATTAATAAAATATACTTACACATATTTTCTATACAAAGGATTAGTATGAAAATCAAATACAATAGATGTGAAGACATTTTGAATATTCCCAAGCGCTATACAAAAATAAATTGCATATGCTACTGTAGACAGTAAGTCAAAGCATTCTAAGGAGAACATTTGCTTTTTAGTTGCAGTTGAACACAATACCTGTAGTTTATTTATTTATTTTTTATGTGGTGCTGAGGATGGAACCCAGGGTCTTGGCTAGGTGTGCACTCTACTGCTGAGCCACAACCAAAGCCCTCAAAATATAGTTTGTGAGGCTCCATTTAGTGCTGACTACTATGTTAGGTACTGTTGATATACAATAATTCCATTCTGCTTTACTGTTCTAGAATAGTCATCTCCAAATCATGCCAAACATATGGCATTCAAGGAAGAATGTTTTGTCAGTGAGGACATTATTTTCAGTATTTCAACTCCAGTAGATCCCCCGTATCTGAGGGGATGTTTTAAGCCCCTTCAAAGATGTCTGAAACTATGAACAGTAACAAGTTCTCTATTCACTGTCTTTTACACACACATACACACACACACTTTTCCATGTTAACCAAGCCCTCACCACACATTATGGCTGTAACTTTTGCTGTTTAAAATGAGAAAGCAAAACCAGCTGAATTTCTTTTTCCTTCTTCACAATTTCATGGGTAGAAGATTTGTTATTACACAGATCAGCAACCTCAGCATAAGATATTTGTTCTTGCCTTAATTAGAGGACTTTCACAATACCATTTATAGGAAGCTCTTTATGGCTTGTCTTCAGTACAACTGAATTGTTCACACCACTACTTTTGCATCTGGGGGCCACAATTCAGATAAGGGTAATTTGAACACCAGTACTGGTGACTAACAGGTGGGTCACAAAGGTGTGATTCATTTCCAGGGGAAGGATGGTATAAGATTTCATCCTGCTACTGAGAACAGCATGCAGTTGAAAACATGAATTGTTTATGTCTGGAATTTTCTATTTAACATTTTCAGACCAATGTTGACCACAGGAAACTGAAACTGCAGAAACAAAATCTACAGATAAGGAGAGACTGCAGTTGTTAAATGTAACATGTACTTATGCCTAAAACATTGCATGGTCTAAACAAAATACCAGACATCTTTGTTTTTCTAAGTAATTATATAAATAACTATATAATATCTCATGTTTATCAGACATTGAGATTATGTTAATTTATGAAATGTGATTATAAATTAATCTAACATCAATTTATTTTGCTTCAAGACAATGTTAAAAACAGAGATTTCATAGGGAAAAACAATAAAAAGGGGCTTATTTTAAAAATACAAATATGGAGAAACACTGGGATACAGCTCCCCAAGTTAAATCAAGTTGGCAGGAAATAATTCTGATAGTTTTCCTCTTAGCTATTCTGTTCAAACTTAAGCTTAAATACCTCTTTTATGTGGTTTAATTGTAAGATCTCCTCAATTTGATTTATAATGTATTTCATACGTTCATTTATATATTGTTTTTAAAAATTATTATTGGGACCAAGATCACTAGAAGTAAAGGTTTTCTAATTTATCTTTAGCTATCAACATATGCGTTTTCCATTTTTCTAATATTTCTTAGTGTAGAGGATTTCCTGCTTTGAGTTAAATGTTAAAGAATTTCAACATCCAATAGGTATAATACTGTCTTTTGTTCTCATTACATTACATATTCCAAAAAGCCCTATATGGAACGTTCTACTTTTTTTTTTTAAATACTGCCACTGGAGGAAATTGAGTTGTATAATTGCACACAAACACTAATGATCTCTCCTATTAAAATTATGACATTTATACACATGAGTTAGCTTTTTAAAAAATGTTCTCAAAGAAACAGAATTTAGTACAATCATGCCCCTTATCCTTGGATTTCATATCTGCACATTCAAATTACTGCAGATCAAAAATATTCACAGGCAAAACATATTGCACCCATCCTGGAAATATATATTTTTTCCTTGTCATTATTCCCTAAACAACACACCTTAGCAACTATTTAAATAGTGTTTAAATTATCTTAGTTACTGTAAGTAATCTGGATATTACTTAAGTATGAAAGAGTATGCACATAAGATGTATACAAATACTATAAAAATTTAAATGTGATTTGAGCATCCATAGATTTTGATATATACAGGGATTCTCAAATCAGTTCCCTGTGGATGTTGAGGAATAACTGTAGAGTAAAATCAACAAAAGAATGCTATGAAAGGAAACATTACATTAGACTCAAAGAAGTGGAATGTAAGTTATCATCGGCACTATTTGACACCTGTTGAATAAGTGGAGGTGGAGATTGGAGTAGACAACTGGAGGAGACTCCAAGGCCCCAGAGCCAGTATTGGTCTAGAATTTCTAATAAAAGCTATTGTGACCCAGAGTGACTCAACCCAGTGAATAAGCCTAAAATAGCACTAGGATGGATTTCCTTCTAGTTTTATATATGTACATTATTTTATGTTTCTGTCTTTTTTTCTTCCTTACTCATCTCTCCTTGGAACTCCAAGTTTGTTTGCAAAATGAGGAAAATTTCATACAGTCATTACATTAATGCTTATCACCTAGTCTAGAATTGATTAAGAACAGAGTTTTTTTTTTCCAAATCTAGCAGACCTGAGATTTGAGACAATATGTTCAATCTTCATAAACCACAAATTTTCTCACTTGTAAAATGTGGATAATACCTACATCACCAGTTTTGTATAAAATTATATAAAATAATTCTAAAATTCTAAGTCTAGAGTCTGGGACATTGTAACTATTCAATCAGTAGCAGTTTTTGTTTTGTCTAAAAAATTTAAGGCATCTTAAGTGAATTTTAAATTGTGTTATTCATTCATGCTAAAATTTATGGAATCAAGTGGAGTATCTTGTGCCTGCTCTCTGGTAGTAAGAGTTTCTGCTGAGATTAAATTTAATGGAGTTACAGCTGAGCACTGGAAGAGGCCAGGTGAAATTTAGTTACTGAAGGTACCTGCTTAGGGCTAATTGGTATTTGGGTATAAGCAGTATATTAAATTACATCCATTGTTCTAAACATTTAAATAGCTTTCCATCTAGCAGACCTGAGTATACAAAATGGTTTGAAAATCTCTCTTCAATCTGGGTCAGCATTACCTGATTTTTCTCTCCATGTGCTCATACATGCTGCCTGTATATTCCTCCTACTTGATGAACAGGTGTGTTCTCATCCCAAGGTTTCTGCATTTGCTCATCCAACTTCCTGGAAGGGGCTTTTGTGCCAGAGCATGGCTTTTTCCCTAACTTTCCTAAGGCCTTGACTTCAATATCATCTTCTAGCGCAGGTTGTTAATAATTTTTGTGTTTTCTGTGACACCATCTCAAACACCTAAATACAAATTTGCACTTGAAACTTTTTCTCACTAGCACTTACCACCATCAATTCTTCTACACAGACTTTGGCTTTTGTTTATTGTTTGCATATCTCCAGGGTAATAGAAATGGTATGCAGCAACAAAAATTCTCTATCTTGTTTTCTTCCCTGTCCTTAGTGTTTAGAGCATTCCATGTGCAGATGCTTCTTTGTGAATGAATAAAAAACCTCTAGAGGCAGTTTCCATAACTTTTACCCTTTTTTTTTTCTTATACATAAAGCCTTTTTGGCCACTTGACCACAAGTGAAACAGGTCATTGCTCACCTCTCCCTTTCTGGTTTCCTTAACTGCCTTGGTTCACCTCATCACTGTGTTACACATTTGCCACAACACAAACAGTTTAGCCAAAGAGTCCATAATAGAACAATCTTCACACTGTCACTTCAGTATTCTATAGACAATCCATTTGCTCTGGTTTTTATTCTACTATTTTTTTTTTGAGATTTATATTCAGGGTGATATTTTGTATGAGAACAATTGTAATCAGAGTAGACAAATTTTCCAAGATTACAAAAGGTAATGTAGCCTCAAAACATTTCTCTATGTTCAGTTCATTTTCTGATCCCCCTTTAAACAAGCCCACCAATCCACTTTTCCCATGCCTGAACAGAGGAAAACAGAGACTTGTTTTGTCCCATCAGAAAAATGACTGGCTCACTCAAATTTTCCCTGTAGTTATCAAAATCTTCTGATTTCCTCTTATTCCAAGTGTTGATTATAGTGCAACTTGTTCAATGACTGTAAGATTTTCTTCTTCATAAATTAATTTAATAGTTTCAAACTTACAACAAGAATTACTAAAAGTTATGATTCATATGACTTTGACAATATGAAATGAATATTAACTTGGAAATCAATTGTAATGTTACTGATGTCAATAAATTCAACTAGACTGCAGAAGGTAATACTACATCATGGCAATTTTATACACATTTTCTGCTTCAGTTTCTAGCCTCCTTATGTGTCCCCAGGTCAGGCCATCATATATTATGTCTCCTCAGCCTTTCTATTTCTTTCACTAAGATTACTAAATCACCTGACATAAAGAAATGTGGCAATTTCCACAGAATTTAAATGGGCTTGTTACTAATATGCTCCAGTATCTTGTGACCATTTAAGTTACACTTTTCAAGTTAGAAACTATTGGGTTGGAATTATAATTCAAGTCTTTATTCTTGAATATGACTATCTCTCTTGTCTTTGGAAGAAAGAGGGTGTTAATTACTAAGTCTGAACATTGTATACTGACAGAAATGCTGTAGATGCAACTGCACTGCAACTTAATTGTAGTATTATTATTTTGTAGTGGGATTTAGAATAATCTAAGTTGCTATTACAGAAAGCTTACAATGTCTCTCTTAAAACTTTCCTTTGTTCATATATGTAAAATAATATGTTTTAGGGTCATTCATCTCAGACTCAATAAGCCACATGATCATATTTCATGCTGAATACCTTGATAAAATAAATTTACACACTTTTTTTGTCCAAAATCATTATCTACAAGCAAACTATATTACACCTAACAGTAACATATAACAACTGATTTTCTTTCCAGAAATAACTTAAAACCATGAACTTAAAAGAAAAATCTAACTCTGATTATGTAAAAGCCAAAAGGAGACATAAAGCCACTTACCTTGGGGAAGAAACAGAGGTAAAGAACTCTCAGGGCATTGGCCCCCTGGATAAGCTTAAATCAGCATATACCCCCTGTCTGTCCATTGCAGACTGGGGAATATGGAACAAATTTGTGTAGAAGGGCAAGTTTGAAGTTCTATGAGGCAAGTTCAGGAAAAGGAAATGCCCTATCTGAATGCCTTGGTATCTCTATTATGTCCCCACTCCCCATACTTCTCTTTGAGGGTTTTCATAAACTATTGAGCTAATCCATTTACTGGTGTCCACTTTACTTACACATGTGTTATCTGTCTTTTTAATTAATTGGTCTGTTCCATAACAAAATTCTGGAATGGCATCTTTATTATTGTTCTACTATTTTGGGGGCCAAGCCCAGAGTGAAGCAAATGAGGCACTTATGTAAGGTTCAAATGTAAAGATATTCCCCAAGTACTAAGCAATTAAGATAAATAATGCCTAATACAAAGTACATAAATTCACACCAAAAAAAGTCCATAATACTATTTGAATTGAACTGAAGTTCTATGGTATTTCTAAAATATTTGTGCCCGAAAGAAAATTATGACATTCAAAAAAGTGAAGCTACCAATTTGGGAAAGAATTATTAATAATACAACAAAAAAAGTAATGAGAAGAAGATCAACAGAATACTCTTAACTTAGTTTTAAGGCACACATGATTAATAAGTCTCCACAAGAGGATAAGTATTTGAAATCTCTCAGAATCAGAGAAAGTGGAGGACTTGAGTCTGTGGCATTTTTCAACTATATCAAGGATTTTCAGGCCTAAACTTAGAGCATGAACTTAAACGCCAGCAAATCTGACTTTCTTACATTAAAAATGAAAAGGAAGGGGAAACTCAAATATTTCCCCAAAGTCATTTTCTGTGATCAGAACAGAATTATATTAGGTCCACACAATTACTTGACAGTAAAAGCAGTCTTCAGGCCTTGAACCCCAGAATATAGGAAGGATCCATTCATAGCTGAAAATGTTTAGTTTGTCAGTCATGGGGCACACACTTGTTCCCTAAAGATCATTATGGATCACCATGAAATGAGATGTGTGAGTGTCACACAACCCAATTTTTAATGATTCAATTGAAATGCTTTTCAACTATCTTATTACTCGATAATGAGCAGTCATTTTACTTATGATAGCACAATGGTTCTGCTATATACCTCATCCAAATTTTTAAGATTTTTAGGAGTTATAGCACAATGTACTGGGTAAGGCTTGAGTATGAGGTGTCCCCTAAGAGCTCATTGTGAGACAATGCAAGAATTTTCAGTGGATAACTGATCAATTTATAAAATGTATAACCTAATTAGTGTATTAATCCACTTGAATGGACTAAATGGGTGGCAGTGGACAGACAGGGTGTGACTGGAGGAAGAAGGTCACAAGGAGTGCTCCTTTTGTCCCTGATGAGTAGAGTGCTCTCGCTCTCTCTCTCTCTCTCTCTCTCTCTCTCTCTCTCTCTCTCTCTCTGCTTTTTGGCTGTCATGAACTGAGTAGCTTTTCTCTGCCACATTCTTCTGCTTCACTTTGGACCTAGAACTATGAAGGGAGCCAATCATGGACTGAACCACAGAGGTCATGAACCAAAATGAACTTTTCTTTCTCTAAATATTTCCAGTTAGGTCTGTTGGCCACAGTGACACAAAGCTGACTAAAATGTGGTCAAACACATAGAATAATTCTATGTATTTATAGAACAATTGTCAAGTTTCAGGATATGTAAGAATCACCTGCCAGGGGCCGGGGCTATGGCTTAGTGGTAGAGGGCTCGCCAAACATGATACTGGCACCAAATTTAAAAAATAAATAAATAAATAAAGGTATTATGTCCATCTACAACTGAAAATATAGTTAAAAAAAGAAATTGCCTTTCAACTTTCAAGTAATGCATATTTTTTTGTAAAACAAAACAAAGAAGCCCAATATACTGTTGTACTGAGATGGAGAATGCTAAATCACTCCAAGTATTTCAGCTTGTTTATGGGCCATGCTTAAAGAAGCAATTAAGCAGCAAGTGAAAAATCAAGGATATATTAGAAAGATCAATAGAGTGACTTTCCAGTCACTCTGGGAATCTAGTCAGGAGATTAAAATAATGCATTTGGGACACTGAAGTTCAACTTAAGGTTCTGAAGCATGACTGTGTCTTGTAGGCATTTACAAAGGAAATATTAAGAATAACTGATGTAAGGTAAAATGTTCTTCAACAGAAGATTCAGACAGATGTTTTCAAATGCCTCTAAGCTCCAAAAATGTAAGCTAATTAGGGATATTAACCAATTCACTCATCCATATGTAGCATGAAACATATTATAGATCATACCTAAAAATAAACCCCTCCTGAGAATTCACACCTGAAGAATTTATCTAGGCTGTGTTAAATTCATTTGAGCTCCTAACTGCGTAAATGACTATTTTATTGCAAAATATATCAGAATTTAAGAATATTTTGATCTTGTCACTATAAAATATAAGGAGGGGTTATACACACGTAAGGTGCTCAGAGCTAAAAAATTCAAATGGTAACTATCACAAGTAATCCTTGGCTGTCTAATGCAATGAAATAAAGTTAAAGTCAAGTATCTCAAGGAATAATAAAGACATGTTTCTGACCAGGTAACCTATTTTGATACTGAACTTGGCCAAGGTAACTCCAGGAGTTGGCACATATAGAAATGTAGAGCTTAAATATAAACAATATCATTCTTGATGTGAAAAAGTATAAAAGAGGCCAGTAGATGGCCACAAAAATAAGAGGAGTAAAGAAATAATTTTGAGCAAGAATGTAAAAATACAAAAGCCAGCAAATGATAATTATGAGCCAATAGAATGAACTTCAAGCTGTAAAATACACAAGAAAGGAATGATATCAGAAGATGGCACACTAAGAAGTTAGAAGACCTTCTTCCCCCAGAGACACTGTATTGGCACTATATAGACAAGAAGGCCTCTGTGAGAAGTCTAAAGACTTGTTGAGAAATTACAACACCAGCCTATCATAAAAATCAAGAAGAGATTACAAAGAAAATAGCAGAGAAACTGTGACAGTTGGCATCTCATTCATGCACCTCTCCTATGCATCATACTGCAGAGAAACTAGGAGGAACAACCTCGGTTATACAGGGGCTCCTTCCTCTCATTGAAAACAAAAATAGGCCTCAAATTCATAGTGCTGGCTTGTGTCCCCACCACACACAAACACATAAACCTTCATGCTCTAGACAGTGTGATGCTTTACATCATAAGGTCTTCACCAGAGACTAAACTGATGGGAGCACCTGAACTTGGACTTTCAGCCTCCCAAACTGTGGGATAAGAAAACCTCTTTTCTTTATATTTTCCCCAACCTCACTTTTTTTTTCACCATAGAAACCAAAAATGAATCAATACAGACGATATATCCAAAGTGCTGAAAAGCAAATTAATGTCAAACAAGAATACTGTATTCAGCAAACTATCCCTCAAAATAAAGAAGAAATTAAGACTTTTTCAAATACACAAAATCAGAGAGAGAGAGAGTTCATTATTACTAGACCTGCTTCAAAGGTAATGATAAAGTATTCTTTGGAATCAAAACAATAGTAAGCAGCAAAACAAAACTATTAAACTACAAATATGAGCAAATACCATAACCCATGCAATTATCATTTTGGTATAGAAGTTTCAAATGAGAAAACTATACAAAAAGTATAATTTTATGCTGTGCAACATACAAGAATTTGCAATTTCAGTAACATGAAGTGTTGGAGTGGTGGATCTGCAAAGTTGTACTGTGTTTGTATGTGATTAAATTACTATCAGTTTAAAGATATAAGAATATTATATCTTTAGGATGATTTAAATAATTGCAACCATAATCACAAATTATCTCTACAATAAACAATAGGAAATAAGAAGAGAATTCAAGATTATAACTACACAAAATCAATAAAGCATATCAGTAAAAGAGTAAATGAGTGAGGAAAAAAGCCACAACCCTACACAAAATGAAGAAAATGGCAGAACATGTCTTTTTCCATGAGTAATTACTTTAAATATAAATTAATTAAACTTCCCAATCATAGGACATAAGCTTTGTGAATGGATAAAAAAGCAAGATCCAATTAAATGCTAAAAGATTTACTTTAGACCTAAGAATATATTGAATATTAAAAAATATTCTATGTGAATTGTAACAAAATGAGAGCAAGATTGGTGTACAAATATCAGGCAAATGATCTAAATAAAAACCATTATAAAAGACAAAGAAGGACAATTTTTAAGGAAATAAGGCTAATTTCTTAAGAACAGTGTCAATTATGAATACTTATGTACCAAAACTATGAGTTCCTGAATATATGAAGCTAATTTTAAAATAATTAAAAAGAGAAGTAGATACAATACTAGAAGGAAATCCCAATTCCCCATATTCAATACTTGACAAAAGAACCAGACAGAAGATCAATAAGGAAATAAAGGGCTAGAAGAACACTAGGATCCAACTGGACCTCTCAGACAGGTACAGAATACTCCTACCACCACCACCACCACCAGAATATACATTCTTTCCTAGTGCACCTGGAACATTCTGCAGGATAGAGCATGTATAAAGCCATGAAAGAACATTAACAAATTTAAAAACATTGAAATGAGGGCTGGGGTTGTTGCTCAGCAGTAGAGCACTTGCCTAGCATGTGCAAGGCCCTGGGTTCAATACTCAGCACCACATAAGAATAAATAAAACATAAAATAAAGGTAGTATGTCCAACTACAACTAAAAAATAAATATTAAAAAAATTGAAATGACACAAAGTGCCTTTTCCAGTCATAGTGAAGTAAATTGATAATCCATAGCTTAAGAAAAAGTGGAAATTCAACAAATTTGTGGAATTGAAATAATTCACTCTTGGAGCTGGGGTTGTAGCTCAGTGGTGAGGCACATGGTTCAATTCTCAGCACCACATATGAATAAGTAAATAAAAAAAATAAAGGTCCATTAACAACTAATAAAAGTATTTAAAAATATAATTCATCCTTAAGAATTCAAAGGATCAAAGAATAAGTCACAGTGTCAATTAGGAAATAACTTGAGACAAATGAAATCAAAACACAATATACCAATACTCATTTGCATTGTAAAAGCAGTGGTAAAATGGAAGTTCATACCTGAAAAGGGACAGATTAAAAGAAAAGAAGAACTATCTTGAACACCTACCTAAGGGTATACAACTCAAGAAACTAGAAAATAAGAACAAACTAAACCCAATTTTAGAAGAAGGGAGCAGGGGAAATAACAAAGATTAATAAGGAGATAAACAAAATAAAAAAAATAGTAGAAAAAAATCAACAACATTGAGACTGTTTTTGAACAAATCTACAAAAGCTTTAAACCTTTAGCTACAGTCTGATTAACTAAGAGAAAAAAAGAGAAGATTCAAACAACTGCAATCAGAAACAAAAAAGGATATTAGAACAAATGTCACAGAAATATAAAGGATTATATGAACAATTGTATGACAAAAACTGCATAAGTTATATGAGAAGAAAAAATTCCTAGAAACAAACAAACTACCAAGAATGAAACATGGAGAAACAGACTATATGAATAGACGAATTACTAGTGTGAAGACTGATAAAGAAAAACTCCCACAAAGGGAAAAGTACTAGACCAAATGGCTTCACTGAAGAATTCTACCAAACTTTTAAGAAAAAATTAACACCAATCATCCTGATATTTTAAAAAAAAAAAAAAAAATTGAAGAGGAAGGAATATTCCCAAGTAGTACTAAGAGGTCAGCATTATACGATACAAATTCAAGCAAAGACACCACAAGGAAAGAAAGTTGCAGACCAATTTCCATGATAAATGGATATGTTACTACATTGTTATTACTACAACAAAATATCTGAGACTGTATAAGTATTAAAGCAAAGAGACTATTACTTCTGGAGATTCGAAGGTTGCATTGGATGATGGTCTTCTAACAAAGTATCCAGGTGGAACAGGGCATCATGTGACAAGAGATAGGAAGTGAATTTGTGTACGTCTCTTCTGTTCTCTTCCATCTTCTTACAAAGCCACTACTAATAATCATGGAACCTCCACCCTGATGAACTTGTCTGCCAGGGACTAGAAGGGAGTTCTCCTTCAAAGAATAGCCTGACAATTACAAGAAACAGCCCCCTGGGAGACATCCTGCCTGGGAGACACCCTGCAGCCATCTATCTCCCTGAGACATCCTGCGGCCACCTATCTTCCTGAAACATCCTGCGGTTATCTCACCTTGTGAAGACATCCAGCAACTGCCGATAAGAGAGCTCCCCCATTCCCAGCCCATAAATACCCCTGTGTGAACAATAAAAGTTTGCAGCTTGATCAGAACTCCTGTCTTGCTGTCATCCTTCTGTGTCTCTTGTCCCTTCATTCCTCCCCATCTAGGTTCGCTGCCCACGTTGATGTGTCCTGCTGGTTGGGACACTTGTCTAATTTTACTCATCCCCTGAATGGCACACTTCTAAATCATAGTTAGATTAAGTTCCAATCCTTTTGCAAAGGGTATTAAATTTCAACATATCAACATTTGAGGGAGCACTTATACCATAGCCAAACCATAGCCATGCTGATGGATAAGTACTCAACAAAAGTTTAGCAAACCAAATTCAGCAGCTTAATAAAGGGTTATGCAACATGAGCAAAATGGGATTTATTCCTGGAAAGCAAAGATGTTTTGTCACATGAAATTCAATGTAATACATGACATTAACAGAATGAAGAACAGAAATCACATATTTATCTTGATGGATGACAAGACTAAACTTATTTTCATGAGAACACAACAAACTAGGAAAATAACCACATATAAACATAATAAAGACCATTTATGAAAGGCCAACAATTAATATTAATGGCAAAATTGACAGCTTTTCCTTTAAAAGCAGAAACAAAGCAAGAATGCCTACTATCACTCCATCTATTCAACCTGGTGCTAGAAGTTCCATCCAGAGAAATTAGGCAAGGGGACAAAAAGACATAACATTATAATAGAAGAAGTAAAATGGTCTCTACCACCAGAAATGATCTTACACCTAGAAAATCCTAAAGATTTCACTCACATACAGATACACAAAAACTTGTTAGAACTAAGGAAGAAATTCAACAATATCACTGCGACAAGAACAATTTTGCAGGAGGAAAAGTTTACTTGGGAGTTCAGGGTTTCAGAGATCTCCATCCATAGACAGCTGGCTTCATTTCTAGGGGCTCAAGGTGAGGCAGAACATCATGGCAGTAGAGTATGGTCAAGAAAAGTGGTTTAAGACATCACATCAGAAAGGAGGGAGGGAGGGAGGGAGGGGGAGAGAGAGAGAGAGAGAGAGAGAGAGAGAGAGAGAGAGAGAAAGAAGACACTGACTCTACTTGCCAGATAGAAAATATATATCCTAAAGGCCCCCCTCCAAAGATCTACCTCTTCCAGCCACACCCAACCTGCCTTCAGTTACCATTCAGTTAATCCCACCAGGGGATTAATTCACTGATTGGGTTAAGGCTCTCATAACCTAGTCATTTCTCCTCTAAACCTTCTTGCGTCATCTCACACAGGAGCTTTTGGGATACACCTCACATCCAAACCATAATAACAGGACACAAAATCAACATGCAGAAATAAGGTGTGTTTCTATGCACTATTATGTATAATTATAATTCATCTATAAAAACTCAGTCAATGAATGTTAAAGGAAAAAAACTAAAAATAGCATTAACATGTGAGCCTGGATTACCACCCCTAGGTAGATACTAATAATAACTGAAAGCAGATTCTCTCTGTTATGGTTTGAATATATCCTACCCCAAATTCATATTGAAATGTAATCCCATTATGGTAGTATTGAGTCATGAAAACTACGTCATGAGGACCTTGCCTTCATGAGTGGCAGTACCTTACATAAGGGCTGAAACTAGTTTAGGCCCTTTTTTCCCTTCTGTCTTCTGCCATGTGAGGTCACATCATTTATACCTCATGCCTTTCACCTCTTCCATCATGTGCAGATGCAGCAAGACACCAAAATACTGGCACCCTGATCTTGGACTTACAAGCTTCCAGAACTGTAACAAATAAATTTCTGTTCTTTAGAAATTACCCAGCTTGGGATATTTTGTTATAGCTGCAAAAAGAGACTAAGTTTCAGAAAGGTAGTTTCATATCCTTGCTTATTGCAACACTAGTCATAAGAACTGAAATGTGGAACAACCCAAGTATTGTTCATCGGTAGATGAATGGGAAAAAATTATCATCAACATACAATGGAATATTAGTTGGCCTTAAAAAAGGAAATTCTGACATTTGCTCCAATATGGATGAAACTTGGGAATATTATGCTAAGTGAAACCACTTACAAAAAAGTCAAACACAGTATGAACCTAGTTCTATGAAATACCTAGAGGAATTTAATTCAGAGACAAAAAGAAACTAAGTGGTTTCTGGGGGTTTGCCTGCAGTGGAGTGAAGAGGTAGGTTTTAAAAGGTACTTAGTTTCAGTTTTGCAATATGGAAGAGTTCTGGAGATCTGTTTCATAGCAGTGTCAATATACTCAACACTATTTTACACTGAAAAATGTTTAAAATGGTAAATTTTATTTTGTGCATTTTTGCCACAATAAAAGATTTACAAATGAAATTTTTCATAACTGAGGGAAATCTAGTGTTTTGTAATGACAAATAAGGGAAGATAGGCACATTCTATGAAAACACTGAAGATGTAAGAACAGTGTAATCCCAGCAGCTCTTTTCCTATTCACATAATTGAAAAATGACTCATTGAAGGAGTGCAATAGAACAATGGAGATGGAAGAGTGAGACTTTAAGGAGTATGTGGAAATCTCACCTTGCTCATGGTCTACTTCATTTGACATTGACCCATGAGTCTGTGTACACCATAACTAGCTCATTCAAATATGGGATTATAAGCAAATAATTACTTCTCTCTCTGTATTCCTACATATTTTGCACGTACAACATCATGTGTTTGCAATACGGTAACTTCAATTTATATTCATTTTTGTTTTTACATGGAAATTTTCCCTTGACTCATGTCTGTCTTTATAGTGCCATAAAATCATTGCACAAATCAAGTTGAAAGATGAAGAAATATGTGAGGGAATATATAAAGGAGGAAGGAAGTGAAAATAAGAAGCATAAGATAAGCACATATTCTTATATGTGGGGAATGGATATAAAACCCTTTCTTTATCTGCTTGCTAGGACTTACATAAAAGTATCACAGATAGACTGGCTCAAACAACAGAAATTCTCAGAGTTCTGGAGTCTAGACATCTCAAACTGGAGTGTGGGCAAAGTTGGTTTCTTCAGACACCTTTGTCCTGTGTTTTAAGTGGCCGTTTTCTCTGTGTGTCTCCACGAGGTCTGCCCTTTATGTCTCTGTGTCTTGATCTCCTCTTTTTTGGTGTGTCAGGATGCCAGTCATATTATGTCATAGCTCACCCTATCAGCCTCATTTTAACTTAGCCTCATTTTAAGTTAATGAAGTTGTTAAGGGACAGGTTCTTTGAATTCTTCATTTCAATTTACAGTCACATTCTGAAGTACCAACATATGAAGTTTGGGGGGAATGTGACATGATTTGGTTAATAAAATATTCAAATGAATTTTATACACTGAAGCCAGTCTAGTAATTATATTTGTCTGAAAAAGCTGATTTTTGTGTATGTATGTGATTGGGTATTATAACAGAATTTACAGCTATTAATATAAGCAGATGCTACAACAAAAGTTCATGGTTTCTGGCCAGCTGCAGTGGCTCATGCCTGTAATCCCAGCAGCTCTAGAGGATGAGGCAGGAGGATTTCAAGTTCAAAGACAGTCTCAGCAAAAGTGAGGTGCTAAGCAGCTCAGTGAGACCCTGTCTCAAAATAAAATACAAAATAGGGCTGGTTGAGTGCCCCTGAGTTCAACTCCCAGTACCTCCCATCAATAAATAAATAAAAAAAATATGTTCACGGTTTCCAAACACCACCTGAACAGATATCTCTTAGAAATCCTTTCAAATAGACAATTCTTCTACAGCTTGTTCTGTAATAATATGTGCAAATATTCAGAACATTTCAAAATTAGGATGACAGGAAAAAGCATTGCCTAAATGCTTTTGCTGTTCAAACTTCATAAGTTTCCAACTGTGAACAAAACGAGATCACTTGCCTTTCTGTACAACAGGAAATACTTACCACAAAGGCCTCCCTAGAAGTCCCAGAACAAGCCACCAAGAGGCTTCGGTTTTCAACATCAGACAAGGTAGAAAATTACATAAAACAATCCTCTATATTGTTTATCAATTGTTCATGGCAAATGCATACAAAGCAAGCACACAAATAATATGTAAAAATCTCATTAGATATTATTTCTGATAAAAAGTAAAGGGGAAATATCTTTATTCAGATCTATAAATCTTATTTGTTCATTTTCATCCTGATACATAGGAAATATTGGCAAATGTGTTAATACATGTCAAATGGGGGAGACATATTATTTTAAATCACTTATTTATCTGTAGTTTATTTTAAGTCCCAAGTATGTACATGACCACAATTTTATTTTCAATATTTTTGTTGATTTTGCTTAATGAATTTTATAATCAATAATGTCTCATTGATACAAGCATCAATTTAAATTCATATGTGATTTTATTCCATTTATTGTTGTCGATATTTCGGCTTCTCATAATTTTATCACCATATTTGTTTTGTGTGTGTAAATGTATGTGTTTGCATGTGTGTATTTTAGGTACCATTTGGTATATTATCTCTGTTTTATATTTGTGCATTGTGTGTAGTTTCCATATACTTCTTTTTAAAATTTGAAAAGTTATATTGCTGAAGTTACAGCCTCTGTAACTGTGCCAATTCTACTCTATTTTTATTACTTTCTAATATTATATTTGTATTTCTCTAATTTCACAATTTAATAGGCAAAAATACTACTTATTAACTTTTGCACTGTAGTCCATGGAATCATACTTTTTTTTTTCTTAAGGCCAACTTCATACACACTTTTGACTTGAATGAACTAAGACATTCCAGTGCAATGAGTTTGTAGTTTTAGAAAGAGCCCTATACAACTGGTTTGGGTTGCACCTGTTAGTGGTATCATAAGAATCCTTGGACCATAAGTTTTCATAGACTTGATTGTATGAGACCACGACCCAGTTTTCCCATTTACTTTTTTCTGTTAGCTCAGGCAAGATATTGAAACCCTTCAAATCTGCTTTTAGTCAGAACAAGCTGGGGTAATAGTGCTCTATGGAAACTGAGACAATATTTGTAATAGAGCTTCTGGCCTATGGTAGGCCCATGCCTAGGATGCTCCATGTATGTTGGCTACACTATCTTAAGCAGTCATTGTAAAATAATACATGTACAGAACATGTGGTACATTTCAGTCATTCACAAAATATTATTCAATAAATTTGCAAAGTGGGATACAAAATCATATTCTCTGTCTCTCTTTCTTTCTCTCTCTCTCTCTCTCTCTCTCTTTCTCTCTCTCTAATCTGGAAGGAGTTTCTCAGTTTTAGTTCTGTAAAGGAAGCACTAATGTTTATCACAGGACATAAAACCTGATTTGAACAGTCAACAATTTGATTTGTGTCTGCATGATGTGGAGTCAGGGAGCTAAATAGACACCTTGTTCTGGTTGCTCCAACTCCTGCCTTGTCCTGTAACCTGATCCTGGAGACACCATCTATTGAAAATTCCATAAACCCTTAATTCTCTCCATCTATTTGTGAGTTGAATTTCTCTTTATCTATCGCTCAGCTACACCAGAGGCAGGAGGGAAGACCCAGAACAGCTCACCATCCCTCCATTATTTTCCTAAAACACTCCTTCCAAGTCAGGGAAGTTTCTTTCCATATTTGTCATCTTTGAAGCCACACAGTTGCTCCTTTATTTTTCCCCAGTGCCAGGCTCAGAAAAAGTCAAGCTTTAGGCAGAATAACTCTTCATCTTTGAAGAAATCAGAGTAAAGATTCTTAAATCAGTCCCAGGTCATTGGTCGGAGACCCTTTTGGGCCTAATCATAAGCCCTAGGATGTGGGGTGTGAGGCAGGGAGGTGGAGCCTAATAACATGCTTGCTTCACCTGGGGGGGTATTTCCCCCTTCATATTGTGCTGTACCCCACTTCCTTACCCAAAGCAAATTTCTACTGATCCCCCTTTCTCCTCCTGCACTGGAAGATGATTCTTCTAAGGTCTATGGGAATTGGTTTCTTTTACCAATCTGGCTGCAAGTGTTTCTTTCTATTTCAACCTTGGAAGTTTCTGCAAGTTCCTACCAGCAGTGGAGCCTCACCTGGATGTTTTTTCAAAATGTAGAATTCTATACCCAATGAATATAGATTTGAAGTAAAAATAAGATCTCCATGTGATTTGCAAGTTTATTGAACTTTTAGAACCCCTATGTAATTGATGCAAATAATCTGGTCCATTATTTTCACAATTTCATTCAGCGGGACCTCTGGCTGCTTATATGAGAAGGTGGTTGGGTTATAGAGAGGGGGGACATGAACACTGACATGCTCCTCAAGAGTTTGTAGTTAGATAATATTATTGCTGTATGTATATAGGTGACTGTATGACCAATGTGATTCTTCAACCTGTACAATCAGAAAAATGAGAAATTGTACCCAATTTGATTCAAATGTATGAATTGTCAAGATCATTGTACTGTCATGTGTAAGTAATTAAAAAAAAGAGTTTGTAGTTGATGTTTGTCAGTCCATTTGAAAGTATTTTTATGTAGAGAAATGAAGGAGTTATCCCCAGAATGAGATTTCTTTTGTGGATGTTCAAAGGATCCATGTTTTCTTTTCTTTTCTACAGAACATGTAGACCAACAGTTCCCAGCAGAAGATGTTACAATGTCCTTCATTTTGTACACACACCTGTATACTGAAGTCAGAAATTTGAAGTTAATTGGGAAAACATTTAAATCATCATTATTGTTTTTGATGAAATAATATCTGCATTATTTATGGATTGTTTTCTTGACTTTATCAGTGAGTGAATAACAACAGTAAATTATATTTTCTAACTCTAAAAGTCTGGCTTCTTTTGCAACCTACAGTTCCACTTGGTTGCTCTTAGAATACTAGAAATAACAAATCATAGACATTACCTGCTTCCCAGATTTTTCTGAGCCTGGGCTTCATGCTTAGAAAGGCTTCTAGTTAAATAGTCTGCCTCAATTCAAATAAATTAAAAAAATATTCATTATATTGCTTTGCTAATAGTCTGTGGCTTCTGCAAAATGTAACCCATACTATCTGAACTTTATTTATTTATTTGTGGTGCTTGGGATTGGACCCAGTCTTGTGCATGCAAGGCAAGCACTCTACCAACTGAGCTATATCCCCAGGCCCTATTTAGACTTTACAGAGTTAAATAAAATACTCTATCACATCTTTAGCTAGAAACTTTGAGGGTGAGTTAATAACAGGATCACTCTGAGCAAGATTTAAACATGTATATGGTGATCTGAATGGCCTTAGATTAGCCCTTAAAATTGATTTCATTGTAGACAGTTTTCCTCCCAACTGTAAGCTTCTGAATCTGTTTTCTTAGAGAATTTACTTGAGAAAATTTATGGTTGTAATTCTTTTCCTCTTATCTTTTGAAATGTAAATCTTTAGTCTTTGGACAGAAAGATTCCAGAAATCTTTCTCTGCAAGTCATCCCTTTGAAATATAATCAACAAAGATAGTATCTCTATCTGTTTGTCAGTGTAGGAGGGTAGAATCTGATTTACATAAGTCCCAGTCAGTCAACACAGATGGTCTAATCATGGAGCCCTTCCTCTAACTCTTAAAATTCTCCAAGACTTTTCCATTAGTACCCTCTAGGGCTTGTGAACTCTACTGTCATTTGTCCAGTGGACTTTAATTTCATCTTTCTCCCCTATTGCAATAATCTTGACTCTCATAACAACTTTCTTGAATAAAATCCTCCTTACCTATTTAAGCCTGTGCTGTGATACTTTTTTGACAGCAGCCTATAGTGATACAAAATAATAATAACACTCAGCTTCTTGAATATTCCTGGCATTCTTTATGGCTCACTATTGGAAAGCAGCAGGAGTAATTGGGAAATTTGGATAATTTTCCTTGTCTTTCAAAGGGTGGAAGAGAAGAACTACAAATGAGCCCTGCCCAATGCTTTTTCCCTTATGTTTTTCCAAAGCACCACATTCTCTTCTTCCCACTTGAAGGGCCACAGTTTCTTAACTTACTGACACTTATTTTCCTCTAAATTTCAGAGAAATTAAAGATTTGATTCGTATCTAAGCATTTACGCACTCTAGGTTGACACTTCTCATTGTCCTCTACTTGCATCATTTCCCTTCCATAAACCATTTCCACCTAGCAGCCACAATTATATTCTGAACCATAAAAATGTAAAAGTATCTTTTCTTCATTTAAAAGGACTCCTCCAGTAGCTCCCTGCTGCAGTTAAAGAAAAATAAAATTGTTTCACAAAGTCCAACAGGAGCTGACAATATTTATTATAACCTCAGCATCATTTCTTACTGCTCATCCTTCCCCACCTCTGCATCTGCTGCTGTAATGATTGTATAATATCCACAAAAATCTCAATTTCTTGCATAAGACAGTTCCTTCCTGCCTTAGGCCCTTTGCTCTAGCTGATCTCTAGGGATGGAATGCTCAGACCTCTATGCTTTACATTCTCAAGGAACCTTCCCAGACGCTTCAGTCTAATGTTGCTTCCAAGATGTTCTATCCCAGCCATATTTGTCATGCCTAACACTCTCTGAAATCACCTTTTTGTTGCTGCATTTTTAGTATTGCCCATTTCATAGCTGCTGGAATGAGAATTCTAAGACAGCAGCACATTTCCTGTCTTAGTCACAGCTCTTTAAAGCCTAGTGCCCGGCAGGCACATAATAATATATATGGGTGGAATAAATGAATTGCATTTCCAAGCGATGTTACAGCACATGATACACAGTAATAAATAGTGCATTTTGTTTTGTGAGTGTTTGATACATTTCAGTTTAGTAACACAAATCTTGTAGCTATGTAGACTTTTACTAACTAGAATTGATTTTATGAATGTCCCATTTTTTTTATAAAGACAGCGCTTTGCTCTGCAAAAGTTCTGCAGCTTCAAAGAAAGCTCTACTCTTTCAGAATTATCTCAAACCTAATAGACTAGCATGAAACTAAAGGAAAATGAAAGAGTCCAATTGTGGTGTAGACATAGAAGTAAATCTACATGCTTTAGAGTAAGATAGACGAAATGTTGAATCATACATAACTGTGCTGTTAGTATCTATGTAACGTAAGAAAGCTATTAAGCATAAGCTTCAATTTCTTTCATAAAATGAGACTTTGTGTCATTGTTGCAAGAATTAACTGAGATAAGAATACTATTATGAACATTTAACAAATATCAATTAAACTTCTATCTGTAATAAAATATCTGTCTTTCCTCCAATCCATCACAGGCTGACACTTTTATAAAATATAATAAAAAGGAATTTTTACAGAAATAAAATTTTTAACAAGAAAAAAAGACCAAGGAAAAAATCAATTTTAAAATTAGATTCTACAGTCATAAAACTATATTTCAACTGATATGATTGGAACAAAAATACAGGGAGAAAGGAATATTAAACTATGTGCTTATTGATAACTGTTATGAAGAATTACTATTACATTCCAGACTTTAACATTCTGAAACTGTAACTATTCCTAAGTTGGAGTGAAGTTTTATTTCTCATAATAAATGCATACCTCTGTAGCTTTAATGAATTTTATTTTATTTATATCAATATGTGAAGTTTTAATTTGACAAATGAGGTTGCCCACAGAAGTAATAATTTCTTTTTAAATTTTTAAAAAAAACTTTTAAATTATTTATTTTAAACTAAGAACTAGAACATTAAAACTGTACATATCAATCAGTATATTATGTGATATTTTGATTCATGGATACAATATGAAATATTTAAATCAGCTTCAACATGTTTATCTCATCAACTTTTGTGGTGAAAATTTTCAAAATACTTTTAGCCAGTTTTCTGAAACATTTAATTCATTATTATTATCTATAGTCACTCTCCTCTGTAATGGTATCTGTTTCATTTTAATGCCACTCATAGTAGAGGAACCCATTTCAAATATATATATATATTCGAATATATATATATATATATATATATATATATATATATATATATATATAATCAATAAGACTAAAACAAGATGTTTGAAGATAATTTCAAAAAGCTAAGTTTATTTATCTTTAAACCTTATTCAAAGTAATTCAAATAATAATGTATTTTCAAATTTTGTCTGTAAAAACTTATCAATTACTACTTACAATAAATTATCGTTTAAATTTTATAATTAATTTTTTCTGTCTTAAGAAAATGAGAGACCAGCAGCAGCCTGAGCAGCTCCAACCTGTGCCCTTTCCCTCCTGCCCAATCTCCCTCCTGCCTTCCCCAGCCCAAGGGCCTCTTTCCCACCCTTTTCCACCCTCCCCTGTTGGTGGGTCCCCTGTGCCTTCCTGCTCACTCTAATTGTTCCTCTCTCTGCCTCCAGCCTTCCTTTCTGGCCATCTCCCTTTTTTCCCCCTGCAGTGGTCTCTCATCTGCAGTTTTTGGCTTTCACCCCCACCAGTGACCAAAGACTTGACCACTCAAAGTCCAGCTCCCCATAACGCTGCTCACTGGTGTGACTGAAGGTGGATTCAATGTCACTCTCACCATTGGGCTACTTATACCTGGAAAGGAAGCTGGCAGTCTCATGGGAAAGAAAGCAGAATCAGTTAAGAAGATGCACGAGGAGAGTGGTGCCCATATCAATATCTCAGAAGGGAATTGTCCTGGGAGAATTATCACTTTGGCTGGACCCGCTAATACCATCTTCACAGCCTTTGCTGTGATCATGGACAAACCAGAAGAGGACTTCAGCAGCTCTATGACCAATAGCACAGCTGCCAGTTGAACCCTTGTCACTCTGAGGGCCTGCAAGTTAGTGTGGCTCTCTCATGGGAAAAGGTAATTGCAAGATTAAGGAAATTATGAGAGAGTACAGGGGCTCAAGTCCAGGTGGCAGGGGATATGCTCCCCAATTCATCTGAGCAGGCCACCACTATTGCTGGCATTCCTCAATCCATTATTGAGTGTGTCAAAACAGATCTGCAAGGTGACATTGGAGACACTCTCTCTGTCCCCACCCCAAAGGGTGTGACCATATCCTACTGGTCCAAGCCCTCAAGTTCTCCTATCATATTTGCTGGTGATCAGGCCTATATTATTCAAGGATGGTATGTCATTCTACAGCCAGATTTGTTCATTCTGCACCAGTTGGCAGTGCAACAGTCTCATTTTTCTATGATGCATGACAACACCAAATTCAGTGGCATTGAATCCAGCTTTCCAGAGGTGAAACGCTATGGGCAGGTTTGTACACATCTGCTCAGACTACTTCTCATGAACTCACCATCCAAAATCACTTGGTCAGCTGCATAATGTGACATTAAGGTGAGATCCATCAGATGGCTGGGGTGCAGATCAAAATTGCAAACCCCATGGAAGGATCTACTGATAGGCAGCTTACCATCCTTGGATCTGCTGCCAGCATTAGCTTGGCTCAGTATCTAAACAATGTCAGGCTTTCCTTGCAGATGAGAGGCATGGGGAGTGGCTAGAACAATGCATATTCATCCATAATCCCTTTCTGTTGTTCACCATGATCCATCTGTGTAGTTTCTGGACAGTCAAGGATTCTAGGTTGTAAATAGTTTGTAAATTTTCAGTTTCTACACACTTTATCATTCACTTGTGATTTTTAAACTAAAGCATTTTAATTCCTTTCTCTGTTCTGCCATCAAAGCTGAGATGTATATTTAGTTTTATAAGCTTCTCCTTTTTTTTTTGGCTCATGAATTTTTCTTTTTGTCAAGGAAATGCAAGAGTAGACTATTAATACATTTTAGTTTAATTCTGTAATATCTAAAAATTTTCAAAAAAATTTAAAAGATGGAATGGAGCATCACACTTTATAGTATGGCCTACTACTCATGCCTCATGTGAAACTCATGCCATAGTGATCCACCACTGATGAAAATAGTATTGTGTTAGTCCATATCATGTTCAGTGAGGTTTGGTCCTCATGGAAATGTCAATTTATTACTTATAGTTTAAATAGTTACTTTCAATTCTGTATTTAACTCACCTTTAACTGGTAACACAATTTATGGGTTGCCACTGGTCCACAATTACACTTCAAACATCACTCTAAGGCAAAATATGACATAAATAAATTATAATTGCTATGATCAGGATCTTTTTTTAAAAAATGGACACAATACTTTTATTTTTTTAAGGTGGTACTGAGAATTGAACCCAGTGCCTCACATATGCTAGGCAAGTACACTACCACTGAGCTGCTACCACTGTCATAACCCCAGCCCCTGATGAGGATATCATTATCACAGAAACTCTGGATATGTTACTATATAAGCTGATCAATAAAATCCCAGAAATGTTTTTTATTTCAATAAAAAATATCTTAGTTTTTTTTTCTCTTTTAGGCCTTTTTATTACAGTTTCACCATCTAGTACTTTATATATCACATTTCACACATATGTTTGCAATTTGTTAATTCAATTAGATCATAATAAATAAAGAAGATTTGAGCCAGCTTCCCCAACCTTTTCAAATAATTATTTCACTCAAAATCCATTTACATTTTATGGGCCTGTCATAAAAAAAATCTATGATCACATGCTTTTTTAGGTACCCTCCTTCTTACAAGCAAAAGATTATAATACATGAGGTAAAACATTGCCTTTCTTCTGAGGACAGGAGAATTTGGAATGCAGCTCCAAGAATTAAGAGCTCTGTGCCCATGAAGTAATTTCTTTCTGAATATATAAAATAGGCATTGATTAAAACTGCCTTCTCTGATGATGTTCCTGAGAAGTATGGTCAACATGCAAGGCCTGCAGTCAGATCCTTTATGCCTGTCTTTTGGAGTTTCAAAAAAGAACCAAAAAGGGTTAATTTCAAACTATTATGATGCACTCAAACTCTGTTTCCTTAGACACTTTTCTGTATAAAAGGCATGTTATACTAGGTATACCTATCCAATCTTTATTTTTACAGAGAAATGCATGAGTTTTCTTATTTCTGAAAAAAATCCTTACTCAAAAAAGTGAAAAATCCCTAATAAGCAATAATAAAACAGCTATATTTATATGTATTAAATAATGAAAAGTATCTTTCTTATTTCCAAAAACAATTAAGATAGAAACGAATAGCTAAATATGATATTTTAAAAATTAAAAATGGGGGTAAAAATCTATGTTCCAAATAGCTGATCAGTTCAACTATTGGATAAAATTATTATTATACATACATATAAATAGTAAAATATTTCATAGTGAATAAACTAATAAATTTTTAGTTTTTAACATCATATTTCCTAAGAGAATCAAAAATTACAGCAAGTCATTGAGGTGCTACTTCTGAAATGTGACAGAAACCAGTGCATTGCCACTGAATGAAATTGTTATCTGACTGTATCCCGTGGCAGAGGACGTCTGTCTTTTCTATATACAAGCAGCAGCAAACTACAAAGTGGAAGATGATTAGAGGTTCCTATGTCACTGGGCTGAAAACAATTCACTGAAAGACATCTACTTTTCTTTCTTTTTTAAAAGCATAATAGACTTTATTTTGAGTAGTGTTACAGTTTGGATATGGATAGGCTCCTGTGTCAAATTGTCCCCAGTGCAGCAATTTTCAGAGTCCAGGAAGTGATTGGATCATGAGGGCTCTGATCTCATTGAATCAGTGATCAGTTAATGCTATTAAGAAATGGGTAAAACCCACAGAAGAGATGACCATTGGTGGCTCTCTCTCTCAGTCTCAAGGTGAGTAGCTGTGCTCCACCAGCAGACTGGCTTCATCAAAGGCCCACAGACATGGGGGTAAGTGACCACAGACTGAAACCTCTGAAAACCTAAGCTAAAATAAAATTTTCCTCCTTTAAATGAATAGCTTCACCATCTAAAATGTAATCCCTTGAGTTCCACATACACATCTTTCTCTGCTCCCAGTTCAGAAATCTGGCCTGGATCCAAGGCTCTGATTGGTTTTCCTGATTCCCCAGGTTCTGCCTCCAAATTGGGACAGGGGTGTCCCCCCACCATTCCTCATCACAGGGTTAGGGGGTCCAGCAGATCTAGGAACAGGAGCTGCCAGTCAGAGGAGGGTTAAGTGTCCTTGGCCAGCCTACAAAGCCTTGCCTTCCTGTTTTCCAGTTTCCAGGGTTTTCTCCTCATCCATTAACATTACAGAGACACAAAGGTATGGAAACTAAAAGCAAACCCACCACAGAGTGCTGGTGAGACTGGCAGGCTCAGCCCAGAGGGCAGAGGCCTGTAGCAGGAGTGTGGACCAAGAAAAAGGTCAGGATGAGGGACTTGGACACCTTAGGCTTATCTATTCCCCCTGTCCCTGAAGATCACTTTCCTTGATTGCATGATACCTGAGTTTGAAAGGATATTTAGATACATTTTATGCTTTCTTTAAAAGCTGATTTCAGGAGAAGATTAAAACTGGCCTTTTTTATTTCATCTTGGAAGGAGAGAGGTCTCTGAAGTTAAAATAATAATAATAATAATAATAATAATAATAATAATCAAATTTTAAAAACATGTTTCAAAAAGTTAAGAAAGCATTTTAGAATCTTAAAGCATTTATCAGTTTAACTTATTTTGTTTATGCTCCCCTTAATTTGGTTCCCTAATTCCTCTATTTTGAAATGTTCCTTCTCTCAGGGCCAGAAACTCAGTCAGTAAATTATTCTGATAATTTGCTTGAATAAGTGGTTTCAAAGTTCCTCCCAGGGTGGGCTTTAGGTTTCACAGTGGTTTTCAGCTTCCTGCTTAGCCAGGAGGTGAGCAGCTGTGCTCCACCCACAAACCAGCTTCACCAAGAGATCACTAGAGAACTCCTCCCCTGTCTGAGCACCAAGATGACAACTGCAGAGGCTTCAGTGGAAATGTTAAAGACAGACTTTAGATTCACAGATGGCCTGGAGAAAGCAGGACCTGGTAAAGTAAAAGATGAAATTTGAAAAATACTAAAGGGGATATTTTTACTCTCCAGCCTCCAAATCACAAAGGGAGCTAAATTTCAGTCTTGTGAAATGTCAGGCCCAGGAAGACAAACACTGGAAGACTTTGAACATATGTGTAATATCATGGAAGTTTTGTATTTTAAAAATAATAGACCTTAAACTCTTTAGATTGCAACCAAAGAAAATGGATCATACAGGGACCAGCTAGAAAAAAAAATAGATCAAATATTATTTTCTTGGATTTGAAGAGAATTTTTAAACACAATGCAAAACCCAGAAGTCATAATCAACTCCATCCCTATCAAATTTGAATGAGTTGCTTTAAATTAATTTGAGGACTATGTGTGTGGGGGGATGGTGGGGCAAATAAGAAATGCATATGAAACAAATTGCTTATATGTTGATAATTTTGAAAATTGGTGAAAAGTTAATAGTTATATAGGAACTTATTATATTGTTTTCTTTTTGTATATGCTTGAGATTTTTTTCAATGTCAAAAAAGTAAGAAAAAAAAAAAACCAAGAAGAGATACATTATAAGGAAAAGGAGATGAGAAAGGAGGGCCTTTTTGAAGACTCGTCAGAGGGGCAAGTTGGAGCTTTATTGAAATTCAAGGAGAAATTTATATACTAGCCCAATGACAATAAAAAATAAATAAAAATTAGGATGCATTGACTTGTTAAGATACTTTTACTATACAACTAAAAATAATGAGTTGAGATGTTTATGTCAAGCTAAAATCCAAATGACAAAACACTGTGCTTAAAATCAGATAATCCTACATATCTTTGTCCTTGTGTATGCTTTAAGCTGAGGCTCCCTGGTTTATTTGGAGATGTATGCAGAATGAGTATAATGTAATAGAGAAATGGAACTCATCAGAAACTTTTCTAAAAGCATAACTTATATTCAATAAAACTAACTTTTTTGGTGTATGAATTTTGAGTTTTGACAAACACATATAATCATGAAGTCACGGTCACAATCAAGGTAAAGATCCATAACCCACTCCCAATCCCCTCAGGCCCCTTTATAGACATTCTCCTCCTCTGCTCCAAGCCCTTGCCAACTGCTGGTCTGTTTTCTGTTTGCTTTTCCAGAATGTTACATAAATAGAATCCTGCAGTAGAGTCTGTAGTAATGCATTTGAGATTAATCCACACTATGGTACGGATGGATAGTTTGTCATCTACAAACAAATTTGGATTTAGAAAAGGAGGGACTTTATTCAAAAGGACCAATGATATAGGAATAATGCACTTATTTCAAAATATGCAGTGTCTCAAAAATCAAACAGGAAGAGGCCTTGGTTTTATAAAAGAGGTTAAAAATTGTTATCAAAAAATATGTGTGTGAGAGAGCCTGAGATGAAAGAGAGAAGCTTTGTGGTTAAGATCATTCAAGTGAGGTATAAAGGACTTTTGCACATTGCAGCCTTTTTAATCTTTTGAACAAGTCTGACTTTAGGAGGCCCTGGGACAGACACTTGAAACTTGGCATAGATTTGGTCAAGTCTGTATAAGGTTTTAATAAAGTGGGTTTTTTTTCTTTGCTTTGCTTTTTCTTACTGCCCCAGTTTAATTTTAACTTTTCCTCATCCTCCCACCCCATAAATCCTGGTGGTGTTTTTTTTATCTCTCCCCAGCTAAAGAATATTTGAATTGTTGCAAATTTTTCAGTTTTTCATAATTATCAATAAAACTTAAAAAAAAGTTTATGTATAGGTTTTTGTGTAAAGTCAAGTTTTTTCCCCAAGTGTAGAATACCTAGGGGCAAGCTCCACAGGGCATATGACAAATGTATGTTTTTTGGCCTTTCCAAACACAATAGAAGGACATTCCATTTGCATCTTTTCTTCACCAACACTTGCTGTTGTGACTTTGTTTAATTTTGTTTGCTACTCTGAGAATCATATGGTGACTACCCATTGTGTTTTAATTTGTATTTCTCAAAAGTCTGTTAACATCAAGCATATTTTATGTGTTTATTTACCACTATGGTATTGTCTTTATTCTTGTTACTTTGTAAGTCATGAAATCTAGAACTCTGATTTCTCCAAATTTGATCTTTTTTTCCAAAATCATTTGGCTATTGTGGTTCTTTTACCTTATCACATAATTAAAAAGTGACCTTCTTGATTTCTACAAAAAATAAAATAAAGTAAATCATGCTGAAGTGTTTACTGGAATTGCACTGGATTTATAAACCTGTTTGGAAATAGTGTGAATATTCCATCCATGAGTTGAACATTCCAATGTATGAACATCTTTTGTTTCTCTATTGTTTAGATCTTCTTTGAGCTGTTTATTGTTCTTGCATGTAGTTTTCATTATACTGATTATGAACATATTTTGATAGCTTTACAGTTAAGTATTTTATCCTGATATTACTACAAATGGTACTGAATTTGTATTTTAATTTGCATTTGATAATTGCTAGTATATGAAAATAGAAATGATTTTTAATGATTAGTATTGTATCTTACAGTTTTGCCAAAACTCATTTATTACATCTACTAGAATTTTGCTCGATTCCTTGACATCATCATCACAGATCAGGCTGAATGGGTACAGCTGGAGGGATTAAAATGCTGCTCTTGCAGAGGGCCATGCTGAGCACCATCAACCAGACACCAGTGATCCTGCAGGTGCAGGACCTGATGAGCTCCCAGGTGCAGATGGGCGGCCACCCTACTGAGGTCCTGTGCCTCATGAAGTGGTGCTGCCAGAGGTGCGCCTGGTGGATGAGGAGTACAGGAGATGGTGGGGGACCTGCGGGGTGAGTGCAGCAAGTACAGCTCCTCAAGTCCACCTGGATACAGATGGTATCCAGGTGCCTGACTGTAGCAAGATCCTTGTGGAGCTCACCTCTGTGTGACTACCAGAAATCCATGGACCTTTGCAAATTCGCCAACAACCAGGTTGTCACAAAATATTGTGATCTTGACTCTTAACCATGGGCGAGACTTATGGTAGGGTAGGGGCAGAGCTGGCTAGAGGTTTCTCTCTCCACCTGTCCCCCTCTCCCTCCCCCTCTGAAGATGATGGGCAGAGGAGTGAGAACAAAATGACAGGGGGGTGGAGGGGTGGGAGGTTAGGGAAGGGAAGGGACTGCAGAAGTGCACACAGGCCCACACAGACAAGCACCCACACAGACACAGAGGGAGGGGGTTGGGATGGAGAGGGGCACACAGCAGGGCAAGTAGGACCCCCAGGACCTCTCCCAAAATAGCCTCCCCACCTTAGACCCCTTTCTCCTCCCCATGGTAGGAACACACTGTGTTTATATTTCATGGCCAAATTATTTTGGATTTTGTTGACTGGCCCTTAGTGCCCTGCCCTCTCCCCTTTGGAGGACCACAGCCCCCTCCCTCTGTTCCTCCCTGGTCCCAGCTCTGGTTTTCCTTGTTTCTTAGTTGGTTCTCTTTTGCCTTCCCCAACAGGCTCCCACCCCCACAATCCTGAGGCCCCTGTCCCTCTCTTCCTCTCAGGGCAGTTTCATATTTCCTATGACAAAATTGCTCTTTAAACATTTTGTTGTATTAAAAATAAATAAATAAAAATTTTAAAAATAAAAATTTTCACATGCTTTTGCTGCATTTTTGAGATGCTCCTATGTCCTTTCTTTTCTTATTCTGTTAAAATGGTGCATTATATCCCCTCAGAACGGCAATTATCAAGAATACAAGTAACAATAAAAATTGGCAAGGATGTGGGGAAAAGAGAAATTCCTGGTAGAACTGCAAACTGGTGCATCCACTCTGGAAAGGAATATGGAGATTCCTCAGAAAACTTGGAATGGAACCACTATTTGACCCACTCCTTGGCATATATCCAAAGGACTTAAAATTACCATACTATAGTGATGAGCCACATCAGTGTTTTGAGCAGCTCAATTCACACTAGCTAAGCTATGGAACTGACCTAGATGCCTTTCAACAGATGGATGGATAAAGGAAATATGGGACATCTAACACAATGGAATATTAGCCATAAAGAAGAAGGAAAATATGGCATTTTCTGGAAAATGGATGGAACTGAGGACTCTCATGTTAATCTCCAAAAACCAAAGACCAAATGTTATCTCTGATATACAGATGACTCACAATAGGTGGTGGTGGGGAGTGGAAGTTCACCAAATTGAACAGAGAAGAATGGTGGGAAGGAAGGGGAGATGGGAATGGGAAAGACACTAGAATGAATTTGATATAACTTTCCTATGTTCATGATCACTGTAACTCCACATCATGTACAACCACAAGAATGGGAAGTTCTACTCCATATATATATATATGATATGTCAAAATACATTCTACTATCATGTATAACTAAAAAGAACAGATAAAAAATTAAAAATAAAAAAAGAAATAAGGCCATAAGTTGTTTTACTTGAAGTTAAAGGCATGTGAAAAAAATTCTTTTTTAAAAACAAATCTAGCTTTTTAAATAGAAAACAAAAAGGTGAATTACTATTGTTTATCTTCTAATGTATCCCTCAGTACTTCTAACCAGGTCGTTTATTATGGTGGCAAATCTGGATTGTTTATATGTCCCTTTTTCATCCTGATTTGTCCTCTTTTTTATCTTATACTTTCATTGCCCCTTTTTCCAATAACTAGAAAATCCTGGAGAGGAAATGTTCCATTTCCCTTGTTTGTAGCCCTCTTTCATGGATATTATTGATTGACACGAACTTTTGTAGAAGAGACTTGCACTAGGAGAGTACAAACTAAACTTGGAGTTGATTCTGTGGCTAATTAACTTTTTTCCTCCCTAAGAGAAAGTATTTTGGTATTTATGTTTTGCAGAAAAATATTTTTTGCAAAAAAAATTTTGCAAGAAAAATTTCTAGCAGTTATATACCCTGTAACTCCTATCAAAATTTATTTGTGCTTTTTTATTACCTTAGTCCTAATTGCAAGTGTCATTGCACTTTCCATTATTTTGTCAGGTAAGTTTTTCTCCAAACTATGCAGTATTTTGTACACATTTATAGTGTCAGTAAAATTTATTTAATTTTGAGCTCTGTTTTGTGTATCAGTATCAATCGGAACATAAAACTAACTTAAAGTAATAAGATGCAGGTTCTAATACAAATTTTCTAGTTAGTCATTTATCAGTTTAACTTATTTTGTTTATGCTTTCCTTAATGTGGTTCTCTGTTTTGAAACGTTTCTTCTTTCAGGGCTGGAAATTTGTAGATCAGTAAATTGTTCTGAAAATTTGCTTAAATATGTGGTTTCAAAGTTTCTCCCATGGCGGGCTTTAGTCTCACAGTGCTTTTCAGCTTCCTGCTCAGTCAGGAGGTGAGCATCTGTGGTTCACCCACAATCCAGCATCACCAAGAGATCACTAGTGAACTCTTCTCGGGTCTGAGCACCAAGATGACAGCTACAGAGGCTTCAGTGGAAATGTTAAAAACAGACCTTAGATTCACAGATGGACTGGAAAAAGCTGAACCTGGTAAAGTAATTGATGAAATTAGAAAAATTATAAGAGGGGCATTTTTACTCCCCAGCCCCTGAATTGCAAAGGGAGCTGAATTTAGACATGTTAGTATTTTACAATCTCCGAAGAAGTTCCGGAGAGAGGGGAATAGACTAGGTGTGAGGATAGATATAGAATTGCTACATTAGTTATTGTATTATGATATATGTTTCTTAAATATTCATGAAGCAAGACTAATGAATAGTGAATTTGGTTGCAAGAGGAGGAGGAAACTGTTCCTTGTGTTCAGAGCACTAGTACTCTCTCTTGCCTATGTCTCTGGCAATTTGCACACTTGTAGGTCACACCATGACTTTCAGTAATATGCTCTTTATATTCCGGGTTAATGGCAGACTTCAATGCCAATGACTCTGTAATACACCTACTAAGATAATTTACCCTGAAAAAGCTGGAACTTCAAGTTTGCAGATTCTTTGTGGGCAAGATGATTAAAATGAGCTATAGAGGAAGCTTTTTCGAGTTGGGACTCCTGCAATTATTTATTCTTTTGAGCAAGTCTCCATTTAGGCGATCCTGGGAGAGAAACTTGAAATTAGACACAGATGTGGTCAAATCTGTACAAACTTGTAAGAAAGTATTTTTTTTTCCAATTTCATTGCTCTTTCTTACCTCCTCCATTTTTTTTTTATCTTTTCCTCTTATTATTTTTTGTTTCTTTATAAGTCCTGAGTAGTGTTTTTTTTACCAATTCTTCAACTGAAGAATATTTGAATTGTTGAAAATTTTTTATTTTTAATAATCAATAAAAAATAAAACTGCTATAAATGTTCATGTACAGGTTTGAATATAAACTTGAGTTTTTATTCCCCTTGTTTAGAACATCTAGGGGCACCTGAACAGGGCATGTGGCATACGTATGTTTACCATTTTTCCTTGCTAAACACAATACAAGGACCTTCCATTTGTGTCTGTTCTTCAGCAACACTTGCTGGTGTGACTTTGTTTAGTTTTGTTTACTACTCTAATAATCATATGGAGATTACCAATTATGGTTCTAATTTGAATTTCTCAAAAATCTATCAACATCAAGCATACTTTATGTGTTTATTTACCATTCTGGCATTGTCTTTATTGTTGTTACTTTGTAAGTCATGAAATCTAAAACTCTGATTTCTCCAAATCTGATCTTTTTTTTTTTTTCCTAAAATCATTTAGGCAATTTTGGTTCTTTTACCTTTTCACATAATTAAAAAGTGACCTTCTTAATTTCTACCAAAAAATAAAATAAAATAAATCATAGTGCAATGTTTACTGGAATAGCACTGTATTTATAAACCTGTTTGGAAATAGTTTGAATATTTAATCCATGAGTTGAATATTCCAATCCATTAATATTTTTTATTTCTCTATTGATTTATGTCTTCTTAGAGCTGTTTGTTGTTTTTGCATATAGTTTTCATTATACTGATTATGAATATATTTTGATAGCTTTACAAGTTAAATATTTTATCTTAATTGGTGTTGCTATAAATGGTCCTGATCTTGTATTTTAATTTGCATTTAGTAATTCTAGCATATGAAAATAGAAGTTATTTTTAAAGATCAGGATTGTACCATAGCTTTGTAAAAATTAATTTATTACATCTAATATCCTTTTGGTAGATTCTTTGATATCATCATCATGGATCAGGTCATTGCTGGGTTGAATGGGATACAGCTGTGGGGATAAAAAGCTGCTCATACAGAGGACCAGCATGGGATCCAAGAACACCAAGCTGAGCACCAGCAATCAGACACCAGTGATGCTGTAGGTGCCTGGCCTGATGAGCTCACAGGTACAGATAGGGGCCCATCCTACTGAGGTCCTGTGCCTCATGAAGTGGTGCTGCCAGAGGCACTCCTGGCTAATGAGGAGTACAGGAGGTCATGTAGGAGCTGTGGGATAAGTGCAGCAAGTACAGATCCTCACGTCTGTTGAGATCCCAGGCCTGTGGATGGTGTCCAGGTGCCTGACTGTGGCAAGATCCTTGTGGAGTTCTCCTCTGTGTCTGACTGTCAGAAATCCATGCAGGACCTTCACAAATTCACCAACAGAGTGGTTGTCAAAAAATATTGTGACCCCTGACTCTTAACCACTGCGGAGACATCTGGTAGAAGTGGCCTGGGGAGGGTGGGGGCATGGCTGCCTGGAGGCTTCTCTCCCCATTTGTCTCCCCTTTTCCCCCTCTGAAGATGAGTGACAGCCAAATGACCACCTGATAGCCAGCAGAAAATGGAATGGCAGCAATTAAGTGTGGGGGGTGGGGAGTAGGGAGGTTATGACAGGGAAGGGACTGGGGAAGTTCACACAGGCCCACACAGACACAGAGGGAATGGGTTGGGATGAGGAGGGGTGCACAGTAGGGAGATAAGACCCCCACAGCCCTTCTTAAAACAGCCTTTTCTCTCTTAGACCCCTTTTCTTCTCCCCTTCCCATGGTAGGTAGGAACATGCTGTGTTTATATTTTATGGCCAAACTATTTTGAATTTTGTTGACTGGCCCTTGGTGCCCTGCCCTCACCCCTTTGTAGGACCACAGCACTGGTCCTTCAGTCCTCCATGGTACCCCACCTGTTTCCCCTTATTTCTTAAATAGTTGGTTCTCTTTGGCCTTCCTGACTCTCTCTAACACCCTAGTCCCATGGCCCCTTTCCCTCTCTTTCTCTCTGTGGCAATTCCATATTTGCTAAAACAAATTGACTCATTAAACATTTTGTTGTATTTTTTTTAAAAATTCACATGCTTTTACTATATTTCTTGGGATGCCCCTATGTCCTCTCATTTCTTATTCTGTTAAAATGGTGCATTACATACAGTCAGAATTGCAATTATCAAAAATACTAGTAACAATAAGAGTTGGCAAAGATGTGGGGAAAAGGGTACAGTCATACATTGCTGGTGGAACTGATGGTGGAACTGCAACCTGGTACAACCACTCTGGAAAGGAATATGGAGATTCCTCAGAAAACTTGGAATGGAACTACCATTTGACCCAGTTATCCTACTCCTTGGCATATACTCAAAGGACTTAAAATCAGCATACTATAGTATCACTGTTACATCAATGTTTAGACCACCTTCACAATAGCTAAACTGTGGAACCATCCTAGATGCCAATAGATGAATGGATAAAGAAACTGTGGTATGTATACAAAATGGAATATTACTCAGCATTAAAAGAGAATAAAATTATGGTATTTGCATGTAAATGGGTGGAGCTGGAGAATATCATGCTAAGTGATGTAAGCCAATCCCCCCCAAAACAAAGGCCAAATGTTCTCTCTAATATGCAGATGACCCAAAATAGGTGGTGGAATTTCACCAAATTGGACAGAGAGGAATGGCAGGAAGGGAGAGGAGATGAGAATGGAAAGATAGTAGAATGAATTGGACATAAATTTCCTATGTTAATGATCACTTTAATTCCACATCATAAACAGCCACAAAAATGGGAAGTTCGGCTCCATGTATGTATGATATGTCAAAATGCATTCTACTGTCATGTGTAACTAAAAAGAACAAGTAGAGTGATTAAAAAAAGAAGAAGAAGAAATTAGACCATAAGTTATTTTACTTAGAGGCATGTGGAAAGAAAATTTTTTATCTTTTTTAAAAATTAAATCTAACTTTTTAAATGGAAAAAAAGTAAATTATGTTGGTTTATCTTCTAATGTATCCCTTAGTACTTCTAACTGGGTCATTTATTATGGAGGCAAATCTGGATTGTTTATATGTCTCTTTTTCATCCTGATTTGTCCTCTTTTTTGTCTTATACTTTCATTGCCCCTTTTTCCAATAACTAGAAAATCCTGGAGAGGAAATGTTCCATTTCCCTTGTTTGTAGCCCTCTTTCATGGATATTATTGATGGACGGGACCTTTTGTAGAAGAGACTTGCACTAGGAGAGTACAAACTAAACTTGGAGTTGATTCTGTGGCTAATTAAAATTTTTCTTCCCTAAGAGATTCCTCCCTAAGAGAAAGTATTTTGGTATTTATGTTTTGCAGGTAAAAGTCTTCAAGAAAAGTTTCTAGCAGTTATATATCCTGTAACTCCTATCAAAATTTATTCGTGCTTTTCTATTATCTCAGTCCTAATTTCAAATGTCATTGCACTTGCTGTAATTTTGTCACGTAAGTTACTTTTCCTCCAAACTATGCAATATTTTGTACACATTTATATTGTCAATAAGTATTTATTTAATTTTGAGCTCTGTTATGTGTCAGGCACTGTGTAAAGTGCTTGAGATATATTAGTATATAAAACACACACACACCCCAAAATAAACAATTTCTGCTGTCTTCAAAGTTAATTTCTTAATACAGGTAAAACCAAATAAAGGTAAGAGTGGAACAGGTTGTAATATACGTAGGGTTGCAATATGATCTTCTTTGGGAAGGTATTTAGCAGCATTTTGAAGGGAATGGAAAAGTCATGGTTTACTGGGGAACTGTTCCAGAAAGAAAAAGTAAAGTAAAGCCCTAAGACTTTGGGAGTGTGCTGTAGATAAAGTAGAGTAAGAATGGAGAACAGGAATATAATAGGGGAAGGTACAGCATCCCCTCATTACCTGTGGTTTCAGTTACACATGGTCAACTGTTTTCCAAAAATATTAAGTGGAAAATTTTAGAAATTAAACAATTTATAAGTTTTAAATTACACACTTCTCTGAATAATGTAACAAAATCTTGTCCCATTTTTTGTTATCCTGCCCCAAATTTGAATCATCCCTCTGTCTAATGCATCCACAACCTGCCTATGCATCTGATAATGGAGCTGCCTCTATTATCAGATTCATGGTCATGGTATCTGTGTTCTAATAATTTTTATTATTAACAGTACCCCAAAGCACAAAAGTAGTATGTTGGCAATTTGGATATACCAAAGAGAAGTCATAACGACCGCCTTTTAAATAAAAAGGTTAAACTTTATCAATGGGCTGCTTGTATGTATAGGAATAAAAAGAAAACATAGTATATATAAGGTTTGGTATTATCCACAGTTTCAGGCATCCACTGGGGATATTTTCCATGGATAGCAGGAGTCTTGTAAGCTATTTAAAAACTGCCTTTCACTCTGAATGCAATAGAAAGAGAGAGGTGGCAGCATTGAACTTTAATGGCTGAATTACTGATTTCCATACTGAGAATAAACTTTTAGGAGACCAGGATAAAAGCAGGAAGACTTTTCAGAAAAATCTTGTAGAAATCAACTTGAGATGATGATGGCTTACGCCTGATGAAAAAAAGTGTGGAGTTGTGGGCAAGGTGGATATTTTGGAAGTTAAGCCAACAGTATTTCATATTAGATGGAATATTGAGTATTAGGAAGACAAAAGTCAATCATAATTTTAAGAATTTTCTTTTGAGCTTGAAAGAATACAAGTGCAATTCACTGATATGAGCAAAGCTGTGGGTATAGAAATTCCATTTAGGTAAGTATTTCCTGACATGTCCCAATCAGAATTGTCATTCCATTAAAGAATAAAGTAGAGTATGTACTTGAAATATTCTCAGGCAGAGGCTTATCCTTTGACCTGAAGTATTTCATCTTACACTTAAGAAGACTGAGAATGCAGGACAGTATAGAAGAACTATAAATCTCTTTTAAAAATATTCATCCTTTATATATAGGAGCAATATATCACCAGCTTTGCTTGGGGTCTATTAAAGAACTGCTCAGGTAGAGATGACTTTACATGAGAAAATATGTGTATTTTGATTTACAAAAGTGGTATTCAAATTTTTGTTGTTTCTACAACTTCTACTATCCACATTTTTTGGAAGGGGGATTGAACTCAGGGATGCTTAATCCCTGAGCCACATCCCCAGACCTTTTTATGTTTTAATTTAGACACAGAGTCTCACTAAGTTTCTTAGAGCCTTGCTAAGTTACTGAGGCTGACTTTGAACTTACTGGCCTCCTGCCTCAGCCTCCCAAGCCATCTTACAATTTCTAAAACATGACCTAAAATAATTTTAAAAACTATATATTACCTGGAATTTTTCATCAGATATTTAAATAGTTGTAAATGATGTAATTTCTAGCACATCAAATATGTTGGCATATTAAAACTTATCTTTATATTGTCATTTTAAATATATCTATTGGAATATAAATTTTGTCATGATTTGAAACCCAATCACCCCCCCAAAAAAAAATTAACTTTTTTTTTTTTTTTTTAAATAAGCAGGAACAATGTGTCTCGGAGTGTAACTCAGTGGTAGAGTGCTTGCCTAGCCTGCATAAGGACCTGGGATTGATTCCCCCACCACAAAATGAATGAATGAATGAATGAGTAAATGAATGAATTAAAATTAATAATAAAAAAAACACATGAAGCAAAACCTTTCTAATGTTTGAAAATTCTGGTCGATTTGTTTTCTTCAAATGTATTTATATCCTAGAATTTTATCATAGTGTAATATGAGATGCCTATTTAAAGTTGTTTATTTCTTCATGCTTAATATGTTGAATATGTAGAAGTTTCATTTAAAAAATCATATAAGACTCTCTTAAAATATTTTTTCAGATTATTTAGAATTATAATTTTAGTAATATTTTATATTTTAAAACAATTTGAGGTGGCTGGGGTGTGACTCAACAGTGGAGTCCTTGCCTCCCATGTGTGAGGCACTGGGTGTGATCCTCAGCACCACAATAAAGATACTGCATGTATGTAAAATTAAAAAATAGTAAAAAGACTATTTGATATAAATTTTGAAAATTATCAAAAGAAAATGCAATTTAATTTTTATCAAAATTTAAATTGTGATTTAGCACCTATCCTGCTCTCAACAATTTGCCATAATGTAATATTATGTGTAGCTCAAATTATGAGTATGTATTAGTTGGAGAGTATGACAGAAAGAATACTACTTCTTCAGTAAATACCTGCACATAGTGTATTTGATTCTGGTATGATCCTGCTACAGTAATTAAAATAAATGATTGATAAAACTCAGAGACTTTCTCATTAAGAAACTCATCCTCTGATGATTTTTTTCTGTGAATATGAGAATTGTATAATTTGCTAATTCTCTCCCACAACATTTAATTCATCCAGCATTTATCATCTACTTTTATGTTTTGTTAATAACAAAAGAATATACTAAGCATTTTACATGAGGAAATAAGATGAGAATTGACTACAGTTGGAGTAACTGTTTCATAAAACTACATAATATGAAAAACATTATTTTCTCAAATTAGCTTTAACTAGCTCAATTAATAATACACAAGTCTAAAAGTCAGATAAATATTTTACCAAAGGGTTTTATTCAATGTCGCCTAAAATATTTAGCAGTCTCTGAAAATAATTCTGTTAATTTAAAAGGAATCAGTGAGAATAATCTTTACAGCTCTTTGTTTTTATCTTCTTACCTAATGACTTATTCTAGTGATCAGAGTTAGGAAGAGCTGTAAAGAATTTCCTACTATTAAATCTAAAGGAGGGGGAGGGAAAAGATGGCCGCTGCGTACGGGGGTTGCTGAAGTGCTGAGCGTGGTGCTCAAAGCAGCGGCTTTAATAGAGATTTCTGTTAGAGCTCATTTCACCGTTAATCTGTAGCGGACCACTTTGCCAAGGAGCAGGAAGAACAAAGAAATCGAAAAAGAGACGCTTGGCTGCCCAGAGCCGTGGGCGCTTTGCTCCCATCTGCTTCCTCTTTCGCTTCGCTCCGGGCGGAGAAGCTGAATGTGTAATCAGCAGTGGATTGTAAGTACCCGAGGCAAAGAAAGCTCAGTGCGCCCCGCCTTTTTTTTTTTTTTTTTGAATACTTTTTATACAGGGAGAGTTTGTGGATTGGGTTTGTTGGCGGGGCTGTGGTTTCTGTGCCGAAAATCCACTCCGTGGGAGCCGCCATTTGCTTTCTGCTTGCTGTCTTGATGGCTCTGTATACACTGTCCGGCAGCCGCACCTAGAGGTTGGAGCTGGGCTGCGTGCCGAGCCCTGTCCTCCGAAGGCTGGACTGCAGCCTTGAGTGTCTCGGTGGCCTGTTCGCCGCTGCACCTTCGGGCAGAGCCTGCTCTGGGGTCGTTCTGCACCCCCCTGCCAGGGGACCCGTGCTCCGGAGGAGGGGGACGGAGAGCCGCGGCGGCAGCTGCTTGGGCCCCTGGGGCCGGGCACAGGGCTGAAGAGCTGCGGAAGCCAGGGCGGCTCTGCTACGGTCGCAGACAAGCGTGGCCCAGAGACAGCGACAGCGGCAGGGTTTCATTTCTAGAAATCTGGACTGGAAACAGAAGCAGCAGTTTGTATAATCCCAAGAACTTGCTTATACCAGGAAGCTGTAAGGGCAACATGAATAGCATTGAGGAGATGTAACATGGTGGCAGGCGCAGAGAGATCAAGTCTCTGACATCTTCAACTGCGCGGGCATAGGGAGCCGTAAACTGTCTAAATGCTGTTTGCTCAGGATCACTAGGCAATGCTGAGCTGACGTGGATCTGGGGTGTACAGGCTGGGCCCCTCAGAACACACACACAGAGCCCGAATCGGAAGCAATTAAGCTCCGGTTCGCCTGCTTCCTGTGACTCAGCACTAACGATCCCGCTGAAATAATTGGCCGGCCCTTAGGAACTTACAGAGGTAAAAGCCAACCGAGCCTTCATAGGCAGTGGCCACAGGACTGAAACGGGGATTGGGAGAGACAGTTAGGACCCACCCGTTGCATTGGTCACCTGGCAAAGGGAACAAACGGTCACCATTTGCATGGGATATCACCATGGCAGAGAAACGGTGTCACGGGCGGAGGAGATAACTGCATTGAAACCAGTGCGACAGGTGTGTAATCCCCTAGTCATTTCTCTCCACACAGCAGGGAAAACTTAAGGGCCACTCCCAGCTCTCCTGTGAACGCAATAACCAGACCGAGGGAATCAGGAGTAGCGCGGGACTCGCGGCGCGGAACTCCCGGCTACCGCTCCCACCAGTGCTGACAACTGAGGTCTCTTGCACCAGCTACCGGGGGCGTGGCTACAGGAGGGCAAGCAAATTCGCTGGGGGATCTCAGCCCCAAGCTCTACAAACTTAGGGTCTGAGGGAGGCAAACAGGGAGAGTGAGCCCAGGTGTTCATGAAAACAGGGCTCCCAGGAGCAGCAGACCTGGTGTGTAGCCAGTATTGTGGTGAGCGCCACAGGTGAGCACGGCCTGGCTTGAGGAAACACAAGACAAGGCCCTAGACACTCAGGATTGGAGACCCGCCCAGTCTAGGAGAAAGAGCGGCTGCACAGTGAATGGTTCCCACCTGTTGAGAGGAGAAGCTTGGCCCAGTGGGCACAGCGCCACCTACTGGAAGAGAAGTTAATAGAACTCTAGGACTGCATTTATTATTATTATTATCATTTTTTTTTCTTTTTCTTTTTTGTTTTTTTTTCTTTTTTTCTCTTCTTTTTCTTTCATTTTCAATTTTTATTTGTTGTTGTTCTTTAACTTTTTTCAATGTTTCTATATTTTTTAATTTTTTTTATTTTATTATTATTTTTTTAATTTTAATTTTAATTTTTTATTATCACTATTATTTTTCTTAAAAAAATTTTTTTTCATCTTTCCTTTCTTTCTTTATTATCTAATCTTTGTTATTCTTGTTTCTTTTGTCTTTTCATTTCTTTTCAATTTTCTTATTCCCCCTTCCTTGAATTCTACCTGCCTACTCTCATTCTCTTTAGTGACTTCTTCCCTTCCCTTCTAATATCTTTCCTCTCAAGCATCAAATAAATCTACAAGAGTAAACAATAACTCAGCAGTCAAACAGAACAAGAAGAAACATGAGCAGCATAAAAAAGCAAGGAAGAAAAGTAGTACAAACAATGAAGGACAGCCTAAATATTCAGGAGGACCTAGAGTCAGCAGAAAAATGGTCATATAAAGAACTCAAGGAATACCTTAGACAGATGGAATGGAACCTTAAAGAAGATACGAGACAGCAAATTCAAACAGTGAAAGAACACTTTGAAAATGAATTACATAGACAGATAAAAGAAGAAGTTAAGCATCTTTATCAGGAGATTGAGATTATAAAAAAAAACCAAACAATAATTCTAGAAATGAAGGAAACGATAAACCAAATTAAAAACTCAATTGAGAGTATCACTAACAGAGTGGAGCAAGTAGAAGCCAGAACATCAGATAATGAAGACAAAATATATCATCTTGAAAAGAGCCTAGCCAACTCAGAAAGGCTGGTTAAAAACCACGAGAAAAACATCCAAGAGATATGGGATAACATAAAGAAACCAAACCTACGAGTCATCGGGATAGAAGAAGGTACAGAGATTCAAACCAAGGGAATGAGTAACCTGCTGAAAGAAATAATTACAGAAAACTTTCCAGAAATAAAAAAGGAAACGGATATACAAATTGTAGATGCATACAGGACACCGAGCACACAAAATCACAGTAGACCAACGCCAAGACACATTGTTATGAAGATATCCAATATACAGAACAAAGAGAAAATACTAAAAGCTACAAGAGAAAGGAGGCAGATTACATTCAGGGGTAAACCAATAAGGTTAACAACGGATTTTTCATCACAGACGCTGAAAGCGAGAAGATCCTGGAACAACGTATTTCAAACACTGAAAGACAATGGATGCCAACCAAGAATTCTGTATCCAGCAAAATTAAGCTTCAGGTACGATAACGAAATAAAAATCTTTCATGATAAACAAAAGCTAAAAGAATTTGCAGCCAGAAAACCAGCATTGCAAAGCATCTTGAGCAAAACACTACACGAGGAAGAAATGAAAAACAATAACCAAAACCATCAGTGGGAAGTGCCTCTATAAAGACAGAGGGCGGGGGGAAAGCTAACCATGGAGAAACAAACTAAATTAAAAAAAAAAAAAAAAAAAAGAAGAAGATAAATAATCAAACATGGCTGGAAGTACAAACCATATATCAATAGTAACTCTAAACATTAATGGCTTAAACTCTCCAATAAAGCGACATAGGCTGGTAACATGGATTAAAAAAACAAATCCAACAATATGCTGCCTCCAGGAGACACATCTGATTGGAAAAGACATACACAGGCTGAAGGTGAAAGGTTGGGAAAAAATATACCACGCACACGGTCCTCGTAAGCAAGCAGGGGTGGCCATCCTCATATCGAATAAAATTGACTTCAAGACTAAATTAATCAAAAGGGATAAGGAAGGACATTATATACTGTTAAAAGGAACCATTCACCAACAAGACATAACAATTATCAATATTTATGCACCAAATAATGGTGCTGCGACGTTCATAAAACAAATTCTCCTCAAGTTCAAGAATCAAATAGACCACAACACAATAATTATGGGTGACTTCAACACACCTCTCTCACAATTGGACAGATCCTCCAAACAAAAGCTGAATAAAGAAACTATAGAACTCAATATCACAATCAACAACCTAGACTTAACTGACATATATAGAATATATCAACCATCATCAAGTGGATATACTTTTTACTCAGCAGCACATGGATCCTCCTCAAAAATAGACCATATATTATGCCATAGGGCAACCCTCAGTAAATATACAGGGGTGGAGATAATACCATGCATTTTATCTGATCATAATGGAATGAAACTGGAAATCAATGATAAAAGAAGGAAGGAAAAATCCTACATCACATGGAAAATGAACAATATGTTACTGAATGATCAATGGGTTACCGAAGACATAAAGGAAGAAATCAGAAAATTCTTAGAGATAAATGAAAATACAGACACAACATATCGGAATCTATGGGACACAATGAAAGCAGTTTTAAGAGGGAAATTCATCGCTTGGAGGTCATTCCTCAAAAAAAGGAAAAACCAACAAATAAATGAGCTCACACTTCACCTCAAAGCCCTAGAAAAGGAAGAGCAAAACAACAGCAAATGTAGCAGAAGGCAAGAAATAATCAAAATCAGAGCGGAAATCAACGAAATTGAAACAAAAGAAACTATTGAAAAAATTAACAGAACTAAAAGTTGGTTCTTTGAAAAAATAAATAAGATCGACAGACCTTTAGCCATGCTAACGAAGAGAAGAAGAGAGAGAACTCAAATCACTAACATACGGGATGGAAAAGGCAATATCACAACAGACACTACAGAAATACAGAAGACAATTAGAAATTATTTTGAAAACCTATATTCCAATAAAATAGAAGATAGTGAAGACATCGATAAATTCCTTAAGTCATACGATTTACCCAGACTGAGTCAGGAGGATACTCACAACTTAAACAGACCAATAACAATAGATGAAATAGAAGAAGCAATCAACAGACTTCCAACCAAGAAAAGCCCGGGACCGGATGGGTATACAGCAGAGTTTTACAAAACCTTTAAGGAAGAATTAATGCCAATACTTTTCAAGTTATTTCAGGAAATAGAAAAAGAAGGAGCTCTGCCAAATTCATTCTATGAGGCCAACATCACCCTGATTCCGAAACCAGACAAAGACACCTCAAAGAAAGAAAACTACAGACCAATATCTCTGATGAACCTAGATGCAAAAATTCTCAATAAAATTCTGGCGAATCGGATACAAAGGCACATCAAAAAAATTGTGCACCATGATCAAGTAGGATTCATCCCTGGGATGCAAGGATGGTTCAATATACGGAAATCAATAAATGTTATTCACCACATCAATAGACTTAAAAATAAGAACCATATGATCATCTCAATAGACGCAGAAAAAGCATTCGACAAAGTACAGCATCACTTTATGTTCAAAACATTAGAAAAAATAGGGATAACAGGAACTTACCTCGACATTGTAAAAGCTATCTATGCTAAGCCTCAGGCTAGCATCATTCTCAATGGAGAAAAATTGAAGGCATTCCCCCTAAAATCTGGAACAAGACAGGGATGCCCTCTATCACCACTTCTATTCAATATTGTTCTCGAAACACTGGCCAGAGCAATTAGACAGACGAAAGAAATTAAAGGCATAAAAATAGGAAAGGAAGAACTTAAATTATCACTATTTGCAGATGACATGATTCTATACCTAGAAGACCCAAAAGGGTCTACAAAAAAACTACTAGAACTAATAAATGAATTCAGCAAAGTGGCAGGATATAAAATCAACACGCATAAATCAAAGGCATTTCTGTATATCAGCGACAAAACTTCTGAAACGGAAATGAGGAAAAACACTCCATTCACAATATCCTCAAAAAAAATAAAATACTTGGGAATCAACCTAACAAAAGAGGTGAAAGATTTATATAATGAAAACTACAAAACCCTAAAAAGAGAAGTAGAAGAAGTTCTTAGAAGATGGAAAAATATACCCTGTTCATGGATAGGCAGAACTAACATCATCAAAATGGCGATATTACCAAAAGTTCTCTATAGGTTTAATGCAATGCCAATCAAAATCCCAAATGCATTTCTTGTAGAAATGGATAAAGCAATCATGAAATTCATATGGAAGAATAAAAGACCCAGAATAGCAAAAGCAATTCTAAGTAGGAAGTGCGAATCAGGCGGTATAGCGATACCAGACTTAAAACTATATTACAGAGCAATAGTAACAAAAACAGCATGGTACTGGTACCAAAACAGGAGGGTGGACCAATGGTACAGAATAGAGGACACAGAGACTAATCCACAAAGCTACAACTATCTTATATTTGATAAAGGAGCTAACAGCATGCAATGGAGGGAGGATAGCATCTTCAACAAATGGTGCTGGGAAAACTGGAAATCCATATGCAACAAAATGAAACTGAATCCCCTCCTCTCGCCATGCACAAAAGTTAACTCAAAGTGGATCAAGGAGCTAGATATCAAATCAGAGACTCTGCGTCTGATAGAAGAAAAAGTTGGCTACGATCTACATATTGTAGGGTCGGGCTCCAAATTCCTTAATAGGACACCCATAGCACAAAAGTTGATAACAAAAATCAACAAATGGGACTTACTTAAACTGAAAAGTTTTCTCTCAGCAAGAGAAACAATAAAAGAGGTAAATAGGGAGCCTACATCATGGGAACAAATTTTTACTCCTCACACTTCAGATAGAGCCCTAATATCCAGAGTATACAAAGAACTCAAAAAATTAAACAATAAGAAAACAAATAACCCAATCAACAAATGGGCCAAAGACCTGAACAGACACTTCTCAGAGGAGGACATACAATCAATCAACAAGTACATGAAAAAATGCTCACCATCTCTAGCAGTCAGAGAAATGCAAATCAAAACCACCCTAAGATACCATCTCACTCCAGTAAGATTGGCAGCCACTATGAAGTCAAACAACAACAAGTGCTGGAGAGGATGTGGGGAAAAGGGTACTCTTGTACATTGCTGGTGGGACTGCAAACTGGTGCGGCCAATCTGGAAATCAGTATGGAGATTCCTGGGAAAGCTGGGAATGGAACCACCATTTGACCCAGCTATTGCCCTTCTTGGACTTTTCCCCGAAGACCTTAAAAGAGCGTACTACAGGGATACTGCTACATCGATGTTCATAGCAGCACAATTCACAATTGCTAGACTGTGGAACCAACCCAGATGCCCTTCAATAGATGAATGGATAAAAAAAATGTGGCATTTATACACCATGGAGTATTACGCAACACTAAAAAATGACAAAATCATAGAATTTGCAGGGAAATGGATGGCACTAGAGCAGATTATGCTTAGTGAAGCTAGCCAATCCCTAAAAAACAAATACCAAATGTCTTCTTTGATATAATGAGAGCAACTAAGAACAGAGCAGGGAGGAAGAGCAGGAAGAAAAGATTAACATTAAACAGATAGATGAGGTGGGATGGAAAGGGAGAGAAAAGGGAAATTGCATGGTAATGGAGGGAGACCCTCATTGTTATACAAAATTACATATAAGAGGTTGTGAGGGGAATGGGAAAATAAACAAGGAGAGATACGAATTACAGTGGATGGGGTAGAGAGAGAAGATGGGAGGGGAGGGAGGGGGGATGGTAGAGGATAGGAAAGGTAGCAGAATGCAACAGTCACTAGTATGGCAATATGTAAAAACGTGGGTGTGTAACTGATGTGATTCTGCAATCTGTATTTGGGGTAAAATTGGGAGTTCATAACCAACTTGAATCTAATGTATGAAATATGATATGTCAAGAGCTTTATAATGTTTTTAACAACCAATAAAAAAATAAATAAATAAAAAAAAAATCTGTTAAAAAAAAAAAAAAAAAAAAAAATAAACAAGACAGAAAAAAAAAAGACCACTACCCCTCAGTATCCAGTAGACTTCTATCTGGGCTCAAAAACAACTTGGTGTTTAGAGTGAATTTATGCTTGCTTACAAAATAGAATGCTTTCTGATTATAGATAATGTTTGCACATCCTTCTGTTGCAGAGCAGACATAAAAGTGATATGATACAAAGATAACAAACTGGGAAGATCTTCTATAAACTTTAAGGTAGTTGACAAATGGAAGTTACTATAAACAATTGTAATATTTTGAGGAATTTTACTCATATCCCTGTATCTGAAAAGCAATAAGCTTAGAAATCTTTCCACCATCATCTACTGCACATAAAACAACAAGACATGAAGATTTATAGAGGAAAGATATAGTTCTTATTTTTATAGAAAGGTATAGCTCTTATTTTTAAAACTATATTTTATATAGGTTTAAAAGACATGTCTTGTAATCCATATAATTCAGGCATGCCAATGGCTCAAACTTACCTTAGGTTCTCATTTATAAAATGCAATATACTGTTCAAACTTGATTTAAAAGCAGCTGTTTCCTTAAAGGATTATTGATTGATTTTGACAAGAGTAAGTTTGAGAAAACAATCCAACTGACCCTTTTCTACAATTTTCTTATCCCTCAGAAGCTATCCCTCATCTTTTTTTTTTTTTCTTTTTCCAGTGCTAGAGATCCATTGCTTAGATGATTTCTAAGTTTTCAATGCTAAGGGTCTTGTGCAAGATAGGCAAGTACTCTAGCACTAAACTATATCTCAAGCCCTCCTCAGATGTTCAAGTAGTTCTTTTTCTCAACTATCTTTTTAAAATCCCTCTCTTGATATTTTTGGTCCAACACAGATAACTGTGTTACTCATACTGAGCCACTCTAGCCATAGATTTAGCAGGAACATAAATCCAGTCTTACAAATAAGTCTATAGGCTCTTTGCAGAGTCTTTCTCAACCCCAACCCCAAAAGACATCAGTAGAAGAGTTTCTAATGAATAAAATCGACACATTATTGAATTTCTAGAATAAAAGGTTGAGCTCATAAAAGAAGGAGCCCTCATAAAAATTGCTGTAGTTTTTCATCTGCTTTCACACCTTTTTATTTTGTTATTCTTATTTCAGTGGCAGAACCAAAATGTTATCAACAATTTTTGTGCGTGGATATTATTTGTAAACAGAAATCAGGTGAAAATTCTTATATGGAAAATAGATTTTGAAAAGTATTGTTGATGCAGAGGGCTACCAATGAATAGTCCATACCTAAACACACTCCCAGTACATAAGCTTTTGTTACTGACTTTACCGGCTTCTAGAGTAGTTTGGTATGTTATCTTCTCAAGATCAGAGAACAAAGCCTCTAGAAGACATTTTATTGGTCTCAAGTGTGGTACAGATGATTTCTAAGTTTCTCATCAAAGCTTCCCTTCTAACGTCCTACAAATACAAAGATCTTGCAAGAGGCTTAAAAGTTGTCCCAGTATCTGAATGTAGCTTACATTATTTACATTTCGAATATGAGATTTATAAGGAAGTTGAATCCAATTATGGAGAAAAAACCAATCATGACCACTTTTAAACTTATTTTCTCCATCGTGGTCAATGATTTGATTTTAACTTTATTATTTTTCTCAGTATCTTCTCCCATTCTGAACAAGAAAAAATTTCAGCATCCTAAAAAGAATGATTATCAAGTAGCAATTATTCTTAGTTTCATGTTACCTAGGAATATGATCATCAGTTATGAAATAGTGAAGAATCAAAATGAGTATTTATAAAATTTAGAATAAACCTGAATGGCAGAATATCAATATAGATCCGTCTTGGTTTTTCTAGAACAATATGAGTTAGTTCAGCAAAATGACACAACTTTTTTGCTAAGTAACCAAAATCTTTAGCCCTCCCATCTGTGGCTTGGTATTTAAGACTCATGCATGATTCAAGTTATCTGTAACGAAAAAGTTCACCTGATTTCTTTCTTCATCTTCTCTTCTCTCACCTGAATTCTCTCATCAGGATTTGTCTGTTCCCAGTTCTATTGCCTAAATTTCTAAAGTCTGAAATTGGGAAGGAAAGAAGAAAGGAAGGAAGGGGGGATGAGAAAAAAAAAGAAAGAATGAGCTAGAGGAGGGGGGGAGGAAATAAGGGAGAAAAAAAGGGTTAGATAAAACAGGAAGCAAATAAATTAATAAGTAAAATACGGCAGCCTATGATCTATGTTAGGTGAAATGAAAAGTACACTTTTTAAAGAAAGGGAACAAGTCACTTATTCTTCTAGAGAGATTCTACCTTCCTTTTCTTCACCACTCTACACTGTGAGAAGAAATTCCCTTTTTTTTTTCCAGAAACCATGAAAGGTAAACTCTCCTCCTTTTACAATGTTTCTGTGATGAGAGATGCCAACTGGTCAGTGCTTTTAAGGATTTCTCTAGTTTTGTAACAGGTCAGTTTAGCAAAAAGATGATTACATATGCAAAAGGTGAAACTGGAATAATTATAAACCACCATCACATTCCACCATAATCAATGATGAGATCTATTTTTTTAGGGTTGCCAAAGTCTTAAATCCCATGGGTGATCATTCAGCAAAAAGTAAAACAGGCTAGAAACCAGGCTTGTCATTTAAATTTACTTTTGTCTTAAAATATCTATATATGTAAATCTTTGTAAGTATGTATATGTCTATACCCATGTCTATATCTGTGGACTTATACACACATGCACTGTACTCAAATGCATTCATATACATACATATATATATATATATATATATATATATATATATATATATATATATAATTTTGAAATTTTCATAAAATTGCTTTCTCCTTCTCTCCAAGAAGGTTTCCTTGGGTTTGCTCATGATTTTCCAGAATTATGTAAATAAATTATATCACACCAGGAAAAAAAAAAAAAAAAAAAAAAAATCTAAAGGAAAATAAGTCATTGTTGTTATTTGATAATTTTGCCTGATCTCTTTTCATTTTGCTTTCACTAAACATTCTAAAAAGCAATTTAAAATTTTTAGATGTTAAGGGAGAGAAATTATAGAGCTACGGAATTAAAATATGTGTTCTTCTAGAAAGCTATACTCTGAAATCCTGTTGGTTTCAGGATATCTAACAGTGGCCTTGGTCAAAATATTTTTGCACATATTTAATAGCGCGCTCGCGCGCGCACACACACACACACACCAGAAAATTTAGGAAGTCCTTGATCGTACTTTTGGTATCAAAACCAGTATTTTGAATGGTGTCATACACTGTATACTAGAAGCTTCTTCATCCCTCAATAAATGCATGATAGTAAAATCGAGGACAGGTAAGGAGTTTTCCTTTCTGTTGTTAAGAACATGGAGGTTGTCCACAGAAAGGGGAGCAGATACCTAAATTGAAGGTCACTGGGCACATGATGATTACACTTGGGATAAGACTTGGTGATGAATCGGGAAAGCAATAATCAATAGCATACTTCAAAATGGAACTCAGAATTAGAATAGAAAAAAACTAAATAAAAGAGATAAAAAAGTTTGCTAATTATCATTCCTTCTGGTTGTCTCAATTTTAGAAAAAAATAAGGAGCAGACCTTAGAGAACTCTGTGTTGTCTTCCTGCCCAAAAGATTGGATAGCATTTGGAAGCCAGTGTTTATATTTTGCTGAAGATATGGGGAATTGGACATTCAGCCAGACCTTTTGCGCTAACTTTGAAGCCGGTATTGGTCAGTTTGAAAGCCAGGAGGAACTGGTAAGAAAAGGTTTGGGATCACTTTTCTTTTTAGAATTCTTTGCCCCCTGAGTGGTTTGGGCTGCATAAAGCTAAAGCTGAAATATGAGAAAGGACCCCATCTCAAACAGAATTTGGGGCATGAGAAACATTTTAGTGTGTGCCATTTGTTGAGGTATATACTTGGCCTGGAATTCTGTGAGTCCTTTCAGATATGTTGACATATTAACCTGCAAATTTAGATATACTGTTCTCCTTCTACTCAGAAATATGCTAATCAGATAATTTGTCATCTGCATTGATACATGTTGGATATTGAAGGTGGGCACTAAAAACATTTTGCTGGAATGATAGAAATGAATATATGGTCCCTTATGAAGAAATTTAGGATCACGGATATTAAATGACTTAACTGAGAATTGAGGACTGGTCTTACTTCAAAATCTGTGCTTCTCAATTATACCATGATATCACCTCCAAAAGAGAAGGCTGTAGGGAAATAAACTCAAGATCTTTTTAAAAACATGAACACAGGGCTGGGGTTGTGGCTCAGAGGTACAGAACTAGCCTAGCATGCATGAGGCACTGGGTTCGATCCCCAGCACCACATAAATATAAAATATTGTGTCCATGTATAACTAAAAAAATGTTAAAAAATATGAACACATGTTTTCACTTTCTGTGTTGTATAGCAGAATTTCCTGAAAAGATATAAAGGTCTTTCTGATTATTGGACTGGCCTTAACAGAAAAGCATCATATCACATATGGAAGTGGACAAACAACACTAAATGTAAAACCTGGTAAGTTTTCAGAGTTTTTTTTTTACTTCCATTGTGTTCATGTGTGTGATTTGTGTGTTTGAGATGAGAAAATTATCCACATGTAAAGTGCATTGCACTAGCAGATAAAAAAATATGAATCCTGGACTCAGTAGTAGACAGTGTGCTTAGTATGCTCAAGGCCCAAAATTCCATCCCCATTAAACTCCACACACACCCAAAATATAAATATTTTTATGCTCTTCCATTTACTACCTGTGTCTTTAGAAAGAACTTATATTATTGTGATTTTGCTTGACATCTTTAGCAGGATGATGGCATCTAGCATAGTTCTTGTAGTCTCATGCATACACTAATTTAGAACTTTGCTGATAAACAGAGAGGACTGTGATATCTAGCCATTGAAGGACTGACATTTGTAAGACTCATATATGTCCACTATTTACACTGCTGCATCCATTCATAAAAGCAAAGTTTCCAGAGAAACATTGTGAATCTCTTCTAATGTTTCATTATCAGAAGGAAATCAGTGGATAAATCCATTTGATGGGTAATAATTTTAATGGATTCTTGGTAACTGGGGCATGGCTCAGGGAAGTAGGTACATTGACAGAATAATCTGAAACATCAAATACACTATTCTCCTTCTATTTTGAAATATAGTAATTAGATAATTTGTCATCCCCAATGGCATATGTTGGATATTGAAAGGGGAATTAAAAATGTTGTGCTGGAATGACAAACATAGGCTGATAATTTCCCAAATTTTTAAATATAGATATGTAAGAAAAAAAAAAAAAGGAGACAGAAGCATAGTTATTAGGCAAAAGCAAAAGCTGCTCGCCCAAGCTGCTAGCTTTATTTACATCCTTAGATTACTTTAGATCATTGACATCATTGGTACATATTGTTCATTGTATTACTAGGCAGGTAACAGACTCAGCAATATTATGAAGCTTATTCCTCAGTTACATACTAAGTTGCAATGGGCAATGTTAGGAGCTTTGTGTAGTTCTCAAGAAAGTCCATTGTATAAAGTTACTGTCATGTGGACAGATTTAGGCACAGTGAAACACTGTAGTTGTCTAATAAGAGAGTTCCATTATTCCCAGGAGCTGTGTGTGTGAGATCAAGGTCAAGGCTGATAAGACACTAACTCAGAGCCTCCTCCTGAAGGACATTGCTCCAGTAGCTGGACATTCTGGGTCTTTGTACAGAAGTTTTCCCAGCAGCCAGGTATTCTGTGTCTTTGCACAGAAACTTCCTAGTCAACCACCATGCCACAGTCATGAAGCTATTAGAGACCTCAATCCCAGACACAGAATCCTTCCATAGATAAATGGCATACACTAGGGGTATGTACTTGGGGAAATCTTAGCTCCTGGTCCCTTCTGCTGTGCCTATCCCTGCTTCCTGAGTGCCATGAGCTGAGAAGGTTACCTCTGCCATGCTCTTCTACCATGATGCTCATCCTCACATCTCTTGGGGTGGCCAGGACCTTGCCAATGAATTCTTACTGGTTTGGAGGGATAAGCCTCCTAAGAAATGAAAGTCTATAAGAATTAATGAAGAACAAAAGACAAAGTCAGAAAGCTATCTTCAAAAACTTGGAGCCCCTGATAGGTCCAGTCCACACAGGAGCTGGAGCTAGACAATTAGAAAATGACTCCTGAGGTTTATATAAAGGGACACCAAAGGCAGGGACAAGTTTTCAGGAGTAGAGCCATACTTCATGATGTCTTGTAGTCAGCATGTTGATTGGCATCTTGGAAGGTCACACCCATCTCAGAAGGGCTGTGTGGCTACAGCAGGTTACCCCATATACAGTGCTCTGTGGGATCATTGACAGAGCTTCAATGGAGCTCAAAATATGTCTCAGAAGAGGAAATGTTCACTGGAAGTTCCTAGACACCATCTTATCCTTTTCACTAGTCTGTGGAATACAATTGAGTCCACAGAGCCCATGGATAGCTCTCAACACACATAAGGCTGAAAGCACTGGACCTAGCTGACCATGGACTGAAACAATGAGCCAAAAGAAATCTTAGCACCTTTAAATTGTTATAAACATTTCAATGATGGTAAAGTAATCATCTATCAGAACAGATAAAATATAGGGGCACAATCACTTTCATCATAAATGTTAAACTCTTAGGAATTTAGTAGTAAGTGATTTTTAAATATCTTCAGACATTTATGAAACAAGTGGAGATCAAACTAAAAATAATCTTCAGAAAAAGCCACCAATGACAACAGTTTGGAGACAACAGCAAGCACCAGTTAAATACCTAATCAATAACACATAAGTGGGCTTGGGATAGATGAATGATAAACTTGTGTTATTCAAGCAAAGACCTTGAGAATGTAAAGGAAACTAAATGCAGAAATAGTATATATTACCACTGGCACATTTCTCTTGTTCACATTAAAAAACATGGAGGGTTGATGCTGGACAGTGTAGTGGAGAAGGAAATGTGGATGTCCAGCCTATGAATATTTAATATTTTTGTGTCAGATTTTAGGTTTTCCATCAAAGGATTTGGAGGATGTACCTACCTGAATGGTAATGGGATCAGCAGTGCCAGGAACTACACAGAGAGTGTCGTTACACCCTCTCTTCCACAAAAAAATCTTAATTAAGCTTCTCCAGAAACCCTTACCATAATTATTCTTAGACTTTTGGCAAAAATTCCTGCAAAAGAATTCTCAGGTGAAGGTATGTTTGCAGAAGCATTGTGAGATAAGACTTATCCAAGGCCTTCACAGAAACATTCGCATTTTAAAAAAAGTCTGGCCAAGACTGTCCATGGGCAGGGAGAACCTAGGCTACAACAAACCCCACCACTACAGCCCACCACTGGTGCTGAAAGTTGGAGCAAGTGAAGCCAGAATTAGACAGGCAGTCATTGTAGATAGGTAGATCGAGTCAGTTGGGTCTTGGAGGCTAATTTTGAGTGAGTCTGGGAAGTTGAAGACTGTGTTACCCCTTCCCCACCCCCAGAGATCTTATCAAGAACCTGCCCCTGCTCCAACATCATGTCAAGGTAACCTGTCCCAGGAATTTCCCCTCCCTACATGGAGCTATAAGGTTGTTAATGTGTCCTTGGCTACTACACCCCACCCTTCCCCCTTCAGCCCACATATTTCACACCTTTTGGCCATCACACTCAGCATTTCTGGGCCTAGTCAAGTACTCAGGAAGGAGAAAGATAAGGGTGGGAAGGCAGGAGAACATAGGAATCCTAGGACATATAAAAAGAGGAGAACACCTCTTCGCTTCTTGGAATGCCAGGATACCAGCTATGACCCCCTTCTCCTTTGTGGGAGAAGTCTATGTTACCCCTTTTCAAATAAACCTTGCTTCATATGCTTGCCTTGGCGTGCTTCTCTGATGTTCAAAATTCAACATGTGGGGAAACAGGACTCATCACCAATAACCACAGTATCACAAGGAGCCAGCAAGGGGCAAAGAGAAGTGGCCTATGGGGCCACACAGCGCTGCCACAGGGGGATACAATCTGAGAAGGCAAGGCAAAACCATCACTGGGTAGTTGGAGCCAACTTGCTTGTGGTGCACAGAACAAACATGGCGGCTCCCAGCCCAACAGAGTTCCACCAAAAAAGGATATTGTAACTTCAGATGGGCAAATTTGGGAAATGCTCTGGGCAAGATGGCAGAGAGGGTGGGAAGCCCAGTGCTGTGGTCATATTTTCAGATCACATAGAAAAGCAACTCTGGCCACACAGCAGCAGCAGAAGGGTGTTTCCACACAAATGAGTTTTCTTTTGTGCAGGCTTCTTCCAAACCCTGCCTTCCATGGTCACAGCATGGCATGCCCACACAAAGTGTGCTTTAGCTGGCTTCCTCTCAGTCCCTCCCACCATCGCTCAGAGGGGCCTTCCAGCTCTGCTTCACAGAGCCTGCATCTTACAACCTCTGTTTCTTAAAAGTAAGCACTCAGGTGCAAATTTTCTTTTTCTGTTCCAAATAAATATTAACAACAAATATATATATGATTTACTCATCCTGAATCCATCTTAAGATTGGAAGATTGGGAGCCATCTCTATCACAAAGTCATGAAAACTTTATTTCTGTTTTACTGTAAAATACTAAGATTTCTATTTGGCCTGACCATACTTTGATGTTTAATATTGCTGGAAATTCCTGCCCATGCCTTGAACTTACCCCTGCCTGGCTCTCCTTTATTCTCAATGCTTCATTAATAAAATGTAATTCACAATTCCATCAACAGGTTTCTTCATGAAATTGTCTTTAAAGCTACAATGCTAGAGTTCCAAAAATGTTGTAGCTTTAACAAGAGCTGTTCTACTTATGTTTTCTAAGACTTTTTGTTTGTTTGTTTGTTTTGGTTTTTAGAAATGTTATTAAAAGTTAATCTGACAATTATGAAAACAAAAAGCTGGAAACCTGAAATATTTTGCTTCACAAAGTTTTCATAATTGCCATTTTTTTTATTTTTCTGATTATTAAATGTATGTATACAACAATTATGTTTACATTATAACTACATTACAAAATGTTGTAGAGACAGAGGAGACAGGACACTTAAAGACAGCAGGAAGCAGATTTATGATTTATTTTTATTGGTTGCAACCAGGCTCAGAGGGAAAAGTTTTCACTGTGATCAGTTACTCCCTCTGAATCCTGAGTTCAGGCAGTTTCAGAACTTTCCACCCAATGTGTAGAGGAGGACTCAGAAGTTCACATCTGCAGAAGTTCACACAAAAGCAGCTTTTTCTTTCACTGTTCTGGGCAAGTTAATCCTCAAGGAGAGCACCTGAGAAGGGAAGAGCCTCTTCTCCCCTTTTTCCCTTCCTCCTATCAGCTGTTACAATGGGGCCCAATTAGTAATATCTTCTCTTATCTTTGAAATGTAAACATCTCTGTAAAGCTCTGGCCCAAAGACAGAGGCCTTGTTAAATCATCTGTCTTTCTTATCACACTTTGCATCTGCAAACACACTTTCCACTTGAAAACTATTATATATTATTCCAATACAAAATAGTCCATAAATGTTGTAAAAAAACCAAAAAAAACTAGTAAGTGGTGTTTAGCACCTGGAATGCTGATCTCTTTCAGTCCTATGGCCAAGTAAGATAGAGCAACAGAAAATAGAAAGCTTAACTACATTGAACTCTTTTGTAGAGATTCTTTTGCTAATATTTCTAATATCAATTATGGTGTGAATTTCTGGGAAAAAAAACTAATTAAGATTTTCTGTGGAGAAGGGGGTGCTACTACAATAATATCAAAGTTAGCATTAATAAATGCATGCACTCACAATATAAAAATAAAATAAAAATTGATAAAAATACTTTTAATTCACATGATTTGATAAGGTTCAATTTGAATTGGGTAATTCAATAATAAAAAAACAATGACTTTATCATTAATACACATTTTCCAGCTGGTTAAATGATCTGTTTTCTAATTTCTATAATAATGTTTATATCCATTTATTGTAACACTTTCATTCAACAGGAAAAACATAACTAATATTATTATTTGCATTTACCTCATGCCCTGACTATTAAATTTAAGGTAAATGACATTAATTATATAAATATTCATTACAAGAGACAATTATTGACTTAAAATATTAAGAGGCTAACTATTCGACATAATATCAAGTACACTTAGCTCCTTAAATGACATAAAGTAACATATTTTAGATTATTAATGTTTTCTTAAGCTTATAAAAAAAGTACACATTTATGATTGTCTTATGCCATCACTAAGAACAAGGCTTCTAAAAGTTAAGTCCTAATAGATATAATTCTTTATACAAAAGTGTCCAAAAGTTTTGGCTACATTTTAACTGGAATATTTTCTCTTATTAAAATATAATAATTTGTCTAGATTCAGAGTTTTATAGGGATAATTCTAGAATACAATCACAGAGGATTCTACAGATGAGAAAGACATATTACAAAATTCTAGAAAGAAAGAACAATGCTTCCACACAGAGAAAAGAAAAAAAATGGAGAGTTCTAGAAGCAAGAAAGAAAATGTCTCTGGGTAAAAAAGTCTTTATATATTAAATACTTTGATAGTAGGAAGGAAGAGATTTTTCTAAATGTGAAAATCTTTGTATGGTTATATACAGGAAATTCTAAGTAAGTAATTAAAAATGTTTGTAAGTAATAAGTTTGTGTGTAATTAAGTTGCAAGTGAATATATGGAACAATAAAAAATATTTAAGGTTTTTCTCCAAGATCAAATACTGATATGTAAATGTAAACCAAAATATAGAATAATTTTTTATGCCTGGTAAGTTCTATTATTTAAAACAGGGCTAATTTAAAAAAAATAAAATTTATATAATTTTGACAAGACAACAACTATTCTCTTAAAATTCTTTTTAAATTTTATATTTAAAGCTTTTTTTAAAGCTATACTTGATTGATTTGAAAACATAAATGTAATAATGACAATTATTTCTTATTTTTATCTATAAATTGTATCTCTGTTTCCTAAATATGTCTTTTATTTATTTATTTATTTATTGATTGATTGATTGGTTGTTCAAAACATTACAAAGCTCTTGACATATCATATTTCATACATTTGATTCAAGTGGGTTATAAACTCCCATTTTTACCCCGTATACAGATTGCAGAATCACATCAGTTACACATCCATTGATTTACATATTGCCATACTAGTGTCTGTTGTATTCTGCTGCCTTTCCTATCCTCTACTATCCCCCCTCCCCTCCCCTCCCATCTTCTCTCTCTACCCCATCTATTGTAATTTATTTCTCTCCCTTGATTTTTTTCCCCTTTCCCCTCACATTCTCTTATATGTAATTTTGTATAACAATGAGGGTCTCCTTCCATTTCCATGCAATTTCCCTTCTCTCTCTCTTTCCCTCCCACCTCTTGTCGCTGTTTAATGTTAATCTTTTTCTCATGCTCTTCCTCTCTGCTCTGTTTTTAGTTGCTCTACTTATATCAAAGAAGACATTTGGCATTTGTTTTTTAGGGATTGGATAGCTTCATTTAACATAATCTGCACTAATGCCATCCATTTCCCTGCAAATTCCATGATTTTGTCATTTTTTAGTGCTGAGTAATACTCCATTGTGTATAAATGCCACATTTTTTTAATCCATTCATCTATTGAAGGGCATCTAAGTTGGTTCCACAGTCTTGCTATTGTGAATTGTGCTGCTATGAACATCGATGTAGCAGTGTCCCTGTAGCATGCTCTTTTTAGGTCTTTAGGGAATAGACTGAGAAGGGGAATATCTGGGTCAAATGGTGGCTCCATTCCCAGCTTTCCAAGAAATCTCCATACTGCTTTCCAAATTGGCTGCACCAATTTGCAGTCCCACCAGCAATGTACAAGCGTACCCTTTTCCCCACATCCTCGCCAGCACTTGTTGTTGTTTGACTTCATAATGGCTGCCAATCTTACTGGAGTGAGATGGTATCTTAGGGTGGTTTTGATTTGCATTTCTCTGACTGCTAGAGATGGTGAGCATTTTTTCATGTACTTGTTGATTGATTGTATGTCCTCCTCTGAGAAGTGTCTGTTCAGGTCCTTGGCCCATTTGTTGATTGGGTTATTTGTTTTCTTATTGCTTAATTTTTTGAGTTCTTTGTATACTCTGGATATTAGGGCTCTATCTGAAGTGTGAGGAGTAAAAATTTGTTCCCAGGATGTAGGCTCCCTATTTACCTCTCTTATTGTTTCTCTTGCTGAGAAAAAACTTTTTAGTTTAAGTAAGTCCCATTTGTTGATTCTTGTTTTTAACTCTTGTGCTATGGGTGTCCTATTAAGGAATTTGGAGCCCGACCCCACAATATGTAGATCGTAGCCAACTTTTTCTCCTATCAGACGGCATGTCTCTGATTTGATATCAAGCTCCTTGATCCATTTTGAGTTAACTTTTGTGCATGGTGAGAGAAAGGGATTAACTTTCATTTTGTTGCATATGTATTTCCAGTTTTCCCAGCACCATTTGTTGAAGATGCTATCCTTCCTCCATTGCATGCTTTTAGCCCCTTTATCAAATATAAGATAGTTGTAATTTTGTGGATTGGTTTCTGTGTCCTCTATTCTGTACCATTGGTCCACCCGCCTGTTTTGGTACCAGTACCATGCTGTTTTTGTTACTATTGCTCTGTAGTACAGTTTGAAATCTGGTATTGCTATACCTCCTGATTCACACGTTCTGCTTAGAATTGCTTTTGCTATTCTGGGTCTTTTATTTTTCCATATGAATTTCATGATTGCTTTATCTATTTCTACAAGAAATGCCGTTGGGATTTTGATTGGCATTGCATTAAACCTATAGAGAACTTTTGGTAATATCGCCATTTTGATGATGTTAGTTCTGCCTATCCATGAACAGGGTATATTTTTCCATCTTCTAAGATCTTCTATTTCTCTCTTTAGGGTTCTGTAGTTTTCATTGTATAAGTCTTTCACCTCTTTTGTTAAGTTGATTCCCAAGTATTTTATTTTTTTGAGGATATTGTGAATGGGGTGGTTGTCCTCATTTCCATTTCACAAGATTTGTTTCTGATATACAGGAATGCCTTTGATTTATGCGTGTTGATTTTATATCCTGCCACTTTGCTGAATTCATTTATTAGCTCTAGTAGTTTCTTTGTAGACCCTTTTGGGTCTTCTAAGTATAGGATCATATCAGCCACAAATAGTGATAATTTAAGTTCTTCTTTTCCTATCTTAATGCCTTTAATTTCTTTTGTCTGTCTAATTGCTCTGGCCAGTATTTTGAGAACTATATTGAATAGAAGTGGTGAGAGAGGGCATCCCTGTCTTGTTCCAGATTTTAGAGGGAATGCCTTCAGTTTTTCTCCATTTAGAATGATGCTAGCCTGAGGCTTAGCATATATAGCTTTTACAATGTTGAGGTAAGTTCCTGTTATCTCTAGTTTTTCTAGTGTTTTGAACATAAAGGGATGCTGTACTTTGTCGAATGCTTTTTCTGCGTCTATCGAGATGATCATATGGTTCTTATCTTTAAGTTGATTGATGTGGTGAATAACATTTATTGATTTCTGTATATTGAACCAGGCTTGCATCCCAGGGATGAATCCTACTTGATCATGGTGCACGATCTTTTTGATATGTTTTTGTATTTGATTTGCCCGAATTTTATTGAGGATTTTTGCATCTAAATTCATTAGGGATATTGGTCTGTAGTTTTCTTTCTTTGAGGTGTCTTTATCTGGTTTGGGAATCAGGGTGATATTGGTCTCATAGAATGAATTTGGAAGTTCTCCCTCTTTTTCTATCTCCTGAAATAGATTATAGAGTATTGGTATTAGTTCTCCTTTAAAGTTCTTGTAAAACTCTGCTGTATATCCATCCAGTCCTGGGCTTTTCTTGGTTGGTAGGCTTTTGATAGCTTCTTCTATTTCCTCACTTGATATTGGTCTGTTTAGGTTGTTTATATCATCCTGATTCAATTTGAGTAGTTCATATGTCTTAAGGAATTTATTGATGCCTTCACTATCTTCTATTTTATTAAAGTATAGGGTTTCAAAATAATTTCTAATTATCTTCTGGATTTCTGAATTGTCTGTTGTGATGTTGCCTTTTTCATCCCATAGGCTAGTAATTTGGGTTCTCTCTCTTCTTCTCTTTGTTAGCGTGGGTAGTGGTCTATCAATCTTATTTATTTTTTCAAAGAACCAACTTTTAGTTTTGTCAATTTTTTCGATTGTTTCTTTTGTTTCGATTTCGTTGATTTCAGCTCTAATTTTAATTATTTCTTGCCTTCTACTGTATTTGCTGCTGATTTCTTCATCTTTTTCTAAGGCTTTGAGGTGTAGTGTGAGGTTATTTATTTTTTGGCTTTTCCTTCTTTTAAGGAATGAACTCCATGAAATGAATTTTCCTCTTAGTACTACTTTCATAGTGTCCCAGAGATTTCGATATGTTGTGTCTGAGTTTTCATTTACCTCTAAGAATTTTTTAATTTCCTCTTTGATGTCTTCTGTAACCCTTTGTTCATTCAGTAGCATATTGCTTAATCTCCATGTGATGTAGGATTTTTCCTTTCTCATTTTATTATTGATTTCCAATTTCATTCCATTATTATCAGATAACATGCATGGTAGTATCTCTACTCCTTTGTAATTGCTAAGATTTGCCCTGTGACATAATATATGGTCTATTTTTTGAGAAGGATCCATGTGTTGCTGAGAAGAAAGTGTAGCTGCTTGATGTTGGGTGGTATATTCTGTATATATCAATTAAGTCTAAATTATTAATTGTATTATTGAGCTCTATGGTTTCTTTATTCAACTTTTGTTTGGAAGATCTGTCCATTGGTGAGAGAGGTGTGTTAAAATCTCCCATGATTATTGTGTTGTGGTCTATTTGACTCTTGAACTTGAGAAGAGTTTGTTTGATGAACGTAGCTGCACCATTGTTTGGGGCATATATATTAATGATCATCAAGTCTTGTTGGTGTATGGTTCCCTTGAGCAGTATGTAGTGTCCTTGTTTATCCCTTTTGATTAACTTTGGCTTGAAGTCTATTTTATTTGATACAAGTATGAACACCCCTGCTTGCTTCCAGGGTCTATATGAGTGATATGATTTTTCCCAACCTTTCACCTTCAGTCTGTGTATGTCTTTTCCTATCAGATGAGTCTCCTGTAGGCAGCATATTGTTGGATCATTTTTTAATCCAATCTACTAGTCTATGTCTTTTGATTGGTGCATTTAAGCCATTAACATTTAGGGTTACTAATGAGATATGGTTTGTATTTCCAGCCATATTTGATTATGTATGTTACTTAAAATGATTTGTTTTTCCTCTATGATTAGTTTTTTCCTTTACTGTACTACCTCCCGCTGTTGGTTTTCATTGTTATTTTTCATTTCCTCTTCCTGTAATGTTTTGCCAAGGATGTTTTGAAGAGCTGGTTTTCTAGCTGCAAATTCTTTTAATTTTTGTTTATTGTGGAAGATTTTTATTTCATCTTCAATCCTGAAGCTTAATTTCGCTGGATACATGATTCTTGGTTGGAACGCTTTTTCTTTCAGCGTTTGAAATATGTTGTTCCAGGATCTTCTAGCTTTCAGAGTCTGTGTTGAAAGATCAGCAGTTATCCTGATTGGTTTACCCCTAAATGTAATCTGCTTCCTCTCTCTTGTGGCTTTTAAGATTCTCTCCTTATTCTGTATGTTGGGCATCTTCATTATTATGTGTCTTGGTGTGGATCTCTTATGATTTTGTACATTCGGTGTCCTGTAGGCTTCTAGTATTTGGATTTCTTTTTCATTCTTTAATTCTGGGAAGTTTTCTAGTATTATTTCATTGAATAGATTGCTCATTCCCTTGGTTTGGACCTCTATAACCTCTTGTATCCCAATAACTCTTAGGTTTGGTTTCTTTATGTTATCCCATAATTCTTGGATGTTCTACTCATGATTTCTTAACATTCAAGCTGAGCTGTCTATGTTCTTAATAAAAAATTAAAAAAGAAAAAAAAAAGAAAAACTTTGTCTTCATTGTCTGAAGTTCTATCTTCCAAGTGTTCTACTCTGCTGGTAAGACTCTCATTTGAGTTTTTAATTTGGTTTATTGTTTCTTGCATTTCCAGGATTTCTGTTTGTTTGTTTTTTATATCCTCTATCTCCCTATAGAGTTGATCTTTTGCTTCTTGGATTTGTTTATGTAATTCATTGTCAAAGTGATCTTTCATTGTCTGAATTTGCTGTATAATGTCTTCCTTGAGACTCCAGATCATCTGAAGCATGTATATCCTGAAATCTTTGTCTGACATTCCATCAGCTGCAGATATTACCTCATCTAATTTTGAATTGACCTGTATTGTTTGTGGTCCTTTCTTTCCTTGTCTTTTCACACTGCTCATGATTCTTTCTAGCTTTGTGAAACTGTTGTGTAAATGTTTTTCCCCTTATATATTTGTATTGTTCTTGTATAACTCCAAAATCCCTCTTTTGCAGAGAAAGACAATGTTAACAGTTCCCAATATCAACAGTACATCATCTAAGCACAAGTTTTCATTATTAATACATGTATAGTTAGATTCTAAGTCTATAGATATTGGTTTTAATTATTACTTAAGAATATATTCATTAGTTTCATAAAAGGCATACCATATCTGGTGGCATATAGAAAACTTAATTTCAGACGAAGGATGTTATACTTAGAGGGAAAGGAGTGAGGGTATGAGGTTAAACTAACTTAGCACCTTTGGAGAACTCTAACCAATAGACTGGTAATTTATGGAAGAATGTATAGCCTCAACCTCCTATCTGTATTTAGATAGTTACTCTATGTATAGATAGCAAAAGTTAGGAGATTGAAAGTGGGATAGAGAGAATACGAATGAAAAAAAAGAAAAAAAATAACAAGGAAGAAAAGAGAAATAAGAGAGAAGGAAAAGGAAAGTAAGATAGAAATAAAGAAAAAAAATCAGGGGAAGGTGGGGTATATGCAATTCCTCTATATTATATTACTTTGGTAATTCGGTTGTTCATTCACAGTTCTTGGTTGAAGTTGTGGAAGAGAGAGAAGAAAAGAGAGAAAGAAAGAGAAAAGAAAAAAAAAGTCTCTCAGAACACTGTTTTCCTTGCTTCCAGTAGGTGATGCTGTCTATTCCTAGCTTGAGCCTCTGTATTCAGGGTGGTGGGTATAGCCATTGTGAAAGGAAATGAGCTTCCACCTGTATCTTCCCTACTCTAGTCTCTGAGGTAGAAACCAGGTGCCTGTATAGTTGTTGTTTTGTGTTGATAGCTACAACCCCCAAAAGCTTGTGGGAAATATTTTGAGTTATCGCAGCTAAGGGTGGGGGAGTTGGAAACCGGGTACCTGGATCAGCCACAGAACCGTGCTTGTAGCCACACCCCCTTTGATGGGTTTTAAGGGTTGATGGGCTTCCTCTGGACTAGCACACAGGGCAGGACCGGGCTTCCTCCTCCGGTCTGGCTTGGCTGTCCCCAAATTATTTTCTATTACATTACTAACTTTTCATGGACATGTCCATCTGCTTTCTCTTTTGGTCTACGTTGTTTCTCTCCACATGAGTGAGAAACACACATCTGTGGATTACCCTCAGAAAATATCTACGGCTGCTTATTTTTGGAATCATTAAGACCTTCCTCCTCTTCTTCAGATGATGAGAACCAAAGAGGTTCAGCTTCTATATGTCCATTTACACCATCTTTTGCTCTTTGATGTGCATCACCAAATGAATGCCAAACACTATTCTGAGAGAGAATCTGAGAGATACTCTGGGGTCCTTTTTCTAGACTTTCTTGATGGGAGATAGAAACCCTGGTCTTTATGTTCTTATATTTCCAGGACCATCCTTCATGAATAATCTGGAAGCTTCAATTAATTCTCCTCCTTCTTCTGGATATTCATTTCCTGGCTTTCAGGGTTCTCACCATTCTCCCTGTGATTTGTTTTCAGATTCTGCATAGAACAGAGAACTGGGCTCTGTATCCAGGACAGACAGCCTTTCACTCATTTGTCATACATCTGGAATTCAGGTGAAGTCACAGGGTCTGTACAATTAGGAGCCCTCAAAATACAGATGGGAACTGAAGCCTTGGAATCACATCATCTGGGCTGAAAAGTAGAAGGGGAAAAAAAATTGAGAGGTCTGAGTCCTTATCTGACCCAACACAGAGGCAGGAAGGAGGAGGCTGGACTGAAAGCCCTAAATATGTCTTTAAAATATAAGGTTTAAAAGAACATTTTCCTAAGCTGAAGCTCTCCAAAGTAAAGTTTTATATAATGCTCTCTTACAAACATATATAATAATAACAAACTATTTGAAATTTTATTATATCATTTACTATTTTATAATTATATAAATATGTTATAAAAATTTTATGTTACTCTCTACACTGAGAACTAAACATCTATATTTTTTAAAAAAACAATTAAGAGACACTAACTTATTTAGAGGGTAACAACATGAGATATAAAAACTTTTAAACACCTTCCGTCAAGAAGGTGTTAAAGTTTCTCTTGATTTGTTCATTTCGTGCTTTGGATGTGACATTGAATTATGTCAACTAGTTTGCATTAACTGAAAAAAAATTGCATACCAAAGTTTGTAGGACTGGGCTCGTGGCTCAGTGGTAGAGCTCTTGCCTATCATGTGTGAGGTGCTAGGTTAGATCCTCAGCACCACATAAAAACAAATAAATAAAATAATAAAGGTATTGTGTCTAACTACAACTTAAAAAGAAAAACACAGATATTTAAAGTTTATAGGGTGGTATTCAAATGAAAAACTGGGATTAATTTGAAGATTAAAACATCTTATCTAACTTTTGCCTAGAGACACTGTAACAAATATGTATATTAAAAATTATACATAAGAATCTCTTAAAATTCTATAGTCCATAGATACCTGCTGTGAACATCTAGTATATTGCCTTCTAACCTGTTTTCTATAAATATAGATGTACATATTTTATAAGTATGGAATCATACTGATAATTTCAAAACTTATAAATCATTTTAAATTACACATAATTAATTTTCTTTTACAATGTTGTTTTATATAATTTTATTTTTTAAAATTTTAACTTGTTATATATGACAGCAGAATGCATTATAATTCATTTTACACATACAGAGCATAATTTTTCAAATCTCTGGTTTTACATAAAGTAGAGTCACACCATTCATGTCTTCATACATATACTTAGGAAACGATGTCCATTTCATTCCACTGTCTTTTCTACCTTCATGCCCACTCTCTTCTCTTCCCCCTCTTTTCCCTATCTAGAGTTCATCTGCATTATGAATCAGCATTCTTAGGTCAGAGAAAATATTTGGCATTTGTTTTTTTTTGGAATTAGCTTACTTCACTTAGCATTATATTCTCCAACTCCATTCATTTACCAGCAAATGCCATTATTTTATTATCTTTGAATGCTGAATAATATTCCATTTTGTATATATATGACATTTTCATTATCCATTCATGTAATGAAGGGCTTCTGGGTTGGTTCCACAGTTTAGCTATTGTGAATTTTGCTGTTATAAACATTGATGTGGCTGTGTCACTGTAGTATGCTGTTTTTAAGTCCTTTGGGTACAGACAGAGGACTGGGATAGCTGGGTCAAATGGTGGTTCCATTCACAGTTTTTCAAGTATTCTCCATACTGCTTTTCATTTGGCTGCACCAATTTGCAGTCCCACCAGCAATGTATGAGTGTGCATTTTTCCCCACTTCCTTGCCAACACTTATTGTTGTTTGTATTCTTAATAGCTACCATTCTGACTGGAGTGATATGAAATCTTAGAGTAGTTTGATTTGCATTTATCTAATTGCTAGAGATGTTGAACATCTTTTTCATATATTTGTTGATTGATTGAACATCTTTTTCATATATTTGTTGATTGATCGTCCTATTCTGAGAATAGGACGTTTAGGTCTATTTAGGTCCTTGGCCCATTTATTGACTGGGTTCTATGATTTTTTTGGTATTTAGATTTTTAAGTTCTTTATATATCCTAGAGATTAGTGCTCTATCTGATATGCATGTATTAAAAATTTGCTCCCAATATGTAGGCTCTCTATTCACCTCACTAATTTTTAGTTTTTCTGAGAAGAAGCTTTTTAGTTTGAATCCATCACATTTATCGATTCTTGATTTTAATTCCTGAGCTATAGGAGTATTAATAAGAAAATCTGGATGTAATCCAATATATGGTGGTTTGGGCCTACTTTTTTTCTATTAGACACAGGGTCTCTGGTTTTATTCCTAGATCCTTGATCTACTTTGAATTCAGTTTTGTGCAAGGTGAGAGATAGGATTTAATTTAATTTTGTTGTATATAGATTTCCAGTTTCCCCAGCACAATTTGTCAAAGAGGCTATCTTTTCTCCAATGTATGATTTAGCGCCTTTATCTAATATAAGATACCTGTAGTTATGTGGGTTTGTCTCTGTTCTGTTCTGTATCATTGGTCCATAAGTCTTTTTTGGTGCCAATACCATGCTGTTATTGTTACTATTGCTGTGTAGTATAGTTTAAGGTCTATTGTAGTGATGCCTCCTCCTTCGCTCTTCTTGCTAAGGATTGCTTGGCTATTGTGGGTCTCTTATTTTTCCAGATAAATTTCATGACAGCTTTTCTATTTCTTTGAAGAATGTCATTGGGATTTTGATTAGAATTGCATTAAACCTGTATAGTGCTTTTGGTAGTATGGTCATTTTGACAATATTAATTCTGCTTATGCAAGACAAAGGTAGATCTTTTCATCTTCTAAGGTCTTCTTCTAATGTCTTCTTCAATTTATTCTTTTTAGCATCCTGTAGTTTTCTTTGTAGAGGTATTTCACCTCTGCAATTAAGTTGATTCCCAAGTTGTTGTTTTTTTTTTTCTTTTTCTTTTTCTTTTTTTTTAGGCTATTAAAAATGTGGCAGTTTTTCCTTGTTTCCTTTTCAGAGGATTTATCACTGATATGCAGAAATGCCTTTGATTTATGGGTGTTCCCAGGTCCAGAGGATAATATTAACTGCTTGATTCTAAATCTTCTCATGTAGCTTCATAAGAAAATACAAACTTAAAAAAAGAGCAAGTAATAATATTCTTGACATATCATTAACATGACTAAGACACAGAGACAAATTCTATGATCTTCCAATTGTTAGTGGAAGATAACAGCACCTACTACTGCTCAACACTTGCGGGTGTTTAGAACTGAAGAGGGAAAGTTTAAGAGAATCAAGAATAAAAGAAAATGACATGGAAATTAGGAGAAACACACTGAATCAACTCAAAATAAAAGAAAGTCCAACATTTGTACTGGAAAATAATTTGATCAAGAGAGAAGGGGTACTGACTATTGCAGGCAGGGCAGACAAGAAGGAAAGGATGCAATGGGATACTATTAAGGACTGCAGAAACAAAAGAATAATTTTTCATTAAAAATTATTTTTGGCAGGGCACAGTGGCACACCCGGTTATCCTAGTGGCTTGGGAGGTTACAAAAGGAGGATCAAAAGTTCAAAGCCAGCCTCAGAAACTTAATGAGGCCCTAAGAAACTCAGTGAGAACCTGTCTCTAAATAAAACATAAAATGGGCTAGGGATATGGCTCAGTGGTTAAGCACCTATGGGTTCAATCCTGGGTACAAAGAAAAAAAAAAGCATTTTTGTAAAATAACATAAAAGGTATTTTTACCTATGAACACTACCCATAAACTATTAAGAATTAGGAAAAAAAACTCTATATAAAACTTCTATAAGAGAAATAAAAACTGCAAATAAAAACATCTCAGCTGATGAAATTTCTCCACTCTAGTATTCTACTAAATAGATAAAAGCCATATCCAAACACAGCAGTATAAATGAAATGTTCACATGTTGGTCATTTGGGTATTTTAAAACACTGTGAATCAGAAATTTAATATAGAATAAAAATGGGTGAAGCAAACAAACAAAAAAAACATAAAAAATTATTGAACTACTACAAAATAGATGAAATAAAAAAAATCAAATGCAAATATGAAAGTACAAAAGACCTCAAGAGAAAATGGTCAAAAGAAAACTTTAAAGGCAGTTTTGAAAAAAAAACAGAAGAATAAAACAGTGAATACAAACAGGTCATAGGCAATGTGGTTGCATTGCAAAGCAGACAAAGTAGTTGTACTATATGAATGGAGTTTTTTGAGAAAGGGAAAAATAATAATATTAATGTTTAAACTATAATTCAAGATGAATTTTTAGAAAAAAAAAATTTAGGCTATGTATTATATGTTTATACTTGGTACATGGTAAAACTTCTGCCAAACAATAAATATTGAAATATATTTTACTTAAGTTACTAGATTTTATGTATTGAGAGAAATAAACCTTTAAGGCCTTCAGAGATAAAAGTCACATAATCTAGAACGAAAAATAAATTAGAGTGAAGTCAGAATTCTTACATACAATATTCAAAGCAAGGCAATAATGGAGCCATATTTTCAAGTCATTTAATGTATAAGCCAAGAATTTAATGTACAAAAAACCTGTCTTCATGTATGAAGAACTCTTTAGGAAAACAATTTGGAATATGAAGACTTTTAGGGAATTCTAAGCCTATATGACCTTCTGAGAAAGGCAGTAGAGAATGAGCTTTATGTACCCAAAAAGTGATGAGGAAATTGGTAAAACATTGCAGATAAGAGGAAAAAGTCAGAATGTAAGAATTATATGTTCAAACAAGAAAAAGCGGCAACTATAAAATGAGACAAAAGGCAAAGAAAGGCAGAAACTAGAATAAGATTATTGATTGTTGAGTAGATAATAGGTGTAAGTCAAGAATATTACTTAAAAATAACTAGCTAAATTTCAAAGTTAAACAAGAAGTGTGAGACCTTGGGTTGGATCTCCACAACTGCAAAGGGAAAGAAAAAAAAGTTTAAGCAGGAAAAAAGTGAGATTATTGTATTATAAAATAAAACTACTAAAACAAAATTTTGATCTAACCTAAACACTAAAAATTAAAAATAAAATTTAAAAAGGAATAAAAGATATCTATAACAAAGTACAAGACCAAAATGATTTAATAGTAATGATAACAAAAATAATATGATACAATTCAAGAGTAAAAATGTAAATTATTATCAATACAAGTGAAAGGCCTTAAGTCTCCTTTAAGAGCAACATTTTTTTAAAAGCAAAACCCTATGATATATTTTATACAAAAAAAGCACAAAGTTTCAGTGTTTTAAAGAACAAAGTTAAATTTAAAGGGCAGATAAATGAAAATAATAAGGAGGCCGAGGTTGCACTCCTCCTGATATCAGGAAAAAAAATAGAATTAAGGCCAAATGCTTGAAATAAAACAGAGGATTGTGATTTATATTGTGAAAAGCTGCAATTCATCATATAGTTTCAATAGTCATGAATACCTGTGTCCCGTGTAATAAAGCAGAAATTACAGAAAGAGAAAAATATGAAAACAATACTAACAGGGTATTCTTACATACTACTTTCAGTATAAGATATATAAGTGGATTTAATAGTATAGGTAAATTTAAAAAATCTAAATAAATAAATTTTATGGATACGAAATAAGATAATATAAACTACATCTTCTCAACAAATGGAAGAATTATAAAAAACATATTTGGGCACAAAATATATCACTAGACTTCATAAACTAGAAATATTACTGATTATGAGACAATATAACTTGAAACTAAAATGAAGTTCCAAAATAAAAAGGCATTTTTACACATAAATTAGAAAACTTTCCAGTAAGTAAATTTTTTGGTGAAAGGACAAATTCCAACAGAAATTGAAGAATTTCTTTAAAATAAAAATGGAGCCACCATGACATATCAGAATGCATGGAATATTTTTGAAAGTAGAGATCAGGCTGGGTGTAGCTCACTGGTGGAATACTTGCCTAACATACACAAGGCCCTGGGTTGATCCTCAGAGATTTGTGCTCACACACACACACATTAGAGAAAAATACTTAAACATTCAAACCAATAAAAATTAAGAAAACTGTATAAATTTTAAATAAAAATAATAGCTAAAAACAAGAACAACAAATGAAGTACTGCTAAGGAAATGATAAATTGTGATAGAGTACCAAAAAACCTATACTGATAGATTAAAATACTACTTTTTGGGGAAGAGCAAAATAGGGCAACCACTAATTAATCTAAGTAGGAAAAAAGTACAAACACACAAAATAACAATTATATAATGGGCAGAAAAACATAAAAGTAAAAAGAATATAAGGATATTGACAACATGGTTTGTAAAATGATTAAGACTTCACTTTTCAACAAAAAAATTAAAAATATAAAAAAATCTTAATTTCTTAAAAATTATAATATACCAAAACTGACACCAGGATAGAAGAAAGGCTGAAACAAACTATTTTCCTCCAAAGAAAAAGAATATTGGTAAGAGTCTCTGATACACAAATGCACCAGACACTAGTCATATCTACTAAGGTTAAAAACAAGGCAAGAATGCTCTCCTATCCCTTGCAATTTAGTACTGTACTAGTATTAGGGGAAAAATAATCATAAAAAGAAAAATGAAAGGGAAAACTATCTCTATTCTCTGATAACATAGCAACATATTTAAAGTCCCTAGAAAACCAATGAAAAACTAATTCAACCAAAAGCAATCCAGCAATTTTGCAAAATATAAAATTATTAGGCAAAATAGCTCCCAAGAACAGAACTAGAAACATTTAGAATATATAACAGAAGGCAAAAACCTCATTTACAGTAAACAGAAAAAGAAGTTAGAATCCTGATTAGATTAATAAGAAACTGTATAGGAAAATTATCTGAAGTTAAAATTCACAAAGAACACAAAAATATGCTTGGACAAATAAACAGACATTTATTGGTCTTAATCAGAACATTGTCCCATAAAGATGAAATTATTAAGTTAATTTATAAATTCCATGTGATCACAACAAAAATATCAGTAGGCTGGAATCTGAGAACTTGGACATAAGTTGATACATAAGATCAACCAAAATAGCTAGGGGAACCCTAAAATTAAAGTGATTGGGGCACCAGGAAAGCCAAAGAAGTTGATTCATAACAAAAATTAGTACTTACCACAGATTCTCTATAATTGAAACAGTGTGGAGCTGAGAAATGATAAGACAGACCAATGGAATGATATATAAGATTCAGAAATAAACATAACTACAAATAGAAACACATGTCAAAGGTTATATTTTAAACTAACAGAGCAAAGATGACTTTGTGTCAATGAGATAGTTATTAAATGAAACAAGATAAATTACATTAATATTATTCTATACTAGGAATCATGGATTCCTGGAAAAATACTGGTTTTTAAAATTAATGCAATGAATGTACAAGATAAGTCTGGAACCTCTTGAAAGAGAAAGTTGGTGAGTGCTAGAACCAGCATGTGGACATGCTAAAGAGGACATGGAGACCAACTTGGGGATGTTCCTCCTGAACAAACCTGGAACAATTTGAGCATAAAATTAATTAAGAATAGCAATAAATCATGTACCATTGAGTAATAGAAACTGTGTTTCCTCAAGTAAAGAAGAAGTAAAACTGGAAAACCACCATCAATTATTTTATCAACATTAGTTCAGACAAAAATTATCAATGAATGATAAAGTTAAGTGGAAACTTTGATGAGGTTATACACACAGATTTAATAAAAACAAAATGTTTATTAGTTCAATGGGGATAATAAGACAATGGAGATCCAGGAAAACATCTTCACCATAGTAATCAAAATTAATATTGCCAAAGATGGGAAGATAGATCTTGCGTATCTTGGATGTAGTATCCTGAAAAACAACACTTTATGTGGTATCCTGTGCACAGATGCATAAATTCCACCTAATCATAGGAAGCATTAAATAAACCTAACATAAGAAATATTCTATTAAATAATGGATACACGTCTTGCATTTTTAAAACATGGCAATTTTATAAAGAAAAAAAGGCTCTTTTCCAGATTAAAAAAAAAAAAAAACAAAACTAAAGAGATACAACCAAAGAAATACTGTGTATTAATCTTTCTTGAATCATTTACTACAGGAATAAAACAAAATATAGTAAAAAAAAGAGAGAGAGAGAGAGAACTGGCAACTGAACATAGTAGGCAGATTAGGTCTCAAGTATCAATTCAATACTAAGTATTATTGTAAAGTTCTTAACAGGTCATAATCATGTATAGAATTATGTTTTACTAAGAGTGTTGGGTAAGTCAAGAAAAATAATTGTATAATCCACGAAGTAACAAAGGAAGAAATTAGTGGATAGTTTCAACATGTTCCATGTCACATAAGCTTCATATGAAGGGTAAGACTTAGAGTCCAGATAGAAATGAGAAAACTGAGGAAATCAGGGACCTCAGCTGGCAGCTGTTATTCCAATTTCAGCAGGAGGACACTTTTATCCACAGCCTGGAGGGCACACAATGAGTCATGGGCTGCTTGAAGAGACTGGCATTAGAGACAGTCTAACCTGAAGTAGAGAAAGAAAAGGAATGAGAGTAGAGATAATTTCTATAAAGTAAATCTGAATAAATGCAAATTTTTTCTAAATAAATTCTGATAGATTCTGTGCATATATTGCTCCAGCCCATGTTTACCCTCAACTCTCCTTAAAGGAATTTCTCCTTTACCACCCTCCTGTCATCTCGGAATTAGCACTACCATTGTCAAGGATAATTCATTCCATTTGGCAATTCTCTTGATTTCTTAATAACTAAAATGCTACCCCCACTTATTGTGAGATTACCACATAAATATCAGAGTGGTCCATTAAGGAGGTAGCAAAAAGCAAACTTCTTACTCTGGACAGGACAGACATAGAAGAAAAATCATGTGGAACTTGACACTGTCAGCCACAATTTCTCCATTTTGGTGAAGGGTGTAGACAAACAGGGCAGCCACAGCATCCAGATCAGCACTGATGCTGATGGGGAATGAGAAGTTCCCATTCCAGGCTGGGTAAACAGGAGATCAACAGATAATGCCCCAAATTCCTTGCATTACTGGATATGCTTAGATAAAAGAGAATGGCTATGGATATAAATCACAAATTAGGCTTTTTTTTAATGCAAACAAATCAAATAATGCCAACTACAAATGAAAAATAAGACCAGGTAATGTAGGGAATTAGAATACTCTGGTTTTGGAAATTCTTTTTCTGTAATATACTCGATGACCTGGGAATAGGAGAAAGAGGTCAAATATTTAGTAGCTTTCTTTAAGCCATCCTATTTGCACTCTGTCCTCAAAATGAAATAAGTGTTCTTCCTAACTTCTAGACTCTCTAATATTTCCTCAAAGAGAAAAAAAGATAAAGTACATATTTATAAATGGTTGCATTATGTACACTTTTGTTTTTGATTTCCTTTTGTCCACAAAGGAAGATGGCTCCTTTCACCACCATCTGTGCAGGACAAAGAAAACACACTATGAGATCTATTGCCTAATATCATATCATATTATCATTATATAGTGAATTACCTCATGATAATTCTGTTACATAAGATACGGAAGCTTCCACAAATTAAAAGTGAACTTGGCACATTTGAAGAAGAAGAGAAAGTAACCACAATGGATTGGGAGCCTATCATGGACTAGAAACTCTGTGAACAATGTGAAATGCACTGTAGGAGGAGGAGAATTTTATCCAGACTTTCTGGCTCTGAATATGCCTTCATCTAAACTCTAACAACTATATGATTTAAGACACATCCTTCCACCTATTTGCCTCTGTTCCATTAGCTGTAAAATGGGATTTCCGTAAAGCTGATGAAGCCAGCCAGCACATACAAGGGCAGTGCCTGACATGGAATCCTCACCCTAGGAGGGAATACTTATCATTTCTAATTACATATGTATGTCTGAGGAAACCAAGGATTAAGGAGTTTAAATAACCTTCCAAGATAAACTAACTTGTGTGATTAAGAGGAGAGGGTGGGGGCTGTGTGTGGTGGTGACTCAGGAGGCTGAGGCAGCGGGTCACAACTTCAAGGCCAGCTTCAGAAAAATTGCAAGGCCACAAGCACCTTAGTGAGACCCTGTCTTAAAAAAATAAAAATAAAAATGCTGGGGATGGAGCTCAGTAGTAGAGTGACTCTGGTTCCAGTATCCAACACCGCATCCCCCTACCCCAGCTTCCCCCACAAAAAAAAAAAAAAAAAACAAGAAAAGAAGAAGACAATGACAACAATGAACAACAAGAGGCAACAAGAGGGTGGAATTCAGACTGGAAATTCCTTAATTTCCAAGTCTGTTTGTCACTCTCCAATATGCCCTGAAGACACAAAATGGATAGACTCAAGCCAGCTAATTCCTTTTACCTCTTATCAAAATGAAACTTCTATTTTATTTTTTGATCTGCCTAATGTTGTACTATTAAAAAGGGTTATAAACGCCTGATATGATAATAATTGAATGCCAGCCGCGAGGCCTCAGCCCACATTGGAGGCATGAAAACTCTGCAGAGGCAGCAGTGACTGCAGCATGCCCCTGGAAATGTTGGCATGGACTAGCCACAGATGGAGCCCATCCCTGTGTGCAAGGCAAGCAGTGACCCCAGGGTCAGGGACCCTGAGCCTCTGGACCCACGAACCGCCGCCAGGGGCGCTGTCCCGCGCAGCAGCCTGCAGCCCTGAGAGGGGCCTGCGCTGGGGGCAGAGAAGCAGCTGCTTGGGGTGAATCAGAGGGCGGTGGCTGCCTTAGGGAAGGGCGCAACTGGCACCTTCCATGGCGCCCTTTGGCATAGCGCACGACTCAGCAGAAGGGAGGACACACTGATGGCGCACAAAGCACTGGAGCGCGTGCCCCCCAGTGGCCAACAGACTCCGGGTTCTGAGCATCTGAAGATCCTAAGTCCCTGAGAACTCACAGGTCCTGGGGTCCTGTCAGGGATCTGTCCACAAGTTATCACAGGCCAAGACTACCCCATTTATGATTCTGGGTTCCAATGCCTGCCAATGCATGTAGGCATGCTGTCTCAGCTGCTTGGAAATGGTTGATTCCAATATTGTGCTTTTCATTCCTTATAATTCCTGCCAGACCCACAAATGCTTTTCTCTAGGGGATCCAAAAGCCTTTTAAAATTCCTATGAAAGAAGGATGTTTCAGGGAGAACCTAGGAGCCATTCCCGTGCCTATGTAAGTTGTTCTTCATTTCATTCAGTAATTCGTGTTTTGGGGCAATACTAGTGAATGACCCCGGGACCTGATGCTTTCATCCAAGTTAAGGGTTCCTCCACTAAGCTATGACCCTTTGCATATCTGCCTCTCCCTCACTCATTCCTCTCTCCCTCTGCCCCTGCCCCTCCCCCCCAGGGCAAAGAGATTGAATTCAGAGATGCTCTACCACTTAAATAATTTCCGTTTCTTGTATGTGTTTACATCCACATGTACTTTTTACTTTTGCAGTAGCTTTCCATTATTTGGCCAGGCTGGCCTTGAACTTGCCATTCTAAGGCTCATTTCCCCTGAGTGACAGTAGAGCTGGGTGCCACCTCTCCTAAGTACACACAGTAAAGCTGAGCCCAGCAACATGCCATTGTTTATGAAGGACCCACTCTGGGTGTGCATTGTGCATGCTGGATATTTGATATTCAACTAAACACATGAGATATTATTGCTTTGCCATGCAGGCTGATGCCCATCTTCCATTCTAATGACCGGGTTAGCTGTGGAAGTAGCATCATGAGTCCCTGGCCAGTCTGGGCCAATGCGCAACCCTGTCTCAAAGTGAAATGAAAAAGTGGTGGGAAATAGAGCTCATTGCTTACCTATCCTGTGTGACAACGTGGGATCCATCCTCACTAATATGAAAAAAGCCAAAAACAAACAAACAAACAAAATACATCCAACAAAGGAATAAAGAATTGGAAAAGACATAGAATTGGAGAGATGGACAGATTTAGGGAAGCCTGTACAGTGGCTGTGGGTTAGCCAAAGCATGCATTTAGGTTAAAATTTATAGCAAGTGCCCAAGAAGAAAAGGAAGGGGAGAGAGGACCCGGGGACACAGCACAGCAGGTGAGCATGGAGCTTTCTGAAGGAGGTGAGAGGCACTAGAGCAGAAGGGGCACCACAAGGTGAGTTCAGGGCAGCAGTAAAGGGAGGACCAAGGGCAAGAAGAGTTCCAGTTAGCAGGGTGGGGCATCTCTTCCGGGGCTTACTCTGTGCAAGAGAAATCCTGGGATTCTACTGAAGGAAAAGGGCCTAGGGGAGCATGCTTCATGGCTACAAGGTGGCAGAGGTGGGACACAGGCCTGTTGTGACTGCAGAGCCTCTTCCTAGGGGCTCCAAAGGTGGACGATGTTAGATGGTGTGCAGGCATAGAAAGCTGGCAGCCATCAAGGCTGCTGTGGGTTTCATTCCTTGGTGGCCCAGAGTGAGGCGAGCCAGGGCATGGCTGGCCCTTTTGGGGGAAGCTGAGGAATCTTTGCAATGCAGAGGGCTGCTTCTGGAGCCCAGCTGCTGTTCACTCAGGCCATTCATGGACCCAAGGCCAGAACTGGCCCTAAACTCTTCAGAGCATGGCTTCACCTGAGTGGACTCAATGCTCAGGGCCATGCCTGGGGTATATGGCCATGAGAGCAGGAGGCCTGTTTCCAAAGAAGAATCCTCTGCTTCATGGGCAGGACTAGCAGGGGATGAGGGTGTTCCACAGAGGCATTGTCTGAATCCACTGTGTGGATGGATCGCTGTCTTCAGCTCCACATTCAGACTCTGAAAGTGAAGGCTAAGTCCTCCAAGTCCTGCCAGGCTCTCTCCCAAGTCTGGGATGGGAATGTATTTCAGCATGGGGCCAGGACTGGTGAAACACCTGTGGGCTCCTTTCCGGAGCATTAGCCTGTGTGTCACAACAAAGCAGGTAGGGAGACCTTGGGTGACCCTCGTGGATGAGCTGAAAAATGTGTGGACTTTTCAGTGAGGCAGTTGAACCTAGGCCAGCAATCCTTCTCTCCCCAGACAGAAATCGGTGCCATGAGATACATTTATTCCCCACAGTCCAACAGTAGCTTTCACAAGAGGATTGGAAATGGAGTCAGGGCCTGCTTGCCTCTCAGAGGAAGTTGGTTGTGATGTAGGAAACTGGAACTGAAGTCTCTGTCCACAGCAGGGGGATGAAATTCTACAGGTGTAAATCCTTGAAGAAAGTGTAGACTCCTTCTTGTGTTTGGGAGGGTTCCGTGAAGATCAGAGCCATTTTGAGTCGCTTCCCCAGAAGTGGCCACCAAAGACAAAAAATCCCCAGCTGCCCTTGTCAGCTTCAGGGTTGTATTTAGTGACAGGGTTCCTGACTGGATTTCCTCCTATCACAGGTCCCAAAAGGGCATGAGAGGCTGGTCCAGGGCACTTTCTCCTTCCCAAAGAAACTGAGTGGTCTAGGGGATGTAATCACCTGAGGCCAGGAACTGAATGCCTGTAGCTTCAGGACACAAGAGGGCAGGATTTTCCATTCCTCTAACTTCAATGGGGCTTCAAACTCAGGGGCCATTTCCTGTTTTCCAGTGGAATGAAGCCTCAGGGTGGGCCAAGCCCACCAGCCAAGCCCTCCAGCATGAGGATTGCCCAGGTGGTTCACACATGCATGGGCACATACAGGTGATGACCATCTCCAAAGCAGAGGGTGGAAGGATCCTGAGGATATATTAGGAAGCTCTGCAGAGCCTGTGAGGCCCCCTGGATTCTTGAGACTCACACCTAAGGTCAGAAGGAGGAGATGGGTCTGAACCCAGCTCTGTCTCCCCCAACCAGGGCAGTTGCTGGCAAGACCTGGATCTTCCTGGGGAAGAGATCCAGGCTGTGTTGGCAGAATCTGTCCACTTTTGCATAGGCCATGGAAGATGGCAGCAGCCAGCACCCCAGGTGGCCTTTGGAACCATCTTGTGTGAAAAAGGGACTCAGGTAAGGAGTCCCAGAGGAAGTGACCTCACTTCCTTGGCGATGGAACATATAGAACTTGGAACCCTCCTAGCTAGGTCCCAACAGTCCACCTCCAGCCCCTGTCCATTCACTTGCGTTGACAAGACAAGCAGAGAGCCATGAGCTCTTATGGTCCGTGGAGGCGCTGGCTCAGCCGTGGGTCCAGAACACTCTGGCGATTTTTCACAAGGACACTGGAGGTGAGACAAGACAGAGAGTTGCAGGTGACCAGAGTCTAACCTGCTTCTGCGACTCCCCTTGGGACAGCCTCAGAGCCTCACCAAATGCGAGTGGGTGTGGGTGCGTGTGTTTCCTTCATTTCAACTGAGAATTAGAAGGAAAGGAAAGCGTTTTGTTTTGTTTTTCACTTGAATGTATGACAGTGAGACATTGTGCAGATGATACTGTTTCCTGGTTGAAATGTCCCTCTTTGATCCCTGAAACTAGGGAGGTGACAAGCGTTCGTCCCTGGCTGTGTCCCGTCTGGTGGACAGTTTCACCTCACTGGTCCGCCAGGAGTTGGAGAAGGACCTCGTGAACGTCCTGCAGAGGGGGCACTCTTCCTGGCTGGAAGGATTGTTGTGCAGACGCCCAAAGGTGCTCAGCATCCAGAAAGTGCTGGAGCTCCTCAGTCAAAAGTGTGTATGACCTCCAGGCCCCGGGACATGGCCATCTCTTGGCATGGTGGATGGGATGCCGGGCACCACTCTGGACCTCTGGCAACTCTGTGGGATGTAGGATATTCACAGGAGAACCCCGCTGAAGTGTCGAGCCAACCAAGAAGGATGAGCCCTAGGAGTGTAGGTCTCAGGCCTTGTCCACTGGGCCAGGCTTCCAAGGCCTCAGGACTTCCCCCGGGGTGCCTGTCCTGCCCCTCTGGGGAACTCTTCTGCCTCAGCCCAACTGGACAGAGGCCTTAGGAAGAGCAGTTTGCATACTGGGGAAGGAGCATGTGGCTTGCATGTGGAAGGGCCCCTGACCTGCCTGGAGGCAGAGCGGGGACAGCTAGGGTGGATGGAGGGGGACCTGGTTGGGTTCATTCATGGGCCCAATAGATGTGAAGCACCTGCCCTTGGCAGGCACATGGCTTATCCATTAGGAAGCAGTGCACACACACCTCCCAGCTCTCCTGAGCTTTCAGTATTGGCAGAAAGTTAGTCAAAGCCACCAGGCGTCTTGGCACATGCAGGGCACAGGATATACGAGGTGACATTCTCCTGGCCTTCTCTAGGTATGAGGACCAGCAACAATGCATGGAGGAAGTCTTCCTACCGGGACAGATGTGAGTGGTTTGGGGGCCACGAGAGTGGGCTTCTGACTCCAGGGTCACTTGGGGAAACTTGGCAGTGGATGGGTGGGCAAAAACGCAGGCGTCCACCTTCTATGATTTGTGGCCCATGGATGTGGTCTGTTGATTTCCCTCTGGAGTGGGCACAGATAGCTGTGGTGGGATTCTGGGTAGCTAAGGACCGCAGGTGGGGCTGGTGTCTCAGAGCCTGGCCCTGTGAGCATCCCTCCCCTCCACAGCCAATCCCAGCCATAATGGCCCTCACTTTTCTCTATTGAGGCAAATGTGGGGAGCCCCCAATGCACAGGAGAGGGGAGCCTCTTACCCACACATGGCCCTCACAGGATGTCCCCCTTCTCGCCCTGCTGCATGGGACATGCTTGGCCACTCTATGGGAAGCCCATCATCTGGGTGGTCCAAAGGGGCTTCCAGCTCAAGGAGATGCCCAGTCGCTCATGGCTCCCTGCCCCACTCCTATGTCCCCAGGGCCTTCTGCTCCACTGTCCAAATGTGGCTCTACCTATACCCAGAAGATTTTGTGGGGTCCATGGACAGCCTGAGGAGTCTCAGAACCTTCTTGCTCCACACCATGCCGGAGTCAGGGCTGACAGTCCAGGTGGAGAGCCTCCTGACAGGACTGGAGAGCACAGATCCCAGTGAGTCCCAGGCTTGTGATGAGGGGGCCTCGGGTGGGTGACTGCATGTGTGTGTCCGGGAAACTCTGCCGCTCCTGCTGGGAACTGGCCTGTGGTCCCCAACCAAATACTCCTGACCCCACCTGCAGCTGGAGGGCCCTCGTCCGGGAAGAAGTCCTGGTGCCAGGATAGGGGCTGGGCTCTTCTCACAGCCAGGGTTCTTCTGAGAATCGGGAAAGACCCAGGGAAAGGCAGTCATGTTGGGGCTCTTTTCTCTTGCAGCTGCCTCTCCAGGAAAAACCTTCAATTAAACACGGCCAAACACCAGAGGCACCAGGTCACCCATCTCTCAGGCCAGCACCCACTCCACGTGTGCTGGAAAGTTGACACTGCCCTAGAGCTCATGTCTCCTCTGGCCCCTCTACCTTTGTGAGCTCTTGAGGACTACTGAGATCCAGATCCCCACCACGCCTCTCCTCTTCCTCTCCTCCAGAATTTTTTGGATTTCTAAAACTTATTTATTTACTTCCTTATTTATTTATTTATTACCTTGTTTGGTTTAAGGTTTGTTTTGTTGTTTTGGGGTTCTTTCATTGTTGTTATGGTTATTTCGCTATAAGTTTTCATTGTTGAGATAGGTGTGTTAAAAAGTATGTTAATAAATTTTTACATTGTGTGATATCAAGTTGCCTGCTCAATCCATTCCCAAGGCTGTGCCACCACCAACACTGTGTAGCTTCCATGGGAGAGACCCCAGAAGAGCACATGTGTCTTGTGGGGGGGAACACACAGGTCATTCTAGAGGAGGTGAGATAGAGGCCCCTGAGTATGGGGGAAAGGTGACTGCCTAAAAGGTTGAGGATTCCATGCCACCAGAAGGGGCTGCTTTTCTGGGGGCAATGTCCCTTAGGACCATGGACATGGAATGTAGAATCCGACAGAAGATGTGTCTTTGCCAGTGTGGTCACACTTAGGTCTCCTGCTCTCCAATGTGGAGTGGAACCACCACCCCCTACCTGGGTGGTGTAAACCCAAATGGAAATGTGATGGCACCTGGAATTACCCTGCCAACTCTGGGTCTCAGGCTTTGGGCACATGTCATTGAATCTATGCCAAGACACCATGTAGAATTAGAAGAGCACATGAGTTCGTGTTTAGGAGCCACATTTTCCTCATGCATAGCACTGAAAGCGTCATGGTTGACCTATTTCAAACAACATCTTTCTTCTTTCTTCCTTTTTTTGTTTTGTAAAGTCCTTAATAGTTGAGATATGTGAATATATTTCCTATCTTGAAAGCTTCATCATATATTATTATCTAATCTGTGCCTGACAGTGACTGTTAGTTTCCAAGAGGAAATGGGTGTATCCACAACTCAATTTTTCACAAATACTTTCTCCCCTACTTTAAAGGAATGAATTTTTCTTCTGGAAGCTCAGTATCACTTTGCTTTTTTTTATTTTTAATATAAAGCCTGAAGGAATAGAAAAGGAAGAAACTTACTACACACTGTCATGTGCATCAGGCAATTATACAAGTAGATAAAATTCTCATGTTAAGCCATTTACAAAGTATATAGATATGGAATAAATGTCCATTGGTCCATTCCTCCCTCTGAAAAACTCTCCTGTGAATAACTCTAAAGACATTTGACAAAGGACATCCTTTTTCTGACAAAAATCACTTAGTATTAGGCTCTATTTTCTCAGGGGAGTGAAAAAGAAATATTATTAGGGTATTAATTTTTATTTATTTATTTATTTATTTTAATTAGGTATATATGACAACAGAATGTATTTTGGTTCATTGTACACAATTGTAGCACAACTTCCCATTTCTCTGATTGTACACCATGTAGTATTGTACCATATGTGCAGTTAGTCATACATGTACCTAGGGTAATAATGTCTATCTCATTCCACCATCTTTCCTGCACCCATATCTCCTCCTCTTCCCTCACTCTCCTCTACCCAATCAAAATTGCTCCATTTTTCCCATGCCCCCCCATTATGGATCAGCCTCCACTCATGAGAGAGAACATTTGGAGGGTGTTATTATTATTGCCATATTTTAAGGATAAAGGTAAAAGGCACAGAGAATCGAGAAGACTTGCCTTAAAGCTATTGGCTAATAATAAGGACTAAAGTTGTTGACATATATTAGAAATTTTTCTAATATATCTGTATTTTAAAAACTTCTCCTGAAACTGTATTCAAAATATTTAAATATTGGTATGGTGCTTAATACTATTTATTAGTAGTATTTACTATTATTTATTATTATTACTATTTATTATTGAACTAGTAGTTAAAAATTACTCATATTTGTGTAAATCTATTAATTCCTGGGAAACTCTATGAAATTTACATGCACAAAAAAATCAGTATTTCACTAATATCATTAATGTAATCATATAAAATAACTACTACTAAAAATTTAATTCTGTGCCATCTAGTAACATTTTGAAGACAATGCACCATCTACACATCTTTTCTCTATGCAGATGCCCTCAACTTATTATGAAATTACAGTTCAAGAAACTCACCATAAATTGAAAACACCATAAGTCAAAAATGCATTTTGTACCAGGTGGGGTGGCACACACCTGTAATCCCAGCTGCTTGGGAGGCAGAGGTAGGAAGATCAGAAGTTCAAAGCCAGCCTCAACAATGGCAAGGAGCTAAGCAACTCAGTGAAAACCTGGCTCTAAATAAAAAAATACAAAATAGGGCTGGGGATGTGGCTCAGTGGTCAAATGCTCTTGAATTCAATCTCTTGTACCCCCCCCCCCCCGCAAAAACAAACAAACAACAAAAAAAAAAAACTCATGCGTTTTGTGCACCTAACCCAACATCCTAGTTTAGTAGATAGTACAGAGTAGGGTGTCTATTTTCACCATCATGATCCCATGTCTGGCAGGGATCTGTGCTCAGTGTCATGGCCCAAAATTGCCAGAAAGTATCATATTGCATATTGCTACTCCAGGAAAAGATCAAAATTCAAATCCACAGTGTCTGTAGTTGCTACTGAATACACATCACATTTGCATAATGTTAATTCGATCATCATTTGTCAATCACTTCTAGGTTTGTAGCTTTAGTACCAACTATGTACTAGAGACCATAAAATTGACATTTTGATGCACATCTCCTTCCTGAACTCACAGCCATGATTTCCACTTCCCACTTATTATCTGCACTTACGGGCATGCAGGTCTAATAGCATGTTTAAAAAACAGAAGCTCTCCTCATTCCTATAATCTTACTTAACCCATAGTTTTCTCCATTTCAAGTAATGGAAATTTAATTTTTTCTGCTTTCTGGGCACAAAATTTTAGAGTTCTCCTTGTTTATGTTCTCTTCCACTCCACATCCAATCCATTCACAAATCTAGTGAGCTCCACCTTCAAGTAACATCTGAAATCTGCCCACTTCTCATCATGGGCACTTCTCTCTAGTCTTTTCTTCCCTGGCCTATCTCAATAACTTCCTCACTGCTCTCCTGATCATCTCCCCTTGTTTCACTACAGCAAAGGGATCCTTTAAAGCATATATCAGATCAATCAGATCATATCTTTCCTCTACCCAAACCCTTCAGGGGTTTTCAATGTTCCTCAGTGTTGAAGCCTAAATCTTTAATGGCACCTATAAAGCCTCATCTCATCTGTGACTTCATATCCCACTAATTTCCCCCTTGCTCACTCCACTCCAGTCACACTGCCCACTCTGTCCTCTTGGAATACATCTAAGATGCTCCAATCCCTAAATTAGGTTTAGTTTTGGTTCCTTTGTTCTGGAAGTACCTTTCCCCAGGTATCTATAATTATTACTTCCTGCCTTAATTATGGTGTCTGCTCACATATGATTTTTACCAGTAAGCCATTCAATAGGGAGCCCCCTCTCTCTCCACACCTTGCATTTTCTGATTAGACATGGTTGACTAGCTCACCAGATAAACACTTGTCCTCTTCTAATTTTTTCCATAACACCTATCAACCTCTATCATACTACACATGTCCTTGCTTATTTACCTTACTCCAGAAGTTCAAGAAATTTATTTAAAAAATTATTATATCACTTCACTTAAAAGAAAACTTGGTACATAACACACAATACATATTTATAGAACAAATGTGATTATGTAAAAGCACTAACAATAGTAGAAATTAAAATCAGCCATGAAAGGAAGGTAATAATTATATCTTAAGGTCCATGCTTATAAGAAAGACCATAAAAATTAGCACAAATATATATGATTAGTGTGATTATATCATGATTAATTATAAATGTGATTATATATGATTAATTTTTCTAAGAGATTAATCATGTCTTCAGAAGAAACTTGGATTGCATCAAAAAATATGATAAAGTGTGTGAGAGAAATGAAAGGTTGAATCTGGATCATGTAGAAGAAAAAGATTTATAACAAAAACAGAACATTTCTCTCATTTGCCCCTCCCTTATATGTGTTTGTCTTCTTTCATTAGATAGTGGAGTGTCTGAAAAGATGTCACTGAGAGTTCCTTCAAATGTGGTTGAAGGATCTGCCAGGGCAACATATTCAGTTTTGGGTGAGTCTCTCAGATCAACAGAAACAGCTGTCTCTCTCCACAATTCTAGTGCATGGGCTCACTACCCAGGATTAATAAAATCACTGACACTCAGCATTGGATTAAAAAAAAAAAAGAACACTAAGCTAAGGATTGCACTCTGTATCAGTTAGAAAAGGGGGTTCAATGAATGTTGTGTGACATGTGATGCCTGGATATAGTTTAAAACTTAAGGAGGGTCACAGTTCTGAACCCTCATCTTCAAGTGGTTTGCTAGGTGGCAATGCTTCCTAGTGGATTTTGAAATGGTTAGTAGTTCCATTTTACAAGATGCATGGTCCTTCAGAAAAGGTGTTGTCACCTGCCATTCATTTTTTGCCTGCTTTTTTAAACATCCTAGAAACATCTGTTTTCTCACCTTTTGCTTTTCTTTCATTTTTCTTTCTCACCTTTTGTGCTTTCTGGTTCTTCCCTTCTTAATTACTGTAGCATCTCAGTTATCTAGTCTTCTATTTTCCTAGGCCATCACAAACCACTTCTGTGTTCCTCTGATTTTCTTTTTTATGAATTTCATTACCCAGGAGATATACTAGGATCTGCAATGTACAACCTCCAGAATCTTTTAGATGCCCTATGGTTGTGGAGAACAAAATATGGTTCTTTTTGTCCCTAACATCTATGTCCTGAATTATCTGAATGAGACACAACATCTGACAGAGAAGATCAAGTCCAAGCCATCAGCTACCTTGTCAGTGGTAAGAGATTACCTCAAAAGAAGAAATGTCAATGGACCTCCTAACTATCTTGTGGTGAACTCAAATCAGTATCAGTATATTTACTTTTCTTGTGCTTTCTTCCTTGACCTCTGAGATATTTATAAATGCACCATTTAATTTTGAAATAGTTGACATGTGGGGTTAGGGTTCCAAATATATTTAGGTGATTGATTTCTAATGTAATAAATCATGAAGAAACACTGTCTGCATGGTTTCAAATTTTAAAAGTAATGGAAATGCTTTTTATATTGATTGTATTGGTTACATACATGTCAAAACTGATCAAATTGCACACTTCAAATATGTGCAGTTTATTTTAATTTAATTTTACCTCAAAGCTAGGGAAAAAATATTAGATAATTTTAGATTTTGGATAAAAAATAAAGATTTATTTTTTTCAGGGAACTAATCCCATGAAAGCATTGGTTTGGGAAGATTTGACCTATCTGTGCTCTCAGGGTCCACTAGGGAGAGAAGAAATGAAAGGCTAGAAGACAGGTAGAACATTAATTCATATATAGAAGAAACAGGCTGGAATTTGTCTGATGGTGGAGGAATGGAGAAAATGTAAGTTATAAATACTAACATTTACATATTTAACTCTTAAAATATGGTTGCATCATGCATTTAAGTTCCTGTACAGATGCATCTCTCCCAGCTGGTCCCACAAGCAGTTGGATTAGTTGGGAGGAGGTAGAGCCAGGTGGGTTTCCACAGCCAGATGTCCCCTGTGTAAACCTCTTTCCACATTTGATTTTCATCTGGTCACTTAAGCACACTCTGTGTTATGCAATGTGTGTGTGTACTGGGCCAATATTTTGAGCCAAACTTGGGTTTCTCAGGAAACAGCCCTCTCACCTGCCGGTCCCCGGGCAGTGGCTGAAAAATTATTCCTTCCTGTGTCCTGAGAATTCCACCTGGATAGATGGCAGCTTTTTTCCTTCTACAAGGATATGGTGAAGCATGTCTTTCAGGTTTGCTGGGCAATGTCCTTGATCTCTAAACACTCCGAACCCAGACATGCTTTAGGCTTCCCCCAAAACACAGGTTCCTTTAATTCCCTTATCTCTTCATTATGCTCATGAAGGGACCTCTCTGGCTGGTGCTTCCAGTCTTGCTGTACCACTGGGGATTTCTTATTTTATTATATGCAACCTCCTGTGTCCCCAATCTACATTCAGTGTTAAGCTTTAAATTCCAGTAAAGTCTCCAAGACTTTTTTTGTTCACCCACCTTGCTGAGAAGCTGCCTGTCTGCTTTCTTGGTTTTATTCCCTGGAGAAACCAGGAAAGCAACCTCCTCTATTCTTTCATCATGAAAACCTCCTGCTAAAATTATTTAATGTTTCACCCCAAATATTTCCCATCCCTAGTAATCATAAATGCACAAATCCAAGTAGGCAGAGCCCTTTGGTTTTCTGGAATTGGCTTACTTCCATTTCCATGTGTTGTCTTAAACCCTTCCTGGCACTCCCTGATGCTTCTGTCTACAGAAATGTTCCTTAATACTCAAGGGTATCATTTCTCACCTTCATCAGTCTTCTTTTACTGTCTAGACCACATTTTCTTCTGCCTTTTCTGAATTTTTGAACAAATATTGCTACATGAATTTATAAATTATTGAAATAGCCTTTCCTTATGTCAGATAGTTGTGTCTTATTGCTATATGTTTATTGTAAGCTACTTCAATGAAAAAAATTATTTATTTCCTCCAAAGTACCTAGAATAGTTCATCATTCAAATCTAGATTTGAACTGAATTTAGATTTTATTAATGAATTGTGTTTATTACTAAATAATCCTGAATGAGTATAAATTTGATGTGGTTTACATTCGGTGTGATTTAGCTATCTTCCTCTTCTGTAATTTTTGTACCCATCTTTTTTCAGGATACAGTGGTAGCTCTCCAAGCCCTGTCCAAATATGGAGCAACAACTTTCACAAAAAAGTAAGATGGCAGTTTCGGTCACTGTCAAATCTTCTAACACATTCTCTGAAGAATTCCACATAGATGATGACAATCGCCTGCTGCTGCAGGAGGTCATGCTGTCTGAGATTCCAGGGGATTATGACACCACAGTGTTGGGGTCAGGATGTGTGTACCTCCAGGTGAGACTGCCACGGTGTAAGGGATACTGAGAGAAAGTCTCAAGAGTAAATTCTGAATGTTAAAATAGGAAATGTGTGCTAACAAAAGAAATGAATTGTTTGAAAGTTATTGTTGAATTTTTTGTGTGCAAAGATGAAGTATTTCCCTTTTTTTTAAGACTTCACTAAGATATAACATCCTTCCCAAGAAAGAAGGGAAAGTTCCCTTCACTCTGCATGTTGATTCTCATCCCAAAATTGTGATGGAGTAGATGCTCACAGGAAATTCCAGATTCATATCAACATTAGGTAAACCCTAAATCACAACTAGACTTTTTTGTAGAATATGAAAACTTTTTTTTCCTTGTATTGGGGGAACTCTATTGTCCAAATTAATTATGTAATGGGTATGGAAGTCTTGTAATATGTATTTATAAGAAAATTGTCTTCACCCTTACTGAAAAGCCTTAACCTTAATAATATATTGCCATAACTGAAGAGTAGAGTTGACAAGGGTGGGTTTGTCAAAGAACAATAACACAGATACAGTAGATAGAGAAACTGAGTGGTACAAATAAACAAGGGGAAACTTCTATCTTCAATCAATTCCAAGGAATTTTATTTGAAGGTTTATCACTCTGCCTTACTTCATAGTTATACTGGCGAAAGACCCAGCTCCAACATGGTTATTGTGGATTTGAAGATGATATCAGGCTTCAGTGAAAAAGGTAAACCCAAAATGATTTACAGATAGCAATCCCATGATAAATTGTGATATTTACATTGTCAACTTGATTTTACTAATGTCCTGGATCTTGCAGCTCTAAAGTATATTCCCATAGTTTTAGTGTGGGTTGGAAGATTATATGATATCAGTTAAGGTAAAAGTCATAAAAATGAAAAATAATGTTCTAGAAGGCTTAGACATCTAGGTATGTGCAGATATACTGAGTTACCTTCCAACTACACAAAAAGAAAAAAAGAGGGTATATAAGTTAACTGTCACATATACCTATAGGATATAAATGTATATTCAATATATATCATATATATGGATATATGAGAGGAATAGGATCAATAAATATTATCATTATTGTTATTCCTGAAGAAATAAAAAGTAGTAATTTGAATGCTCCAGAGAAGTCATTTTGATGATAAATACCTAAAAACTGCTCTCAGTATAGAATTTCTTCATGTTTCTGGCTTATCCCCTTTGTCCATAGCTTCAAGAACAGCCTGAGATTCAAAGGACTGAAGTGAGGACCAATCCTGTCGTAATCTACCTTAGGAAGGTAAGACTTCATAAGACTCTGCTAGGTCTGTAAAACTAATAGAAGTTTTAATAAGTCTATCCAGACTCCAAATAATGCTTTTCACATACACAATGAGGAAGGACAAAAGAGTCACAAAGGGAAATGGGACAACTGGTCAGCGAGGTTCACTTTGCTCCATTTGACTGCCACAGAAATTTTGTCCTTCTTTTTATGTCATTGGGTATGTTAAGCAAGTCACAAAATTCCCCATTCTTTCTTAGATTTTGATAGGGATATAAAGTACAGTTATGGGATTTGGTAATATTTTAAGAAAAGGAGATGGTAACAAGTAAAAAAGCTAATGTTTGATTCCAACTCATTTTTCCTGTCTCTCCAGCTAACCAATCAAGCCCTGAGTTTCTCCTTCTTGGTGGAACAAGACATGCAAGTAAAGAATTTAAAACCAGCTATAGTAAAAGCCTATAATTATTATGAGACAGGTGAGTGAGATTTACATATGCTGAGCTTTAATACAAAAAACTAACACCATAAACAGTTGCATTAACTGATATGAAACTCCAAGATATTTCACTGGAAGAAAAGGCAAGTTTTGGTCACTAAAAAATCATGTCCCTGTATATTAATCTCACATTTGCTCCCTAAGAAAGTTTTCTTGACACATGAAAACTCCCTGTGTTTGCAACAAGAGGAAGCAATTAGTGATAAAGGCACATCTTAGCCACTGGACACATGTGGCCACTTCTACTTCCCATCTCTTCAGAGGAAGTCTACTCAACCCTCACATTCCCCCGTTTGTAAAGAAACCAGAAAGAGCTAATCAAACAAATCCTCCACTTGCATCTCTTGATATGTATGAGGAAGAAAAATGCAGCAGTGTTCAGGGGATATTCACCTGTGTTTTTTCCCCACACTGATCCCCTCGTTTTGTTGGTTGGTTTGGCTGGTAAGTTGGTAGGTCTCCTAAGAAATTTTGTCTCCAAATAAATCCAGAGCCCAAGCTGTGAACTTCATTACTCTTTTATGCCTGAAAGGAGAAGGGTCCAGGAACACTTGAGGGAACTCATATTCTAAGCTCAGGTGTCCGTGAAATCAATACCTGAAAAAGGATAAGCCTGGAATCACTATGGTTAAATTATTGGAAAATCAATTCCTGAACCCAGAGAGAGAAATCTAGGATTTGAGGCAGAGTTGGATTAGGGAAAGTGAACTCTTAGGAAGTGAGACCACTCTTCTGCTACCAGACTCCTCCCTTGGCTTTTCCTGGCTCTTCTCCTGGTTTCCTCTAATGCTATAGCCGCAGAGGTGAAAGCCAGCCAGACAAGTATACATGTGTTCACATGTGCTGTGCGCATATGTGTGTGTGTGTGTGTGTGTGTGTGTGTGTTATACATGCATGCTCAGGTGCATGGATGTGTACATAATAGGCATGAGTATCTGTTGGTGGGGAAGGTTGCAAGGCTGTGTGTATGCATGTGTGCCTGCACACCTGTGCACATACATTTGTTTGTGTATGTGTAGGTGTGTGTTAATTTGGAGTGTAAGTCAAGGAAGGAATGTACCCTTCTTTTGCAGGGGAATCTTATTCTCACTATCCTTCTATGCAAAAGGAAACATGAAAAAAAACACCACTTCACCTTTAAGAAAAATTATGAAAATAAAGTAATATTGTTCTTTTTATTATCCACACATTCAATCAAGACCCAGCCCCATTCATGGAGAGCAGAGGGGCCAACCTTGCAGCCTGGATAGCAGCATTTATCCCCCTGCAATTGCTCTCCCTTTCCTGTGCTACTGGATAGACCTCCATTTCCCACCCCAGCAAAAAAAAAGGACTAAAATGTGCTGAGGATTCTCTCAGATGAATGAGTTGAACAGAGGGGGTATAGAGAAGGGGGCAAATGCCCCATACACTTTGGGCTATTGACTTTGATGCCTGTGGAAGAAGAATTTAGCTTCTGGACTTGCATCTGATACTCCTCCTGGGGGTGAGGACAGGGCTCTCAGACTGCAATGCCCCTAGGGGGGCCTGGACTCAGAATAAGGGGATTAGTTGCTCAAAATCAAGTCAGGTCCCTCCCAATCATATATCCTGACCTTATCTGAGCCACACCTCCCCTGAGGTCTTTCAACTAAACCCTCCAAATGTAATGCCCAGTTTCCTTGTTCCCTCCCCCTGATCAAAATCCATATTTCTCCACATTTACTCCTCTTCTTCAAATTTAGAATAGCTTCCTCAATATTGATGTGATTAGCAAGGTACATTGGGAGAAACAAAGGGCATCTTTAGTACAGAGACAGCCAGTATCTGCATTTCCTAGAGCTTCCATAACAAAGTACTGAAACTTTGTGTGACTTTAAACAGAAATGTACTCTCTCATAGTTCTGGAGGCTAGAATTCTTAAATCAAGGTGTTAGCAGGGTCATTTTTCTTCTGAAAGCTGTTGGGAAGGATCCTTTCTTGCTTCTTTTAGCTTCTAGTGGCTTGCTAGCCATCATTAGTGTTCCTTGGCTTGCAGTATTAGAGAAACAATGATCTAAAAATACTTGTTAAAGCATGGGAAGATACTTTATCCAGGACCATCATAATAGGTATAGAGACTATTGCAATAGGGTCTTAGGCTGGGGCAGAGGACAGGGAGAGACTTTACTCAACTCCAAAAATCATGAAAGCAAGTTGGAATTCATAGCCAAGCAGCATGGGACAATGTGTATAGAACATGATTAAGAAGAAATATCAGGGTTGAGGGTGAGTCTGGCTAAACTAACAGGATTCTTGTTGGAGATAGACCAGAGTGGGCAGATATCACCCAAGAATGATAGAGGATGAGGACGCTGATCAGAAATGAAGGATGATCAGATATTGGAGAATGGGATGTTCTTGCTAAACTGACATAACAGGGTTCTTTGCCAGCACAGGATTTGACAAGGAGGAGCCCAATGGGTCTAGGACAGCTCAGGAGCCATACAGAAGACTGGCCAGAAAATCTTGTTCAAGAAAAAAAAAGAGATTTCTTTTTAATAATACAACTCCATATTCTCATTGACTACCTTCTATTTATGAGGACCCACAAACCATATGTAGGATTTGGTAACAGAGGATATTTGCTGTTTGATGCTCACAATCAGGCATTTAATGAGGAGGAATTCCCATGAAAGTAAAGAAAAACAGTGGGAATTCCAGTGTCTGAATCCAGAGGGAATCCAGCTGAGATTTCTCAATGTTAGACTCTAGGATGACAGTGACAATCCAACAGATGCCCTGGTTTACCATTTGAATATCTCTGGGGATGACATCAGATGTTCTGATTAACTTTCTGAGTGACTCACAGAATGACCAACTCTCTTTATTATCTAGAACACATCTAAAGGATTGTTCCACATGTTAGCCACATCAGAAATCTCTCAAGTGAGTATGATTTACCTTTGTATTTAGCCATTTCTATTCTACTACAATTATGCTCTAAGCCAAAGCTACATCTAACTCTTCTACCAAAATACAAAGGACCCATGTGAAAAAGTCTTCCTGATTTTTCCTATAAGTTCATAAACTTATTCTGTATTCTAATTACTATTTGACTTTATTTTATTTTATAATATTTTATATTTGCAGTAGTGAGGATTGAATTCAGGGCATCAAACATGTTACGAAGCATGTTGCCACTCAACAAGACCCCAGGCTTTTTATTTTATTATGAGATAAATCTTTTTAAGTCACCAATGTTGGTTTCAAAATTATGATCCTCTTGCTCCAGCCTCCAGAGTAGCTGGGATTACAGGCCTGCCTAAGGATGCCTGGCTCTAATTGTTATATATATATATATAAAAATATATATATATATATATATATATAAAAATATATATATATATATAAAAAAATATATATATATATATATATATATATATATATATATATATATATATATATATATTTGCATAGGTTAAGAGCAGAGAAACTTGTGAGTTTTCTTCATTTTTTTCTTTTCATAATAAAATCTTATAGTATTAATGCTTTTAAACTCTGTACCTTCACAACTTTTAGTTGAGCACATTGGGCATTAACAGGAACCAGGTTCACTTCTGAGCTGCTAAGAGGTGACCTGCTGCATGGGATACTGGGTTCTGTGTTCTCTAGAAAGGTAAGAATAAGGAAGAAGTGTAATACAGAATTGACTATCTGATTCTTCATTTTTCAATCTACTGAACATTAACCTACATTAATTAGGCCAAATATATTCTTCTGGATAATGGCAAGTATGCTTTTACATTGACTTTTTCTAGATTGAATGTTTGATAGTTGCTGAGTAACTGAATGTGTCAGTATTTCTATTTCTTTTCTTGCTTTCTGATCTTCTATCTCTTGTGGTGGGGGGCAGTAGCTATGATGAGAACTTCCTCTTTCCACAGCTTTGGGGTTTTTTAACAAAGTTGCTTCTCAACGCTTTCTGCCTCTTTTTCTGGGGTTGAAGTAGCATGTTTTTCCTTCCTGTCCCCTGACTTACATGACATCCAAGTCTAACACTAAAGAAAGATTCAGAATATGTCTAACCTCCAAAGGAAACACAAATGTCAGAATTAGAAGGGAACACCATGTGCAGTAGTGAACACCTGCAATCCCAGAAACTTGGGAGGCTGAGGCAGGATGACTGCAAGTTCAAGGACAATACAGGCAATTTAGCAAGACCCTGTCTCAAAATAAATATAAAAAGGGGCTTGAAGTCCTAGCTCAGTGGTAAAGTGCCCATGAGTTCATCCCCCAATGCCACAATTTAAAAAGACAAAAAAAATATCATTAGTGTGTCATTGTTGGTTCTTTGCTAACTGAAGACGAAAAATTTTGATAGTTCTATAGAACTTTTCTAGTTCCCCCAGTGCTGGGGATTGAACCCAGAACCATGCTAAACCAGTGTTCTACAATAAGCTATGCCCCCAGTCCACTGAGGCTCAGTGGTTGAGTGTTCCTGAGTTCAATCCCTAGTACCAAAAAAAAAAAAAAAAAAAAGAAAGAAAATAGAAAAGAAGGCCAGAGTTTCTCTGATCATTACCAATATCTATTTTTGTTTATCCTATGAATGAATCCCCTCCTCAGCATTATCTCATTTAAAATCTCAGCAACTTGAATCCAAAATCTATACCTGCCATTATCCTTAACCTCACAGCTGTGCAATCCATGAATTTAGATGGTGTATTGTCTATATTAAAATGTTCTCTTCATGAGAAAAGAAAAAGTTAATTGGATAACAGTAATTATGCAAACACTCAAGCCTTTGCAACATTCCAGAGCTTTTGCATGGCTCTCACCTTCCTTCATGCACCCTCACAGTTCTAGTGGCCATTCATTTCTTTGTGCTGCCATTGTGACAGATTGAGGAAACCTGACCAGAAGTTTGTAACTTTCTTAATGTCTTCACCATATGAGAAGCAAGGCTGTATAATTTGAGTTATTCTGGTTTTTCCAAGTTCTCCCATTTTGGGGACCCTACAAAACAGTCTTGGCAGTCTTTCTGCAAGAGCTGTACCAATTATTTACTTCATGAGGCAGGCTGGGAAGGGCCTTGCAACTGTCAGTGTTTGGCCTGTGCTCTGCTCATCATAGCCATTTCCTGATTTCTATAAATGTGCTGTATAGGCTCCATCTAAGTACCAAGTATTTTCCACTAAAGAAAAATAAAGAAAGTTGTATCCAGGGTCAGGGCTTCTAATTGCAGCTGGTTTCTTCCCTTTACATGCTAAATGATTTTGTGTGTGTGTGTGTGTGTGTGTGTGTGTGTGTGTGTGCGCGCGCGCGCCCGCGTGCATACAGAATGGCCATCAGTGCTAGTGATCTTCCATTAGCTTTCCTGGTTAATGTGCTGAGTGTCTATGCAGGGAAGCAAGGCTAGGCAATCTGACAGAGGGATCACCACCAGGTATTGGGTGAACCAGGTACATGCCGCACCATGATACATTTTTCTCTCTTCCCTTCTCCTACCATTTGAACTTTCTTTCCTTTCACCTTTGTTGAGCCACTGGCTTGGGATGGGGATGTGGAATGAGGTGGGAATACCCTGGGCATTGCTGGTCCTCTCCACACTGAAAGACCTCAACTTGGTAGTCTTGACAAGGCCCATGTTGTTCAACTGACAGATGACTTCCAAGTGTCCATTCTTCCTTTTCCAACTCTGACCTTGGTAACAGTGTTCAGGTCTTTAGTAGAGAAGAATGAAATTTACCCACTGTATTGAAGCTCCCTAATTTATCAAGAGAGCTACATAGAGAGAGCTGGAAACTACATCCATCTTTCCATCTTCACATGAGTCTATTTAACCCCCACCTGGCTTATTGTGTTTCCCTGCTTTCAACGTATCAGGTCTATGATTACAACAGAAATACCATCACCAACAGCTCAGGTGGGAATTGTTCTCAGAGATATTTGCAAAGCCTTGTCATACATTCCAATGAGCTGCTGGCCCAGATGACACTCACCCTGTTCCCACATCTCCTAAAAGAGTCATATTTCTGTGTCAATAGACATATTTTGCCCCACAAAATAAGGAGAACATGCAATTTCAATGCAAGTTTTGACATTTTAAGATGACTGGTTTACTGTCTCTTTCCCCAGGAAAAGGAAGTTGAAGCATATCTTCCCTGTGAAGAGTGTGCCATAAGTCTGTTTGTTTGTAATGATTTTTTATCAAGAGAATGGTTTTAAATTCTTATGCACGTGTGTTATTGGCCACCCCAAAAGGAAAGAAGAAATTTATTTTTGCTTGGCCTTATTTTTTTACTGTGGCCATAGTCTCTTATTTATTTTTTCCTACAGATTAAATTGCCTCACGAAAGCAGAGCTCAGTGATTCTAGCCAGTAATCCCATCAATGCAGGAGGCTGAGATAGGAGGATTGCAAGTTTGAAGTCTGCCTCCCGAACATAGGGAGACACATACATAAAAGAGGCCTGGATGTAGCTCAGTGGTGGAGCACTTGCCTAGTGTAAATGAGGTCCCAGGTTTCATTCCCAGTACTGTGTTATAATAATAGTCATTACAATAATCATTACAATTCAAAAATTAAAGTGCCTCATCTACTGTCTTCTTACTTCACTAAGTTCAATTTATTGCTAACTCTGTCTCATCTCCTCAAAAATTCTGCAATTAATTAGTAATTTTAGAAATTAAATTCCTTTAAGATTTTTACTTAAACAACAGGTTCATGTTCTCTCTCTCTCTCTCTCTCACATCACATTCCATGAGCTCTGCTTGTTACAACTCTGGTTTATTCAATTTAGCATTGAGAATTGGTCTGGCTCCTCCTTTGCCCTCCTGTCCTCTACCTTTTGTCCATTTTCATATCTACAAATTCTGCTTTCCACCACAAGCAATGTGCCATGGAAAACATGCTAAGGATAGAAGAAAATGAGATTTGAAGATAACCAGTGATTCATTTTTCTTCATGTGGTAACATTATGCTGTTGACTTAAGCGTGATCACTTCAGACAATCAGTATTGTCTTCGTCTTCAGCACATACTTACTTGGTTCATCTCTAGGTTGTGCAAACCTGATCATCACATTGAGAGAACACTGCATATTCTAGTCACCTCTTAGCACAGCTAACACACTTGCTACAAAATGAATCCAGGCTTTAATGCCAAGGCAGCCTGGAGCACCTCAGCAGGTGATGCTGGACCCTGAGAGCTGAAGTCAGGAAGGATTTGACCTGTTGAAAGCATGAAAAAATCCACATGATTTAGATGTGCTGAGTGTCTAGCAGAGAAGGAAGACTTTTTATCTTTAGCAAAGGAGTTTCTGGCACTTAAGAAACTGAAAACATTGAGAAAACATTCTTAGAATTAAAGTCAAATCCCCGTTATTTACACACTAAGATTATATTTTTGGAGCAAACTTCTCCAGCTCACAGGATATACCCAAGTTTTCATGACTGATGTGTGAAGTAGAGAATATTTATTCTTGTTATAGTGGAATTCTTTAATTTTAATTTGGAAAAAGGTTGATAACTCTGATTTTATGAGCACTGACAGCTATTCTGTATCCATACACACACACACACACACACACACACACACACAATCATTTAGCATGTAAAGGGAAGATATCAGCTGAAATTAGAAGCCCTGGACCCTGAACATAATTTTCCTTTGCTCTGTACCCAAGAGTGTATCAGACTTGGTCTGAAAAACATTAACATCAAGACCTGTTATGAACAGTATGAAAATGGTGGATGTATTAATTCAAAAGACATAGTGGTAGTTGAAGGCCTTGTGCATGATGGAGTATATTAAAACAGAGGCTTGGTTTCCTTGCTGTTTAAGATCTCTTTTCCCTCAGGTTAGATTTGACTATTTCATTGCAATGGTTCCTTTGACTGAAGCAATCTCCTCTGGTGAGAGTGTGATTGTCATGACCAATGCATGAGTGAGGGAGGACATAGGTATGGATGGGATTCAGTTTGTTTTCAGTGAGATATGGACCTTTGTTAAAAAAGAATGATCACTCTGAAACATTCAAAAACTATACCATTGTTGGAGTATTTATATCAACTGGGAACCCATGTACAATAGGTGATAACTGTTTGTTTTTAATGGTTCTAAGTTTGTGCCCACATCAGACTGAACCCCAGCCCTACTGTGGTGTGTGATTAATGCTGACCCATGAAGAGTGATTAATATTTTCTGATGAATTTAAATTCTCAAAAAAAAAAAAAACAGTAAAGTGGAGGCTGGGGTTGTAGATCAGTGGTTGAGCGCTTGCCTCGCATTCGTGAGGCACTGGGTTCAATCCTCAGCACCACATGAAAAATAAATAAAACAAAGATATTGTGCAAAATACTAATGAGGTTCATTTTTTTCTGTAGTCTATGGAGAAACTATGAATGTTATATATATAATATAATTAAAATAGGATGCTCAAACTAGTAAATTGTTTTCTTAAAAAAGATATTGTTTCCATCTACAATTAAAAGATATTTTTTAAAAAACAGTAAAGTGTTTTTCACAAGAATGAATTTATTTATTACCACTTTATGACTCTTGCTCATGTGTTTCCCCCAAAGCATCAATGCAGTTTTTCTCTTTTGCTTCATTTTATTTTCTGAGGTAGTGGGGTTTGCATCCAAGGATGCTCCACCACTAACAGGCAGCCCTACCCATTTGATGTTTTTTTTTTTTTTTTTTTTTAATCAGGGCTTGTTACTTTATGCAGGCTGTCCTCAAACTTGCCATCCTCCTGCTTCAATTTCCTGAGTAGTAGTGACTCCAGACATGAGTCACCACACCCAGCTCAAGCATCACACTTGCACAACAAGAGCTTTCACTGCTAAAGTGACACATGGGGTATGAAGCCAGCATCCATGGCCACACTTCTGAATTAAACCCTGGGAAATGGGTCCAGCAAGCCAGTGCTGTGCTGTTTCTAAACAGAAGCTTTGCCTTCCCTATTTTGGTCCTACTAATGTGAGCTGGGTTTCATGTTACTTTTTTTTTTTTTTAATTTTTTATTGTTGGCTGTTCAAAACATTACATAGTTCTTGATATATCATATTTCACACTTTGATTCAAGTGGGTTATGAGCTCCCATTTTTACCCCATATACAGATTGCAGAATTACATCAGTTACACATCCATTGATTTACATATTGCCATACTCGTGTCTGTTGTGTTCTGCTGCCTTTCCTATCCTCTACTATCCCCCCTCCCCTCCCCTCCCCTCCCCTCTTCTCTCTCTGCCCCCTCTACTGACATTCATTTGTCCCCCTTGTATTATTTTTCCCTTTCCCCTCACTTCCTCTTGTATGTACTTTTGTATAACTCTGAGGGTCTCCTTCCATTTCCATGCAATTTCCCTTCTCTCTCCTTTTCCCTCCCACCTCTCATCACAGGAGAGGCTACATGCAAAGGCATGCAGCAGTTGTCAGTTTTGGCTTTGAATTCATCACCAATTCCTAGGGATAGTGAGTTCTAAGGAGAATAAGATGACCCTAATGTCTCACCAGTCCTGCATCCTTCAGATTGCCTGCTTTGCTGAATCTTTTGACAATTAACCTTTTGATAATAAAACCTATACAATAAACATGCTAAGTTACCTCTGAGTCTGTCTGAAATACAGTGCTCCTACCATCCTTTGGCAGAAGGGAGCAGTGAAGACATACCAATGGTTGACATAGAAGATAGGCGATAGCAAGTCTGTTAGGCTGTGGACCAGCATGAGTCTCTGTCCCTCTGCTAAAGCCTGTCTTCTAACAATTCTAAATGATAGGCACCTGCCTCTGCTCACAGGCTACACTTCTCATCTCTGCCCACTGTTTCAGGCAGTGTATGTTCCCAACTAGATCACTGCCTTCTGGAAAAACATCCTTTTCATTTTATTTTAACCTAACACGTGTTCTGGACTAGTAGAACGTGTTCAAGTTGATTTTCATGAAAAATCACTACTTGCAATGGGAACACTAGACTTTGAAAAAATCTTAAGGTTCATCTAGTCTAACCTCTTTATTTTAAAAGCAAAGAAACTAACAATAGTTAAGTATCTACGAGCTCAAGATCATGAAGCTTGAATTAGCACCCTCATCCTCTGATAAATATTTCATCTTTTTCCAAGTAGCATTCAACTCTTCCATTATAACAAACTAATAATCACCTTCCAACAGAAAACAAAGGAAAAGCAGCTTCCTTTTGGTATTCACTATGTGCCTTGGCCTTGGCAGCCTGGGTGTGTGGAACCTGCTTTTGGAACATTGTCTTACTTAATGCCTAGGATAACTCCAAATGCTAGGCAATAATCACTCAGTTCTACAAAGGAGGAGAATGTAATTTGACCATGATTAAAATAAGTGGGAAAACTTAGATTCTCAGTCTACCAGAGAAACTACATCCTTTACTGCCTCTCATTGAATTTACCCTCCAAATTTTCAAGTTTCACACAGACTCCAGCACAATGCCTACCCACAGATGAGAAAATAATGTTTATATAACTCATTAAGTGGATTATTTGATTCAGTACAAACAAATCTTCTCTTATTGCCTATACCTGCAAAAAGAAGGTCTCATTGTTCAATTCATTACATAATCCCTAAGAAAGGCTTTAACAGTGAGCATTTTGCATACTAACAGGAGATTTAAGGAATGAGACTGACATTTTATCAGCAATGTCTAAGCAGTCCTAGAGCCTGCCTCATCCCAGGACTGACTCCTGGCCTTTCCTAACTAGGGGGCATTAGGAACCACTGGATGCCCTTCAGAGACCAGTGGGTCTAGCTCTGCACCTACTGAAAACACAAGCCCCACAGCAGGAACCACTGAACCTGGACACCAGCAGTTAATGCAACAATGCTGCAGGCTCCTAGTTAAATTGCTGGAGCTGAGTTGGAACTTGTAATCCTTGCCTCAGCCTCCTGAGTCATTGGGATGACAGGTGTGTGCCACCATAACCAGCTTTGACATATATTTTTACAAACAATATGCTGTAAGATTTATACTACTGGCAATATTCGCTTAATTTCTTTGCCGTATGCACATTTGGGACTGCATTTCCAAAAACATACTGTGGCAGATTATATGGAAAAAAACCAAAAAACCTGTAATCAAAAAAAACCAAAAAGAAGGAAATATTCTTAAAACTTAATGTTTTCTAATACTTAGAACTTACAGTATCATTGATAAACATCTCTCAGCAAAAGAAGTTAGTCACATTTGTTAAATAATAAAGAAGATGATACTGTTATCTGTTTAGGGACATTTATTGTATACACAGCATAATATAACATTGTCTCAGCATTCACAGATTGACTGTCAATAATTACCTTAATCTTTGTGCAGTGGAAAGAGCCCCGTAGTGCACTCAACAATTCATTTGCCTAGGTCTTTTCAGCTTCTCCCAAAAGCAAGTTGAACAGATGTTGCAATTGGTAATTTAAAGGTTGCTTTCACTGATCGTATTGATATTTCAATGACTTAAACACCATACAAAAACTGAACAATATTTGGGTTTTTCAGTTTTATCATAGATGAGCAATAGGTGAATTTAAAATGATTAGTGAGCTATTTGTTTCTGAAAAGTTTGGATAGTTCTCTTGAGAATTAGTTAAGTATTATGCATTTCAGAGACACAGAAGAGGGAAAGAGGAAGGAGCAAGGTGGATTCTATACTGGATTGGGTCAGCCTCAACAAATAGCACTGCCAACTTTTAGGATGTCTGTGCATATAGTGAAATCATGAAATATCATTTGGGTCATGAAATCATTTGGGTGAAAAACAAAGAATAATTTTAGCAACACTGAGTACATTTTGCTGCCCCACAACCTTGTTCTTCCCTCCCCAAGGAAGTCCTTTTTGCCTGATTCTCAAACTATTGGGCTGGTATGTGCCCCCTAGGACTGATTAAAGCAGGGTGGCACATGCCTGTAAGCCCAGCAATTTGAGAGGGTGAGGCAGGAGGATCATGAGTTCAAAGACAACCTCAGCAATTTAGCAAGACCCTCTCTCTAACTAAAATACAAAAAAAAAAAAAAAAAAAGTTGGGGTGTGGCTCAGTGGTTAAGTGACCCTGGGTTCAATTCCTGGTACCAAAATTTAAAAAAACAGCCACAGAACTTGAGGATCAGTAATGTGTTTGGCTGACTCTGCTTCAGTATTCTCTTAGATCATTCTATTCTCTCATATACAGTTTTTGGAAATTGCAATGTTAAATTCACCTAAATAAAGGCCAGACCAATAAAATTAAGGGAAACATAAGATAGATTCCATTTCTTTTGTAAGTTGCTTGCTATTAAATATATCAAGAGGTAGGGTTGTCCATCAGTCCTTGCACTGTCTGACACTTTCCCAGGAGATAATTGTGCACAGATTTCAGGTGAGGCTGGCTGCAGAGAATAAGGACTGTGATCATATGTCTTGGCTCATTTTGCCTTCTGCCTCAGCCTGGTTTAGACTTCTGACTGGTGAATGGTAGTATGCAGTGTGGGATGATGTCATAATTAATTGTATGATTTATTAGTCTTTAAAACCTCTAGCTTTTAGAAAAAAATGAATGGCTTATATCATCATCAGCAATTCCTACTTTGAGTGATGAGGAGATTCATTTTCCACTAATCTATATTAAAGGACAGCTTGAAGACTATTCTCTATACTTTGATCCTACTGACCATTTTTTATATGAAGCAATCTCTGTGTCAGTTCCAAGTTAAAATTATTCTTAAAGTAGCAAAGAACATAATGTTTTACAAAGCAAATATTTATGAACAAAACCACATTGCAATACACAAAAGGAACATTTAAATCTCTAAAACATAGAAGAAATAGAAGGAAGAAATAGAAATATTCCTTAGCAACATTTACAAGGGAATGTCTGAAAACTGACTATCTATTTCTTGACACAATTTTAGGGCCTAACTGTAAAGCAAAAGAAATCTACCATCTGAAAATTTTGTTACTATGGTAAAAAAAAAATGTTCAGCCTTACTATAGAACTGTCAGGGATCCTCAGTGGCCTTTTATACTGAGAAGGGCCCAAGCATATATTTCTAAGGAACTGTGGAACTGTTCTTTTTTTCTTTTTTTTTTTTTGGTATTGAACCTAGGGGCACTAAAACTCTGACTATATCCCCTTTTTATATTTTTTCAAGGTCTCACTGAGTTGCTTAGGGCCTCTCTAAATTGCTGAGGCTGACTTTTAACTTGTGATTCTCCTGCCTAAGACTCCCAAGCTGCTGGGATTACAGGCATACACCACAATGCCCAGCTGTCCCATTTGTTTTTGAAAAAGCAAACTGAGGATGTAAGGGTGGCTGAGCATTAATATATAGCAAGAGAGAGCAATTGTTGTTATTTACATTTTATTAAAAAATAGCATGCTACAAAATTCATAAATAAAATTATTCTAATGAAAATAAATAAGGTAGAAGAATGAAAACACACACAGTGAAAACACCATTTTGTCGTCATCCCTTGACCTCATAAAAAATACCTTAGCTCTTGAGAGAGCTGTGCCATTGCCCACCCCCCAACACTGTGGATCACTAATAACCAGAATTTATGATGAGATCAGCTGTAACTTAAGATGTAAACAAGTACAGAACATGACTGAATCTGAAGCACAGAGCTGCTTACTTACAAGGGAAGACACTCATTGTGATGACAAATGTGTCATCCCCAGCTCGTAGAAGAGCAGTTCTTTGACAAGCTGATATGAGATGAATCTAGTCCCAAAGTCCTGATGTCTTTATATTGCTGATGGACAAATGCTCGAAAAGTAAATGTGACCCAAAATGCTCCTTGGCGATACCTATGACATAACCTGGAAGAATATGATTTTGCCCAAGTAACTGTCTGCCCAGGTGAGCTAATGCTATGGTTTGGATGTGAAGTATCCCCCGAAAGCTCACATGTGAGATAATGCAAGAAGGTCCAGAGAAGAAATAATTGGGTTATGAGACCCTTAACCCAATTACTGAGTTAATTACCTGATGGAATTAATTGGGTGGTAATTAAAGGCAGGTGGGTGGTGGATGGAGGAAGTGGGACATTGGGGGGTCTAGCATTGGAATACTTTTTTTGTATCTGGTAAGTAGAGTTGTTCTCTCTGCTTCTGATCATCATGTGAGCTGCCTCCCTCCACCATGCTCTTCTGCCATGGTGTTCAACCTCCCCTGAGCCTGAAGAATGGAGTCTGCTGTCTATGGATCAAGACCTCTGAAATCCTGACCCCCCAAATGAAACTTTCCTCCTCTAAAGTAGTTCTGGTCAGATCCTTTAGTCACAGCAGTGAAAAACTGACTACAACAGCTAAAGTGGAAATAATAATGTCACTCTCCCTGGTGAAGGAAAAAAACAGCTAGATGCAATGGTTCACACCTCTAATGCCAGCAACTTGGGAGGCTAAGGCAGTAGGAAAGCAAGTTAAAAGACAATTTCATCAATTTACCGAGAGAGAGAGAGAGAGAGAGAGAGAGAGAGAGAGAGAGAGAGAGAGAGAGAGAAATGCTGGAGATGTTGCTCAGTGTAGATCACCCAGGATTCAATCCCCAGTACAACACATAGAGAAAGAAAACTCAAAAAAGACATGCTCCCTCAGAAAGTGCTAATCCCTTAATGCCGTCCTTGTTGTGGCCAGAGGTCATGGTAGCGGCCAGGAGGAACTTAAGGTTTGCATTCCCTGGAAGCTTACCCAGGACGCCAGCACAGCTTGCCTGACCCAGGCAGGCATCTTCTCCCTGGACCTCCAACCTCGGGTCTGGCTCTTTCTCTCCACTGCACCCCGCCCTGATTCCTGCTGAAGCCTGGGCCAGGGTCTGGACCTCCGTAAGCACAGAAACCAATTAGGACCCAGAAGGCCAGCAGCTCGCTGTCCAGCCCTGCCTGCTGCGTTCTAGCCCTCAGAGATCTGGGTCTGGGTCACTGCGAGGAGACCAGGTTTCCGCAGCTCTTCCCGCGGCCCTTTCTTCCGCCCAGTATTTATTGCCTGACAGCATCTCCAGCTGGCCTGGCAAAGGAGCACCACATAGATTTCACCGGATGCAGGCCAGTGGGAAGTACTTGGTACTTAAACTTGGGAAGCTGTTTAGGTTTCTCTGTCAGGTGGGGCGGGGGACTCCCAGGCCAGGTGAGCCATGGAAAGATCTAGCACCAGGCAACACAAAAACCCAGTAGAGCTCATGGTCCTTCCCTGGCCCTGTAAATCATCTCTGCCAGACACATCGCCTGGCTGGAAGTTCCAGGAGACCCTGGGGTAGGCGGCAAGAAGCCTTTTGGACTTAGTCACACACTGCTGCAGCCTCCTAGGTATCCGGAATGGTTTTGAGCTCCCCGGGCCTGAGGGGAAGGAGTGTCCCTGCGGGAGGTGCTTTGATGATGCTCACCCTGAACACAGCCAGCGCTACTCAACTCGGTGCACTATGCACACCAGGACGCTCTGGTTGTCCTCATATCAGGTACTCATCCCGCGGGCACTAGGTAGTCCATCCCTTTTTCTGGGGTTTGGGGGTGTTGGGGGGTTGATGGGGTAGGTGACCGCTGCCGCAGTGGAAGCAACAGAAAGGCCCCAGAAGGCCAGTCACCTGGTTTCCTGGATGTCCTCCTTGTCCTCTTCTTCCTCTATGAGCCACTTCAATGGAGCCCCAGCAGGGAGCTAGACTTCACTAACCCTCTCCTCCTCCTCTTTCTCTTAAGCCTGTTTGATTAGAGCAAGGTTTGAAGCACTTACCCTATACAGGTGAGAACACCAAACAGAGAACAGCTGAATATCAAGGAAGGAAAAATCTGTGTAAAAGCCTGGCCAACTTCTCCAGAGGTTCTGAACTAAAGTGCTGTTCTTAGACCATGACAAACATCAGTCTTGATAGGCAGGTATTGAGCATTTATAAAGATGTGATGGTGATGTAGGGGTCCATGTCAAACACTGTGTCCAAAGTCAAGTAACTAAATTCACTTTTCCTCTTTCCAAGTAGTAAAGATTTTCATAAAACTTTTAAGCTAATGTTGGGCAGGAGTGTGGTGTACTCCTGTAATTCCAGGAGCTCAATGGCTAAGACAAGCAGATCACAAGTTTGAGACCAACTTAGCAGTTTAGGAAGACCCTCAGCAATTTACAGAGATTCTGTCTCAAAATTATATATATATGAAACCAGGAATTGAACCAGGGAAATTTAGCTACAAAGCCACATCCCCAGTCTTTTCTATATTTTATTTGAGACAGGGTCTTCCTAAATTGCTTAGGGCCTTGCTAAGTTACCAAGACTGGCTTTGTACTTGCAATCCTCCTGCCTCAGCCTCCTGAGTCGCTGGGATTACAGGCAAGCACCACTGTACCTGGCTCAAAATAAAAACAAAAACAAAAATTAAAAATTAAAAAGGATTGAGGATATAACTCAGTGGTAAAGTGCCACATGGTTCAATCTCCAGTACCACAAATAAAGCAAAAGAAAAATAAAAAAAGAAAAGAAATTAACCTTAAGCTAATGCATTCCATTAACTACCATATAAGCCTTATTAATGGTTTATCTTTGATTTTTAGGCCCCCACACCTGAGCTCATCCATGCCTGGGATCTGACTCAGAAGAGAACAGAATTCTAGGCAAAGAGATGAAAGTAAGACTTAAGGCCAGCAATTGAGGTAGTTCCCTTTCTGAGGGACTATAGCCAAAATAAATGAAAGTAACATCAAAACTGCCTCATGTAGATAGGGCCAAAATAAAGAAAGAAAAACTTCAATTTAAAAGCAGCATAGCACTGGCCAGTTCCTACCCAGAAGCCATTACCCAGGATGCAGATCCTAAGGGTGGCAATGGGTGTTGAGTCCAAATCACCTCAGTCACCTTTAACTGTAAAGCTCTTATGGCTACAAATGTGATGGTTTGGGCTGGGTGCAATGCCTCTCACCTGTAGTTATACCCACTCTTGAGCTGGGGTGAGAGGATCCCAAGTTGGAGGCTAGCCTGGGAAAACTTGGGAGCTCCTGTCTCCAAAACTTCAAAGTGCCTTGGAGACAGCTCACTGGTAGAGCTCCCCAGATTCAAGCCCACTTTCTCAAAGAACAGAAGGAAGCAAGATTTATTTATTTATTTATTTATTTATTTTAAATTTTTTATTGTTGGTTGTTCAAAACATTACACAGTTCTTGATATATCATATTTCACACTTTGATTCAAGTGGGTTATGAACTCCCATTTTTACCCCATATACAGATTGCAGACTCACATCAGTTACACATCCATTGATTTACATATTGCCATACTAGTGTCTGTTGTATTCTGCTGCCTTTCCTATCCTCTACTATCCCCCCTCCCCTCCTCTCCCCTCCCCTCTTCTCTCTCTACCCCCTCTACTGTCATTCATTTCTCCCCCTTGTATTATTTTTCCCTTTCCCCTCACTTCCTCTTGTATGTACTTTTGTATAACCCTGAGGGTCTACTTCCATTTCCATGCAATTTCCATTCTCTCTCCCTTTACCTCCCACCTCTCATCCCTGTTTAATGTTAATCTTCTTCTCATGCTCTTCGACTCTGTTCTTTGTTACTCTCCTTATATCAAAGAAGACATTTGGCATTTGTTTTTTAGGGATTGGCTAGCTTCACTTAGCATAATCTGCTCTAATGCCATCCATTTCCCTGCAAATTCTATGATTTTGTCATTTTTTAATGCAGAGTAATACTCCATTGTGTATAAATGCCACATTTTTTTTATCCATTCATCTATTGAAGGGCATCTAGGTTGGTTCCACAGTCTTGCTATTGTGAATTGTGCTGCTATGAACATCGATGTAGCAGTGTCCCTGTAGCATGCTCTTTTTAGGTCTTTAGGGAATAGACTGAGAAGGGGAATATCTGGGTCAAATGGTGGCTCCATTCCCAGCTTTCCAAGAAATCTCCATACTGCTTTCCAAATTGGCTGCACCAATTTGCAGTCCCACCAGCAATGTACAAGCGTACCCTTTTCCCCACATCCTCGCCAGCACTTGTTGTTGTTTGACTTCATAATGGCTGCCAATCTTACTGGAGTGAGATGGTATCTTAGGGTGGTTTTGATTTGCATTTCTCTGACTGCTAGAGATGGTGAGCATTTTTTCATGTACTTGTTGATTGATTGTATGTCCTCCTCTGAGAAGTGTCTGTTCAGGTCCTTGGCCCATTTGTTGATTGGGTTATTTGTTATCTTATTGTCTAATTTTTTGAGTTCTTTGTATACTCTGGATATTAGGGCTCTATCTGAAGTGTGAGGAGTAAAGATTTGTTCCCAGGATGTAGGCTCCCTATTTACCTCTCTTATTGTTTCTTTTGCTGAGAAAAAACTTTTTAGTTTGTGTAAGTCCCATTTGTTGATTCTAGTTATTAACTCTTGTGCTATGGGTGTCCTATTGAGGAATTTGGAGCCCGACCCCACTGACTGTAGATCGTAGCCAACTTTTTCTTCTATCAGACGGCATTTCTCTGATTTGATATCAAGCTCCTTGATCCATTTTGAATTAACTTTTGTGCATGGCGAGAGAAAGGGATTCAGTTTCATTTTGTTGCATATGGATTTCCAGTTTTCCCAGCACCATTTGTTGAAGATGCTATCCTTCCTCCATTGCATGCTTTTAGCCCCTTTATCAAATATAAGATAGTTGTAGTTTTGTGGATTGGTTTCTGTGTCCTCTATTCTGTACCATTGGTCCACCCGCCTGTTTTGGTACCAGTACCATGCTGTTTTTGTTACTATTGCTCTGTAGTATAGTTTGAAGTCTGGTATCGCTATACCGCCTGATTCACACTTCCTGCTTAGCATTGTTTTTGCTATTCTGGGTCTTTTATTTTTCCATATGAATTTCATGATTGCTTTCTCTATTTCTACAAGAAATGCCGTTGGGATTTTGATTGGCATTGCATTAAACCTATAGAGAACTTTTGGTAATATCGCCATTTTGATGATGTTAGTTCTGCCTATCCATGAACAGGGTATATTTTTTCCATCTTCTAAGATCTTCTTCTATTTCTCTCTTTAGGGTTCTGTAGTTTTCATTGTATAAGTCTTTCACCTCTTTTGTTAAGTTGATTCCCAAGTATTTTATTTTTTTTTGAAGATATTGTGAATGGAGTGGTTGTCCTCATTTCCATTTCAGAGGATTTGTCGCTGATATACAGGAATGCCTTTGATTTATGCGTGTTGATTTTATATCCTGCCACTTTGCTGAATTCATTTATTAGCTCTAATAGTTTCTTTGTAGACCCTTTTGGGTCTGCTAGGTATATAATCATGTCAACTGCAAATAGTGATAATTTAAGTTCTTCTTTTCCTATTTTGATGCCTTTAATTTCTTTTGTCTGTCTAATTGCTCTGGCCAGTGTTTCGAGAACTATGTTGAACAGAAGTGGTGAGAGAGGGCATCCCTGTCTTGTTCCAGATTTTAGAGGGAATGCCTTCAATTTTTCTCCATTCAGAATGACGCTAGCCTGAGGCTTAGCATAGATTGCTTTTACAATATTGAGGTATGTTCCTGTTATCCCTAGTTTTTCTAGAGTTTTGAACATAAAGGTATGCTGTACTTTGTCGAATGCTTTTTCCGCATCTATCGAGATGATCATATGGTTCTTATTTTTAAGTCTATTGATGTGGTGAATAACATTTATTGATTTCCGTATATTGAACCAGCCTTGCATCCCAGGGATGAATCCTACTTGATCATGGTGCACAATTTTTTTGATATGTTTTTGTATCCAATTTGCCAGAATTTTATTGAGAATTTTTGCATCTAGGTTCATTAGAGATATTGGTCTGTAATTTTCTTTCTTTGAAGTGTCTTTGTCTGGTTTAGGTATCAGGGTGATGTTGGCCTCGTAGAATGAATTTGGAAGTTCTGCCTCTTTTTCTATTTCCTGATGTAGCTTGAAAAGTATTGGTATTAGTTCCTCTTTAAAGGTTTTGTAAAACTCTGCTGTATACCCATCCGGTCCTGGGATTTTCTTAGTTGGTAGTCTTTTGATGGTTTCTTCTATTTCCTCAATTGATATTGGTCTGTTTAGGTTGTCTATATCTTCCTGACTCAATCTGGGCAGATCATATGACTTAAGAAATTTATCTATGCCTTCACTATCTTCTAATTTATTGGAGTATAAGGATTCAAAATAATTTTTGATTATCTTCTGTATTTCTGAAGTGTCTGTTGTGATATTGCCTTTTTCATCCCGTATGCTAGTAATTTGAGTTCTCTCTCTTCTTCTCTTTGCTAGCATCACTAAGGGTCTGTCGATTTTGTTTATTTTTTCAAAGAACCAACTTTTAGTTTTGTCAATTTTTTCAATTGTTTCTTTTGTTTCGATTTCATTAATTTCAGCTCTGATTTTCATTATTTCTTGCCTTCTACTTCTTTTGCTGTTCTTTTGCTCTTCTTTTTCTAGGATTTTGAGATGAAGTATGAGATCATTTATTTGTTGGTTTTTTCTTTTTTTAAGGAATGAACTCCAAGCAATGAATTTTCCTCTTAGAAGTGCTTTCAATGTGTCCCATAGATTCCAATATGTTGTGTCTGTGTTTTCATTTATCTCTAAGAATTTTTTAATTTCCTCCTTGATGTCTTCTATAACCCATTGATCATTCAGAAACCTATTGTTCATTCTCCAAGTGATGTATGCTTTTTCCTTCCTTCTTTTATCGTTGATTTTCAGTTTCATTCCATTATGATCAGATAAGATGCATGGTATTATCTCTACTCCTTTATATTGTCTAAGAGTTGCCCTGTGACATAATATGTGATCTATTCTTGAGAAGGATCCATGTGCTGCTGAGAAAAAAGTGTAACTGCTTGATGTTGGATAGTATATTCTATATATGTCAATTAAGTCTAGGTTATTGTGTTATTGAGTTCTATAGTTTCCTTATTCAACTTTTGTTTGGAAGATCTGTCCATTGGTGAGAGAGGTGTGTTGAAGTCTCCCATGATTATTGTATATATGTATATATATATATATATATATATATATATATATATATATATAATTGTGTATATATATATATATATATATATATATATATATATAATTATGATATATTGTATGATTATTGTATGGTGGAAGCAAGATTTAAAAAAAAATGTGATTCCCTGGGGGAACCACATGAACAAGTGCAATGAAGTACTAATGAATAATTTCTGAACAATGATACTTTTGTGGTTTTTTTTTTTTTAATTTACATTCATCAGAAAGGAAAAACCAGCCTACATTGCTCAGCATGAGTACACACCACTCTAGGGCTGACTATCACTCTGATGTGGGCAAAAGGTTAGGAATACTAAAAACAAACAGATGTTACTTGCAATATGAAGGTCACTATTTGAAATAAATCCCCCAGTAATACTGATATTTTGAATGTTTTGAATGTTTCACAAAGATTCATATGAGTGGAAACAAGTTGAATCACCTATATACCTACATATACCTACCTCATTCACACATGCATCAGTCATTACAATCAGACTCTAAGGGAGACAGCTTCACCCCAAAGATCCATTTAATTATAATAGTTCAATCTAAATTAATGAACAAATGATCTCAGTCAGTAATCACAGACTATCACTTAGAATACATTTAATCATTAACAACATCTTTACTTTCTATTGTTTCATTTAATACATTTTAATGCACCTTATGACATTCATGGTGTCAATTTTTTTTTAGATAGAATCTGAATATAAAGCAAGTTCATTGCCCCCTCTCCCAAGCTAACATAAAAGTTTGTGCTGTATCAAGAAAAAATGTTCTAATCATCAACACATCACAGCCATGACATCTTCATTGGTGGATTTTGCTCAGAGAACATAATCCTGAGAGGTGACTTTAACTCAAAGAATGGTTTTTCATTGTTTACCAAATATTTGTTTTAAGTAACAGAAATTTCTTTGCTAAAGATGAAAATCTTTCTCCTTCCTGAGACACTTATCACCTCTAAGTCATGTAGACTCTTTGGTGCACTCAGCAAGTCAAATCCATGACCTCAGATCTCAGGATCCACCATCACCTACTGAGATGCTGCCTTAGAAGACTCAGCATCTGAGCTTAGGTTCATTTTTTTCTAGTAGTCTCATTAGTTGTGTAGACTGGGAAGTAGAATATGGAGTGTCCCTTCACTATAATGAGCAGGCACTCAGAAGCTGCACTCAGTCCCAAGTTATGTGTTTTTCCAAAACGGACAAAACTGATGACCCCTTTAAAGTCAATAGCATAACTATTGCCACATGCACAGGAAACTGAGTCATTGTCTGTCTTTAAGTCTCATTTCCTTGCCATCTCCAATGTGCTCTCCCCAAAGTGAAACTTTTTTCTAATAGAAAGCAGAACACAAAGGGTTGAATTAAAGTCTTTCCCTGATGAAGACTGAATTAACTGCTGTCTTAAGGATATGTATTGCTGATTAGATTATATTGTAGCCATTGTCAAAGTAAAGGTGAAATAGGAACAAAATATAAAAAATAAGCTGTTTTCTCTTCCCTGCTTTTTATTTGTTTGTTTGTTTTTGGATTTTTTTTTTTCAGTAATGAGGATTGAATCCAGGCACACTTTACCACTGAGATATATCCTCAGCCCTTTTCATTTTATTTTACTTTAGAGGTGATCCTGGGAATTGAATCCAGGCCTTCGTACATGCTAACTAGTCCAGAGCTCTGCCTCTGAGCTATACCCCCAACCTCTCAGCCCTTTTTATTTCAAGGCAGGATCTTGAAAATTTGCTGAGCCTAACTTCAAGCTTGATATCCTCCTGTCTCAGCCTCCTAAGTATCTGGGATTACAGGCATTGGCCACCTTCCTGGGCATTCCTTCCCCCTATTTTTGCTACTATATAATTCTATCGCCCCTATTTTTATTCCTTGCAGTTCTGGTGAAGAAACTTCAGGTCTTGTGAATGTCAGAGAAGTGCTCTACCATTGATCTACATTCCCAGCATCATTCTCTGTCCTTTAGGTTTCTTTCCTGGGAAGATGAGGCCATCCAGGTATTTCTCAGGTGTGGCTCACCTGTCTTTGCCTTCTGCACTGAGCTGAGGCAGAATCTGATTCTGAACAAGATGATCTATTTATTGTGCTCCCAGGGGATGAGAGGCCCAGACTGAGGAGCAACATTTTGTCTTTATTCTCAGACCTATTTCACAATTCAGATTTACTCACAGTAAAGCTGATAATTTTCTTTGTGGAATTAGTTTTTAGAGAGAGGGTCTTACTGTGTTTCCCAGGCTGGCCTCCAACTCCTAGACTCAAGTGCTCCTCCTGCCTCAACTTCTCCCGTAGCTGTAATTACAGGTGTGGGCCACCAAGCCCAGACTGCATATATTTTTCTTTTTGTCAGATTTTCTATACAATTTTATCCATGTATTAACATTTAACACAACTAGGAAGACCTTAGACTATCTCAGCTTAGGAAGATGAGGAAAAGTCTGATAGTATTAACGATAGATAGAATAAAAAAATACACTTGTAGCCATAGAGTGAGAAAATCATTGCTAAATCGACAATACTTGAATCTATCAGTAAGTTTTGGGGCAGTTTCAGTAATATTGTATAGTTTTCATGACTGAAAGAAAATAGTATGCTGAGACACAAAGAGGTTTGAGGTTTAGGGTATAACATGGGAGCTTTTTCAGTTGCTCTGCTCATTGTTCAATCTTATTTATTTATTTATCTATCTCTCATGGTGCTGGCTATTGAATCTAGGGCCTCATGAATGCTAAGCAAGGGCACTTTCACTGAGCCCACCAGCTCTTCCTTCCTTTCTTTTTCTCCTTTTTTTTTTTTTGGTTTCATAGTGGGATTGTATCCAGGGGTGTTCCACTAATGAGCTACATCCCCCATCCTTATATATTTTTAAAAATTTGAAGCAGGGTCTCTCTAAATTATCCAGACTGGTTTCAAATTTGCCATTCTTCTGTCTCAGCTCCCTTGAGTCTCTGGGATTACAGGGGGGTGCCCGTACTACCCCCCACCATTCATTAAAAGAAAAAAAATGGTACATATATAAATTTGGGATATTCACACTGTCACAGGACAAAATTTAAACAACTTAAGGATCTTCATTGGCTTTCTTTCACAGCTCTAGAACCAGACAACACTTCATTTCATCAAATAGAATATTATTCTATGGGCTGATCAGTGGAAGTCGTTTTATAGACAAGGAAGTCTGGAAAAAGCAGAAACACAAGAACACAAAATAAAATTGTTGCAGGGGCAAGCCCAAGAGGGCTATAGTTAGGCTCCCTCACCAAGGCTTCTGGTGGACTATATTATGTTGTTAGTATGTAGGCAAGGCCATGAATCCACCATGGTATGGTTATCAAGGCCAGAAACACTCTGATTCAAGTAGCACTCGGGGTCATAAACATTTGCTTTTTAGTACGGGGTCCACTGATGTAACCTGTTGGCAATGTGCCTTCTTTGTGTGGCCTACATATAAAAAGGGCCTATGGAAAAGACTTGGGGCAAAATGGAACTGGCTGGGGCTGAAGCTGAAACTGGAGGCTGGAGGTTGTGGCCATTACTGTAAAAAGCATGTCTACTATCCTTACTGCATCTTACAACTTCTTCCATCTCACAAGCCCCTAACCTTGTTTCCTGGGCTGATTCATCATAGGACAATTATTCATTTTCAAATTAATTCCCATGTAAGGTGAGGATAGGGTGACAGAACAATAAAAAATAAATTAAAAAAAACTAATTGGTTAATATCAGGTTACTTCAAGTTGCCTTTTTATAAATGTTAAAAGAGGGACATTTGTGATGACAATTAAAATTGGTCTGTTTGGGAGCTTTGGTTCTCTCTTGATATCTGTGGGACTTTTGGACTTTAGCTTGAATAATTCAATTTTTTACTCCTTCTCCCTCTCCTCTCTTTCTTTTCTTTTTTCTTTTTTTAGACAACTTGTTGCCTATTTGTGTACTGCCTATTTGATGGTGCTGGAGACTGGTCTCACGGTTTAGCCAAAGCTAAGCATGCACTCTACCTCTGAGCTATACACCCAGCCCACTACAGAAGCTTAGTTCTATTAAAAGAAAATCCTTTAGACTAATGAGGTTTAGTAAAGCTTTTTGTTTGTTTGTTTTATACCAAGGACTGAACCCAACTGTGCTCAACTTCTTAGCCACATCCCCAGCCTTTTATTATTTTTTATTTTGAGACAGTGTCTCACTAAGTTGCTTAGGGCCTCATAATTTAGTGAGGCTGGCTATGAACTAGTGAGTCTGTGACGAAGTTCAAGACCAGTCAGAGTGGACTTAGGACCACAAAGTCTTCAAGAAGAGAATACCTGCCTGTACTTCCAGAGAAAGCAAAAGAAAGAGGTTCTGCTGCCTTGGCCTCCTGAGCCTCTGGGATTACAGGCCTGCTCCAAGGCTAAATTTTAGTAAAGTTTACCTGAGCAAAAAACAAACAAACAAACAAAAAAACAACAGAGGAAAAAAAGTAAAACTTTTTTTTTTTTTCTTATAACCTGGCAGCTCCCAGAAATTTGGGTCTTAAGCCAACCACCTAATCAGATAGCACTTAGAGAAAAACAGAGGGAAGCCATAGAAAACAAATGGGCTGCAGCTTAGTCAACCAGTCAATTGGTTACAATTAAAGTAATTAATGGTTATAGGTCCTCTCTAATCAACCAAAGCTGTTGCTCATTAAACTCTTTTATTTACTTGGCCTGTTGGGCCCAATACATGTGCTCACTCCAAACTCAAGTCCTCTCACTAATTTCAACAGTCCTAAGCAATGGCCTCCCATAATTGCTTTTAACAACACACACACAAAAATGTGCATAGAATATTTTTTTCCCTTATGTGCTGGGGATTGATCCCAGGGTGAAAATAATGGTTTCATTGTTGTTTTCTTTTGTTTGTTTTTGTTTTGTTCTGTGGAGCTGCGAGATGTCTTCGAGATGCCTCACACCTATCTCCTGGTGGCACCAGACTACAGCTTCACTCTTCCCTCACACCTGCTGCAGGAGGACCACAGGCCTGTGGCAGTGAGCTAGGGAAAACTGTGGACACCTGGAAAGGGGTTGCAGTGCATCCCTGCACCTGCGCTCTAGCTACCAGCACTCTGAGCTTACCTCTGTGTATCCTGGACTGACCCAAACTTCCGACTCTCCCGCTTAGCCACAACTCGATTCGGACTTATTCACCTATGGGTGAGCTTGTGATGAAGTTCAAGACCAGACAGAGCAGATATAAGACCATGAGGTCTTCAAGAAGACACTGCCTGCATGCACTTCCAGAGAAACAAGGTTCTGTTGGTGATTACTCAGACCAGTACACCCCAGCAGGCGACCTGCTGTGCTGTTGAGGGAAGTTTATGTAAAGGAGCCTGAATCCAGGGAAAACTATGAAGAAGTATTTGTGAGCCACTAAAATAGAAGATTGCAAAGATCCTGTTAACACAGAAAGGGAGAGAGAATGGTTCAAAGTAGCAGAAGCAACCAAAGTCTCCAGTGTCATAAGTCTGTGCATGCAGAGTATCTGGAAAAACTAAAGCTGGGTTGTTCCCCAACCATTGAAAACTCCATGGTTCCTTTCCTTTCATGTAAGGATGCCTTATTTGTGACTGTTGCATAGACCTTTGTGTTGCCAGTCAGTATAAAAGAATTAGGAGGCCCTCCCCCACCATGTGTGATCTCATGGGAAGAGGCTCCTTCACTTTCCTTCCTAAACATCTGCTTTATGCACAAACTGCCTTTATTTGCAGGGATTTCACACAATTTAAATGTTTTTCATATGCTTTCAAATCTTGTTTGTTTTTTTTTAATAGTGTGAAATATTTTAATAACCCAAAGCCATGTGGAATTTTTGGAGATGCCTTAACTGTGCCCCTTCATGTTATTTTTGTCCTTTTTGTCACAGCATTATTTTTAAAATTTTTATTGTTCATTTGACTTCACTCTTTTACTTTGTCAGATCAAATTACTGGTGGGTATATTCCCCCTAAGTTGTTTTCTCATTTGTAGCCTTGACATATTCAACCAAGTTTTCTGTTATGAGAATTGATGAAAAAAATATTCTTGGTATTAAATCCATCCGTTTCAGAATTTGTTTCATAGGATCAGAATTTTAATTCATAAATTGCACATTTGAGATATCTCTGTATGGCATTATGACTATTTTGGTGAAGGACTTTATCTTGCTGTTTTGGGAATTTGTCAGCTCATTTGAATTTTCATAACTGGCATTGTGTTACTGTCATCCTGCTATGGGTATTTCACCTAAAGCTCAATAATAATTTAACATGAAATATTACTCTACAGAGTCAGAAACTTTTAGAGAAATATTATCATTTATCAATATGTACATATTACACACATTAATCATGAAAACTAATTCCTTTAGCCTGATTATTTCCCTTTATCTATAAGCATTCTTTACATAGAAAACCTTAGAGCCATTATTTCCCTCACTGTAAATTGCTCTTAAAACGTATTTTCAGTTTTTGATGTTTTCCAATAACCATAGACTTTACCAATAAAGTCTCACCCTCAGTGCCAATCAGTGATGTTTGCGCCACAGTGGATTATAATGGCCACTTTGCTATTCATCTGTTTGGGGTTAATTATCAGAGAGCACCTTTGAATGTCCCATTTTTTTTTTTTCTAGGTTATCAGTAAGTACTGTTTGTCACATAACTCACTTTTGGAGCACTGGAATTTGGAGCACACATAAGCTAAGAATCATTTCATCTTGTCCTTTACACTCACTTAAAATCTCGTCTAAAATACATAAGTATTTGATTTGAAACTTCTGCACTTCCCCACAGGAAGTCAGAAATGGGGCGGGTTAAGGGTGGGGAGGAAGTGCAGAAGTTTAACCAAGATGTGGGGTTGGGAGAGTAAAAGGTCACTTGTTATGTCAATATTAACATTTTGTGAATATTGTAACTGGTGACTATAAAGTACAAAAAGTACAGTTAAAACATTTGTTGTATATAATTGTTGACCTTCAAAAATACAGTTGCTGCTAAAAATAAAGTTCTTATACTTCAGGAAAATTGGTGCCTGTTTTGAAAATGAGCTCTTGTTCCATAAATGCAACTGAACTAAATAGAAAATTTAGTTCCCAAATTAATGCTGTCAACAGAATGAATAAAGCAGAAAAACTTTTAACCAGTAATATTTTTTAAAGAGAGAGAGAGAAATTTTTAATATTTATTTATTAGTTTTCAGTAGACACAACATCTTTATTTTTATGTGGTGCTGAGGATAGAACCCACTGCACATGCCAGGCGAGCACATTACCACTTGAGCCACATCCCCAGCCCAAGAAATATTTTATTCTAAATTATGTAGTATAATCAAACATAATCATCCAGAATTTTTGTATTTTTCTTTGTACTGAGATTATGCATTCTGGGTGCTTTTGAAAAATTAAATATTTTGAATCCCTCAAATTGACATCATTAATGGACTAAGATTTTTTTTCTCCATGGTCTCTGAATTTTATCTAAATTATACACTTAACACAGCAGAAAAACTGGATTGTTTTTGTATATAAGACTGCTTCCAACTGAAATGCTGTCACAAGTACTTGTGGGAATTTATCTTGTATATGATATTGTTAGAGGTAACAATGCATGGACTTATTTTATGAACTCTTGGACTATATACATTTGCAGGAAAGGTACTGGGGATCAAACCCAGAGGTCCTTTACCACTGAGCTACATCCTCATCCCCTTTTTTATTTTCTCTTAAATCAGGGTCTCAATAAGTTCCTTAGGAACTCACTAAGTTGATAAAGCTGGCCTTAAACTTGTGATCCTCCTGTCACAGCCTCCCAAGCTGCTCAATCACACATAAGCACCACTGTGCCCAGCTTGGACTAGATATTTGACATGAAAAAAAAAAATAATTCAATATTAATGTCAACCATCTCTAATTGAACTCTGGATGGTGCTTCCCATCAGAAGCAATGTCTTGGGAAGAACATGGAGTGGGCAAGAGAATGAGGTTTTCAGATAGACAAGGACTCATTTTCCTATTCAGGTGGCAAACTTATGCTCTTAGGAGGGATCATTTCCTTTTATCAGTCTTGCCATCTTTGGAAGAACAAATTTGTTCCTTTGAATCCAGCTTCTGTAACCTGCTGATCTTATTGAAGACACTCCATATCTACTTCATTAGCACAAAATGAAGTTGCTAGAAAGTGAAGTGTTCTCAGGTGCTGGATGCTTTAAGGCAGCCTGTAGCACTTCAGGAGGTGAGGCTGAGGTGAGCTCTGTCCTGAGAGCTGAGGTCAGGACTTTGACTTGTCCATGAATCAAACAGTCCACATGAATTAGACATACCAAGCATCTTTTAGAAGGGGAAGCTCTTCATCTTTAGTAAAGGACTTTGTCATTAAAACAAAATTTTGAAAACAGGAAAATGTTCTCTGAATGAAAGGTGCCCCTCAGTTACATCCACATCAGGACTCTGTTGTCAGAGCAAAATCCACCAACCCTGAGGGTGCACCCATTCGTCATGACTATGAATTGGGGTGGAAAAGACTGGCTCTGGACTCTCAGGTCTTTAAACATGAGGACTAGTGTAGCTGTTGCGGAAATCCTGGCCTCTTCATGGGCACTAGATGCAAAAGATCATGGAAGTGCAGAGCAAGAGGGACATGTCATGGTATTCAGTCCCTCCCCCCTTATCAGTTGGGCCCCGTTGAGCCTCACACACTTGAATTCAGATCTTGACTCTCTTTTTGTGGGAGGGAGAGCATGAAAACAAAGCCTCAGTTTCCCATCAGTGTATCGGGGATGCTCATTTTATTCCCATTGTGAAAATGTCAAAGTTTGCATTGCAGTGACTCATGTGGGGGGACAGATGGCCCTACAAGGAAACAGACAGGGTGACTCCTGCTTCAATCACCCCAATACAGATGTCCTGCTGCCATGAACACTGGCCTCCGCCCACCCTGTTCCTTTTGCTGGGCAGGCTTGGCTTTGTCTAACTCTACTCTTCTTCCTGGAATCCTGTCTCCAGCCCCCAGTGGGGCAGTTTCCTAAAAATCTGTCTTGACACACTAGATTGACTTGTAGGTATGGCACATGTAACTTTTTGAGAGTTTTGTTTTTCGTGGAATTTCACAAGCTAACTCTCCAATTCATATCTGTGAACTGGAGTCAGGGGTTCTAAAATATGCTCCGAAAAATAAATTGGAGGTTTGCCTGCCAGTCGTGGAGAGCTGTTGTAAAGCTGCTCTCACTGCAACGGGGTGCTCTGCAGTGGCAGGCAAAGGCAGTCCAGGCTGTTGGGCAGCGGACCTAGCCTGTGGGAGAGGGACATCCCAGCTGGGATGCCCCCCTGCCCTCTGCTCCCACCCCCTGTCTCTGTGTGAAGAACACAGTTGACACATGACTCAGTTGCAGGTGTGTGAGGCCCAAGTGAGAGACTCAGACACCTCGTAGCCTGTGAAGACCTGAGAGAAAACTTGTCACTCTTCAGAGATGGGACTGGTTTTTGAAGTCACCAGGTGCTTTACAGCAGCAACCAGAAGGGGAAAGGTGGATTAATTGGACAAGATTAAAATCAACTGTGTCACCATAGAGTGATCAAGAAGACAAACTACAGAGTGAGAAGATGGTTGTAGCAGATGACTGTGAGGGCTGGTGCAGAACAACTGTATAGAGATGCACTCTTCAGTGGGACTTTGAGCCCTAAGGTCGCTGTCCAGCTTCAGGCCAGCCCAAGACTCCAGTCAGCAGCATGACTGAGCACTTGAAGTCTGGCCAGTGTGCCTGAGAGACAGCCTGCTGCTCAGTGAATGGACAAAGACCTGAGCAGGTGTTTCCCAGGAGCAAGTCCTGGGAGCATCAGAGCAACCAGAGGAAGCTGCTAGAACCAGCTCACGGACATGCTGTAAGGATCCAGAGGGAGCTGTGGCAGGATTAAGTGTCACAGGGTTCCTCCAGATGCGAGTTCCCCACAGGTGGTCTTGCCCTCAAGAATAATGCCCTCTGCCAGCAGGACTCAGCCTTTGGAAACGCAGGGAAGCGTCACAAGGTGATGTGGTGAGAGAAGCCCCTAAGGAAAGGCATCACCAGCTTAAGTCTGGAAAGCAGGCCAGGCTGAGCTACTGAGGGATGCTGGGTAGGGGGTGAGGCTAGGAGAGGAGGGTTTTCCCAGGTGTCAGCAGGCCCTGTCTTCCAGGAGGTGGAGAGCATGGTACTACACCAGTGTTTCCCCTGGGCTTCTTAAGCAGCAGGCATGCTGCAGAACTGCCTATTCTGGAAGGATATATTTGCTAAGAAATCAACAAAAGGAGTGGTGAGGAAACGCTTCACATACTGGTATGTACTCATCCCAAACCAAACCAAATCAAATCAAATTGGAATTGAAGGAAGCTGTTCAAACATCTTTTTTTTTTTTTTTTAATTGTAGTTGTAATGGACAGAATGCCTTTATTTTATTTGCTTATTTTTATGTGCTGCTGAGGATTGAACCCAGTGCCTTACGCATGCTAGGCAAGAGCTTTGTGGCTGAGCTATAGCCCTAGCCCCTGTTCAAACATCTTAAAGACCAGTTGCCAAATGATATCAGAGTAGATGCACACTGTGGGCACAAGTGGCCTGCCACTCCCATCCTGGAGGGTGAAGGCACACTCACTGTGCCTACTTCCTACATGCTGCTTTGGTGGTCTCAGCGATGAAGCAGAAGGCCCGTCCCTTTGTTCATAGGTGGTATTTTATAACTCAGAAACCAGGGGACTAATTATTATACAAAAGAGTTTTTGGTTTCAGTAACACAAAGAACGCAAGAATCAGTGGCTTTCTTTCACAGTATTTTTATTTTAAACTATGAAAAATAACTCATCCACCCCACCCTAAATTGTCAGATTCTTATTAATAGATTTGCAAGAAAGACATAGAATCTATGTTAGAATCATAAAATATATTTGGAAGAAATGAATAAGACACTAATATATGAAGAAACATACAAACACCAATATATGAAGAAAGAACCAAAACACTAATATGACTGATACCTAATAGTGAAAAATCTTAACATCCTAAAGCTGGTTTCCTAATCACTGTGTGAATATCCTGCTTTCCAGTCTCTGAATCTTGTACCAAGGCTTTTTGGTGATGTCCATTTCTGCCACCACAGAGGGAGGTGACTCTGTTTCAAGAGGGGTGGACACAGGTTTCACCATCCACAGCAAGTGAACAACCGGGTTCAGTATTCCCCAGCTTAGTTGCTGGCTGCTGAACGGTATGCCCTCCTGGTCCACAGGTTTCACAGTGGCCACTGGGGGCTCTGATTCTGCCACTGTTGATGTGTCTTGCATTTTGGATGACTGGCCTTTCTCCAGCTCAGCAGGTATGGCTGTGAGCTGCCCCAATGATAAGGATGGAAACTGGGGCTCTTCTACCAGAGGCATTCCTGCAACTTGAGGTGGCCCTGGAGCTGCAAAAGACCCCAAAATGATAGTCTTTTCATGGGCCTTTTCCAATTCATCCCAGAAATCTGCCCCTGAGAGTCAACCACCTCCTGTTCCCACAACAGTCTGGGGTCCCCCAGGCTTGTCTGGCTTGGGATCCAATGTAAGTCCCTGGTGATGCCAACACAAGTCTTCCTCACACATTTGGACCACCACCCCAGGTGTCCTCATCACAGGGCTCAGACTCACTGGGATCTAGGTCCTCCAGCCATGTAAGGAGTCTGTGGATGTGGAGGGTCAGCCCTGAGGCAGGCATTGTGAGCTGCAGGAAGGTTCAGAGATGCTTCAGGGTGTCCAGGTCAGAAGATGCCTCAAAATCTTGAGGGTAGATGTATAACAGTGTTTGAATAATGGAGCAGAGGGCACTGTGGACTTAGGAGGGAGGTAGGCAGCCATCAGGAATTGGGCCTCTTCTTTATCTGGAACCTCCCAAAGCCCCCTGCATGGTGAGCTTCCTAAAGAGTTCCAAGCAGCCCAAGGAGGGCAATCCTGTGAGGGACATGTGTGGCTCGGTGATTCCCAGATTTCTGTCCAGTCTCTATAAAAGAAAGTGTGGGCAGTTCTGGCTAGGATTGCCTGTGTTGGGAAGGGATCTTTATATGGTGTGGCTCTGAGGCCCCAGCAATGCCTGTTCCTTGGACACCCTGAACCCCACCACAGATATCTGTATTTCTCCTATAGGCAAAGCCACATTCCTTAGGCATCGGCTGGAAATCACACAAGGGTGGGACCTGGGGTTTGCCCAGCCCTCTTCTCCACAAGCCCCCCATGTGTCCCCATGTGGAGAAAGAAACCAACCCTCTTGGCCCAAAGACCTCTCACTTCTTTACTTGAAAATACTCCTCAGCACCTGCCTGGAGGTGTTCATACCTAGAGAAGGCCAAGAAGGTATCACCTGTTCCATCCCATGTCCCCTACCTTCCTAGATGCCTGGTGGAATTGACTAACTTCCTGATAGTAATGGAAGCTCCTTAGGGCTGGGAAGTTTGTCTGCACTATTTCCTGAATGGTAGGCTAAGTGAATGCCAATGGTAGGTGCTTGGCATACATTTGAGTGATGAATGAACCCAACCACCTACTTTCTATCTATCTCCAGACCTGTGTCCCCTCAGTCCATTCCTGGGGACCCTGTTCTGACAACATCAGGGAACCTGTCAGGTGCAATCCACATATTCCTTCCCAAATGAAGAAACTGCTTTTCCTGAGGCCTCAAAGGAATAAGACCTGAGTCAGAAAAATTCCTGAAAGCATAGATGACAGGCCCTCAGGAGAAGCACAGTGCCCTTGGCAGCCTGCTCCACAGGACCAGGCCTGAGGAAAACACTCCTGGGGCTCATCCTCCTGGATCCTCCAAACACCCAGGCAGGACTCTCTGAAAATCCTACTGTCCACAGAGCTGACTGAGGCTCAGGTGATGCCCTGCATTCCCAATACCAAGCCTGGAGAAGGCCATGTCCCTGGTCTTGGAGGTGGTATGTACTTTTTACACAGCAGCTCCATCAACTTCTGGGTCATAGTAGAATTTTGGTAGTTGTGCAGATATCCATGCACAAACACTGTGTTCCCCTCAGCAGGTCAGGCACCAGACCGGTAATGGTGTCCTCCACAACAATTGCCCAGAATCTTTCTGCCTGGCTGCACCTGCTCAGTGGTGCAACTCTGTGTTGTTCTTCCTAGTCTGGGGAACCAAAAAGGGACATTTCAACATGGAAATATTAGGAAACTGCAGAATGACTCCCTGCCATACAATCAAGTGAAATCCTAAGATTTTTCTTTTTTATTCTCAGGAGACTTAGGAGGGAGGTAGGCAGCCATCAGGAATTGGGCCTCTTCTTTATCTGGAACCTCCCAAAGCCCCCTGCATGGTGGGCTTCCTAAAGAGTTCCAAGCAGCCCACATGCTGCTGTTGGGCAAGGAGGGCAATCCTGTGAGGGACATGTGTGGCTCAGTGATTCCCAGATTTCTTTCCAGTCTCTATACAAGAAAGTGTGGACACACACACACACACACACACACACACACACACACACACACATGGTTGTGAGGGTCTGAGGATAACCAAGAGGGCATGAGAGTGGTGGTATAGCCTAAGCTCACCTGCTATGGGCTACTGTGTCACTTCCATGTTCCTTGAAAACAATTGCCCGGGGCGACTGGGCCAAGCACTGACCCAGTGCCTGGACATCAGGAAAGGCCCCTACTCAAGGCTTTCCTGAGGCCTGAGGGTCTCCATATTGGTACACAGAAACTTATGGCTCCGAGCTTAACTGTCACCACTCAAGTTAGCCAACTGGGCCTGTACTGGACCATTGGTGCCTGGCTACCAGGATTCCAATTTCTGTTTGCAAAGGAAGTGACCTCACTTCCGTGGGGCTCCTTTCCCTGAAGTAATTCCTCTCAAAATAGGAGCCCTATCTAATAGGCTTCCTTCTCCCTGTGCCACATGCACCATTGGATACAGGTATACCAACATAACCTAGCTCAGGTTTTAATAAAACCCTGGATAGAGCCAGCCTCCCAGGTATGGGGAGACAAGAGATGGGTTCAGACCATCCTCTCCTTTTGGCTGTGTGTGTGTGTGATCCTGAAGAAGTCATTGAAACTTGTAGGGTCTCCCCATGTTGCCAAAATGTTTCTGAGGGACCATTCTAGCATCTGCTTGCCAGGTAGTCATCTGGTGTGTGGGTCCATACATATCTATATTACCTGTGAAATGGTAGAGGCACAGGGTGATCATTAACAAACATACAGATACCATAGTCACAGAGAGGGGAGGGACAAAGGATGACACACAACTCTATCTAGATCTGAGTCCCAGAGTGAGATAGGGAAAGACCCTCTCCTCATGGTGGTGTCCCACTCTGCACCAGTGGAAGGTTGATGTGACTGATTTTCAGAGACTCTCCCTCTGTCATAGACCTTCCAGTGGCTTCTGCTGAGCTTTATACATGCCTCAAATGCCTCTTCTTAATGTAGGAGGTCTTCCTGCTGTGGGAGCTCCTGAGAAGCACAGTGTCCTGGAACCCAAGGCCTGTAGTCCCCTGCTCTCTAGGTGGATACAAACCTGCATCTGGGTTCTAACAGACAGAAATTAGTGTGATCAAGGGAAATCACTCCAAAGGTTGAGTTATGGGAAGTGTCCTTTCTGGCTGGCTCATTCTCACCTGCTTTCCTTTGGTCTGTCTCATTCTTCTTGTAGAAAATGAAGCTGGAACATCAGGAGCAGCTCAGTGGACAGCCCTAGGGGCATCCATATCTGAGTTTCTTGACCAACAGAGAATATGAAGTATCAAGGCTCAGTTACACTGGATTCTGCCAATAAGATGGAATGGTCTCAGAGGCAGGCATATCCTTTTGGATGTGCCTTCTGAAGGCCAGAGCCCCTGGCTCCTGATAGACCTAGATATACAGGCAGCAGCTGAGCTGGTCTGGATCCCATTGCACAGAAACTGTGACATCATCGCTCTCTGTGGCTATCAACAGTGGGATACTGACCTGCAGCACTGGACAACTAGTGTGGTGACTCAGCCCTTGGTCTCCCTTTTTGTCCTATCCTGGCCCAGTCCCTCTAAAGCCACACTGGTCTCCTTTCCAATTTCCCTGAATCACCTCAGCAGGTGAAGCTGAATGCTGAGAGCTGCAGTTATGGGTTTGAGCTGCTGAGTGCACCAAATACTTCACATGAATTAGATGTACCAAGCATCTTTTAGAACAGGAAGCTTTTCATCTTTAGCAAATGACTAATAAATAACAATTTTATTACAATGGAAAAAATTAGCATCACAAAAAATGTATCAGAGAATTAGGTGAGGTGAAGGACAGCTGTGACCAGGAGCTGGCATTGGGTCATGCTTAGAAGATCACAATGTGGGAGTTGCCATAGAAGTTTCTAGAATTATGGTATTGTGAATCCTTCCAGAAGAAGTGGATTGGAGGTTAAGAAGCTGCCCATGCTGGTACCCACATCTGTGCAGAGCCACTTCTGCCCAATGGCTGTCAGTTGCCAGTAGCTGCTGCAGGTCTGCAGAGCAAGTTGCTTGGGGCTTTGCTAAATTACTGAGGCTGCCTTTGACTTAGCTTCCTGAGTCACTGGGACTACAGGTGAATGCCAACACACCAGATCAAAATTAAAAAATAAAAAATAAAAAAAAACAACCTTTTCCAAAAGGATTAGGGGATGCAACTCAGGTGTTAAGTGCTACTGGGTTTAATCTCCAATACCAAAAATAAAACAAAAAAAATCTTCTTTAATTTGATGCAGTTCCATGAACAACCTCATATGCATTATTAATAGTTTTATCTCCAATTTTTAGCCACCCCCGTCACCCAAGCTCATCCATACCCAGAATCTGACTCAGAAATGAACAGACTTCTAGTTGAAAAGATTAAAGATTTAAGGCCAGCAGTTGAGATGGTTCATTTTCTGAGAGACCACAGCCAAAATAAATAAAAGTGACATCAAATTTACCTCAGCTAGGTAGAACCCAAAAGAAAGAAAGGAAAGCTTCAGTTTCGAAGCAGCACAACACTAGCCTGTTTCTACAAAGATGCCATTAGGATTCAGATCCTAAGGGTCACATGCATTACCTTTAACATTGAAGCTTTTGTGGTTTCGAATGTGATGGTTTTGTAATGACAGCCACTCTTGAGGCTGAGGCAGGAGTAATGCAAGTTTGAGTCTAGCCTGGGGAAATTAGGGAGTTCCTGTCTCCAAAACTTCAAAATGCCTTGGAAGCAGCCCATAGGTAGAGCTCCCCAGCTTCAACCCCACTCCCTCTTAAAAGGAAGGAAGGAAGATTAAACAACAACAACAACAACAAAAACAATGATGCTCTGGGGGAACCACATGAACAATCACAATGAAACACTAATGAATAATTTCTTAACAATGATACTTTTACTTTTCTTAAGTTTAAATTCATTAGAAAGGAAAACCCATTCTACATTGTTCAGCATAACTTGGGCTGCGTATCTATCTGATGTGGGCAAAAAGTTATGAACGCTAAATCAAACAGATGTTGTCTGCAATATGAAGGCCACTGTTTGAAATACATCTTCCTGTAACACTGGTATTTTGAATGTTTTCGAGTGGGATTTCTTTCATGAAGACATCAGTGGAATCAAGTTGAATCAGCCATCTACCTACATACACACTTATTTACACATGCATCAGTCATCAGACTCAAATGGAGACAGTTTTGCTCAAAAGGAATATTTTACTATAATAGTGCAATCTGAAGTAGTTTTCATGGCTGAAAGAGAAGAGTATGATAAGGCACAAAGATAAAAAATGTGAGTTTGGGGTATAACATGGGAGCTTTTTCAGTAGTTCTGCTCATTGTTCAATCTCATTATCTATCTATTTATTTACTTATTTATTGTGGTGCTGCCTATTGAATCTCATGAGTGCTAAGCAAAAGCAATTCCACTGAGTCCACCAGCTCCTTCTTTCTTCTTTTCTTCCTTCCCTTTTTTCTTCTTTTGTTTGGTAGTGGGGATTGTTTAAATAAACAAATTAAATTAAATAAATAAGTAGATTTCTTTCCCTGAAAAATTTTCCATCCTCTACACTTATAGGGACATACACTGTCAGTCCTGAAAGTAGGGCTATTTCATGTACCTGGCAGGCTGATGAGGAATAAGTGCTCTCAGATTATTTTTGCAAATTAATATAGAATTTTAATATGCATAACTATGTTTTAATAGTTTGAATCCTCATGTTTTAATGTGCAGTAACATTATGGTGCTAATCACTGAGCATTGGTTATATACAAGATTACAATTATTATCCTGGTTTGTCTTAAACAGGCTTGGTTTTTGCCTTTTATCTTGGCATAATTATTAATAGTGCTTCCTTTCACTTTCAAAAATCCCCTTTTGGTTGACATATTATGTGCTCACTTAAGTTTTGTATATTGTTTCTGATTTTTCCCTATTATGAACAGCACTTTACTAAATATTCTTCCAGCCAAGTCTTTGTGTGGAATTTTTATATGACTTGGTCAAAGAATGTTTTACATTTTAGGTTTTTTATATATGTTGCTTTTCCTTTCAGAAAGATTATATAAATGTATGCCTCCACCGGAAATTATCAGAGAGTCATTTTCCAAAACTTTAACAAACTGGGTAGTGCTATTAATTTGTGTCAAATGGATAATTGTCCTCTAAGAGGAGGGGGTGAGTTCTTTGTGGGGGTCACCAGAGATATGTACATAATTAATTACCCTCAGCTAGCTGCCAGGAGCAACTGCTAACCATGGGGAACTATTGCACATATATTTTCCTATTTTTATTTTTATTTTTTTTTGTGGCTCTGGGGATCAAACCTGGGGCCTCTGACATGCTAATAAGCATTGTACCACTGCTCTATATTCCCAGGTCTTTTGAAACTTTTTTTATTTTTTAGTCAAGTTCTCAATAAATGCCAAAGATGGCCTTGAACTTGTGATCCTCCTGCCTCAGTTTCCCGAGTAGCTGGCATTATAGATGGGAGACTCAGTGCTGAACCAAGATGTTTTTTGTTTTGTTGTTTAAAACTGAAACTTGCTGACTGGTGGTGCATGCCTGTAATCCCAGCAGCTTGGGAGGCTGAGGCAGGAGGATCATTGAGTTCAAAGTCAGCTTCAGCAATTAGTGAGGCCCTAAGCAACTCAGCAAGACCCTGTCTCTAACTAAAATACAAAAAAGGGCTGGGGGTGCTGGGTTTGTGGCTCAGTGGTTGAGTGCACACCTAGCACATGAGAGGCCCTGGGTTTGATCCTCAGCACCACATATAAATAAACAAAATAAAGGTATTGTGTCCAACTACAACTAAAAACTAAATATTAAAAGGGGGGGGGCTGGGGATGTGACTCAGTAGTTAGTGCCCCTGGGCTCAGTTTCCAGTACCAAAAACAAACACCACCCTCCCAAACCCAAAGTACAACAACAACAAAAACTGCAACAAGTAGTTTATTGATTTTACAAGGGAACAGTTGTACACATCAGTAAATGACTCAATAAGAGTAAAAATAAAATGAGACTATCAAAATTTATAGAATACTCAAATTAAGTTACAAAGTCCAATGACCATAAATCTCATTTTGAGTTCTTTGACAAAACCAGGAATTATCACTCAAAATAGCAATATTTATCTGCTAATACAAGAAATAAAAATTCTTATTATTACTGTGATATTGCTAAACTTTTCAAAGATAGGAACTATCATGAAGTTTTCACATTTAATTTGAATATTGCTATAAAAGCTATGGTTCAAACAAAAAAAACATACCAAGAACAGCTCGGTCCCAAAGAGAGAAAAGAAAATAGAATGAATCAGCATGGAGCTAACAAAATTATCTACACAGTCACTAAGGTCAGTTCTGAAACTGTCCCATAAAGGCCTCAGAAGACTTACTTGGCCTGCTAGAGGGAAGCTGTGGCATGAAAGCCTATGTAAATCCTTCCAATAAATCGCTGCCTCAAACTGTATATCAGTGAGGGGCTGGGGCTGAGGCTCAGCAGTAGAGTACTTGCCCATCAGTGCAAGGCCCTGGGTTCGATCCTCAGCACCACATAAAAATAAATAAATAAAATAAAGGTATTGACAACTACAACTAAAAAAAAACAAAAAAAAAAACCAAATAAATAAGTATTTAAAAAAAATTATGGCAGTGAGTTCCTTCTTAGCTTCTTCAAGGGCTAATATGAGATTTTCCTGGATATCTGATACTATAAGGGCTCCACCCAGGTGGCCACTACTTTGCCATCTTTGAGGGTAGTGTCTGCCTCGGACAGTCTCAAAAAATGTTATCTATCTGCACACCCTTGGTGTAGGTTCCAGGATAGCCTGTACTTGCCAAGACAGATATGGTGTGGCTTTCTAGCCAAAAGGGTAGAGAGATGCACAGCAGACCCTCTAAGGTTTTAAGAAATGAGAGGAAGATGGGTGTGATGTTGCACCCCTGTAATCCCAGTGGCTCCAGGAGGCTGAGACAGGAAGGTCCCAAGTTCAAACCCAGCCTCAGCAATTTAGCAAGGACCTAAGAAAGTTAGGGAGACCCTGTCTCAAAATGAAAAATAATAAAGGGCAGGGGATGTTGCTCAGTGGTTAAGTGCCCTGGGCTAATTAACTGGTACCAAAAACAAACAAACAAACAAAAAAAGTGAGAGGATTATTTGGCACTCTGGCTCGCCAACACAACAATTGAACTTCAGAACTTTGGGACTTAAGCTGATGTAATTCTGTACTTCAATCAATAAAAATCTAAGATTTGGGGGTGTAGCTCAATGGTGAGCACTTAAGTGTCCACCAATGTACAAAGCCCTAGGTACAATCTCCCTCATTGCAAAACAAAACAATAAAAATCGAATGCCTATAGCGTATGTGTGATATACGACTACATGCAAAACGAGCAGTAAATCAAATTGTTTTTGTGCCCCTGGCTGCCACATGAAAGAGTGACAGGACCCTCAGTTACTATGGAAACACAAATAGAACTGACAGTCAATAAGGTCCTTCTTACTTCATTGCAACTTAGAAGTTTTATGTATGGAAGCTTTTTTATTTCTTGAGTCTTTTGCTGGGCTTTTGCTCAGACAATTCTTTTATGTACTTCTTCCTCTTTTTAAAAAACCATTGTTGTATCTGAAAAAAATGAGGCAGGTGGGGTGATTAGTATAGGAATCAAGATGCTGGTTATATGCATAATAGTGCTACAGAAGTGACTTTATCTGAAGAAATAGGTTGTTATACCTGTTTATCTGTCATGCTGAATTCAAATGAGAGTGACAGCCTGTCTTGTACTGTGGGGCACGCGCTTAATTTAAACTTTGCCCAAAGAGTGTCCATGAGGGATTTGCTGACTGGTCTCTTCCTGGGACACAGCTCCTCATGTTCCTCTTCATTTTTCAGGTTGTCTTTTAGCTTCTCTTCTTCTTCTTCTCCTTCTCCTTCTCCTTCTGCTTTGGCTTCTTCTCTCCAGTTGCGCTCCTCCTTTCCTTCATCTTCACTAGGACACTCGGGTGAATGCTCTGGACTTTGGCTCCATGGCATAGCTGGTTCTTTGTGAGTGACAAGATCTGTGAATAAAACCAACAGACACATGAGAATGTATTTGATTTTTGTATCAATGTTGTATATTGGTGGAAAGCAGAGAGGAAAGGGAAAGTCAATTTTCAAAATATTTTGAAAATATGGAATATTTTCATAAAAGTTACAAATTAAAATTTATTCACTTATGTTTTCTTTATTCTTCACCCTCTCCTTTTTTTGTTTGTGAGTTTGTGTGTGTGTGTGTGTGTGTGTGTGTGTGTTTTGTATTACTAGGGGTCTAACCTAGAGCCCTGTGTATGCTAGACAAACACTCCACCACCGAGCTATCCCCCCAGCACACCTCCTTTTTAAAAATTTCCACTTTGAGACAGGGTTTCATTGTTGCCCAGGCTAGCCTGGACCTTGCTATGCTCCTGCCTCAGCCTTCCAAGTAGCTGGGACAATAGGCACACCTCCTCACCCAGATCTTTCTTTTCTGGAGATTGAACCCAGGGAGATTTTACTATGGGCTACATGCCTGGTCTTTTTTATTTTTTAGTAAGACAGGGTCTTACCTAAGTTGCTGAGTAAATTGCTGAATATGGCCTCAAATGTGATCCTCCTGCCTCAGCCTCCTGAACCAGTGGGTTACAGGCATCCACCACCACACCTGGCTGTTGTTGGATTTTTAACTAATGTTCATAATGGAACAATACATAAGTATTTTATACTTATTCTATTAAATAGGTGTTATGCAAATTACAAAATGTTTTAGTATTATCTCATGGATGCAAAAGTTTTGAATAACACTACTGAATAAGTATGGAAAGAGAGTTGAATGACATCCACATAACTCTAACAGTGGTTATAAAATGGGAGTGAAATGAAATGAAATGGAAGTGACTGAGGGACACTTTTGCACTGTACACCAGACACTTCTGTATTGTTTGACCCACATGCAATGTCAGTGCATTTGTTTTTAGGTATATTAAGGAAAACAATCACATCAATGAGCCCCATACAATACCTGAATGTGGAGAAGCACTGCAGTGCTTTAGGAAGCCTTTTTTAATTGTCTTTGTGCTGTGGAGATATTGCAGGCAGTCCATATATTGTGCATCTTGAGCTAAAAATTGTAGAACTGAACTCAGGGTCTCTTCAAAGCTCATGCTGTTAACAACATCCTCCAAAGACAGATTTACATTTTGGTTCAGGCCAATCCAATTATTCTGTGAACTGGATATGCCTGTGTTATCTAAAATGAGAGTAAAGAATTTCTATGAGTTGGCTTTATTATTATTATTAACGGTATTATTATTCTGGGTATTGAACCCACTCCCTTCCACATGCTAGGTGAGTGCTGTACACTCCCACTGATATATGCTTGGAGTCCTTTTTAAAAAAAATTTTATGTTCATTTATGTTTTGCAGTACTAGCAATTGAACCCAGAGAAGTTCTACCACTGACCTAATTCCCAGCCCCTGCCCCATTTTTTTTTTAAATTTTGAGACAGGTTCTTTGTAAGTTGCACAGGCTAGCCTTAAATTTTCAATCTCCTGGTCTCAGCCTCCTGAAACAATGGAATTACAGGCATGTGCCACCACATCTGGCATCTTCTCTTTTTTTTCTTTTCTTTTATCACCATTTTGCCATTTTGCTATAAAAGATTTGTAATAAAACCTGGAAAAATAATCAACTTGGGAGGCTGAAGCAGGAGGACCACAAGTTGGAGGCCAGCCTCAACAATTCGGTAAGAACCTGTCTGGAAAAACAAAAATAATAATGAGGATGTAGTTAAGTGTAAAGCACTGCTGGATTCCCCAGTACTAAAAGACAAATACATAAATAAATAAGTAAATAAATAAAATAAATAAGTAGATATGTGGATGTAGCTCAGGGATAAATATCCCCTGGGTTTTTATTTTTGAGGGGGTACCAGGAATTGAACTCAGGAGCACTCAACCACTGAGCTACATCCTCAGCCCTATTTTGTATTCATTTTATTTTAAAAAAATATTTATTTTTTAGTTGTAGTTGGACACAATATCTTTATTTTGTTTATTTTTTTTTTTTTAATGTTCTGTGCAGGATTGAACACAGGGCCTCACACATGCTAGGTGAGCACTCTTCCACTAAGCCACAATCCCAGTCCCCCATTTGTATTTATTTAGAGACAGGGTCTTAGAGTTGCTTAGTGCCTCACTTTTTGCTGAGGCTGGCTTTGAACTCGTGATCCTCCTGCCTCAGCCTCCCAAGCCACTGGGATTACAGATTCTTTTTTTTTTTACTTACTCCAGCCTTTTGGTTTTATGAGGTTGTCATCAACTTCCAGCCCTTGCTGATAGTCATTCATGATGTTTTGGATCTTCTCTCCCAGAAGCTGATTGTTTTAGAGATAAAAATATTCTTAATACCAGAAGTCTTTACCTAAGAAAAGTCCTAAAAGAGATGAAAAGTAAAGTAAATAAGTAAATTATAACTTTCCAAAACATCTGTATTTGATAAAAATGAAAATCGTTGAATTTACTGAATTCCCAATTTGAAGTTCATTTCTCTAATTTTGTTGAAAATGAATTTTCTTGTGGTTGCTGTTGGTGCTGGGACCAGGGCTTTACACACAGGAAACCTGTGCACTACCACTGCAAAAAAAATAACCTGTCCAGCCCCTGTGTGTTATGCCTTAATTATTTATTCATTCACATGTTCTGTTTCATAGTGTATATTTGAATAATCGGTAGTTCTTATTTTGAGAATTCCATGGTCAAAGTTCTATCAGGTTGGAAAATGCACATGCACATCATAGAGTCAGGTTTTTTGGTTGTTGTTTGTTTGGTTGGTTGGTACTGGGGATTGAACCCAGGGGTACTATATTATTGAGCTACATCCTTAGCCTTTATTATTTTGAAAAAGGATTTGAGTTCTTGAGGTTGGCCTTGAACGTGGGCTCCTCTTGCCTCAGCCTCCCAAATCATTGAGATTAAGGCCTGTGCCACTGGCCCTAGCCTTTTTAATTTTTTTAAAATTTTGAGACAGGGTGTCACTAAATTACCATAATTGAGATTCAACTTGTAATCCTCCTGCCTCAGCCTCCCATGTAACTGGTATTACTGTGTCGGGCTATCTTTCTTATTACAATTTACATGTTGAAGCCTGGTGCAAGCCTGAGCAACATAGTGAGACCCCATCTCAAAAAAAAAAAAAAAAAAAAAAACAATGAATAAAAGGGTTGGGGGCATTGCTCAGTGGTAAAACATGCTGGGTTCAATCTTCAATACAAAAAACAAACGTTTTTGCATGGTGACATTTCTCTTTCTGTGTTTTAAAAAAAACCCAATATATTATAGTCATTTTGATCAGCAAACTCTTGTTGTTAATCCCACACCAGCTAAGTGAATAGAGAGTGTCACAGAATCAGTCTGAGAGACTGACTTTTGTGTGTGACATCTGACATCTGATTTCAGTTTGTTAGTGCCTAAAAGAGAGACACAATTGGATCTGTCCATGGTAGCCAAATGCACACAATTCCTTGAGGGTAGCGTCTTTGCTGGCACGTGGATCAGGTAAACCAAGTGTGCAATCATCTGAAAGGAGCTGAATGGGGGCTGTCATCGGGCATGTCATTGCTGCCTACAGTGTCACAGGCCTTTCATTCCAGCAGCTCTTCTTCTTCTTCTTTTTTTTTTTTTTCTTTTTTGGTACTGGGGATTGAATCCAGGGGCACTTAATGGTTGAGCCACATCCTCAGCCCTTCTTATTTTTTATTTTGGGATAGGGTCTCCCTAAGTTGCTAAAGGCCTAACAAAGTTGTTAAGACTGGCCTCCAACTTGCAATCCTCTTACCTCAGCCTCCGGAGTTGCTGGGATTACAGGTGTGCACTACCACACCCAGCCCAGAAGTTCTCCTTGAAAGGGACACTGACTTGCATAAGCCTGGGTTTCAGAGGAAGTTCCACAGGCCACCATGAATTCTGTAGGAGTAGGAATTGGATGGATAATAAATTTGCAATGGACCTGAGATTTTCTAGGTTTGGTTTTCTGGAAAACAGTAGCTGTCTTCCAGGCTTTAAAAATATATATATATATCCAGCTAGGTAGGTGCAGTAGCACATGCCTATAATCTAAGTGACTCAGGAGTATAAAACAGGAGTATTGCAGGTAAAGGCCAGCCTGGGCATCTTAGTGAGTCCTTGTCTCAAAAAGAAAAAGAAGAAGAAGGAGGAGGAGGAGGAGGAGGAGGAGGAGGAGGAGGAGGAGGAGGGCTAGAAATGCTGTTTATTTGGAAAGAAGACTTGGTTTCAATCTCTAGTATCAGGAAAAAAGACACACACACACATACACACACTACATATATTTATTTATTTTCAAGGGTTAGCAATTTTAGGAATTTAGCATTTAGCTCTGTGGAAGAGCCCTTATCTAGTAGTACTCATGAGTCCCTGAATTCAATCTTTGGCACTGAAAAAAAAAATCAAGTGGTGTTGGGTGGCATGTATCTGTAACCTCAGCTACTCTGCAGTCTGTGGCAGCAGGATCACAAATTCAAGGCCAGCCTGGGCAACACAGGGAGGCCCCCTTTAAATAAAACAGACAAACAGATTTCTTTCCTTGGCAAAACCCATGGAAGTTCATACAATTTAACTACTCTCTTTAGAAATTGTTTTTACCCTGGGCACTAAGGGAGACAAATACTATCAGTCCTAAAAGGAAAGCTATTTACTATGCCTGGCAGGCATAGCTCAAGTTATGTATATTATCTCTAATTTTCCCCTATCATGAACAATACTTTAATAAATATTTTTGCTTAAATATACATTTTAAGTTTTTGATATATGTTGCTTTTCTTTCCAGAAAGATTATATAAATTTACACTCCTACCAGCAATTATAAGAGGAGTCATTTTCTAAAACCTCAACTCACTGGGTAGTACCATTAATTTTTAAAAATCTTTTCCAGTTTCATAAGTGAAATTGTGATTTCTGTTGTAATAGGAATTTATGTCATTGATACTATGGGTAAGCATTTGGACAGATTAGTGTTCTTCCATTGCAAGCAACAAACAACAATTTTGTGTGAGTTAAATCAACAGGAATGCAGAGAAAGGAAATCAGAGACATTTAAAATATTTAATGCATTTTGGTGATATTTTTGAAGTTGCTTTTGATTATAATAGAAACTTCACTCTATGACTGACAGGTCTATTATTTGAAGAACATATAGGCATTCTTTAATATGGCTGGGGATGTGGTGCATTGGTTGAGCGCACCTGGATTCAATCTCTAGTACCAGAAATAAAAAAACAAAAAACAAACATCTTAGCTGGAAGCTGGGCATGGTTGCACATGTCTGTCATCCCAGCTACTTGGGAGGCTGAGACAGGAAAATCTCAAGCTCCAGCCCAGCCTCAGGAACTTGGTAAGGCCCTAATCAACTTAGAGTCTTCCTTAAAATATGGGCTGGGGCTGTGGGTCAGTGGTAGAGCACTCACCTAGCATGTGTGGGGCACTGGGTTCAAGCCTCAGCACCACATAAAGATAAAAAAAGGTATTGTCCATCTACAACTAAACAATAAAGATATTTAAATAAAAATAAAATGGCCTGGGTATATAAAAGGTTAACTACTGAGATCCAACTCTGGGTTCAGTTGGCACTGGGGTTGGCAGGTACAACTCAGCTGGAGCAAATGAATACGACAGGGCAACTCCTGTGTGAAACAGATCATCAGTACAATGGTGTCAGGAGGGCAGTCAGCTGCCTAGTGAAGTCCTGGGGATTTCAAAAGCTGAATGGGAGGGCTGGGAGTTAATGGTAGAGGTCTATCTAGCATGTAAGAGGCCTTGGGTTTGAAACCCAATGCCACACAAAACAAAACTCGAATGTCCCCTATTGGAGGACCCAGCACCATACACTGTTCCTCATCATCCCCCTAGAAGTACAGGCTGGGAAAGCGCCAATGTTACCAGCTTGCATTCTGAAATTTGGGGGAATATTTACTCCTGGGGTACATTGGTAACTGGTGGGGAATGCCCCGTAGGTGGTAGGATTCGGTCTCCTAAGAAATCACAGAGTAGTAGACATCATACCTGGGGCACAGGACTGAACATGGATGTGGAGGGTGCAGTGAGTGGAGCAGGGCTTCGGCCTGAGAGTAAAACACATGCAGACTTTGCCTAGAAGCCTCCTGCTCCTCAATGTGGTGCACCTGCTCTTAAGTAAGAGAGTAGCAGCTGGGCACCCTGGCATGTGCCTGTAATCCTAGATACTTGGGAGACTGAGGCAGGCTTGAGGCCAGTTTGGGCAACATATGGAGATCCTGTTTTCTTCCCAAAAAACAAAACAAAACAAAAAAAAAAACCACACACACAAAAAAACGGCCACATATGAGGTGGCAAGTGCATACAATCCCAGCAACCATGGAGGCTGAGGCAGGATTGAAGTTTCAGACCAGCCTCAGCCATTTAGCAAGAACCTCAGCAACTGAGAGACCCTGTCTCAAAATTAAAAGTCCTGGGATGTAGCTTAGTAGTAGAGCACACCTGGTTCAATCCCCAGTCACACAAAAAATTTAAATTAAATACATTTCTTTTTTTAAAGGCAGAGCATGGTGATACATGCCTGTAATCTCAGCAACTTGCTAAAGCAGGAGGATCTCAAATTCAAGGACAGCCTGGATATTTTAGCAAGACCCTGTCTCAAAAAACACAAGAGCTGAGCATGTAATTTAGTGGTAGAGTACCCTGGGTTCAATCCCCAGAACCAACACACCTGCACAATTAAAAAAAAAAAAAAAGAATAAAAGAAAAAGAAAAGAAAGCAAGAAAAGGTAGGAGTCCAACCTCAGTTCAGCCTTGGGGAGCCAGGACTCACAGGAGAAATAAAAGGAAAAAGAAGTTTTTATGTAGAAAACCTGGACCTAAAAAGTGAAGTCCCAGAAAACCTACTGACTCAGAGTGTCACTATTGCCAATTTCTAAATTTAGCAAGAAGACTGGGCCACATTAGAATCCATCAGTAATTCATTCATTGAATCCTTACTGATGGCTTAGTATATGCTCAGTACTCTCATAGGTCCTTGGAATACATTAATGAAAAAAGCTGACTGAGACCTTACATTACAGTGAGAAAAAGGTGTTTACAAGATTACTGGATTTTCTTCAGAATATGAGAAGCACAGGACCAACTAATTGGAAGGAAATCTCATAGTGACTTTTAAATTTGGAGGTGGGATTCTTTTTCCATAGAAAACTGGCATCATATAGATTTTTTGGTTTTGGAAGGGCTGGTGCTTGAACCTAGGGCCTTGCATGCACATGCTAAGCACACATTGTACTAAAGAACTCACCTCCTATCCCTAAAACTTCTTCTTCCTTTTTTTCTTCTTTTCCTTTCTTTTCTTTCTTTCTTTCCTTTTTTGGTACTGGGGAATTGAATCCAGGGGCACTTAAATACTGAGCCACATGCCCAGCCCTTTTTAAAATATTTTATTTTGAGACAGGGTCCTGCTAAGTTGCTTAGAGCCTCACTAAGTTGCTGAGGCTGGCTTTGAACATGCAATCCTCCTGCCTCACCTTCCAAAGTCATTGGGATTACAGGCATGTGCCATTGTACCTGGTTCTAAAATTTGTGACTTAAAACAATGCAGTGCTGAAAGTAGAACCCAGGACTTAGTGCTTACTACACACTCTGCCACTAAGTCACACCCTCAGTCCCATGGCACCATTTTGAGTGTGAAGCCAAGAAGATCTTCCTCTCTTTTTCCTTGTCTCCTATTTACATGCAGTTATCACCATTTCTTTGCTATGATCTTTGTGGGTGAACACCAAATAGAGAAGACTTGAGCCTTAGGAAAAGTTTTGTTTGGGAAATGACATTTCCAAGAGATTGGTGTTATGATTTAAGCTGCTCCAGTGCTCAAGCACTTCTAAAAAATGTCTTGGCACTTTTTTTTTAAACTTTTCTAATGTAGCTATATTGAGTTGGGAGTGTGATATTCTATGGAACTATGAGAGAATGCAACATACTAGAATCTAAGTGGCTGGGTTGTAGCTCAGTGGTAGAGAAGGTACTTAGCATATACAAGACCCTGGGTTCCATCCTCAGCAAACCCCCCACATACATTTTCTTTTTTTTACTGCATACTAATTTAAGGTAACTTGCAACAATATTAGGTTTTTCTCATGAGTATTTAGATAATCTCTCATCTTAAAAGAACAACACTTGGGCTGGGGTTGGGGCTCAGCGGTAGAGCACTTCCCTAGCATGTGCAAGGCACTAGACTCAATCCTCACCACCACATAAAAATACATAAATAAAATAAAGGTATTGTGTCCAGCTACAACTAAAAAATAAATATTAAAAAAAAGTTCCTGCACAGAAAAAGTAACAATTAAGAATGTGAAGAGAGGGCTGGGAGAAAATCTTTGCTACCTACTCTTCTGATGGAGGCCTCATATTTAGAATACATAAAGATCTCAAAAATCTTAACATCAAAAAACCAAATAACCCAATTAACAAATTGGAAAACAGACGAGTCTCAAGAGAATCTATGCCACTCCTCTGTTACTTATCCTGAAGAATTAAAGTGATCATACTACTGTGATACATGCATACCCTTGTTTACACTAGCACAATTCACAATAGCCAACCATGGAACCAGCCTAGGTGTCCATCAATGGATGAATGAATAAAGAAATAAAGAATAAAGAAATGTAGTTTAGCTGGGTGGGGTATGCTTGTAATCCTAGTGGCTCCAGAAGCTAAGGCAGGAGGTTTGAAAGTTCAAAGCCAGCCTTAGCAATTTAGTAAGGCTCTAAGAAGTTAGTGAGACTCTTTCTCAAAATAAAAAATAAAAAGAAAGGGCTGGGTATTCAGCTCAGTGGTAAAGCACCCCTGGTTCAATCCTCAGCCCCCCCCCCCCCCAAAAAAAAGAAGGAAGAATAGAAAATGTGGTATATATGCACATGGAATTTTACTCAGCCATAAAGAAAAATGAAATCATGTCATTTATAGGAATCCGAATGGAATTAGTGACACTTAGGCTAAGTGAGTAAGCAAAACAGAAAGTAAAGGTCAAATATTTTCTCTCATATGTGGAAGCTAGAGAGGAAAAAGGAAAAGTGTGTGTGTTGGTGGGGGTTGAGGGGGGACAGGGAATCTCATGAAAATCAAGAGAGAAGAGTAGAGGAAAGGGACCAGGGGAGGCAGGTGGGAAGGGAGTAGGGAAGTGGTTAGGGAGTGATATTGGCCAAATTTTATTTTTATATTTATATAAATATAAATACATGATTTATATGTATATCTCATATATATATATATATATATATATATATATATATATATATATATATATATATAAACATGTAACAACAAATGCCATCATTATGTACAAGATAAAAAATATGGGGAAAAAAGAGGTGGGGATGTAGCTCAGTCATAAAGTGTCCCTAGATTAAATCCCCAGTAACTCCCCCCCCCCCCCACAAAAAGTGTGTTCTATTTTATGTTAATTCATTCCTTTTGTTTTTAACTCTGGATGGAACCCAGGGGCACTGTTTGGCTTATTTATGTCTCAGTAAGTTACTTAGGGCCTCACTAAATTGCTCAGGTTGGTCTGAAACTTGTAATCCTCCTGCCTTGGCCTCCCAAGTCACTGGGATTGCAGGCTTGTGCCATCACTCCCAGCCTTGTTATGAATTTTTACATAAAAATTTCAAAAAGTGAGAACTTAATGTATTTGTGTTTGACATTGCTCAAAAGTTATCTGGAGTGGGTGCAGGAGGGTGCATGCTTTTAATCTCAGCCACTACAAAGGCTAAGACAGGAGGATCCAAAATTTGAGGCCATCCTGGACAATAAAATGAGATGCTGTCTCAAAATAAAAAGTTAAAATGCTAGGGTATTAGATCATTGGTAAAGCATCTTGCTTCATTTGAAGAAGTCCCGTGTTCAATTACCATTATCATCAAAACAAAACTTAACAAAAACTAGTCAAGGAATATGTGAGAAATACAGGAGATCATATTTGTTTTTTTGTGGTGTTGAGTGTTCAACTCAGTGCCTGTGCATGTTAGACAAACCCTCTACCACTAAGTCACATCCCCAATAGAAATATCAAGAATAAAGCAATAAGAGTGACACTGGAGATCTTCATTGGATTCAGCAGTCATGGGTTACCATTGACCAAAAAAAAAAAAAAAAAATTCATAGTCAGGCACAATGGCACATGCCTGTAATCACAGCTGCCTAGTAGGCTGAAGAAGGAGGATGGAAAGTTCAAGGCCAGCCCCAGCAATTTAGTAGGCTCTAAGCAATTCATCATGAGCCTATCTAAAAATAAAAATAAAAAAAAAAACAAAACAGAAATAAAAACTGCTAGGGATGTCACTTTATGGTTAAGTGCACCTGGATTCAATTGCTGGTACCAAAGAAAATCAAACCAAACCAAACCAAACCAAACAAAAATCCTATTATTTCTCAAAAAAAATTCCAGGAAGTGGTGGGTGCAGGTGTGCATGCATGAAAGCCCAACAGTTCAGGAGGCTAAGGCAGGAGGGTCAGGTTTGAGATCAGCCTTGACAATTTAGCAAGAAATGTCCTCAAATTAAAACAAAAACAAAAAACAAGCTGGGCTTGGTGGCCTATGCCTATAATCCCAGCAGCTCAAGAGGCTGAGGTGGGAGGATCATGAGTTCAAAGCCAGCCTCAGAAATTTAGTGAGGTGCTAAGAAGTCAGTGAGATCCTGTCTCTAAATAAAGTACAAAAAAGGGCTGGGGATGTGGCTCAGTGGTTGAATGTCACTGAGTTCAATTCCCCAGTATCCAAAAAACAAACAAACAAACAAAAAGGAACACCCCCAAAATAACAAGAGCTGATGATATAGAACATTCTGGGGTTTGTTTTGCAAACAAAACACAATAAAAGAAAAAGAAATTTTCAAAAAGTAATAAGAGAGTAGCTATTTATTTCTTTTTTTCCGCTTATTTATTTATTTTTCCCTGCAGTACCAGGTATTGAACCCAGGTATGCTCTACCACTGTATTTCTCTGTCCACTTTTTAATTTTCAATTTTAAGGTTGGGTAGGGTCTTACCAAGTTGCCCAGATCTGCTTCAAATTTGTTATCCTCCTGCCTTAGCCTCCCAAGTAACTGGGACTATAGGTGTGTGCTGCAGTGACAGATCACTGGAGCTAATTCTGAATCACATTTTTCTTCTATAAAATATCAACCAGGTAAACCTTGAATTTTTGTTAATGACCAAATAGGCATGGTCTTTTAAAAATGAGTGTTTAAGTTTTGAGAGAAAGAGACTATGCTCAGATTTGTATTTTAGGGAAAAACCCCTAAGGATTACGGGGAGAATAAAATTGAGGACAAGACTGACAGTGACTAAACTGAACTATTGTATAAGTCCATTTTCTGTTGTTAATAACAACACCGCAGACTAAGTTACAAAGAAAAAGGTTGTTTTGACTCACAGTTCTGGAGGTCTGAGGTCCAAGTTCAAGTGTGGCTTATGGTGATGGTCTTCTTTCTGGCAGAATCCCCAAGTGATATGGAACACCCAGTGTTAAGACACAGGAGCTCAAGACCTTATGCCTCTTCTGGTCTCTCTCCCTCTTCTTATAAACCATCATAACCCAATCAGGAAAGCTCCACCCTAATAGCTTGATCTAATCTTCAGCACCTTGTGGAAGCCCCACCTCCAAACCCATGATCAGATTAGTAGCAGTGGTGCATGCCTATAAATCCCATCATCTTGGGAGGCTGAGGCAAAAGGATTGCAACAGTGAGGTGCTAAGCAACTCAGTGAGGCCCTGTCTCTAAATAAAACCCAAAATAGGACTGGGTATGTGGCTCAGTGGTAGAGTGACCCTGAGTTCAATTCCCAGTTCAAAATAAGCCTCAGCAACTTAGCAAGGCCCTAAGCAATTTAGTGAGAACCTATATCAAAATAAAAATAAAACAGGGCTGGTGATGTTGCTTAGTGGTTAAGCATCCCTGGGTTCAATATCTGATACCAAAAAAATAAATATATTTTTTTAAATAAATAGTTGCCTGAAGCTGATATAATCATAAATTAACTTTGGACAGTGAGATGTATTCATTTGTGGAATTGGTTTGAGTGACAGTAAGATCTAGGCTGACCAAAAGCTTTAAAGAAAAATAATAGTATATCTGACAAATAAAATAATAAATGGGCATTAAAGAAAATGGGGGAAACAAAAGGAAAATAAAATTATAATCACCTTTACCTCACTAATCAGTTAAGAAGTCATTAATTTGTGTTTTTTCTCTTTGTTACTTTTAATATGTATATACAAACTTGTTTATATGTGCAATATAAATAACAGTGATAAAGCATTCTACACTCTGGTTTGTATACTGCTTTGGAGAATGATTTTTAAGTGCCGAATATCTAACTTGGAATCCGGCCCATAATAGACACCTGTGGTTCCACAGTACCATCCCTGTGGCTCCCCAGAACTTTTCAAAATTATTTTTAGGGAGTACTAGGGATTTAAACCAGTGCCTTGAGCTTGCTGAGCAAGTGCCCCACAACTGAGCTACATCCTCAGCCCTTTTTTATTTTTTACTTCTTGCATATGTGTTTCTCTTGCCTCTGCCATCTGCAGTGACAGAGGAGTGCCATTATGCCCAGCAAGAATTTTTGTGTGTGTGCTAGAACCATTTTAATATAATTATACTTATCTGCCAAATCCAGGAAGAAAAGGCTTATGCATATAGATCTTCCAGTTAACATCTGCAAGCATAAACAACAATGATCTCAGTTTAAAAATTCATCAGGGTCAGAGCAATTGACCAATGTCTCTTTACTGCTAGGCTTACCAACAGTAAAATACAGATGAATTAATGTCCTTTATGTCTCTTCTCTCACTCTCCTTGTCCAGACATTTTGTTGTAAAGTTTCAGTGCAGCTCACCTCCAGCCAAAAGTAATTTTTTAAAATCAGTACTCAGTTGCTCTGAATTTTGCTTATAATTATAACCCATTTAATCACGAAGAACTCCTGGAGAGGTGGAGTTCAAGGTTGCATACAATAACAGGAGATCACAGTTTTGAAGTTTAGCACAGATTAAAAACCACAGAAGTACCATTTATATAAGACACACACTGATTGTCTCTTAAACTACATATTGACTACTTATGAACATTATTTTTTAAATAAAGTAGTGCATCTAGGACAATCAGTCACACAATTCACACAGCCCTGAAGTTTTTCAGTGCCAACTACCAGTTGGTCATGAAACGTGAATGAGCTTGACACACTGTTCATTCCTAAGATTCAACCAAAGATTGGCTAAAACATTGAATCACCTCTGCTTATGAAGGCTAGGACCTTCCCTCCCTTCCCTCACAACTTGTTGTGTGATTTTTATTTTTTCGTTGTGTTTGGTTGCACATGGCTGGAATGCATTTGATAGATCACTTTGTAAATCAGGAAAACCAATGATCTACAACTATGAGAGGATCTTAAACAGATTGGTTTGTCCATTTCAGGTTGCTGGTTGGTAGGCCCCTTTAAAGCCCTTCATTTTTCCTTCTATGCCTCCTGGAACTTTCATCAGAGGAGTCTGAGCATCATCCCATCTAACTCTTTTAACCAATGCCTGGCTAAAACTGGAACATCCAGCCCAGCATATTTAAAAATCACCCACAAAAAGAGGTTCTATAGGTCTTCACAAAACCTGGAATTTCCATGAGGATGTCTGATCTTTATAATCCAAGCAGTGAGCATTGAAGTTAAGCTTCCAGGAGGCAGTTTGGTTCTTATAATCCAAGCAATCAGTGGTTGAGTTAAAACCCAAGCTTGAAGCTCCTTATTCCTGGATGGAAAGAGAAGCTGGGGACTGATTGAGATGGCTGGTAACTGCATTGGTACCCGTGGGACTCAGTGTGGCTCCTGGTCCACGAAGCTGGTGATGCATAGGGGTCAAATAAGATCCACAGTCCATGCCCCCAAAGTAGGAAGTTGAGCCAGCATATCCTTGACTATAACCTGAAGCCTGAGTATAGGTCATGGGATAGGACCTCTGCATGCAGGAAGAGGAGGTGCACAAGGGATCTGACAGTGGGGAGATGGAATCTGGCCTCCAGATAGACACTGGAGCACTGCTGCTGGCAATGGTAGGGACTGAGGTGCTAGAGGGGGGAGTGAACTGGCCACTTGTTCCACTCTCTGAACTCACTTCCCCAGCTGGAGATGTCTTCTTTTTGGCAGGTGTCACTTTATTTTGACCTCCATTTTGTTGTTGCTGCTGCTGTTGGCGGCACTTTGCTCTTCCATTCTTAAACCATACCTGCATCCTGGATTCGGGCAAGTTGATTTTTAGCGCCACTTCTTCCTGCATGAAGATGTCTGGGTACCAGGTCTTGGCAAACAGTGCTTCTAGGATGTCTAGTTGAGCTCAGGTGAATTTCGTCCTCTCCCGCTGTTTCGGGGTGGGGGGGGGGGTGAGGATTGGGGGTTGGTTGCGGGACGCGAAGCCCAGGGCCCTTTAGGGTGGGGGAGCAGTTTCTCAGTCACAGGAGTTTCCGCAGGTCCTCTGACTATCCCACCTTCCCCCCCTCTTCTCCTCTACTCTTCCCAATGCTCTCCCCTCCGCTTCCAGGGCCTGGGCTCCTGAGACTCAGGACATACTGTCCTTTTCAGAGTAGCACCCAATTCTGAAATGCAGCAAGAATTTTTAAAATTGGGGTTATTGGTGGGGAAATATTAATTAGTGATTTTTTATAGTGCTATAATTAAATCCAGGGCCTCAAGCACGATAAGCAGGTACTCTCCCTGAGCTCCTTCCCCAATCCGATTTTATTCTTATTTTGAGACAAAGTCTTGCTAAATGGTCCAGGCTGGCCTCCAACTTACAATTCTGCTGCCTCACACCCCCAAAATAGCTAGTATGGAGATGTAACTCATTGGTACAGCACCCCTGGGTTTAATCCAAGCAACACACACACACACACACACACACACACACAAAGAGAAAAATTTTTAAAAATTAAATTTTGGCAAAATCTAAACATAGGATCATATTCTTTCAATTAGAAGCACCAATGACCAGTCTTTCTTAAACAGTATTATAGCGAAGGTAATCCTGTTATTTGTTTGTTTGTTTCTTTATTTGTTTCAGTAGAGGAGATTGAATATAGGGGTACTTTATTACTGAGCTGCATCTCCAGCCTTTTTCTTTTCTTATCTCTTGAGACAGGTTCTGACTAAGTTGCCCAAGCTGACCCTGAACTTGAGATTCTCTTGCCTCAGCTTCCTGAGGAATTGGTACTACAGGTATGTGCCACCATGTATAGCATTACTGCTACTTACTAAACCCATTAAGTTTTTTTTATTTTTTTTCCTCCTGTACCAGGGATTGAACCAGTGGTGCTCAACCACTGAGCCACATTCCCAGCTTATTTTTTTTTTAATTGTTTTAATTTGAGAAAGGCTCTCAATATGTTGCTTAGGGCCTCACTAAGTTGCTGAGACTGGCTTTGATATTTTGATCCTCCTATCTCAGCCTCCAAAACTGCTGGGATTACAGAAGTGCACAACCAAGCTCAGCTAAACCCACTAGTTGTGTTTTATTTTAACACAATTTTTATTTATTACTTCAGATATCTTTAATAACCATATGTGTGTGTATTTGGTACTGGAGTTTAAACCCAGGGGGTTTTCACCAGTGCTCTACATCCCCACCCCTTTTCATTTTCTATCTTGAGATGGGATCTCCCTAAGTTGCTTAGGGCTTCATTAAATTGCTCAGGCTGGCCTCAAACTTGTGATCTTCCTGCCTCAACCTCCAGAGTTGCTGGGATTACAGCACCCAGCTCAAACATATTGTTTTTTAGCATGTCAAAGTTTATTCCCTCCTTCATGAGGAATCTAATAAGGAGATAATAGTCTGTGCCACTCACAGTGGCCTGGAAAATAAGAAGATTCCATAAGGAATTAATATCTAGGTTTCCCCATGCAGTACTGGTCATTATTGACTGCTGCTGGCCTTTCCTTTCCTTTTTCCTTTTTCTTCTTCTTTTTTTGTGAACCTGGGGATTGAACTTAGGTTCTCACTCTCACACCTGCTAAGGAAACACTCTACTACTGAGTTACTCACCCAGCTTTCCATATATATATAAAATATATATACATATATATTCATTAAAATGTCATGTTTTTATTAGCTGATATAAAGTAAATTTAGGACATGATGATTTGGAGGTATTTTCCCAGAAATACCATTAGCAGAAACAATACATCATGTATCTGTGAAGCAAGCCATAAATAAATTGACCTGAGACTGTTTGTTCATCAGTCACAGGCATCAAGGTCCATCTTCCTGGCTGGGTGTTCTTTATCTGAGAAGCACTGAAAAGTGACAAGGAGAGTTCTTCTAGCAGAGGCATGTAGTTTCCTTTGTTTTCTAGTAGCTTTCAATTTCTTCATTAGTCAGTATAAATTGTGAGACCACTATTTTTTTTTCATTTATTGTTTTAATTTGTTATATATGACAGCAGAATGCATTACAATTCATATTACACATATAGAGCACAATTTTTCATATCTCTGGGTATACACAAAGTAGAGTCACACCATTCGTGTCTTCATATATGACTTAGAGTAATGATGTCCATATCATTCCCCCATCATTTCTACCCCCATGCCCCCTCCCTTCCTCTCCCTCTTTTTTTCCCCTTTGCCCTATCTAGAGTTCATCTAATCCTCCTAATCCTCCTATGCCCCTCACCACCACATTATGAATCAGCATCCTTAATCAGAGAAAGCATTCAACATTTGTTTTTTGGGGGATTGGCTAATTCACTTAGCATTATCTTCTCTATCTCCATCCATTTACCTGCAAATGCCATGATTATATTCTCTTTTAATGCTGAATAATATTCCATTGTGTATATATACCACATTTTCTTTATCAATATCATTCATCTACTGAAGGGCATCTAGGTTGGTACCACAGTTTAGCTATTGTGAATTGTGCTGCTATAAACATTGATGTGGCTGTGTTCCTGTAGTATGCTGTTTTTAAGTCCTTTGGGTATAGATGGAGGAGAGGGATAGCTGGGTCAAATGGTTGTTCCATTCCCAGATTTCGAAGAAATCTCCATACTGCTTTCCATATTGGCTGCACCAATTTGCAGTCCCACCAGCAGGTATAAGTGTGCCTTTTCCTCCACATCCTTGCAAACACCTATTGTTGTCTGTATTCTTAATAGGTGCCATTCTGACTGGAGTGAGATGAAATCTTAGAGAAGTTTTGATTTGCATGCTTCTAATTGTTAGAGATGTTGAATATGTTTTCATTATTTGTTGATTGATTGCATATCACCTTCTGAGAAGTGTCTGTTCATGTCCTTGGACCATTTATTGATTGGGTTATTTGTTTTTAGTTTTTTTTTTTTTTTGGTGTTAAGATTTTTGAGTTCTTTATATATCCTAGGGATTAGTGACATGCATGTGGTAAAAATTTGTTCCCAAATTGTAGGCTTTCTATTTACTTCTTTGACTGTTTCTTTGGCTGAGAAGAAGCTTTTTCGTTTGAATCTATTCCATTTATTGATTCTTGATATTAATTCTTGTGCTATAGGACTCTTATTAAGGAAGTTGGGGCCTCATCTGACATAATGGAGATTTCAGCCTACTTTTTCTTCAGTAGCTCAGGTCCATCATAGTGAAATCATTCTGGACAATGAGTAGGTGCATTATTTGAAGAGAGAGTGTCAGGGAAGCCCATAAGCATGCAGGGCTGTGGTCAAAGCTTTCCAGGGAGAAGCAGAGTGTAAAGCACACTATAGGAGTTTCACTGGTACACCTGACTTTATTTTTATTTTTCTGTAATGGGGATTGAACCTACAATGCTTAACCACTGAGCAACATCCCCAGCCATTTTTATTTTTATGTTTTTAAATTTTGAGACAGGCTATCACTAAGATGCTTAGTGCTTGCTAATTTTCTGAGGCTGGCTTTGTACTTGCGATCCTTTTGCCTCAACCTCCAGAGTGAGGCAGTGTGATTACAGGCAGGCATGTGCCAGTACACTGGGTTGACTTTATTTTTTATTTTTTTTGAGAAGGGGTCTAGCCATGTTGCCCAGGATAATCTCAATCTCCTGCCTCAGCTTCTCAAGTAGCGGGAATATAGTCATGCACAACTGCACCAGGCTGTTCTAGAGGCCAGCCACTTCTATCTCCAGAGTTAATGCCCCTTTTCAAGGAGAATTGGAAAGGATACTGGTTTTATACTCAGGGCCCATGGTCACATTTCCAGGAAAGACAAAGGGGTCAGGTTCCAGAGTCAGGCTTTTGATCACTACAGGGTCCTTACCTTGGTTACAGTTATCCCAGTAAAAGGTAATGATTCAGACAGACAATTTCAAAGACCTCAGGATCCCAGAGAAGGGGCTCAGGGCACTCAGGATCAGGTCCCTGTAGGGATGCATTGCAAAGGATGCATTAGCACTGGCAAAATTTTTCATCTATTAATGTATTATTCATATAGTGTTAAAGTCTGATTCTATCAACTCTGTTCCAGGATTTTATTTCATTTTCTGTTTTAAATGAGATCTTGTCTTTTTTTTTTTTTTTCTTTTTTCTTCTCTCTACTTAAAGGATAGAAACCAGGGGCTCAAGTATGTTAGGCAAGCACACTACACTGAGCTACATCTCTGGCCCTTTTTTCTTTTGAGAAAGGGTATTACTAAGTTGCCAGGGGTTGGCCTCCAGCTTGTGAACCTCTTGCCATTCACTCAAGTTGGTGGAATTACAGGCTTGCTCCACTGTGCCCAGCTAGATCTTATGAAATTTTTTAGTACCAGGAATTGAATCTAGGGGTGCTTAAACACCGAGCTACATCTCCAGCTATATATATATTATTGTTAATATTTATCTGTACATATGATATTTCAATATATTTACACATTAGGTAATGTTTCAATCAGATAATATTCAACATGTCTATTTCTTTAACATTTATCATTTCTTTATGATGAAAACATTCAAACTCCATTCTTCCAGGTTTTTAAAATGTATAGCACATTATAATTATCTACAGTCTACTCAGCAATGGCACACCAGAAATTGGCTTATTTCATTTAACATAATGACCTCCAAGTTCTAACCATGTTGAAAAAGGACAGAATTGCATTCTCCCTCATAGATAAAGAATAGTCTATGGCATATTTATACCGATTTTCTTTACCTATTCATCACTTGATGGACATTTAGGTTCATTTCTTAGCTATTTTTGAATAGTGCTGTGTTAACATGTGAATGCAGATATCTCTTCACTGATATTATTTCCTTTGGATATATTCCTCATGGTGGAATAGCTAAATCTTAAAGTATTTTTGTGGGTTTTATCCATCAACGAGCAAATACTTTCTTCTCAGCAGCACATGAATCCTTCTCTTAAGGAGACCATTTATTATGCCACAAAAAATCTTTTTTATTATTTTTCAGCTTTATTAAGGGTTAATAGGAAAACAAAAATTATATTTATGGTATACAATATAATGTTTATACATATATATATATATATATATATATATATATATTACAAAATTATTAAATCAATCTAACGTATTCATCATCTCACATTTTTTTTTTAGTGAGAATGTTTACAACCAACTCTCTTTTAAAAAATCTTTTATTGATTTTATTTTTTTAAATACACGACAGCAGTGGAATGCATTACAATTCTTATTACACATATAGAACACAATTTTTCACATCTCTGTAATAAAGTATGTTCACACCAATTCATGCTTTTATACATGTACTTTGGTGGAGTTTTTTTGCATTTCAATTCTTAATACACATATATACCATGATTTTTCATATCTCTGACAAAGCAACTCTTAGTAAATACAAAAAAAAAGTAGAGATACTACGCTGCATTTTATCAGACCACAATGAAATGAAATTAGAAATTATTGGTAAAATAAAAAATAAAATCCACTCCAACACATGGAGACTAAATAATATGCTATTTAATGATCAGTAGGTTGCAAAAGATACCAAGGAGGAGATTCAAAAATTCTTAGAGGTAAATGAGAACACAGATACAACATATTGAAATCTTGGGACACTATGAAGGCAGTTCTAAGAGGAAAGTTCATTGCACTGAGTTCATACTTAAAAGAAGAAAAAGGTCAACGAATAAATGACCTAACATTACATCTCAAAATCTTAGAAAAAGAAGAACAAATCAACTCCAAAAGCAAAAAAAAAAAAAAAAAAAAAAAAATCAACCCCAAAAGATAGGAAATAATTAAAATCAGAGCTGAAATCAATGAAATTGAAACAAAAGAAACAATTGGAAAATTTGACAGAACAAAAAGTTGGTTCTTTGAAACATAAGATTGATAAACCATTAGCCATGCTAACAAAGAGAAGGAGAGAGAAAACTCAAGTTCCTAACATCAATGAGGGAAAAAGAAATAGTATGATGGACACTACAGAAATACAAAAGATAATTAGAAATTATTTTGAAAATTGTACTCCAATGAAATAGAAAATATCGAAGGCATCAACAAATTTCTAGAGGCATATGATATGCCCAATTAAATCAGGATGATATACATGATTTAACCAGATCAATTTCAAGCAAGGAAATAGAGGACGCCATCAGAAACTTACCAATCAAGAAAAGCCCAGGCAGGACCCATGGATGCACAGCTGAGTTCTACAAGACCTTTAAAGAAGAACTAATATCAATACTTCTCAAACTATTTCATGAAATAAAAAAAGAGGGAAGACTTCCAAACACATTCTATGAGTCCAATATTATCCTGATTCCAAAACCAGACAAAGACACATCAAAGAAAGAAAACTTAGTGAGAGGCATGTGCCACTGCAACAGGCTAGATCTTTTCTTTTTAAGGTACAGTTATTTTCCATCCAATACCAGATATTATTCATAAAATCTTGAGACAGCATAACTCCCTACTTGAATTCCTTTCAAAGAGGAGACTAGAGGTTCCTGAAAAATAATACTTTAGCCAGGTAATTAAGGTCAATGTAAACAGTAAGTTATAAGCATGTTGTGCCCTTGGGCTGGGGACATATAGCTCAGTGGTAGAATGCTTGCCTGGTATGCACGAGGCCCTGATTTAATTACCAGTATCCAAAAAAAGGAAGCTGGGCTTAATAATGCACATCTGTAATTCTAATTACAGGAGGCCAAGGCAGAAGGACTGTAAGTTTGAGGCCAATCTCAGTGGTTTAGCAAGATCTTTAGCAACTTAGTGAAATCCTGTCTCAAAAAAATAAAAAGGCATTTGGGGATGTAATTCAGTGGTAAAGTGCCCCTAGGTTCAATCTCCAATACAAGAAAAAGAAAAAAAGAAATGATATGATAAAAATGCCACTTTTTGTGGTTTTTCTAACAAAAATCCATAATCAAACTGTCATGAGAAAAAAAAAAGTCAAACAAATACCTAAAAGGGACATTCTGCAAAATTCATGACTAGTATTTCTCTATCAAGTTCATGCAAAAATAAAGGAGAAGGGATTCTAGCTCAGGGTCTCCAATGCCAAGTGAATAGGAAGGCTGAGCCAGGAGGACCACAAGTCAGAGGACAGCATTAGGAATTTAGTGAGAACTTAAGCAACTCAGTGAAGCCCTGTCTCAAAAGTGAAAAGGTCTGGGATATGGCTTAGTAGTAGAGTGTCCCTCAGTTCAATTTCCAGTACCAAACAAACAAACAAATGAAAAAGCAAAAACAAAAACAAAACACACATAAACAGAGACACAAAATCCAAGAGAAATCTGAGAAACTCTTATAGGTCAGAGAAATCTAAGGAGATCTGATTATTAAATATACCCTGGTATCCTGGTTAAATTGTGGAACTGAAAATTACATTAGTTGAAAATTTAAAAAATCCAAATAAAATATGAACCTTAGTTAATAATAACATATCAATGCTTGTTTATTAGTAGTGACAAATGGACCAAACTAATGTTATTAACAGGGGAAATTGGATCTGTTTCTAGGAACTCCCCAGTGCTATCTTCTCAATTTTTCTGTAAAGCTAAATTCATTCTGAAAGCTTAAGTTTATTTTTTGAAAAAACCGAAATTCAACTTCTGCATTGTAGTGAGGAGTTGTTGGATAATCTGACCTTTTCCCAGAGATAATTTACTTTCAATTTGGCAGCTGGAGTTAAGGTAGATTAAGGCACATTTTGCCTTAATACAGTCAGGGATTGGGTGGTTTTCAAAACTGCTTTTCAGGGCAATAGTAGAGTGCTTGCCTAGTATGCACCAGGCACTGGATTCCATCCCTAGTACTGCAAAACAACTAATTGCAAATTTTACAGAGCAACAAACTGCATTTTAGCCTGAGATAACAATCTATTTTCAGTTCTTCATTATTCCTAGGGCACTGGTGGGTTGGATCCTAAATCCCCTTGCTCTGGGAGTCTTCTAAATCCCTGTTTTTGAGTTTTGGTCTTTCTTGTCACTTTATGTGCAGATTCACAGTCTTACAATCAAGGGGTTTTATTTATTTGTTTTGGTACCAGGGATTGAGCCCAGTGGTGCTCAACCACTGAGTCACATCCTCAGCCTCTTAAAAAAAAAAAAAATTGAGACAGGGTCTCAGTAAGTTACTTAGGGCCTCACTAAATTGCTGTCTGGCTTTGAACTCATAATCCTCCTGCTTCAGCCTCCAGACTTGCTGGGATTACAGGTGTGCTCCACCACACATTGCTGCTCTCCATGCTTTCAAATGGTTGTTTTTGTGTTTTACCCAGCTTCACTAGTTGGTCTCAGCAGAGGATTGATCTGACACTAGCTATTTAGCCACAGTCCAAACTGGAAGTATCTGCTTCTTATTTTTGAGTGTGCCTTTCATATCCTCATTGATTGAACAATTTTAACAACAGGATTTCCATTAGTCCTGGTGCTGCTTCTTAGGATCAGACAATAAAATAAATTTAGTAGTGGCATTTTAAAAATCAGATAAAAAGTCACATAGATAATAGAATAATAAAGAACTAGTTAGGGAGTAAATGTAGAAAATCAAGAAGAATACTACTGACACATCTCACATTATACTATGGGAAGGTAAAATACTAGTTAGCATGTTCCAAAGTAATCCCCAAAGTGCTGGCAGGAAGTGCTAAAACTGGATCTAACACAGGTGTATCTTTTTTGTCTAAAAATGATGATGATGATGATGATGATGATGATTGTTCTGGGAACTGAATCTGGAGCATGCTAGGCAAGTGCCCCATCACTGAGTAACATCCCCAGTCCTTTTTAAATTTCATTTTGAGTCAGGGGCTCATTAAGTTTCCCAAATGACTTCAAATTTGGCATGATACTGTCTCAGCCTCCCAGTGACTGGGGTTATAGGCTTGTGTCACTGTGTCTGACTACCTGTGAGAGTTGCCCTCTTAATTCTCAGCATTATTTATGTTATGATACTGGCAACATGTCTTGGTCTATTATTTATTGATCCATTTTGACAAAAAGAGATGTGAGTTAATTTGCTAATTAATTTTTAATATTTGTCAATTTGGAACCACTGATAATTTAAGGGCCTTCTTTAGGGCAAGAAATGCATGCTGGGAAAAAAGGAAGGGGGAAAAATTCATCTTTTTTTTTTCTTTTTTCCAATACTGGGGACTGCACCCAAGGGCACTTTACCAAGGAATCACATCCCTATCCCTGTTTTTATTTTTATATTGAGACAGGGTCTTGCTAAATTAGTTGCCCAGGCTGGCCTCAGATTTGTGATCCTTTTGCCTCAGTCTCCTGGGTTGATAGGTGGAGTACCACTGCACCTGACTGTGGGAAGCCATTCTAGCACGTGATTTGAGTTACCTCCCTGGCTAGGTGAGAGGCACTTAGACACAGCTGTGTCAGAGCCTTCCCCACCCTGTCCCAGGTGCGTGGGGTTGTCCGTGTGGGGGTGTGCCTGACCACTGACCCCAAGAGCAATCACTGACCCTGACCTTGGAATGCTGCCCCTCTTGACCTTCATTGGATGGAATTTTCCCTTGAGTTTTTGTTCCCCAATAAAAACGCACTCCCTGGCATGTTCCTCCTCTCTTGTTTAACCACCACATTAGGTGGCTGGAGGCAGGAGCTAGGAGGAGCCATCTCAAAGCTGGGCAATAAAGGTAATGAGAATTATGTCTCTTTAATTTTACAACTCACTAGTTAATTTTTATGCTTCGAACATCTATTATGAAGCTAGCGTACTGGTCGCGTGGCTGACCTGACTAATATTTCAGCTTTGGAGGTCATGAGCAAAAATATTAAAAAATAGTAGTATGGGGTCCAGGGGTATATTTCAGTGGTAGAGCACTTGCCCAGCATGCATGAGACCCTGGGTTCCATTATCAACACACACACACACACACACACACACCTGTATTAATGATAAAATTTACACAAAACAGCACTGCTTCAAGAAAGAAACAGGAGCAGAACTTTTCCTCAACATGTTTCCCTTCTTGAGGGGTGACACCTATTCTCCATATCTAAAAAATACACCCCACGAGAAGGTGTACTCAGCTAGGTTAGTTGAGCCAGATAGGGAAGGCTTAGAACCTAGTCTGTCATGTTTCCTCACAGATAACAGTAGCTTTATCTGAGTTTCCTATATTAATCTTATGTTTTCTCTGTTCTGAAATCAACTCTCCCTTTCTTTATCTGCCATTCAGACTGAAAAAATGCATAATTGGGTTTTTTTTTTTTGTTGTTGTTGTTATTACTGTCATTTGTTTGTTTGCAGTGCTGGGCATGGAACTCATTGCCTCCCATGTTCAAACAATTGCTCCAACAGTGAGCTATATCCACACCCAAGATGCATAGTTTTATCAAGATTGATACCAGTTTGTGAAATTCTGAGTTGGAAGCAGCAACAGGCTGCCTGCTTCCAGGTCTTGGGACTGCACATGTGGCTGGGAAGGCTCCTGTTGATCAGCCAGGAGGTGGTGCTGTGGGTGGTGATGGAGGAGGCCAATCACCTCCAGGATAGGTCTGGGAGTCTTCCACCCTCTTGGACAGCTCATGCCTTCCCTTAAGGACTATGGGATGGGTGTACATGTGAACTTGCTCCACCCCTCTGACCTTTATCTTGATTGGCTCCTGTACAGTATATAAGCTGTGTGTACTTCCTTGTGAAATGAGATTCTGCTTCCACTCCTCTCCCTGGTGCATGTGATTGTCCTCCCATGAGGGAGGGCTGGGTGAGAGCCGCCAGCCAACCTTTACCTCTCTTGGCTTGTCCTGGTCTGGCCTGCTTTCCCAGCTTCTACTGCAGGTCAGTGGGGGGGGGGGGGGGGGGGCTAAAAACCCCAACAACAGAGACTGCTGAAGTAAAGAGAAAGGAAAGGAGAGAAATAACAGCATTCCAGAGTGAACTATCACCAGACTAACTACACTTCTCTGTTGATCAAGGATGAGCTCTGGAAAATGACCCAGACACTAAGAGAGAATAGGGTAATGATAATACATGGTGCTTAGGTAAGGAAGAGCAGGAATTAACTATCTTCTTCAAGAATACATAGCACTTTTGTGAGTATTTGACTTTGTATCAGATTATAGCTCCTTCCCTGGTCAACATTAACCAATTCACATATAATGGAAACAGTGAAAAACAGGCAGTCTAAAACACCCAGTATCCAAGACACCCCTGTGTCTCCTAGAGGAGTAGTTTGCAGAGTTGGGGATCCAAGTGAGGTCCTCCACATAACAGGAAAGTGCTCTACCACTAAGCCACATCCCCAGCCCCAAGATCGTTTTTTTTTTTTTTTTTTTTTAATGAGGATCAAACCCAGGGACATTTATAGCCACTGAGCCACATCCCCAGCACAATTTATATTTTATTTAGAGACAGGGTCTCGCTAAGTTGATTATGGCCTCACTAAATTGCTGAGGCTGGCTTTGAACTTTTTATGCTCCTGCCTCAGCCTCCTGAGGTGCTGGGATTATGTGCATGTGCCACCATGCCCAGCTCCCAAGATAGTTCTTAAGAAAGATGCAGAGAAGTGAAACTAGTCTTTGCTTTCCTTTTGCAGAGTTTCAAAGGAACTTACCATCAAAATCAAAAGATACCATTAATAAATCTTTACTAAAATATGAGATAATAGATGTTGTTATTATCCCATTAGTATATGCATTTGAGACTCATGATGTTTTACAATAAAATTTTATTTTCAGTAGGACAAACATACAGAATTGTATCTACAGGCACAGTTTTTGGGTGCAGAGTTCTGTATGTCCTCCTGCCCTTTGTGAAAAACAATGTATTGCATAAATGAAAAATTTATCAGCTAATGAATAATATTACTATGTTTGAACTTGGTTATTTTGTAAATGTAGATTTTTTTGTTCTGTAGTACTGGGAATTGAATTCAGGTGCATTTTACCACTGAGATACAATTCTAGCCCTTTTTGTGTTGTTTTGAGACAGATCTCACCAAGTTGCCAAGGCTTACCTGCAATTTGTGATCCTCCTCTCTCAGCCACTGGAGTTCATGGAATATTAGGTGTTTGCCACAGCATCTGGCTTGGAAATATTTTTAATGATGTAAGATTTGAATTTTTCTGTTCACTTTCTTGACATATGGTGGTGTGGTATGAATGTGCCCCTGCTGAAATTAATATGTTGAAATCCTTACTCTCAAGGTGATGATCAGGAGGTGGGGCCTTTAAAAGTTGTTTAGCTCACAAGGGTTCCCCCACATCATTGAACCCAGTGCTCTAACTAAAAGACTCAAGCCAGGTGCCATGGAACATGCTTATAATCCCAAATATTATGGAGTCTGAGGAATTAAGAAGGCTAAGGCAGCAGGATCACAGGTCTGAGGCCAGACTGGGTAAATTAGCAAGACTCTATCTCAAAATAAAGTAAAAGTAAAAATGGGCTGGTGACGTGGTTCAGTGGTAGAGTGCTTGCTTCATATATGAAGGTCTGGGGTTCCATCTCCAGGATACCCACCCAAAATAAGATCTTGAGAGGGCTGAGAGTACAGCTCAGTGGTAGAGCACTTGCCTTGCATGCATAAGGCCCTGGGTTAATCCCCAGGATTTCAAAGAAACAACAACAAACAAAACAAAGTTTAAAAATAAAAACAGAAACCCAGAGAGCTACCTTGTCCCTTCCACCATGTGAAGACACAGTGAGAAGACACCATACATGAACAGAAAACTGTAACCAATCTGCTGGTACCTTGATCCTGAACTTTCTAGCCCCCTGAACTATCAGAAATAAATTTGTGTTTTTATAATATCCCGTTTACCCTATTCTGTTATAGCAGTGCAAATGGACAGACATTGGCTTTTCTTCTACTTCTGTGGACATTTTTCTTTTTCTTTTTTCCAGAAAATATAATGTTTTATTCATATGATATCATTAGCAATGGTTTTTATCTTTTAAAAAATGTTTACTTGTTTTGAATTGTTTTAAATAGGAAATTATGAAAGGTTTTAACAAAGTCAACAGGTAAATTTCATTTGCAATTCAATTAGAATGACAGAAAGTTTATAGAATTAAATTTGAGGAAAGTGCTGTGTTTATTGAGTATTCCCACCTAGGAGATGCTGCATCATTCCTTTTAATAAGATCATGTTTAGCCTGTCAGTAAAGTTTGGTGATTTACTTCATGTTACTTTTTCTTATTAAATTCATGGTTAGGTGTGGTTTATGATTTCAGTTACTATAAAATGAGTACTAATTACAATATAATTGTGGCTCTAGACTAGAATGCCAACAAAACAGTGATACAGTTACCTCACTCATCCCTTATTGTTATAAAAATGTTATTAATTTCCTTAGAATTTTGAAATTTTATTAGAGTTCAGCTATGTCATTTTTTGGAGGATTTCAATGAAATGTTTTGAATGTCATATTCTTTCATTGAGATATTTAGCTGGTAGAAGCGTAGTTTATATACAGCAAACTACACCCCATTTAAGCGTCAAGTTCAGTCTTGACAAAGGTGCACAACTATGTAGCTATTGGTCCAGGAAAGACAGAATGTTTTTACCCCCATTAAATGCATTCATGCCCATTCTAATCAATGATCCCCAAAGGCATCGGCTGTTCTGATTTTTCTGACCATGGATTAGTTTTGCTTGTTCCTGAATTTTACACTCATACACCATTTTGTATCTGGCTTCTTCTGCTCAGCAAAGTGTCACATTTTTTATATTTACCCATGTTGCTGCACATGGCGATTGTTTATTTGGTTGGGTTTTTTAAATTTTTTAAAATTTTGATTTGTTATTTATGACAACAGAATGCATTATAATTCATATTACACATATTCAGCACAAATTTTCACATCTCTGATTGTATACAAAGTAGAGCAGTATGGAGAATACTTGGAAAATTGGGAATGGAACCACCATTTGACCCAGCTGTCCCACTCCTGGGTCTATACCCAAAGGACTTTAAAAAACAGCATACTACAGGGACACAGCCACATCAAGGTTTATAGCAGCACAATTCACAATAGCTAAACTGTGGAACCAACTTAGATGCCCTTCAGTATATGAATGGATAAAGAAAATGTGGTACATATACACAATGGAATATTATTCAGGATTAAGAGAGAATAAAATCATGACATTTGCAAGTAAATGGATGAAGCTGGAGATTATAATGCTAAGTGAAATTAGCCAATCCCAAAAAACCAAATGATTTCTCTAATCTAAGTATACTGATACATACTATGCTAGGGGTGGGAATGGGAAGATTAGAAGAACTCTAGATAGGGCAAAGGGGGAAAGGGGAGGGAGGGGAAGGGCGAGGGTATAGAGGTAGGAAAGATGGTGGAATGCAATGGTCATCATTACTCTAAGTACGTGTAAGAAGATATAAAGGATGTTTTCTGGACATTATTATGTGTCCCCTTTGCAGACTCATCCTCTACAAACAATACACTCAAAAACCTTAATACTGAAAATTCTCTTCTCAGTGTGCACTCCAGCCCAGACTGTGTACCCAGGAACCCATTGTGTGTTCTCTGTCATGAAAGGCAGCCCAGCCATCTGCTCATGCATTCAGAGACTTGGAAGTTGTCCTAGAAACCTATTCTCTCCAGTCTTCCCTTTCCAATCTGTCACCAAATCCTGTGGATGTAACCACATAAACAGCTCTTGAATTGGTCTACATCTTCCCACCTCTTTTCCACCTCTGGTTCAGGCTCTGGAAACTTTGGCAAAGAATGCTAAAATCCTCCTCATTGCCCTCTTCACATCTTGTCTTGCCTCTCTTCAACAAATTCTCTCCATTTAAGCCAGAGACAATTCAAAAGAAAGCCTGATCCTGTCACCTCCTTGCCCTGGTGCCTGTAATGGTTCTCACCTCTATTGGATAAACTCCAATCTCACTTTACACTGCAGGGTCTCACTGCTAACTTCTCCTCTGACCATGGTTTAGCATTTCCACCACCTTGCCAGATGTGGAACAACCTAAAACACTAAGGGCTGCTGTTCTAATTGACCTTCTTTCTTGGTAGAATGTTGCAAAGGTAGCAATACTCACAAGGAAATCCATTTTTATGAATGCATAAGCAGTAATAGATTGGGAGTGGGGTCCTTTTTACATTTTGGTTGTTCTTATTATTTGTGGATTTTTTAAAATTAGAGATTGAACCAAGGGGTGCTTTATCACGGAGTTACATCCCAGATCTTTATTTTGGGACAGGATCTCACAAAATTGCTAAGGGCCTCCATGAAGTTGCTTGAACTTGTGATCCTCCTTCCTCAGCCTCCAGATTAATTAGGATTACAGGCTTACACCATTGCACCTAATTTTATTGTTTATTTTAATCAGAATAGTTTTACATTTTGCCAACAGTAATTTTATGTCTTAGGAATATAAGTTCAAAGTAGTAAACTTCATTTATTTATTTTTTACTTTATTCTATTCTATTTGTTTATTTAACTGGTTATTTATTTTTGTGATTCTCAGGATCAAGTCCACCCTGCTAGGCAAATGCTCTCCCACTGAGGTCCATTTCCAGCTCAGCAGTATAATTTTGATTTTTATCTGAATGTCATTTAAAAGAAGCAGAGACTCATTTTTGAGATTGTCTCTAAAAGCAAGTTTTAAATGAGATTAATACATACAAATATCAAAGTTTCAAGACCCAATAAGGGGAATACTATTTATATGTTTTCCACAACAGAATTACTGGGTTAAAAGTGATTTTCAAAAGAATTAATGGCAACACTGTAACCTGTTTTTATAATTAGCCTCATTTTATCACATAGATTTTGTTTCACATGAACTGTAAATGATATATTTATTTGACATTTTAATATGGAGACCTTATTTTCAGTCTTTATACTAATATAACTTAAAGTGCATTTATTAGTATTACTGTAGTATATAAACAAATGATAACCATTATTTTAAAGATTTTTCATGTAACTTTTTTCTTAATAAATGTGGCCCTGCCCACAGGCCTCTTTTTTTATCCTAATATAATTTGGGTCACTGTGTAACTCATGCTGTTGTTGTGGGTGTTTTCCCATCTCAAAGATGGAAATAGTGATGAGATACCCAAACAATTCAGCCTGTGCAGAGTAGCCAGACCAGTGCCTGATAAGCAGCTGATGGATATCAGGTATCTTTGTATGGACATTAATATTAACAGTAATATGTAAAACTCCACATATTTTCTTTCATATAAATTTTATCTCATTTGTGGTCTATTATATGTTCTTCATTCAAAACAGGACTTAAGTATAAATTTATAATTATAAATTTTAAAAATTGGATACAATTTTTTTCCTTTTTGAAATATGAAAACATACAGGGGTTAGATAGTTATTTTCTTACTCTTTGTTAAAGATTTTATTTTGTTTTAGATAGTTTTAGTTATATCCTTTTGTTGTTGTTGTTGTTTGTTTGTTTATACCTAGATTCTCAAATAATGTTAAAGAAATTACCCATCTTAGGAATATTTAAACCATTAATATTCCTCTGAGTATTTAAACTAGCTGTTCATAATGGCACAAGCTTGTAATCTCAGCTACTCAGGAGGCTGAGGCAGGAATTTGAAAACTCCAGGCCAGCCCAGATTTTATATATATATATATATATATATATATATATATATATATATATATATATATATGTATATATATTTAAAGTATTTTTATTAGTGCATTATAGTTATGGTAGGATTCATTCACTCAGGAGCCTGAGGCAGGAGTGAAAAGTCCAGGCCAGCCCGGACAATTTATTTTTTTTATATATATTATATATATTTAATATATAAAAGTATTTTTATTAGTGTATTATAGTTATGGTAGGATTCATTTTAATATACTCATGCATGCATATAACATAATTTGCTCCATTTCAATCTCCTGTATTTCTCCTTTCTTTCTCTACCTCTCCCCTGCTGATCTCCTTCCTCTACTTTATTGGTCTCCCTTCTATTAATTTATTGTTGTTCTAATTGGTGCATCATAAAGATATACATAAACATGGGATTCATTTTGATACATTCATATCTGCACATAGCATAATTTGCTCAATTTCATTCTGCAGTTCCTCCTCTCTCCTATTCCTCTTCTCTCCCCTACAGTCCCTTTCATCTGCTTTACTGTTATCCCTTCTATTTTCATGAGATCCGTCTACTTTAAAATAATTTCTTATTTCTCTTCAGCTTCCACATATGAGAAAAAAATTTTGGCCTTTGCTTTTCTGAATCTGGCTTATTTCAGTTAGCATGATGTTCTCCACTTCTATCCATTTACCAGCAAATCACATAATTTCATTCTTTTTATGGGTGAGTAAAACTTCATTGTGTACCTATACCATATTTTGTTTATCCATTTATGTGTTGGCACCTGGGCTGGTCCTATAACTTCACCTTAGGCAATTTAGTAAGCTCATATCTCAAAATAAAAAGGGCTGGGGATACAATTCAGTAATAAGCATTTACTTCCCAAGTAAGAGGCCCTGGGTTCCATAAACAGAAACCAAAAATAATTTTAAAATGTATAAATGTGGGCTGGGGATATAGCTCATTTGGTAGAATGCTTGCCTCACATGCACAAGGCCCTGGGTTGAATCCCCAGCATTGCTAAAAAAAAAAAAAAATAAGTTATTCACAATACTAATAAAGTAAACTAATAAATGCTATAATAAATTCAACTTTCAGCTCAGTGTGGTGGCACATCCCTGTGATTCCAGCTACTTGGGAGGTTGAGGCAGCAGGGTCACAATTTTGAGGCCATCCTGGGTAAGTTAGACTCTATTTAAAAATAAAATTAAAATGTCTGAAATGAAATTATAGGGTAGAGCACTTATCTATACAAACATGGTTTGGGGTTAAAATTCCAGTGCTGGAAAATAAGAAGATGGAGAAGAAGAAGAAGGGAAAAAACAGAAAGACTTTAGATTATTTCATTTGTTTAATTTTTTTCCCCAGAATGAGAATTAAGTGCAATGAAGTCTAGTGTTTTCTCAGCTCCATTTCTTACTTTCTCCTTCATTCAGAACCTCACTAATCCTTTATTCTTATTTTCATACTAAGATTCTTGTCTAGAGTTGTAGTTCAATGTAATTTTTATTTTTCTTTTTTTGCAGTGCTGGGGATAGAACTAAGGGGCTCTTGCATCTAGGCAAATACTCTGTCACTAAATTGAACCCCACCCCAGTGACAGGTCATCTTTCTAGTGTATGTGAGGTCCTGGGTTCACTAACCAACTCATTAAGGGAAAAAATATTTATACATTTATATTTTCTAAGTGCTCAAGTTAATCCTATTCTGGGTTATATTACATGGTCAATCATGGAGTTATGATGGCTTGTGCTTCCAGTGCCTTTCACAGACAAACTATTTTAGCTGTGATATGATTCGGGTCAGGCAAACTATTATGAAAACTCATAACATGATTATGTTAGTGTCTCACACTTTGAGCTACTGGCCTTTTTTTTTTTCTTACTGAACTAGACCTCACTTCAGCATGAATATAATTTCTGAACCGGTAGGTAGGCACAGGAATAAAAGTTATACTGGGCAAGGAAATCATCCTACCACAAAGGTCAGTTGTAATCCACAGTCTCTGCTTCAGTTAGGGTTCAAATATCTTCAAATAGCTTGAATATCAAAACTTGAGGATGCTCAAACTCCTTATATTAAAAATGGTGTAGTATTTGCATATAACCTACCCATCCTCCTGCAGACCTTGTGTGTCTGTGTGTGCATGTGTGTGCACACACCCACCTGCACATGTGCTGGGAGTCCAACCCAGGATTAACCTCACCCACATGAGGCAAGTGCTCCACCACTGAGCTACAACCCAGCTTTACCTAGCTTTATAGCTGTACACATTCAAGACTCCCTCAACATTTAACTGTTTATAAGATTAATTTGAAATTCTTTAAGATAGAATCTGTGTTTTTCTAACTTTTGTTGTTCTGTCACAGGCTCCCTTACTTTTGGGTGACTTGGAGGAGGGGTTCCCAGGATTTAAAGTTCCTAGCACATTGAGCCAGGAGCTCTGCTAATTTCAATCATGAAGGACCCCTTAATATATTTTTTAAGTCTTTTATAGAACAATCTCTGACTGGCCAATAAACACTTGGGTTCCCCTACCCCTTCAGCATGTTGTACATGTCCCAATGTCACCATTTCCTGCCAAGAAGAAAAGCACTTCATCCTTTATGTTTTAGGACAACGTCAAGTGAAGACTGGGAACTATCTCCCTGCTTTTTGCTGCTGTATATTCAAAATCCACCTGCATAGAGGAGGGAGGGAGTAGCATCTGTGGCTTATCATGGTTTAATTATATTTTAAGTCTATAACCGCTCTTCTATTATCAGTACTCCAAACTATTTCATTACCTTTGTAACAAGGCTTTAATTACACTCAGTAAAAATGCATATTTCAATCCATATGTTTTTCCTTCTTCAGATAGTATTGGTATATTTTGATTCCCTAAGAACTTTTAATTTTTAAAGTCCTCAGAGCAAGAAATGTATAATATACATAACACATATGGCTGTGTCTATGTTTGTATATGTATGATTTTCGTGATTGAACCTGGTGGTACTCTACCACTAAGATTTTTCCCATTCCTTTTTATTTTTATTTTTTGGTATCAGGGATTGAACCCAGGAGTAGTTAACCCCTGGGCTCATCCCCAACCCGTTTTAATATTTTATTTAGAGACAGTGTCTCACTAAGTTACTTTCAGCCTCCCAAGTTGCTAAGACTCACTTTGAACTTGTGATCCTCCTCTCTCAGGCTCCTGAGCTGCTAGTATGACAAGTGGCAATAAGGCAAGCCCTATTTATTTTGCTAAGCCATTAGATTTATAGCAGCAAACTACCATGCCCGGTTTCTCTTGCTATCTTTTAAAAACTTGTTAGATAAATAAAAATGTCATGTCTTTTATTTCTAAACTCAGAATTCATGCCTTATCATTTTTTTTGTGGAACTGGTAAAAGAATCCAGGTCCGTATACAGGCCAAGCAAGTATTCTACAGCTATAGCCCCAGTCCTAACCATTTTCTGTTTAAATTAATAGTGTTCCTGGACATTTATCGATTTTATTAGATATTTTAAAGAACCAATTTAGTTCTGTAATGAATTTCCTTATTGTGTTGATTTCCCATTGCATTGATTTCTTTGTTTTGTTTCGGATAGTGCTGGAGATTAAACCCAGGGCCTGGAGTATACTAGTCAAGGACTCTCTCTACCTCTGAGTGACACAGGAAAGGAGCCACTTTTTAAAAAAATATAAATAAATAAATAAATGCATAAATAGACTTACTCTGTAGAAAAAGTTTCTTCCTCTATTATTCATAGGAGGAAGAATCTATCAACACATAATCATACTTTTAAAACATACAGTTTGCATTTCCCTTTTCTTAAATTTATTTCTTCATAGAAGATTTGAAAAATAAAAATAATCAAGAAAATTTTTACTGAATAAATAAAACTCCAACCACATGCAATGAATTACCAGGAGTATTTTCTTTCTCTCCAGCCTTTTAAGGTTTTCTCTCAGTGTATATAGTAAATGATGTGTTTATAGTTACATATATTTTAGAGCCATCTTGGAAATCATAAATAAATAGCTGACATTCCATCAGGAAATCATAAGCATCTGCCTCATGCAGAAGTTTCCAAACATCAGTTACACTGGAATCACCTGAAGAACTTCTAAAAATAGACTGCTGCCCCCTATATCCCAGAGTTTCTGACTCAGTAGTCCTGGGGTATAGTGCAAGAATCCTGTGTCTGACAAATTTCCAAGTGACTTATTCTACTGATCCAGGGACCAATTATAGAACCACTGATCTGTATCATCCAGCTCTGAGCAATCAGGGTAGGTTCCAGAGCCAAGCAGAAGTATGTAATTGTCCTCACAGTCTAATAAGAAATATATTTTGCACTCAAGTTAGTAACTTGTTTTTCTTGTTACTAAAGCAGGGAAATTTTTCATTAAAGTATATGAGGAGTTTCATTAGTGGATGAAGTTTCTTTTTTAAATTAATTTTATTTTTAAAATACATGACAGTGGAATGCATCACAATTCTTACTATACATATATAACATGATTTTTCGATCTCTGTTTACATATAAAGTATGTTCACATCAATTCATGTCTTCATATATGTACTTTGGATAATGATGTCCATCATATTCTTCCATCATTGCTAACCCACTGCCCCCTCCTTTCTCCTCCCACCCCTCTTCCCTATCTAAGTTCAACTATTCCTCCCATGCTCCCCCATTATGAGTCAGTTACCTTATATCACAGAAAACATTTGCCATTTGTTTTTGGGGGATTGGCTAACTTCACTTAGCATCATCTTCTTCAACTGCATCCATTTACCTACAAATGCCATGATTTTATTCCCTTTTATTGCTGAATAATATTCCATTGTGTATATATGCCACATTTTTTAATACATTCATCTACTGAAGGGCATCTAGGTTGGTTCCACAGTTTAGCTATTGTGAATTGTGCTGCTATAAATATTGATGTGGCTGTGTTACTGTAGTATGCTGTTTTTAAGTCTTTTGGATATAGACTGAGGAGAGGGATAGCTGGGTCAAATGGTGGTTCCATTCCCAGTTTTTCAAGGAATCTCTATACTGCTTTCCATATTGGCTGCACCAATTTGCAGTCCCACCAGCAATGTATGAGTGTGCCTTTTTCCCCACATCCTCACCAACACTTACTGTTGTGTCTTCATAATATCTGCCATTCTGACTGGAATGAGATGGTATCCTAGAGTAGTTTTGATTTGTATTTCTCTAATTGCTAGAGATGCTGAGCATTTTTTAATACATTTGTTGATTGATTGAATATCCTTTTTGGAGAAGTGTCTGTTTATGTTGTTGGCCCATTTATTGATTGGGTTATTTTTTTTTTTTTGGTGTTTAGATTTTTAAGTTCTTTATATACCCTAAAGATTAGTGCTCTATCTTATGTGTGAGAGGTAAAAATTTGCTCCCAAGGTGTAGGCTCTCTATTCACCTCACACAAATTGTTTCTTTGGCTGAGAAGAAACTTTTTAGTTTGAGTCCATCCCTTTTATTGATTCTTGGTTTTAATTCTTGCTCTATAGGAGTCTTATTAAGAAAGTTGAGGCCTAATCCCCCATGATGAAGGTTAGATCTTACTTTTTCTTCTATTAGATGGAGAGTCTCTGGTTGAATTCCTAGGTCCTTGATCCACTTTGAGTTGAGTTTTGTGCATGGTGAGAGAGAGGGCTTTTTCTCCTTTCCTCATTCAGGTATTACGGTGAATCAATCACAAAGATGCATCCTCCATTAGAAATTAATCATTGTCAGTTAGGTACAGTGGCATGCTCCTGTAATTTCAACTGCTGGGGAGGCTGAAGCAAGATTATCACAAATTTCAGGCCAGCCTGAGCAAATTAGAAAGACTCATTTTTATTAGAAAAATAAAAATGGCTGGGGATGAAGCACAGTGGTAGAGTCCCTGGGTCCAATCCCCAGGACTGCAAGAATAGAAGAAAGAAGGAGGACAATGAGGACAGGAAAGAGGAGGAGGAGGAGGAGGAAGGAGAGAGGAGAGAAAAAAAATTATCATTGTCATGAAGCTACAGGGTCTGCTCTCCATAAAACCAACTATGAGGATATGTTTTAATAACTTCTCCTGGCACTTTTCACCAGCCTATGTGAAAATATATCTTCAGTATTTCTGCTAGTTATTGGGGTATGGGGCAGTTTTAAGAGGGTGGGGTGGAGTATAGGAACCAAAGAACTTATCAGAATTTGAGGAGCTGGGTAGAATGTTTGATAAAAGATCACTACATGAAAGACCTGTAAATTCTTCCATTACATTTGTTTCATTGCAGCAAAGTGCCTTGTCTTTTCCAGAACTTTCTAATGTAAGAGAACCTCTGTGTCCACAAGAATAGAGGGATTTGGGCAATTTTTTTTTTCTGCTTCAATTGCAACTTCTAGAACAGTACCTGGCACATCATAGGTGCTCAGTAAGTATTTGTTATGTAAATAATTAAAATCTAAATTCCTAAAACCATAAAAATTTATATTAGTATAATCTCAGTTATGTCTGTATTCCATTATAACTCTCAGTGCATTTGTTCCAGAGTTTATAATTTTATGCCTTTCCAACTGTAGACAAACTTTCTGTGGTGTCTTTTGGGAAACCAAATGTCACTGTACAAAGCAGAGCATTATAAATAATACATAACCTGCTTTCCCTAAAGAATCATCCCACCATCTTATTAAACTCAAGTGGGCTTGTAATGTGGAGAAGCAGGCTGGGAAAGCATATGCTTTTCCAGAGGTAATGCTATCAGGCTTGCTTCCATATTACACTCTCTTCTTAAATCAATGAAGGATAAGGTGCTCTCTGGCCTTTTCACCTTCCTCCATTGAATCATGTAGCAGGAAGGCCCTTGCTAAATGCTGACATCTTGAAATTGGACTTCCCAGCTTCCAGAATCCAAGACAATATATTTCTGTTCATTACTTTTATAAAACAAACTGGGCATGGTGGCCCACACATGTAATCCCAGTGATAGAGGCTGAGGCAGGAAGATTGCAAGTTTGAGGTCAACCAGGACAACTTTGTGACACCCTGTCTCAAAATGCAAAAAAAAAAAAAAAAAAAAAGTTGTGGGTATATCTCTGTGGAAGACTATCCCCAGGTCCAATCTCCAGTACCAGAACTAGAGAAAAGAAGCTAAGGGAAGAAAAACATACTAAAAAACATCTCAGCCTAGGGTGTTCCTACTGTCTCCCTGCAACCAGCCCACTACTGCCATGGGCTCTGGCCTCTGCCCACTCTCCTCTTACCTCTGCTGGATAGGCCCACCTTTCTCTGACTGCACGTTCCTCCTGGATGTCTATCTCTATTCTAAGGGCAGGTGAGGTGTCCCTCAACTTCACTCACATCATAAGACTCCTACTTCTGAGGCCTCGCAGCAGCATGCAGCTCCACTCCTCCTGCTTATGACATCCACTGTCCTGAGTGCTGGCACCTGCCTGTACATGGCCTTGAGGTGTGTAAACTTTCTTAGGTCACATGGCAGGGTTGCCTATGGGGGGAACCCCCTCCTTCCCTAGGCAGTCAAACAGAGCTAGCCTGTGACCTTGAGAGGGCCCCGTCCTCACCAACTCTCCCCATTCCAGGTACACAGAACCCAGTGCTCTCAGAGTGACAGGCGCCAGATACTATTTGATAGTGGTAATCAATAGCCTTTTCCTGAGGAGGGTCACTTGTGCATCAATTGCTTTGCTTCCAGGACATTGCCAAGAGCAAATGTGTGTAAATTGCTATGGGGGCTTTATTATTGATAGTCTACCCCTAACACTTCTGGAAATGCTTAGCAGTGTAAGAAGATCAACATGGTGTAGCATGGCGGCACACACCTGTAATCCCAGCTAGAGAATGAGGCAAGAGGTTCCTAAATTTGAGACCACCCTTGGAAAATTAGTCAGATCTGTCTCAAAAGAAAAGATTAACAGGGCTGGGAAAGTAAATGACTTCCAAAGCAGCCTTGGCTTCAATTGACCCTAACACAAAAAATATAAAAATAAAATGAATTTTTTAAAAAGAAAATTATTATGATGATATTAAAATGCCTCCTTAACATTGACCTCTCTTCACTTCAAATTCTGCATTGTGTCTGTGTGATTTCAATGGGTGTGTCCACACAACCTTAGACCCAGGTTGGCAGGGCAGATCCACATTCAATCACATTCAATTTGTATTCAATTTGTATTTGTACCACCCTTGGAGAGGGCTACAGTACCATTCCACAGATGAGGAATAGGAGGTCCAAATGAGACCAAACTTCCAAAGACACCTGATCTGTCTGACTCCAGGTCCCATGTACCTAATCTCAGGGGCACTACCCAGGGAAGACAGCACTCTCTGGTGAGTGGGATTCCTCACCACTCTCTAGGCAGTCACCTTTGCCCCATACACAGGGGCTTCTATCTCACCTCCTCTGGATGGCCCGTGTATGTCCACCCCACAAGATCCATGTGCTCTACTGGGGACTCTATCTGTAGGTACACATTGATGATGATGGCAGAACCTGGTGAATGGATTGGGCATGAACTTTAAATGAGTCAATAATAAAATTTATGACTACAAATACCTAACATGTCATGATAAAAATTGAAAAAAAACCCCAGCATGACAAAAAATAAAATTGACAATTTATAAGGGCAAGGAAAGGACAGCTGTGGTGGTGGAACTGCCAGTAGGTCACACTCAAGAGCTGACGGGGATGGAAGTTCCATAGAGTCCTCTAGAACAATGGCAGCTGGAGTGGCTTCTGCATTGAATGTTCCTGTACATCCTACCTCTGGCTTTTTGGTGCCTGCAATGTCTGCTGCTACATGGGGAGGTAGCTCTCTTTCAAGAGATGTGGATACAGATGACTTACCATTCATAGCAACTGGAAGGCATCATTCAATGTCCTCTGGCTTGCTTGCTGGCAGCTTAGATACCTCCTGGCCCACAAGTATCACAGTGGCCTCTGGAAGTCGAACTCTCCTTCTGTGGATGGTATCAGAGTTGATCTGTCCTCCTGCATTGATTACTGATCTTCTTCCAGCTCAAGGGGTATGGCTATGTGCTGCCCCAAATGTTAGAATGCAAATTGGGGTTCTGCTGCTGGAGGCAGTTCTCTAACTTGTGGTGGCATGGAGCTTCAGGATAAAAGGCCCCAACATGACTGCCTCTCCCTGGGCTTTTCCCAATTCATAGAAGATCCCCACTTCTGAAAGTGGCCCCAGGTCCTATCTCCACAATATGATTTCTTACCAGAGTAGGTTCCACCACCTGCAGGATGCTTCTTGTGTTCAGGATCATATGCCAGTCCCTGGTGGGACCAGCATGAATTCTTCCTCATACACTTTGTCAGTCACCCCAGGTCTCCTCATCACTGGACTCAGGCTCACTGGGATCTGGGTCCTCCAGCTGTTCAAGGAGTTTGTGGACATGATCACCTGTGATTTAGGCATGGTGAAGGCCAGGATGGTCCTGAGATGCTTCAGGTTCTTCAGGTTTGGTGAGTCACCAAAACCTTCTGGATAGCTGTACATCTGTGTTTGCACTAACCAGCAGAGGGCACTGGACAGCAGCCAGGGTCTTGACCTCTTCTTCCCCTGGAACCCCTTAAGGACCTTGCATCATGTACTTACCCTGCAGTGACTACCCATTTCACATGCAGCTGGGCACAGAGGGCAACCATGTGAAACACGTGTGTGTAGGTGCCTCCCTGCCCCTACTGTCCAGCCTCTAGACAGGAAAGGGTGGGCAATCAAGGCTGGGATGGACTGTGCTGTGGAGGGATCCAATAGGTTCTAGCTCTGAGCCCCCAGTCACTCCTCTGCTCCTTGGGGCCTGGAAACCCACCACAGCTCTCCATGTTTCTCTTCCTACTGGCAAAGTCCCAGATGTAGGCTCTATGCTGGAAATTACACAAGGATAGAACTTGGGGTTTGCCCAGCCCTCCTCTATACCAGCCTCCCAAGTACCTTGCTCTGGAGACAAGAGCCCTCCCTCTTGGCCCAAAGTCCATTCACTTCTTTACTTTAAGGTACTCCTCCTGAAAATCTGGCTGGAGGTTTCCATAACTAGAGAAGGCCAGGAGGATATCACCTCTTACATTTTGTACCACTCATCTTCCTAGATATGCATAATGGGATTGGCTGACTTCCTGGCAGGGATGGAAGTTTATGAGGGCTGGGAGTTTTGTCTGCACTGCTGCCTAAATGATAAGCTAAGATACTGCAAATGCAGGTGATTCACATATGTTTGTACTACAAAAAAACCCAAACCAGCTCCTTCTAGATGGCGTAGGGTCATGTCACCCTCAGTTCACCCCAGGGTTCCCTGCTCCAAGTACATGTAGGTCAGGGCCTCCCCATGAAGCAATCTGAAATGTCCACACACCTCCCAGGAGGAGGCACCTGCATGTTGCCTAGCTTCCTTCCTGACAGATGAGCTAAAGTTCATAAAATGCACTCCTGGGTCCAAATCCTGGCCAGATGCTGGATACTGTCTCATCCTGGACTAGGTCAAGATGCATGAAAATATTCTGGATAACTCTTTAACTTTGGGACTCTGAATGTGTAGCAGAGGTCAGCAATGTGCAAGAGGGTTCAGACAATCGCCCTCTTAAACACCCTGAACCCCCTGCAACCCACACAAAAGTCAGTAAATTATTCTGATATGAAACAAGCCCACTTTCTACATGCATAGCATACCCTGGCAGAACCCCCTAGCCTGGGCACCACTCAATTGGAGCCACTATGTGTTGTCTCCAGGACCAGCTGTGGCCTTGATCTCAGGGAAAGGCCTGAATAAACAACAGTTCAGCTCCAGAAGGAAGGCTGTCCCTGAACACACATTCTTCACTGATCCTCCAAGGAATAAACTTGGCAGTAGCCTTCATGACTTCCAGATTTGTATGCCAACATCTTGAAAAATCCAACTTAGAGGCGATTAGGAAAGATGTTGTGCACTTTAGATCCATTTTGAGTCCCTCCTGCACAACTTTCTGGTGATGACAACTTTATTGATGATACCTTTATTCCCCACTGTCCAAATGTAGCTTCCACAAGAACATTGGAAATGGAGTCAGGGCCTGCTTGCTTCTGAGAGGAAGTTGGTTGTGATATAGGAAACCGGAACCTGAAGTCTTTGTTCAGAGCAGGGGGATGATATTCTACAGTTGTAAGTCCTTGAAGAAAATGTAGACTCCTCTCCTTGTGTTTGGGAGGGTTCCGTGAAGATCAGAGCCATTTTGAGTCACTTCCCCAGAGGTGGCCACCAAGGACAAAAAATCGCCAGCTGCCCTTGTCAGCTTCACAGTTGTATTTAGTGACAGGGATCCTGACTGACTGAACTTCCTCCTATCACAGGTCCCAAAGGGGCATGAGAGGCTGGTCCAGGTCACTTTCTCCTTCCCAAAGAAACAAAGAGGCCTAGGACATGTAATCACCTGAGGCCAGGAACTGAATGCCTGTAGCTTCAGGACACAAGAGGGCAGGATTTTCCATTCCTCTAACCTCAATGGGGCTTCAAACTCAGGGGCCATTTCCTGTTTGCCAGTGGAATGAAGCCTCAGGGTGGGCCAAGCCCATCTCCCTTCTGAGTGGCTGCTGGTCTTTCTTGTGGCCTTCCCTGCCCAAATGCCACTCTACAGCATCTATCTATCCAAGAGCACAGAGGCAGCCAGGGATGCCCTGTGCTAGGAGCCTCCCTCAGGGGTGATTTGGCAAATGAGGAGTGATCTTCCAGTCTTTCCTGGCCAGTGGTCTATGCTGTGCCTCTGACCTTGGCTGGCAGCAGCATGAGCAGCCGCTTAGCTCTGTGTGCACCAGGAAAGTGGACCTGAGGCTCCTGGCATGGGGGGCAAATTCTTGAAGTTCCTTGGGAGCAGGGAAAGGCCTCAGCCTCTTGGGTTGCCCTAAACGGTGAGCACAGGGTGCTCAGTCAACACGCATTTGGTGAGGGAGTGCCCCTGCCAGGAGTGGCCTCCTGTTCCCTTTCCATTCCTCCACACTGAGTTGTCTGTCCTTGGGCCTGCTCAGAAGCCTTGGTTATTGTATGGATATTGCCTTCTGGGAGGCTTCTTTGCTCCTAATACTGGGGCATGGTTTCCTCTGTGTTGAAAGAATGGGAGACAACAGTCTTGCCTTCCACTGTGCACCAAACAAACCAAAGTGGCTTGCTGCCACCCTGAAAGAAGCAATGTCGCCTCTCCCTGGAGATGTGGAGGAGGGGGCACCTATGCCCATGCTTGAGACCATGATACTGGACAGACTCTTAACCACTTGACACCATCCACACTTCTTGATATATTTTGTGCTTGAGTGAATTTTGAAACCCCAATATTTTCACCTATGTGGGGCACTAGGAAATAGAAGCAGAGAAAGGCCAGCTGCTGGTTATTTCCTGGGGCCCCTGGGTCTCTGCCTGCTGCCACTTCACCTATTTTTGTCACACAGCTCGAGAATCCCAGCAGTCCCTCCTGGCTGGGGGGCAATAAACCCACAGAGTCCTGAGACTTCTCATGAGACCATGTTGCAAGGGATACCCCATGATTCTGGCTGTTGCCTCTTTCTCAGAATCCAGGTAGAAGTGATGTGGACCCCCTAGAGTGTAGGGAGCTACAGGACTTGGGCACAGGGCTGCTTTGGAGATTGGGAGCCTTCGTAGTGCACCCACATGATACCATGGAAAGAGACATGGGTGCTATTCAAAATCTCCCAGAAGCCACTGGCAGTTCTGGGGTAAATGAAGGCTCTCTCTGAAAATCAGTCCCTACACACTTCAAGTCATGCACAGTCAGGCACAATCAGAGCCAAGAGAGGAGTCCACTCTCCCTCTCTCACTGTAGGACTCAGGGTGGGGTAGAATTGCATGTCATCCCTGGTTCCCCCCCTTCCTGTGTTGTGTCACCTCTGTGTTTGTGTATGACAGACACATGACTCCAGCATGAGGGTTGCCCAGGTGGTTCACACATGCATGGGCACATACAGGTGATGACCATCTCCAAGGCAGAGGGTGGAAGGATCCCGAGGATATATTAGGAAGCTCTGCAGAGCCTGTGAGGCCCCCTGGATTCTTGAGACTCACACCTAAGGTCAGAAGGAGGAGATGGGTCTGAACCCAGCTCTGTCTCCCCCAACCAGGGCAGTTGCTGGCAAGACCTGGATCTTCCTGGGGAAGAGATCCAGGCTGTGTTGGCAGAATTCTGTCCACTTGTGCATAGGCCATGGAAGATGGCAGCAGCCAGCACCCCAGGTGGCCTTTGGAACCATCTTGTGTGAAAAAAGGGACTCAGGTAAGGAGTCCCAGAGGAAGTGACCTCACTTCCTTGGCGATGGAACATATAGAACTTGGAACCCTCCTAGCTAGGTCCCAACGGTCCACCTCCAGCCCCTGTCCGTTCACTTGAGTTGACAAGACAAGCAGAGGGCCATGAGCTCTTGTGGTCCAGTCCTCAGTGGACACACTGGCCTCAGGAAAGCCCTTCATAGTGGCCTTTCACGTGCGTGGAGGCGCTGGGTCAGCCGTGGGTCCAGAACACTCTGGCGACTTTTCACAAGGACACTGGAGGTGAGACAAGACAGAGAGTTGCAGGTGACCAGAGTCTAACCCGCTTCTGCGACTCCCCTTGGGACAGCTTCAGAGCCTCACCAAATGCGAGTGGGTGTGAGTGCGTGTGTTTCCTTCATTTCAACTGAGAATTAGAAGGGAAGGAAAGCGTTTTGTTTGGTTTTTCACTTGAATGTATGACAGTGAGACATTTTGCAGATGATACTGTTTCCTGGTTGAAATGTCCCTCTTTGATCCCTGAAACTAGGGAGGTGACAAGCGTTCGTCCCTGGCTGTGTCCCGTCTGGTGGACAGCTTCACCTCACTGGTCCGCCAGGAGTTAGAGAAGGACCTCGTGAATGTCCTGCAGAGGGGGCACTCTTCTTGGCTGGAAGGATTGTTGTGCAGACGCCCAAAGGTGCTCAGCATCCAGAAAGTGCTGGAGCTCCTCAGTCAAAAGTGTGTATGACCTCCAGGCCCCGGGACATGGCCATATCTTGGGTAGATGGGATGCTGGGCACCACTCTGGACCTCTGGCAACTCTGTGGGATGTAGGATATTCACAGGAGAACCCCACTGGGGTGTCGAGCCAACCAAGTAGGATGAGCCCTAGGAGTGTAGGTCTCAGGCCTTATCCACTGGGCCAGGCTTCCAAGGCCTCAGGACTTCCCCCGGGGTGCCTGTCCTGCCCCTGTGGGGAACTCTTCTGCCTCAGCCCAACTGGACAGAGGCCTCAGGAAGAGCAGTTTGCACGCTGGGGAAGGAGCATGTGGCTTGCATGTGGAAGGGCCGCTGACCTGCCTGGAGGCAGAGCGGGGACAGCTAGGGTGGATGGAGGGGGACCTGGTTGGGTTCATTCATGGGCCCAATAGATGTGAAGCACCTGCCCTTGGCAGGCACATGGCCTATCCATTAGGAAGCAGTGCACACACACCTCCCAGCTCTCCTGAGCTTTCAGTATTGGCAGAAAGTTAGTCAAAGCCACCAGGCGTCTTGGTGCATGCAGGGCAGAGCATATACGAGGTGACATTCTCCTGGCCTTCTCTAGGTATGAGGACCAGCAGCAATGCATGGAAGAAGTCTTCCTTCCGGGACAGATGTGAGTGGTTTGGGGGCCATGAGAGTGGGCTTCTGACTCCAGGGTCTCTTGGGGAAACTTGGCAGTGGATGGGTGGGCAAAAACGCAGGTGTCCGCCTTCTGTGATTTGTGGCCCACGGATGTGGTCTGTTGATTTCCCTCTGGAGTGGGCACAGGTAGCTGTGGTGGGACTCTGGGTAGCTAAGGACCGCAGGTGGGGCTGGTGCCTCAGAACCTGGCCCTGTGAGCATCCCTACCCTCCACAGCCAATCCCAGCCACAATGGCCCTCACTTTTCTCTATTGAGGCAAATTTGGGGAGCCCCCGATGCACAGGAGATGGGAGCCTCTTACCCACACATGGCCCTCACAGGATGTCCCCCTTCTCGCCCTGCTGCATGGGACCCACTTGGCCACTCTCTGGGAAGCCCATCATCCGGGTGGTCCAAAGGGGCATCCAGCTCAAGGAGATGCCCAATCACTCATGGCTCCCTGCCCCACTCCTATGTCCCCAGGGCCTTCTGCTCCACTGTCCAAATGTGGCTCTACCTATACCCAGAAGATTTTGTGGGGTCCATGGACAGCCTGAGGAGCCTCAGGACCTTCTTGCTCCACACCATGCCGGAGTCAGGGCTGACAGTCCAGGTGGAGAGCCTCCTGACAGGACTGGAGAACACAGATCCCAGTGAGTCCAAGGCCTGTGATGAGGGGGCCTCGGGTGGGTGACTGCATGTGTGTGTCCAGGAAACTCTGCCACTCCTACTGGGAACTGGCCTGTGGTCCCCAGCCAAATACTCCTGACCCTACCTGCAGCTGGAGGGCCCTCGTCCGGGAAGAAGTCCTGGTGCCAGGATAGGGGCTGGGCTCTTCTCACAGCCAGGGTTCTTCTGAGAATCGGGAAAGACCCAGGGAAAGGCAGTCATGTTGGGGCTCTTTTCTCTTGCAGCTGCCTCTCCAGGAAAAACCCTCAATTAAACACGGCCAAACACCAGAGGCACCAGGTCACCCATCTCTCAGGCCAGCACCCACTCCACATGTGCTGGAAAGTTGACACTGCCCTAGAGCTCATGTCTCCTCTGGCCCCTCTACCTTTGTGAGCCCCTGAGGACTACTGAGATCCACATCCCCACCATGCCTCTCCTCTTCCTCTCCTCTGGAATTTTCTGGATTTCTAAAATTTATTTATTTCCTTATTTATTTATTTATTTATTTATTTATTTATTTATTTCCTTTCTTTCTCTCTTTCTTTTATTTATTTCCTTTTTTCTTTCTTTCTTTTATTTATTTATTTCCTTTATTATTTATTTGTTTATATATTTATTTATCATCTGTTTTCGTTTGAGTTTTGTTTAGTTGTTTCAGGTTCTTTCATTGTTGTTGTTATGGTTATTTCCCTATAAGATTTCATTGTTGAGATAGGTGTGTTAAAAAGGATGGTAATAAAGTTTTACATTGTGTGATATCAAGTTGCCTGCTCAATCCATTCCCAAGGTTGTACCACCACCAACACTGTGTAGCTTTGATGGGAGAGACTCCTAAAGAGCACATGGGTCTTGTTGGGGAGAACATACACTGGTCATTCTGGAGGAGGTGAGATAGAGGCCCCTGAGTATGGGGAAGAGGTGACTGCCTGAAAGGTTGAGGATTCCATGCTACCAGAAGGGGCTGCTTTTCTGGGGGCAATGCCCTTAGGACCAAGGACATGGAATGTAGAATCCAACAGAAGAGGTGTCTTTGCCAGTGTGGTCACACTTAGGTCTCCTGCTCTCCAATGTGGACTGGAACCCCCGCCCCCTACTGGGTGGTAGGAACTCAAATGGAAATGTGATGGCAAGTGGAATTCCCCTGCCAACTCTGGGTCTCAGGCTTTGGGCCCATGTCATTGAATCCGTGCCAAGACACCATGCAGAATTGGAAGAGCACACAAGTTCGTGTTCAGGAGCCACATTTTCCTCATACAAAGCCCTGAAAACGTGATGGTTGACCTATTTCAAACAACATCTTTCTTCTTTACTTTTTTCTTTGTTTTTGTTTTCTTTTGCAGTGATGTGCAAGGAAACCAGGGTGCTCTGCTACCGAGGGTCTTGGGTAGGACTCTTTCATGGAGCATTTTGTGAAAAACTCCCTAATTGGCGAAGACTGACACAAATTTTGAGATCCTCCTGCCTGGATCACGCAGGAGGTTGATAGGCACAGGCCCAGTATGAGGATCGACTTAGAGCACTGCTCCCGATGTCCACAGTGTCTGAGGGTGGAGTGTATGTGTCAAAGCCCTCATCTAAGGAACTTACACACATTGGATCCTGGTAATGTCATGGAAACAAATCCATAGAAGTCACATGTCCAAAAGACTCCCTTCAGGACCAGGCCAAAGATAGCCAACCATAATAAAGGTTGGAACTTGTCAGATTCAGAGCCCTGGGTGCTGTCTCCTTGAGTCAGGGAGATCTGCTGTGGGTGGGGCCCTCTCCTGGTACAGTGCAGCCCTTTAGATGCCTAGGAGGTGAGGATGCCCCACCACCTATCACCCCAACACCTGACCCACAAGAAGATAACATACTTCCTAGTGCCTTAGAGACAGGTGTCCGCACTCTGGATGCTGAATGTCACAGGAACGGGGGTGGGGGGGCGTGGTTTGCAGATGGTGTGCAGGGACCTAGGCAGATGGTCTGAATGGGGGATCTCATAAGAGGAACACTGCAACATCACCACTAAACCTCAGAGTATCCATTTGCTTTTGCTTTTGAGCTCCTGGCTGACTTTCAAGATGACCATCGTTGTTTCAGTTGACATGATGGAGGTTTAGCAATATGGAATTCAGTGCCTTGGATCATCCTGCTTTGTGCTAGATTGGCTCCAGCTCATTAGGACCCACACCTGTGTGTGCAGTGAGCAGATGGGATGTCTAGTGCCAGCCTGCATCGAGGGCCTTGTAGAGGTGACTGGGTTGATGAGGTTGTCTCACCATAGTCATCCTCCAGTGAGGTAGCCTGTACTCATGGACATGGTGGCAGGTGTGTTCCAGTAGTAGCCAGGCTTCCCACCCCAGAGTTCACATTCTTTCCAAATGCTATGTGCCAGGATCCAGGTCATGCAGACACTGAAGACCCTGGAGGGCAGGATTTCAAATGGAAGGCCGCACCCTGCAATTAGAGAGTCCTGGTCTCAAAATGAAGCATCAAAGGAGCTGTGGATGGAGCTCAGGGGCAGAGCATCCTGGGTTCAATGGTCCATACTGGAAAGACAGAAAATACCCTGTGCTTCAGAACCCAGGCACAGAAGTGTACTCTGTGAATGCCAAATTACTTGGGAATCTAAGGCTTTTGTACATCACAAGATCCAGGTGAGCCTGGGCAATTGTCCTTATTCTGTCTGATAAAGAAAAAGAAAAAGTATGGAAGATGGAACTCACTACGAGAGTAGCCTTGTGTCAGAATCTTTCCAGTTCTTTCAAATGAGATCATTGAAGTGCAATTTCCTTTTAGAGTAAAAGTTTATATTTCAGCCATGTTGAAGAGGCTGAGCTGTAAACATGGTTACCTTCGCTAACTTACAGCCTAGGACTTGAAGTCAGAAAACCAAGTGCTGGAAAATGGCAAGTCTCAGTACTCGTAATCATTCCCCACACCCCAAGGGTCCTGCTCATCAGAGAAAGAACTTTCAGAAGGAAATTGCCTGTGACCAACACTGCCTGAGGCTCTCCCTATCTAGGGCCTGCTCTTGTACTTGGGTTCACACCCTGGTCTTGACTGCTGATTTTGAAGAATTACCAGAGGCAAGGGAATACCAAGATTTTCCGATCCCCTTCAGTCCTCCACAGGCCTAGATGTCAGTTTACAATTCTTGCAGCTTCTCATCAGATGCTCTTTCTTGTGCATGCTTCTCCCAGTGACCACATCCTGTTCTGGCCTTGCACACCAGCATGTGGAAAAGGAAAAATATACAATATGCAGAAGAAAAAGTATGCAGCTGGAAGAGTGGTAGGCAGGGCTGTGGTTACCCCTTTGCATAGGAATCCATTCCATATCAACTCTCTTTATACCTCCTCTCAGAAAAAATGATGGGGATTAGTTTTTCTTTTTTAATTTTAAATTTATATAGAAATGCCTGCCACAAGTGAAATCAAAAGAGAATCTTTCCCAGTCTTCCTTTATGTCATGCAATACCCTGTAGAACTGAGGAGACATAGAAGCCCTCTGCAGCACTGAAGTGTTTGTCCATGGTGGCCAATGGACTCCTGGCTCTGACCAGAGGTCATGCCCCAGTATGTCACTGAGTTTGTGTGGGTACTGGAGCCCTGTGTTGATTCTGTCCATACGTTTGCACACGTGTGAACCACACCATTCATGGTTGTTGTTTTGCCTGCTTCAGCATGCAGGCATTCTGTCTCACCTGTCTTGAAGTGGGTGATTGGAATATTGCACTTTTCATTCCTTGCAATTCCTTCAAGACCCACAAATGCTTTCCTATAGGGGAATCAAAAGCCTTTTAAAAATTGTATTAAAGTATGACGTTTTGGGGAAAACTTATGAGCCTCTACAGTTCCTATGTAAGTTGTTCTACCTTTCATTAAGTAATTGATCTCTTTTCACAATACTAGTGAATGGGGCCTGATGCTCTCATCCAATTTAATGTTTTTTCCACAGAGCTAGACCCCTTTTCCTCTCTCTCTCTTTCTCTTTTGCTTTCTCTCTCTCTCTCTCTCTCTCTCTCTCTCTGTTGAATGTACCCAGGGGTGCTCTCCCACTTAGTTACTTTCCCTTTCTTGTATGTATTTACATACTTTTTTAAAAAAAATTTACATTAGGTTTCCTTTAGTTTGCTTGGGCTGGACTTGAACCTGATATTCTCTTGGCTCAGTTCCTCTGAGTGGCATTAGAGCTGGGTGCACCTCTCCCTAAGCACACACTCTAAAGCTGAGCCCAGCAGCAGGTTGTTGTTTATGGAGCACCTCCTCTGTGTCTGCAGTCTGCATGCTGGACAGTTGATTAATCCAAACAAATTAGACACTATTGCTTTGCCATGCAAGATGATGCACATTTTAATTCCAAATACCATGTTTGCTGTTGCAAGAGGACCATGAGTCCCTGGCCTGTCATGATGGGGCTCTTTTCTCTTTCACCTATGTCTCCTGGATAAAACCTCAATTAAACCCAGCAAACATCAGAGGCACCAGGTCAACAATCTCTCAGGCCATCACCCTCTCTACCTCTGCTGGAAAGTGGACACTGCCTTAATGCTGACGTCTCCTCTGACACCTCTACCTTTGTGAGCTCCTGAGGATTATGCAATGCCAGATACCCCACTTGGCTCTCCTTTTCCTCTCCTCCCGAGTTTCTGAGTTTTTCTGTTTTGTTTGTTTTCTTGTTTGTTTTATGTTTTTCTAATTGTTGTTTTTGTTGTTTGTTTTTATGATATGATATTTAATTTTTGAAAATTTGGGGGTATATGATTTTTATGTTGTGATATAAAATATGTCATTTTTCATAATCTTAGATTCATTTCTATGTGCAAATTATTTTTAAATCATTCAGAACAAAGATAGTTGAGAAAGAGATAACATATTTACAGTAAAATTGTAATAATTATTGGATCTAAATAGTGAAAATACTTGTGCTCATCATCAGGCACTCAAGTGCATGTGTAATCCCTGCTGCTTTAGACTTGGGCAGTAAGATGGCAATTTTCAAGAGAGCCTTTAAACTTAGCAAACGCCTGTCTCATAATAAAGTAAAGCTTGACGATGTAGCTCAATAATAGTATACTAGGTTTAATCTGCAGTAACACAAAGAAACAAACAAGAACTGGTGTCGTCCAATTATTCTTGAACCTTTGTTTAAATGTGAAATCCCTCCAACAAACTTTCATCGTTGTAGTTGCGCATTATGGCCACACGGTGGCAATAGACTCACTTTGGAACTTCTCTAAGAGCACTCCTGTGGTCAAAGGAGTAGTAAGAAATCAATACTTCAACAACATCTCTTTCATTGCTTCCTCTATGAGGAGAAATGCGTAAAACATTTTAGAAGGCAGGCATCCTTGAGAAAACTTAAAATACAAATGAGTGATTAACATTCAAGTAGGCATATTGTAAAGTAGAAGAAACACTAAAGAAACAAGGATTAGTAATCTGGGTGAGATCTGGGTTCTAGACCTGGCTCTGCAGCAGATTAATTTTGTGACCTGACCAGGAAACCTGTGACTAAGTCTCACATATGAAATGAGGATCTTTGGCTTTCTTTCCACTTGTAAAAATAATGCTTCCCTTTTATTTCTACTTGAATATGTTCATTGTCTAATAATGTATTTTCTGAGTGTGAAGTCTTCAGATACAAGAATTACAGATGAGTACAATTTTTATGCAGTTGATATAGAAATTATATATGTACATATATATATATATATATATATTTACATATATAATTGCATATATATATGTGTGTATATATATATATATATATATATATATATATATGCATTTGTGCTTATAGATGCCTTTAAATGTCTTTATGAAAGAAATCCCTTTGCAAAATATAACATTTTTAACAAAACAAAAGTTTAATTAGTGGGTACTAAGTTCAGAGTAAGAAGTTCTGTTGTGCTGTTGCACAATAGGGTTACTATAGACAATATGGTGTATATTCAAAAAGAAAACTAGAAGAAATGATACTGAATGTTTTCACCATAAAAATAATGCTTAAGGAGATAGATTAAATTTACCTTGATGTGAACATTACACAAATACCCATGTATCTAAACACTACATGTCACCCCTTAAATATTCACAATTTTTGTTTTATTTTTTAGGTTAAAACTTAATGTAAATATCCAACACCCGAATATCTGCAATTTCTTTTATAGAAGCAAGCTAATTAGAGCCAATTGCTTCTCCTCCTGCTTCTAGTATCCTGGTCCTGTATAGAAGAGCAATGGGACCAGTGAGGGACAGAGTAGAGCAGGGAAATAATGAAGGAGGAAGAGGCAGTGTGCAAGGGAACATGAGGAAGCAGCAAGATTTAAAGGACATGCGTCTTGGATGAGGAAAGAAAGTCCAACTGACTGAACAAATTGCCCTGTGAACCTCATCCTTCCCAGGCCACAGGCAATTCATTTTGTCCATGATCCTCTCTTACTCTCTACCTGCCACTTCCAGGATCCTGCTGTCCTTTTACTGCCTTCTGGCAGCCTCAAAGACATCCAGATCTTTCCTCCTTTGCCACGCCCCTATTATACACCTGTTGTCAACTTCCTTCTTAAAGTCCATTCCTGGTAAAAATATTTTCAAAGGAATTGACATCCATTTCATTGATTAAAATCCCCCTTTCCCCACTCCTTATTTTTGTGGGTGAAACTTATAATTGTGAATCTTAATATTGGAAAATTAATTACATTGAGGCCATGTAGTCCTAATGTTCCAATTAATAAATGAGATTTTTTCACATATGTTATATTATATCTGATATAATAGAAAATAAATAATCTTGAAGTATCGTATGTTGAGGTACAAATTAGTCCCATGTCTGTTTCCCTACCCTCTCCTTGTACCTAGGCCCTTTGTAGAGACTTTGTGCCCAAAAGACAAGCCAGTTTCCCTTGAATCTGGGAAGACTTTCGGCTTGATTTGTTCAACACAATGTGAGAGAAGTGAATGTTCATTTGCAAGTTAGGATCTTTCCACACCTCTGAACTCTGCCCAGAGGTCATGTGAACAACCTGGAATAATCAGATGGAGATTTAGAAACACATACTTCTGCTTCTCTCAGTCAAGTGGACAGTAAGCTAACTGTCCTTTGTCTGACTCACTCTGGCCTCAGAGGATAGGCCAGCTGCCCACAGGCATGAGTCAACCTGGGAAAAATCACCTAAGACTTGACCAGTAGAATTGTTGAATTGATCTACCGCCTCATCAGCAAAGTGGAATCATTGTGATTTAAGTCACTGAATTTGAGTTTGATTAGTCATGCAGCAAACCACTAACCCTGATGGCAAAATACAGTTATCTTTGTGCTTATTAATTCTAATTTTATTTCAGCACTATTTTAATTAATCCCTTGAATTAAATTTGAAATGGTTTTGAACAGTTTGCTACCATTTTGTTTGATTTGATTTATTTGACAGTTTGGAGGCTTTGCTTTAGCAATTATTTTGCTGCATTGGTTTTTGTCTGTTTTCAGATAGTAACTGCAATGGATCTTAATTTAGGAAAGAACATGGACAAACCAAAAGCAGCTCAATTAAGTACTAAACAAATGCTAAATGGTGTGAAAATATTTTTAAAATAAATCCAAGTAAATGATTGTATTTATTTTAGTGCAGTAACAATATTGACAGAGAATGAAATTGAGAATATATCTGATACAAACAATATACCAAGACTGGAAGTGAAATAAAATTTCAAAGAAAACAGTATTTACTGCATTTTGAAACAATAACAGGCTGCTCCACAGAAGACAGATATAGATTCTTGAAAATTACTGCAGTTGTCAATAGTTAAAGAAGAAAATAAGAGCATTCAGTCAGAAAAACAACACAAATGAAAGCATTCTTGTCCCATAAAGCATCTTCTAAAATTATCCTATGGATTACCAAAAATTTCCTACAGAGCTTAAACCCTGACATGAAAGAGTTAAAGTGTTTTTTTTTTTTTGTATATTCATTCATTCAGTAATCACTGAGAGTTTACCATATGCTAGGCATTTTCCTGGTTTTTATTATATATCAGTGAAGAAAGAGACAAAGATAATTGTTATGGAGCTACATCTATGTACATATAAATCCACTTTTCTTCTGTTTTTCCACTTTTCTATCTTGTTTTCTTTACATTAGCTTCCCAAATTTAAATGAAATAGTATATAATAATTGGGTATATTTTTCATGCTTTAAACCTGCAAATAGTGATGGATAAAAATATGTGAACACAAACTTGTAAACAAAAGTTTACCTGGAGAGTAATTTCACTCAGAATTGGCATTATATTTAGTGGTCAAGTACACTCTGGTTTTACAGTATTCTAATTTTTATTTTGAAAGTTCCCTGAGCATGTTGAGATAGAGTGAAACTGAGTGCAGTCAAACTTCAGTTCTATTTCCACTAGTGGACTACCTCCAACATGTTGACAAATCATTCTGTGTTTCTGCTTTACTGTTTGAAAAATAGTCCTTTTGGGAAAACCACTCTTGCCACACTCTTGAGGCTCCAGGAAAGCCACATGTGTGAGGAAAGCCTTGGGACCCAGTCACCACCACATGCTAACTTACAGAGATCTCAAGCAAAAAACTCTGACCAGTTCAGTAGATAGATGAAACTAATTATTTAGCCCACAACCCATGCTGGCTTCATGAAAGAAGGTACAAATCATGAGAAACCACTAGGGAGTTTTAAATTAAAGAGACAAGACTCTAATTACCTTTAAACCAGCTCCAGCCTGAAGCCACCTATTGTGGTAGCGAGGTTTACTGAAGAGGCTAGTGAGAGAACATGCCAGGGATTGGACTTTTATTGGGGAACAAAAAATTCTGGGGAAAATCCCATCCAATGAAGATTAAGGGGGGCAGCATCCCAAGGTCAGGGGTGACTGTTGTGTCAGGGGTGACTGTTGTGTCTTCGGGGTAGTGGCTAGACGCGCCTCTGCACAGACAATCCCTTGGACCTGGAGAAGGGTGGGGAAAGCTCTGACACAGCTGTCCCTAAGTGCCTCTCACCCAGCCAAGGAGGTAACTCAAATCACGTGCAAGGATGGCCTCCCACATAATTATATAATTATATAACTATTCATTTGTAATATGTATATATATATATATATATATATATATATATATATATAGAGAGAGAGAGAGAGAGAGAGAGAGAGAATCTATTTTTTGTCATAATCATTCATTGATAAGAATACAAAGAAAGACCTTATTCTCACAGAATTTACATTCCCCTGGAGAGGCCCTCATAATAAGATTGGCAACAGCAACAATAAAAAAAATTAGCAAATAAAAATAAATAAGCAACTTAAATTAATGAATAATCCAGTTTCATTTGTTGTAGAGAAAGTAGATACTGCAAAGGGACAAAATGGGTAAACATGTTCTGAATAATATCGTTTTTTTTGTTGTTTGTTTTTTTCTGTTTAGCTTGTTTGAAAGGGTAAAAAAGCAGTCACAAAACCAAAACAAAATGAAAATTAAAGAAAAAAAATAAGTGAGGTTATAAGGTAACAGAATGGAGTTTACTACAAAAAGTCAAATCATATTTCAGAAAATTGAGAAGAAGAAATAAATTACATATTTTTAAAAGAGATTTAGAGGAAAAATTATTTAAAAAATGAACATTTAATTTGAGCCTTCTCCAATTACTAGCACCTGTGGCTTGGCTGATATGGGGGAAGGCTGCTTGGCCATCCCAGAGCGTGGAAAGAATGAAGGAACTGGGTGATAGAGGGTCTCAGGTTTATGCATTAAACTGTGAAATCAGAAAATGTGAGGATGTGTTTGGAGAATGATGAGGATTCAGTGTCCCTGGACCATGTCTTTAAGTGGAAATGGTCTTTTTTTCCTTTATAAGAAAAATGGAGTGGTTCAGGCTCCTCCTCCTCTCTCTCTCTCTCACACACACACACACACACACACAAAAAAAAAAAAAAAAAAAAAAAAAAAAAGCTGAGTAAAACAGAAATTGGTACCAGGAAGCAAAGTTGTTGCCATGACTAACCTGACCAGGTGTTTCAAAAATCTTTGGAGCTGGTTTGCTGAATGTGCAGGGGAGCGGGGATTTTGAATAGTTTAGAAATTCAAGTTGCCAAACCTTTAGATTGTTGTAAGTGGAACTTCATAGGGGATTCTGGTGGGCACTCACAAGACCAAAATACCTATTGGACATACCACGGACAACAAAGGCTGGGCTTGTAAGGTTTCAGAGGAGGAGGACTCTATTGGAAATTGGACAAGAGGCCATTTATGTTGTGTTTTGGCAAAGACATTATCTACATTGTGTCTGTGTCCTGAGAATTTCTGTGAGCCTCAATTTAAAGATGATGGACTAACTTATTTGGCAGAGGAAATTTCAAGGTATCACAGCATTCAGGTGGTGATGTAGATATGGCTGGCAGCTTTTTGCCAAGTACACTGTGATATCAGAAGCAGAAAGAAGAGCAGAAATATTTGAAAACTGTCCCATTTGACCAGAAAGGTGTGAGTAAAACTGTGGTTGAAGAAGTTATGGTTGTTAAAGACATTACATTCAGTAAAGAAATTGTGACATTAAAGCAATAGGTATGTGTGCAGCTGCTGAATTTGGTAGGTCAGACCCAACAATGAAGACACTCATTATACAAGATAGCATTTATTTTAGGAACAATATAGAAGCAGGAGCAAAAAAAAAAAAAAAAAAAAAAAAAAAAAAAAAAAAAAAAATCAAAAGTGGTAGGCAAGAGAGGAAGAGCTGAAAATACATCATTAATTCAGGGAAACAGTAACCCCTGAAGTCATGCAGCTGAGGAGTTCTGGGCAGCTCTTCAGGTCCTGACTGGGAAGTCCTGGGCAGAGTGGCTTTTCCATGGGTGAAGCTCCAAAGTCTATTCCTCCTTAAATACAGGGTAGAACAAAGAAAGCTCTGTTTTTACAACCTGTGGGACCTAGTGATCTGCTCAAGGACACTTATCCCCACAGCCTGGCCAGCTCCTGGAAGGGAGGGAGTGATAGCCTTGAGAGAAGTGAACAATTCAGAGTATTCAAGAGTGAGCCAAAGGCACCCAGAAGGCCACCTTCTTTAGATGTTCCATGAAGGGTGTGCAAAGGTCACAGCTGGCACATGGAGAAGGAAGATCTTTCATATGTTCCTTAGTCCTTTAGAAATGCTGAAGACTTTATCCAGAGATACAGGAAAGTTGGCTTAAGAGCAGCTCAGGAATTGATATGACCAGACCCATTTCAGGCTTAAGGGAGTAAAGGTAAAATTTATTTGAAAAGAGATCAGTGAGGTATGCTGTTTACACAGGGGAACTCAGGAAGGTGTTCCACTGGGTTCAGTTGCTCAGATGCTCAGAGGTTCCTGTAGCTATGGTCCCAGGCGGCTTAGCTACTGACTCCTGCTTGAGGTGATGGCAGATCTTGGCATCAACCTCATGGTGCTTGTAAGCACAAATGAAGGCCATGGGAGCAGCCCTCACAGAACAGCAATGCCTTTTACTTGGCTGTCAGGCATCAGAAGGGCTCACTTTCTGGGTAGAAAATGGCCTCTGGTTATAGGAGAGGTCTGGGTTTTTATAGGTTACACTGAAAGGTGAGTTAATCATTGGAGACATTGTCAGAAGGTGTCAGTTTGTGTGTTCAGGAAAAAAATTGAAACTTGTTTTTACTGGAAAAGGATGGAGGGTCTCAGTGTTTATCTTTTTGTTCCAGGGGTCATTTTATTGTAAAGAATCAATGTTCAACCTGGGACTGCCATTTTAGGATTGATGTGTGCATCCTTCTCAGAGATTTTCTTGTCACTGGGAAAGAAATAATTGGAAAAGAATCAATGTTTTTGCCTTCTTCCTTCCTCCCTTCTCCCAGGTCACATTCTCTTGTTATCATTTTCCATCTCCTTCAGTGCTGGTTCTTCAGGAAGGCACAATGCTGGAGTTACAGGGTCTTGGAGGCTTCCACTAAGATTTCAAAGGAAGGTCAGGGAGATCAGACAAATTGCAACAGGTTAGAAGTCCCTACAGGACTACCCCGGAAATGATAGTGCCTGAAGATATAGCAAGAAAGCCAAAGATGCACTGGAGACCCCTGGATTAAGAGATGCCATTTACATGGGGTATCTTTGAAAGAAAGCTGTAGGAATTGAACAGAAATAAGCCAAGAGAGAGGTCATGTGGCCTGCAACCAGCAAGGCCACAGGGGCAAGGATCACCATGCTCTGTGCCCCAGATGCTGGAGGCGGAACTACAGGACTTGTTTGCCCTGCTGGGTTTCAGTCTTTCTTTGGTTCCATTCCTTCTTTCTATGCTCTTATTTCTTTGTTACATAATGAAAATATCTAGTGTGTGCCATTATATATTGGATATATGTAATTTGCTTGTGGTGTTTTACAGAAGCTCATGGTATGAGTAACCTTGAGGCTCAGGAGACCTTGGGTTTGGATGTTTGAGTAATGGTGGAACTCTTAAGATTATGAGAACACTGGAAATAGATTAAATGCATTTTGCCAGGGATGGGGGTACCAGAGGTGTCATAAACTTTAAAATATCACTATTGTTATGTGTTTTGTTTTATAATGATGTTTTCACTTAAGATGTTTTCCTAAATAATTTGTTTCCCATGTAATTTTTATAAGATAATTTATACTTAGATTTTAATATACTTATGGCATGTATTATAAATTTTCAATCCTAGGAAATAAAATCAAGATATTCTGGTCATTATACTGCTTGAATTTATATAATTCAATTTGGCATTGAATAGTCATGGTAAGTATATGTCTACTTTTACAGAAATTTTATTAATTTATAATAAATTCAATATCATTACTTGTCTCCCTAGGAAAATGTGGCATATTTTTAGAAAAGTGAACATTCAAGGGATCTAAAAGAATAAACACTTCTTTTTGCTTTTACTTTAATTCACCCAACTGAAGAGCTGAAGAAAACATGTCATTTATTTTTTATTAGAATAATGAAAGATATGATTACATTTTGGGTATAGTTTGTGAGCCATAGAAAGAAGGAGATGTGGCAGAAAGGAAGTGTTTAGAAAATTAAAATGGGAAGGCCTGTGGGAGGGTGAGAAGAGCCAAAAACCTGTATTAGTCCATTTTCTGTTGCTATAACAGAACATGAAGAGGAAAAGAAGTTTTTCTCACAGTTTTGAAGGCTGGGAATTCCAATACCAGGGTGCCAGCACTTGGTGAGGGCTTCTTGCTGTATCATGACATGGTGGAGGGCGCCACGTGGAGAGAGCTCTCTTTCCTAACAACCACTCCCATGGTAACAGTATTGAGCTAATTTGTGATGGTGGAGCCTGCATGGGTTAATATCTTAAGGGGCTTACCTTTGAATACTGTGGCAATGACAATTAAATTTCAGCAAGAGTTTTGAAGGGGACATCCAGACTATAGTGGACCCCTTCCCAGACCCCTTTATTTATGGATCTGGTGTCAGAGTTAAGAGAAAGGATTTTCATCATGTTCTTCCACAACTCAGTTGTGTGATAGTACAGAATAAGACAGACTGTGAGAGTTGCACAGGACTTTAGGAATCATTTACTACACCTCATCTGAGCTGAGGATTAGAGGGATTAGCAAAAGCCACACTTTCTCTTCAGGATTAAAATTCACTTCCTTTCAGCTGTCCTGGCCTGCTTTCCATAGAATATCACTGTCTCTTAAAATGATATGTCTGTGTCTCTTTTTCTTCACTTACAGAATGCATGGATTGGACACTCTGTAAGATTCCTTATAGTTTTAGAATTCTCTGCAGTAGTTCACTTTATGCCTCTAAATCTACAGTTTGTACAATACACAGAATTAAAATCACAGAGATCTGTAATGGAAAGTAGAGAAATTGAGATGGGCTTTATAGTCAAGATACTTTATTTCTGACAGGTTTTAGTTTCTTTTCACAGATCCATTTGTTTTCTGAATTACAGTTCTCAGAAAATACTTTTATCTTTGAGATGGCAGCACAGCTGTTTTCTTTATTTTCACCAAAAATTTTTAATCTGAGGAGAAAAAGAAAAACTTCTTTTACTGTTTGTGATTTTCTCAAACATAATGATATAAAATTTTAAGATAAAGTTAATATGAATCTCTGGAACTTCATCTTCACTTGGAAAGAAACCTTCTAAGAAGAAACTTGAGAACAAACACAGACATATATATAGAATCTTTGGAAACTGGGAATTAAACCTCCCAATTCTATAGTACATTCTATGAAGTCTCTTGACTTCACTGAGCCTCAGTTTTCTTAAATATATGGGTTCTAACAACATGTTTGGGTGAGGCACTGAGATGAAACATAAATGTATGACAATGCTTAAACAAAAGCCTATTTTGGTAACTGAGACCTGATGAAGAAAGCCTATGTAAGGTCTATAGAAGTGGATGCAGGGGAATGGAGATGCAGTTCATGTGCATGTAGTCAGGGTTCCTTTCATCCTCATTCCAAGCAGAGGTTGGTGGGTATCTGCTTCAATCTACTTTAGTTCCAACAACAATGGATATTGTGGCTTATTGTAGGTGGGGATGAGAATAAAATTTGAACAATGGGAAGGGCTAATATGGGGTTGGCTGCAAGGGAGAGGTGAATTTAAGGCTCACTTATGTTTGTCTCAAACAGAAGGTGGTAGAGGCAGTGGTCAGAGCTCCATCATGGCTTTTGTTTTTCTCCTTTGTTCCTCTTCTTCATGTTCCCATTGGGCCTGAGCAGCTAATCTGATTTATTCCAGTGCCAGCCTTCTGGTCAAACCGTGAACTTTCCTTAACTGGACTGTTGGAAACATCCCCTGGATTTTATGTCTCACATCCTTTGAAGTATTTCTTCAATTTTGGGGGGTAATTTCTTTAAGGCCAATCTGGCCAAGTCAATGACTCTCTTTCAAAAGGTCCTCAATGGCTTGCCGGTCCTTCCCTAACCAGATGTCTGATGAATTCTCTGACAGTATCCTCTTTAATTCCCAAATAATTCTATAGAAATATATTATCCTCTCCTTTATTCCCTTTTATTCGAAAAAAAGGATCTAGAAAGTTGAAATCAATGCAGAATTTAACTGAATCCCCTCTACTGTACCATGACAGCTTCCAAAGTGGACCTGATGAAGACATCTCAAAGCCTCCAATTTTATCCTCAGGCTAAAATAGGAGGCTCAAAGGAATTTAATCCATCCACTGCATATATTTCTTCACAGACACGTGTTTTCAAATCTTATTTTTACTATGACTACAATGAAATAAACCTTTTACATCATAGCCCAGTTAACACACACACACACACACACACACACACACACACACTATATTTAATGAATCTAAATCAATCCTTAGTATGTATAAAAAGATAAATAATGAATTAAAGTCAAATTTAATTTCTTTTTCAAGGGATTTTAAGCACTAAACGACATTCCCAGACCTTTTAATTTATTTTGAGACAGGGTCTTGTATATTACTGAGGCTGGTCTTGAACTTTCTCAGTTTCCCAAGTAACATGGATTACAGGTGTGTGCCAGCACACCTGACTCAAACTTAATTTCAATATAAATAAAATATAGAAAAAATACCCAGAAAACATTATGAAAAATCAGGATAGATTTGATTAAACAGATATATATTTCCTTTTTCAAAAAGGCTAAATTATTTTTGAATAATCTTCATTTTAAAATCTAATATTCAAAAAATGTTTTAGAAGATGGACTCTATAATGTCAAAATTTGCCAATTAAGCCAACTTTTTTTTAATGTTTAATATTGTCCATACTTAATACATTAGCACTGTATTTTACATAAACCTGAATGATTAAAAAATACATTTTAAGTCTGAATGTATGAAAATTTAATTAAATTGTAAAAGATCCACTAAACTACACTCAATATCATCTCTTGAGAAAAACTCATTGGCTGTTCCTTACAGAAACTTTGTTGGATCCCTATGTGCTTTTGCTTGTGAAAGAAAAGAGTACTCTGCTCTTTGCTATACAACTATCCATGAATTCTGTTAAAAATATGTAATTTAACATTGAGGGCTCTCTTGACAATGTTATTCAATAAAAAATGAGATACTTAAGAGAAAATAATAAGTGGTTTCTTTGTGGTTTATGCATATATTATCACATTCCCCAAAATAACTGTCTAAATATACTACATACTATATAATATAATATACTATAATATTTGCCTCAATGCAGTTGGTCCCTGTCCTGCATCTAAGTTCCACACTCTGATATTTGTTATTTTTTCCTTTAAAATATTTTATTTTTTCTATGTTGGTTGGGACCTACTGAATTGGTTCATGATCCACTATGATGCTTTTCCATCACAATTTAAAAAATACTGCTTTGGAAATTCTATGTGCCAATAGTCTCCATGGAGACATTTCAAAAAAAATTAATGTGTCCCTCCCAAAGTGTTAGTCCTTGTCCTTTAACACTCCATTGCAGATGCAAACATATGTTCTTATAAAGGGCTGGTGTCTTTTCATACATAGTATTTTCCAGTCAACTTTGGAGTTATTCATCTTCCCAGCCTATTTTGAACCTATGGAGAATGGCTAAGCCAAATTAAAACTATAAAATTCAATTTTCAATATTCATTAATGTTACCACCTTGCAATGTGAACCTGATGTGAACTACATATTCAAATGAGCTCACCTAATACTCACATGTCATGATTTAATAAAGAGCCATTTATCCACTTCCACTTCTTCTCTGATAATGTAAAATTTAATACAATACAATACAGATTTCCTTCATTCTTTATCAGGTTCTGTATGAATCTCTATAATTGAAACAAAATGCATGACAATATTGAACCTGTTTATCTAACCAAGATTTGTATTCTTCTCATCCCCTAAAATCTAGTTCAATTGTGCTGCCATGATCATTGATGTGGCAGTATCCCTATAGTATGCTCTTTTAAGGTCCTCAGGGAATAGACCGAGAAGGGCGATAGCTGGGTCAAATGGTGGTTCCATTCCCAGCTTTCCTAGGAATCTCCATACTGCTTTCCATATTGGCTGCACCAGTTTGCAGTTCCACCAGCAATGTACAAGTGTACCCTTTTCCCCACATCCTCGCCAGCACTTATTGTTGCTTGACTTCATAATGGCTGCCAATCTTACTGGAGTGAGATGGTATCTTAGGGTGGTTTTGATTTGCATTTCTCTGACTGCTAGAGATGGTGAGCATTTTTTCATGTACTTGTTGATTGATTGTATGTCCTCCTCTGAGAAGTGTCTGTTCAGGTCCTTCGCCCATTTGTTGATAGGGTTGTTTGTTATCTTGTTGTTTAATTTTTTGAGTTCTTTGTATATTCTGGATATTAGGGCTCTATCTGAAGTGTGAGGAGTAAAGATTTGTTCCCAGGATGTAGGTTCCCTATTTACCTCTCTTATTGTTTCTCTTGCTGAGAAAAAACTTTTTAGTTTGTGTAAGTCCCATTTGTTGATTCTAGTTATTAACTTTTGTGCTATGGGCATCCTATTAAGGAATTTGGAGCCCGACCCCACAATGTGTAGATCGGAGCCAACTTTTTCTTCTATCAGGTGCAGAGTCTCTGATTTGATATCTAGGTCCTTGATCCATTTTGAATTTACTTTTGTGCATGGCGAGAGAAAGGGGTTCAGCTTCATTTTGTTGCATATGGATTTCCAGTTTTCCCAGCACCATTTGTTGAAGATGCTATCCTTTCTCCATTGCATGCTTTTAGCGCCTTTATCAAATATAAGAAAGTTGTAATTTTGTGGATTGGTCTCTGTGTCCTCTATTCTGTACCATTGATCCACCTGCCTGTTTTGGTACCAGTACCATGCTGTTTTTGTTACTATTGCTCTGTAGTACAGGTTGAAATCTGGTATCGCTATACCTCCCGATTCACACTTCCTGCTTAGAATTGCTTTTGCTATTCTGGGTCTTTTGTTTTTCCATATGAATTTCATGATAGCTTTATCTATTTCTACCAGAAATGCCGTTGGGATTTTGATTGGCATTGCGTTGAACCTGTAGAGAACTTTGGGTAATATCGCCATTTTGATGATGTTGGTTCTGCCTATCCATGAACTGGGTACATTTTTCCATCTTCTAAGATCTTCTTCTATCTCTCTCTTTAGGGTTCTGTAGTTTTCATTGTATAAATCTTTCACCTCTTTTGTTAGGTTGATTCCCAAGTATTTTATTTTTTTTGAGGATATTGTGAATGGGGTGGTTTTCCTCATTTCCATTTCAGAAGTTTTGTTACTGATATACAGGAATGCCTTTGATTTATGCATGTTGATTTTATATCCTGCCACTTTGCTGAATTCATTTATTAGTTCTAGTAGTTTCTTTGTAGACCCTTTTGAGTCTTCTAAGTATAGGATCATATCGTCCGCAAATAGTGATATTTTAAGTTCTTCTTTTCCTATTTTTATGCTTTTAATTTCTTTTGTCTGTCTAATTGCTCTGGCTAGTATTTCAAGGACTAAATTAAATAGAAGTGGTGAGAGAGGGCATCCCTGTCTTGTTCCAGATTTTAGCGGGAATGCCTTCAGTTTTTCTCCATTTAGAATGATGCTAGCCTGAGGCTTAGCATATATAGCTTTTACAATGTTGAGGTAAGTTCCTGTTATCCCCAGTTTTTCTAGTGTTTTGAACATAAAAGGATGCTATACTTTGTCGAATGCTTTTTCTGCATCTATCGAGATGATCATATGGTTCTTATCTTTAAGTCTATTGATGTGGTGAATAATATTTATTGATTTACGTATACTGAACCAACCTTGCATCCCAGGGATGAATCCTACTTGATCATGGTGCACAATTTTTTTGATATGCTTTTGTATTCGATTCGCCAGGATTTTATTGAGAATTTTTGCATCTATGTTCATTAGAGATATTGGTCTGTAGTTTTCTTTCTTTGAAGTGTCTTTGTCTGGTTTCGGGATCAGGGTGATGTTGGCCTCATAGAATGAATTTGGAAGAGCTCCTTCTTTTTCTATTTCTTGAAATAGCTTGAAAAGTATTGGTATTAATTCTTCTTTGAAGGTTTTGTAAAACTCCGCTGTATACCCATCTGGTCCAGGGCTTTTTTTGGTTGGTAGTCTTTTGATGGCTTCTTCTATTTCTTCCTTTGTTATTGGTCTGTTTAAATTGTGTGTGTCTTCCTGACTCAATCTGGGCAGCTCATATGACTTAAGAAATTCATCTGTGCCTTCACTGTCTTCTATTTTATTAGAATATAGGGTTTCAAAATACTTTCTAATTATCTTCTGTATTTCTGTAGTGTCTGTTGTGATATTGCCTTTTTCATCCCGTATGTTAGTGATTTGAGTTTTCTCTCTTCTTCTCTTCGTTAGCATGGCTAAGGGTCTGTCGATCTTATTTATTTTTTCAAAGAACCAACTTTTAGTTTTATCAATTTTTCAATGGTTTTTTTTTTTGTTTCAATTTCGTTGATTTCCGCTCTGATTTTAATTATTTCTTGTCTTCTGCTATATTTGCTGTTGTTTTGCTCTTCCTTTTCTAGGGTTTTGAGATGTAGTGTGAGTTCGTTTATTTGTTGGTTTTTTCTTTTTTTGAGGAATGAACTCCAGGAAATGAATTTCCCTCTGAAAACTGCTTTCATTGTGTCCCATAGATTCCGGTATGTTGTGTCTGAATTGTCGTTTATCTCTAAGAATTTTTTGATTTCCTCCTTTATGTCTTCTGTAACCCATTGATCATTCAGTAACATATTGTTTATTTTCCATGTGATGCAGGATTTTTCCTTCCTTCTTTTTTCATTGATTTCCAGTTTCATTCCATTATGATCAGATATGGTGCATGGTATTATCTCCACTCCTTTATATTTACTAAGAGTTGCCCTATGGCATAATATATGATCTATCTTTGAGTACGATCCATGTGCTGCTGAGAAGAACGTGTATCCACTTGATGATGGTTGATATATTCTATATATGTCGGTTAAGTCTAGGTTATTGATTGTGTCATTGAGTTCTATAGTTTCTTTATTCAGCTTTTGTCTGGAGGATCTGTCTAATGGCGAGAGTGGTGTGTTGAAGTCACCCATAATTATTGTGTTGTGGTCAATTTGACTCTTGAACTTGAGGAGAGTTTGTTTTATGAACGTTGCTGCACCATTATTTGGTGCATATAAATTGATAATTGTTATGTCTTGTTGGTGAATAGTTCCTTTTAACAGGATATAGTGTCCTTCTTTATCCCTTTTGATTAACTTAGGTTTGAAGTTGATTTTATTCGATATGAGTATGGCCACTCCTGCTTGCTTCCGAGGGCCATGTGAGTGGTATGATTTTTCCCAACCTTTCACCTTCAGCCTGTGTATGTCTTTTCCTATCATGTGAGTCTCCTGAAGGCAGCATATTGTTGGATTTGTTTTTTTGATCCAGGTTACCAGCCTGTGTCTCTTGATTGGTGAGTTTAGTCCATTAACATTTAAGGTTACAATTGAAATATGATTTGTACTTCCAGTCATGTTTATTTATTTATTTATTTTAGTTTGGCTAGTTTTTACTTTTTGGTTGTTTTCCTCCCCCTTTACTGAGATACCTCCCGCTGTTGGTTTTGGGCACTGTTTTTCCATTCCTCTTCTTGTAGAATTTTGCCCAAAATGCTTTGCAGTGCTGGTTTTCTGGCTGCGAAATCTTTTAGCTTTTGTTTATCGTGAAAGATTTTAATTTCATTGTCAAATCTGAAGCTTAATTTTGCTGGATACAGTATTCTTGGTTCGAATCCATTATTTTTCAGTGTTTGAAATACATTGTTCCAGGATCTTCTCGTTTTCAAAGTCTGTGATGAAATATCAGCCGTTAACCTAATTGGTTTACCCCTGAATGTAATCTGCCTCCTTTCCCTCATAGCTTTTAATATTCTCTCCTTGTTCTGTATGTTGGCTATCTTCATAATTATATGTCTTGGAGTTGGCCTATTACAGTTTTGGATGTTTGGGGTCCTGTAGGCTTCCAGGATTTGGCAATCCATTCCATCTTTCATCTCTGGGAAGTTTTCTAGGATTATTTCATTCAATAGGTTGTCCATTCCTTTGGCTTGAATCTCTGTGCCTTCTTCTATCCCAATGACTCTCAAATTTGGTTTTTTGATGAGATCCCATATCTCTTGGATAGATTGCTCGTGAGATTTAAGCATCTTTTCAGTATTGACTATATTCTTTTCAAGTTGATAAACTTTGTCTTCATTATCTGATGTTCTGACTTCTACTTGATCTAGTCTATTTGTAATATTCTCATTAGCATTTTTAATCTGGTTTATGGTTTCTTGCATTTCTAAAATCACTGTTTGGTTGTTTTTTAAGATCTCTATCTCCTGGTAAAGCTCGTTCTTTGCAGTTTGAATTTGTTTGTTTAGTTGGTTTTCAAAATATACTTTCAATTCTTGGATTTGCTGTCTCATGTCTTCTCTAAAATTCCGTTCCATCTGAGTTAGGTATGCCTTGATTTCTTTCCCTGTCTATGTTTCTGATGCTTCTAGGTCCTCCTGTAGATTTAAGTTGTCCTGCATTATCTGTACTCCTTTTTTCCCTGGTTTTTTCATGTTGTTCACGTTACTTTCCAGCTCTGTTTGACTGCTTTGTAACTGCTTTCTCCTATACATTTGTTTTGGCTTTGTTTATATCTGTTGTTTCTCCTTTGTGGTGGGAGATTATGCCTATAGATGTTGGGCTTTATTGTACTTTAGAGCTGATTCATTCAATTTATAAAGGGCTTCCGGATTTTTTATGCATATAGTGATTTGTTTTTTGTTCTTAGGACTTTATGTTGGGTGCTATGAAGGTATACGGGTTAGTATGTCTTGGCTACTTTAGAAGATTGCTCTACTGAAGGGGGATGCTAACCGTCAATTGGATCAGGGTGTTGGTAGTAGCTAGGTATTTAGGAGCACTATAGACGGCCTCGAAACATTCACCTGTTTGCATTTAGACAGTTACACGAAATGGAGGACGTAATGCTTGGGATGAAAGTTGGGGGGAAGGGGAAGGAAGGTGCTCTTGAAAAGTAAGAAGGAGGGGGAGTTAGATAGCATAGAGGAGAATGGAAAGAACAATAAAACTTGGAAGGGGAGAGAAAGAGGGAAAAAGGGAGAGAAAAAATAAAATAAAATAAGAAATAAAATTAGGTCTTAGAGATCCATTTTCTTCTCTTCCCGTAGGCAAAGCTGTGCCCTCCGGGCTGAGATTTGCCCTCAATGTGTCAACAGCAATCCCTGTAAGGCGGCTCCTGGGAGTCTCTCAATCCTGTTGGTCCAGAGCCGTTTCACTTCTACAGCCCCTCCTCCCCTTCCTCCTGCCAGCCAGCCAGGTCCTGTGCACCGGAGGAGGTTCTCCAAGGATTTGGTTACACTTTCAGCCCCTCTGGGTGCTCTATTTCCCTAATGACTGAGCACTCTCTCTGTCATTCATCTAAGCCCCAGTGCTGTGGAGCTGTGTTCTGGGAGTCAATAGTTTAATTTTTCCGGACCCCTTTGGTGGGAACACCTTCGGAGTCTGGCAGCTAAGACCATTGGTGTCACCACTGGTGGTAATGGGAGTTGGGGGTCGAGGATCCCATCTGCTTCCCTCAGCCCCTACAATCACGACCACTCCACTGGCAGTAGGAGGACTTGGGGGTCTGGAGTGTCCTCTGTTTCCCTCCGCCCCTACGCCCCTACTGTCACGCCCTCTCAGTTGGCGGTTGGGGGAGTTGGGGGTGGGGAGTCTTCTCTGCTTCCCTCCACCCCTACAGTCACGCCCATGTCACTGTCAGTATTGGGAGTTGGGGGTCGAGAGTCCTTTGGCCCTTACAGTCACGCCCATGGAGAGATTTTGAAGTTTCCCGGTTGTTTGTATCTGATGCGGGTGCGAGTCACACACCTGCTAAAGTAGATTCCGCTGGGAAGGAATCTCTTTGGCCGAACTTTGGTGACTTCCCCTCTCTGCAATGGCGGGCCCCTGCCTCCTTGCTGCAGTGTCCGAAGGGAGGGGTGGAACTGGCTTGTCTCTGGTCTGACCCAATCTCTGGTTTTAGTTCCCAGTTCGCTATTTCATAAAGGCTTGGTTAGATTTCCTTCAGGGGGGGAGCCATTTGCCGGGTGGGCGGGGCCGTTCACAGTGGGGGCGGGGCAGTTAGCAGAGCTGGGAGGGCACAGGCCGTCTGCCGGGCGGAGACCCTTCTTGCTGTGCAGGGCCACTGGGGGCCGCCTGCAGAGCCTGGGGCGCTGGCCGTGGGCGGGGCGCCAGCAGAGCCTGGAGGGCGGGGGGCCCGTTTGCCGGGTGGGTGGGGCCGTTTGCAGAGCCAGGCGGGCAGGGGGCCATTAGCCGTGCGGGCGGGGCGTTAGCAGCGCTGGGAGGGCACAGGCTGTCTGCCGGGCTAGGCGGGGACCCTTCTCGCTGTGCGGGCCGCCGGGGGCCGCCTGCAGAGCCGAGCCTGCGCTGGCCTGGGGCGGGGCCACCAACAGAGCCGGGAGGGCGGGGGGGGGCGTTTGCCTGGTGGGCGGGGCTGTTAGCAGAGCCAGGAGGGCGCAGGCCGTTTGCCAGGCCAGGCGGGGACCCTTCTCACCGCACCAGCCGCCGGGGGCCGCTTGTAGAACCCGGTAGGCAGCGGCCTCGTGGCAAAGAGCCGGGCGGGCGGGGTGGCCCATCACAGAGCGAGCGGGGCCACCAGGAGAGCCAGGATGCCGGGGGCCGTCTGCAGGGCCAGGCGGGGACCCTTCTCGCTGCCCCGGGCCGCCGGGGGGCCGCTTGCAGAGCCGGTTGGGCGGTGGCTGCGGGATTGGACCTCTGCGCCCGCGTGGCCGGCCAAGATTCACTTGTCTGGGGCCAACTGTCACCTCTAATATAACTTACTACTTCCTTGCAGGTCTCCTTTCAGAGGAATTTTGCTAGAAGTTCCTCAGTAGGTAGAATGTAGCTGTTTTAATGGGTGTTTCTGATCCGGTTAATGTGGAGATACTGAAAGTGCTGCTTCCTTGCCGGCCGCCATGTTGGATCCCCCCTTAATAGCATTTATAAGGCTAGTCTTATTTGACTTCACAAACAATGATGTCTTTGGATGAGCAGGTGGAAATTAAGAGGATGGAAGAAATGTTTCAGGAAGTGTTCCCCAGGGAATTTCCTTCTAATAATTTCTGTGTGTTTCGTTGTGAGATCTCAGGAAATGTCAATTTAACAAATAGGTGGATTCATGCATATGTTGTATTTCAGAGTTTATCAAGCTTTCAAAAGTCATAAAACTTAGCATATACTAGAGTAGACATTTGATTTATTAATTTGGTCATTTTAAGTAACAATGGCCATACATATTGTTTGCTAGGCACTGTGTTAGAGAGTCCAGAAATAGCACAGCCACTGGTCTCAAGATATTCATAGAATAGTCAAAATAACCAGTGTTTACAACATGAGATGGGAAGTATTGTGCAGATAAGAAGTGAGCACAGGAAGTTGAGATAGGTTTCCTGAAGGAGGAGACATCTACCTCTGTTACTACCAAATGACATAGATATATTATATATATGTCATTACAACATGGAAAAAAATTGGGAGAAATATAAACATGCCTGACTGGGAACATATAGTGCTATGTGAAAAACTTTGAAATGAAGTTGTAGGTAGCAAACTGAAACAGAATTCAGATCATGAAGAAGGTCATATATTATTATAAAAAAATTTGATTTTTTCCCTAAAGGTTATATGATAAGATATCCTTTGCTACTTAATAAACATGCCTAAAACAGTGAATTGAAACAGCTATTTATTTAGCTCATGCATCTGTGGTTTGGCAATTTAGACTGGTCTCAGTTGAGAGTTTCCTTTGGTCCTAGCTGAAGTTACTCATGCATACGATATTGGGGACCAATCACAGGCAACTTGGCTTCTGAAGAAGAGCATGTGAGCTAGAATGAAAGGAGTAATTTTACCATATTTCTCTCAATATTCATCAGGCAATCCTTGCTTGGTGCTACAGAATGAAATCTATGGATCATCAGTTCTATATTAGATTCAGTGTGAGAACACATCTGTGTTTCCTTAATAGCATTTATAAGGCTAGTCTTATTTTACTTCACAGACACTGATATTTTTGGATGAACAGCTTACAGACTTCCATTTTAGAGGGTGAACGGAAACAAGGCACATCAAAGTTTCAGTTTGGAATTATCCTGGTTGCTTTTGCACATTCCATTGGTCAAATGGAGTCTTAAAGGCAGCTCATATTCTATTGGTGAAGAAATACACCCTACTTCTTGATTGGAGAAGCTACAAAGTCACATTTCAAAGGGGTGTAAATACAAGAAGGGTGGAACATTGAGGCCAGTTTTGCAGTGCGTCAGTGATGTGGAGCCATTGCTGAATTTTGGGCAGGACTTTGACATAGTTAAATTTGACTTAAGGAGGCATACTTTTACTGAGGTGTGGAAATGGATTTAGGAGGACAAAGGGGAAGGTAAGGAGAGGCATTATTTTCTAGAAAATGGACAAAAGCAGACAGCATTGTTTTAAGTGAGATCAAGCTGACTGAGGAAGTCATTGGTTGTGTGTCTTCTGTCATATATGATAATTTGGGAACAAAAAAAGAAAAAGGGGTCAGGTCTCATGAAAATTGAGGGAAAGGTAGTAGAGTAGAGGTAGGGGACCAGGGTGACAGAAGAGGGAAGGGATTGGGGAGGTACTGGGGAATTAAATTGACCAAATAATGTTTCATGCATGTATGACTATGTAACAGTGCATCCTATTATTATGTATAATTATAATGCACCAAAGAGATGCTAATTCACCTTCCCATTGGAAAACATTGAGAGCCTCATTTAAGAATAATGTTTGTGAAGAAAGAGAAGACAGGTAGATTAAAGGGTAAAGAAGTTATAATAAAGGAGGCCAAGGCTTGATTAATATTGAGGATTAAATGACCCAGAGATGTTAAGTGTGGAAATAATATTCTGACCTTGTAAACTCAGCAATGAAGAAGTTTTTCCAAGGCATAGGCAGTGTAGGATGAATAGCGGATTTGTTTTGAGAGATGATTATTTACCTTTTTGGTACAGTGTGTTAACTCAGAATGTACATGTCCAGTGGGAGGCATATTTGCCTAGATTTTAGTAGAGAGAGTTCTGGAATTTTGGAAGTCATTTACATAATGATAGCAAGTCCCAGCATGGAGATATATGCTATCACTCCAGAAGAGGACTTTAAATAAGACATTGGGATTAGGAAAGAACTCTTGGACATGCTACAGTTTTTTTTTTAAAGTGAATGGAGGAAGAGAGCTGATGGAAGAAGATAAGAAGCAGCAGTAAGAAAGGTGAGGCAGGAATAGGAGAAAACAGTGTACTAAGAGCTAAGGAGGAAGACCTGGGTTAATGATTGCAAGAAGGCCATTAAAAATGACTAATAAATGGTCCTAGAAAATTACTGATGATCCAGTTCAAGGAGGGTTTTAATGAAATGGTGGAAGACAAAGCCTGAATGAAGTGAGTCAAGGAATAAATAGGAGGTTAGAGGGAAAGAGGAAATTTAATTTCTTGCAGTAGTGTTTATTAACCCAAGGCCTTGCATATTCTAGGCAAGTGCTGTGATACTGAGATACTACTGCTGCCCAGAAAATCCAACTTCTAGAGGTGGGGGTGAGTTGGTTATAAATTGGGAGAGACACACAAAAGAGATGAAGAACAATGTCCTCTTGGTCAATCTTTGGGTTTTTGAAAAACATTTTTTCTGTTCTTTAAGATCACCCAGAATTGGTTAAAATTAGCAAATTCTTCCTTCCTGCAAAGTACCAGGTTGTGTACCTTCTTAAATAATTTCCATTTCCATCCCACAAAATTTAGCCTTTGTTTGCATATTGGGTTAACTCTGGATGAAGACTATGGATAACATCCTTCAGATCGCATTATAATGGAACTTTCACATCTTCTTTCAACTCCTCATCTTTTAGTTATTCCTGGAGATACCTAATATTTCCAAAGCAGTAGGATTAGAATTCCATTGACTGAGGGGTCATGGGGAAACTTTTTCTGTCAGGCTCTGTCCATTTAGGAAATTGGACATGTGTAGATTTTGTCCATAGAATGCAAGGAAGCAATGTAAAGAGCAATGACCTAATGCTACCAGAAAAATGATTGGTTTTATTCTATTTTCCAGCTTTTTTTCATAAAAATTCTCAGCTGCTTGAAGACAAAAATTATAAAAGATTTATAAAAGCAATGATTCACACAAATCTGGAGTGTGTAACAATCAATTCAACCATGGAAGGTAAAACTTCATGTGCCTAGAATTCAGTTGCTGACTGTAGTATGTAAGATTCCCAAATCAGTATTTTTGATTTCCAGGTAGAACACACTAAGTAGTGGAGTTTCATGGTGATTCTAAGCTACAAGTGTAGAATCATAGAATCTAACATTCTTTCTTAATTTTTTAGTTGTAGATGTGCACAATATTTTTATTTGTTGATTTCTATGTGGTGCTGAGGATCAAACCCAGTGCCTCACATATATGAGGCATGTGCTGTACCACTGAGCTACAGCCCCAGCCCAGAATCTCACATTTTTATATGGATATTTAAAGTTGTCCATGTGAAGCTGGATTTGGAAAAAGGATATATTGTTATTGTATCTCTTCAGACTGTTCTTCTTTCTGAGGTTTCTGCAAGGCTAGTGTTTTTCTCACATGTTAAAAAATTTGATAAAAATGAAGATGAATATATTATTGGGAATGTGAATTTTTTTAACCTTTAAATAGGGTGTTTTAAAACATTTTTAAATTGACAGAAAAACTGAGCAGATAATGTTAAAATATTGTATTTTAAGCCTACTTTGCACACACAGTGCCCATTATTATTATCCTATTCCTAAGTAACATTTGTTACAAAAAATGAACCAATATTCATGATTTTTTTCCCTTTGGTAGTAGAAATTGAAATCAGGTTTTCAAACATGGTGGGCACGACTCTATCACTGATCCACTTCCTTAGCCCAAAATTCTTGATTTTCCCAATTTTTAACTCATTCTTTTTCTATATTCTAATCCTGTACAGTCCTCTGCTTTCCATTGGTTTGTCATATCTCTTTAGTTTCCTCTTTGCTATGATATTTCTTCAGATCTTTCTTGTTAGATGACTCTGAAATTTAGTGGGAGAATAATATTCTGTATATTATTGTTTGTCTCGGTGTTAAAATTTGATGTTTTTTCAATGATTATAGGGGGATTATTTGTTTTGGGGAGGAAGGTCACATATATAAAATGCTATTCATCACATTATTTCAAGGGTATATATTATCAAAGTGAATGTTGACTTCTGATGCTGAACTTGATCACCTGAAGTGGTGTTTGTCAGGTTTCTCATTGTGAAGCTACTTTTCCCTCTCCTATTCCCACACTGTACAGTTCATAAGGTGGTTGCTAAGTGCAGCTAATGTTTTATGATGGAGGAGTCATGCTCCCATTTATTAGGGTGGTGTATTATGTTAGTGCTCTCCAGAGGAACAGAAGCCATGTGAATATGGATATTTATTTTAAGAACTTGATTCATGGAAATGTGGGGGCTTGATAAGTCCAAAATTTGATCTGGGTAACTTTTAGGCTGAAGAATCAGAAAGGAGTGTCAGAAGGAGGCCAAAGGAAATCTGCTAGGCTTTTAAATGTTATTAAATTTTTCAATGATAAAATTTCCATTTTTTACATCTTCTGTTTTTTGTTGAGTCTACTTTTTAATTTTTTTATTAAATTATTTATTCATCCTAGTTTGTTATACATGATGGCAGAATGCAATTCATTTCATATTACACAGAGAAAGCACAATTTTTCAAGTCACTGATTGCACACAAAGTATTTTCACACCACTTGTGTCTTCATACATGTACTTAGGGTAATAATGTCTAACTCATTCTACCAACTTTCCTACTCCCTTGCCCCTCCCTTTCCCTCCCTCCCCTTTGCCCTATCTAAAGTTCCTCCATTATTCCCATGATCTCCCCTTCTCCCCCCACCACCTCCTATTGCCATTATGAGTCAGCATTCCTTTGCTTGTTTTTTGGCAATGGTGGTTTGTGTGGGTACCAGAGGTTGAAGCTTGGGCTGCCAAACCCCTGAGCCACATTCCAGCCCCCTCCCCCCTTTTTAAAAAAATTTGATGCAGGGATTCTCTAAGTTACTTTGGGCTTTTACTTTGTTTCAAGATTGTTTGTATCTTCTTTTTGAAGCATTTTTATCATGGTTGCTTTAAAATCTTTGTCAGATAATCGTAACATTTTTATTGTCTATTTTTTATGGCTATTGATTATAATTTTTTTTTTACTAAAATTGAGAATTTTCTGCTCCTTGATATGATTAAATTTTTTTTGAAACCTGGATATTTCTATTTTGAGGTTTTGGGGTCTAGGTTTTATTTCAATATTATATTTTAGCTTTTTTTCCCCCTGATACCAGTTCAGCAGATGAAAGGGGTCTTGACACATTATTGCCTGCTTGAGGCAACTTGGCTCCTTGACACCTGAGGAAAGGGGTCTCCTTGTTATATCTGGGTGAATATGAGAGTTGCAGCTTTCATGCTGTTTCCCTTGGTCTGTAAATTTAATAATACACACACTTTAAAAATACACATTCATATAATGCACCTATTTGCCCTTCTTACCAATAAAGGAAAAGTCTGGAGCTGTTGCCCAAAGAATTGGAAGTCATTTAGTTCCTGTTGCTACTTTTTTTTCTACTGATGCAAAATCTTGGAAGGAGAGTCAAGAGAACTGCTCTAGAATGGAGGCTCACCTGGTGGTGATCAACAGCAAGGAAGAGCAGGTACTTTCTAAGGGACAATGGAGTCATGAGCCTGTCTGACCTTTGTACATGTCTTTGCTAAGAGGGGATATTGATGCTGTGGCAGAAGACTTTCCATAAGACAGATAGGAGAGGCTCCCTCAGCCTTCACATTCCACAACTTGTACCTTCTTCAGTGTAACTAACCTACCCCCAAGGAAATTGTGGCATTCAACATGTAGGACCTGGGGGTTTAGTGAAAGGATGAAAATGTTTCTGCTTACACCAGCAGTTGCTCTTTCAATATATAACTATTTTCTTAAGTATCAACTATTTAACAGAAAGGAGAATTAATTTGAATGGACAAAGTTAAATCAGGAGACTCAAAGTCAGCAACCAGGAATAAAATTTTAAGAATTTGTGAAATTCTGGTTGTTGTGTGCATGCTTGTAATCCCAGAGGCTTGGGATGCTGAGGCAGGAGGATCTCAAGTTCAAAGCAATGCTCCATAATGTAGCTAGATCCTGTCCCTAATTGAAATATAAGAAATTGTACAAAGAACTCAAAAAATTAGACAATAAGATAATAACCCAATCAACAAATGGGCCAAGGACCTGAACAGACACTTCTCAGAGGAGGACATACAATCAATCAACAAGTACATGAAAAAATGCTCACCATCTCTAGAAGTCAGAGAAATGCAAATCAAAACCACCCTAAGATACCATCTCACTCCAGTAAGATTGGCAGCCATTATGAAGTCAAACAACAACAAGTGCTGGCGAGGATGTGGCGAAAAGGGTACTCTTGTACATTGCTGGTGGGACTGCAAACTGGTGCGGCCAATTTGGAAAGCAGTATGGAGATTTCTGGGAAAGCTGGGAATGGAACCACCATTTGACCCAGCTATTCCCCTTCTCTGTCTATTCCCTAAAGACCTAAAAAGAGCATGCTACAGGGACACTGCTACATCGATGTTCATAGCAGCACAATTCACAATAGCAAGACTGTGGAACCAACCTAGATGCCCTTCAATAGACGAATGGATAAAAAAAATGTGGCATTTATACACAATGGAGTATTACTCTGCATTAAAAAATGACAAAATCATAGAATTTGCAGGGAAATGGATGGCATTAGAGCAGATTATGCTAAGTGAAGCTAGCCAATCCCTAAAAAACAAATGCCAAATGTCTTCTTTGATATAAGGAGAGTAACTAAGAACAGAGTAGGGACGAAGAGCATGAGAAGAAGATTAACATTAAACAGGGATGAGAGGTGGGAGGGAAAGGGAGAGAGAAGGGAAATTGCATGGATATGGAAGGAGACCCTCAGGGTTATACAAAATTACATACAAGAGGAAGTGAGGGGAAAGGGAAAAATAATACAAGGGGGAGAAATGAATGACAGTAGAGGGGGTAGAGAGAGAAGAGGGGAGGGGAGGGGAGGGGGGATAGTAGAGGATAGGAAAGGCAACAGAATACAACAGACACTAGTATGGCAATATCTAAATCAATGGATGTGTAACTGATGTGATTCTGCAATCTGTATACGGGGTAAAAATGGGAGTTCATAACCCACTTGAATCAAAGTGTGAAATATGATATATCAAGAACTATGTAATGTTTTGAACAACCAACAATAAAAATTAAAAAAAGAACTATGTAATGTTTTGAACAACCAACAATAAAAATTAAAAAAATAGATGAATATATGGCCCACCCATTCTAGTCACCTATTCTTAGAAGCATTTTAAAACATCTTTTGCTAATGCTAAGTGAAGTTAGCCACCCCCCCCCAAAAAAAAAAAATGCCAAATGTTTTCTCTGATATAAGGAGGCTGACTCATAGTGGTGTAGGGAGGGGGATCATGGGATGAATAGATGAATTCTAGATAAGGGAGAGGGGAGAAAGGGAAAGGGAGGGGGCAGGGGATTAGCAAGGGCAGTGGAATGTGATGGACATCATTATCCAAAGTACATGTATGAAGACTCGAATTGGTGTCAACATTCTTTATATAGAGAGATAGGAAAAATTGTGGTATATATATTTAATAAGAATTGTAATGCATTCCACTGTTGTGTATTTAAAAAATAAAATCAATTAAAAAACAAACAAAAATGAAAAAAAATAATTTGGGGTTACTTATCATGACAACATAGAAAGACAAGCAATGTCAAAAATATAACATTAATATAAAAACAATTTTCATAATGATACTATGCATAGAATATTGAAACCATGAGAAATAATGTTGTAGTTATTTATTGTGTATATACATAAATGTAATAATAAATTTTAAATATAGAAGGCCAATTGTGGTGGGGTACTTGGGAAGCTTCAATTATATGTGTAATATTTTATCTATTTTTTCTTAATTCAGAGTTTATTTGACAAAATGTTTGAATTTCATAAAGCTGAGCCTAGAGTAAAAAAAAAAGAAATTGTGCTTGGGGACTGGGTTTGTGGCTCAGTGGTAGAGTACTCGCCTAGCATGTGAGGGGCTCTGGATTCGATTGTGAGAACCATATACATATAAAATAAAGATATCATGTTGATATACAACTAAAAAATAAATATTAAAAAAATGGTGGGGATGTAGCTCAGTGGTTAAGCACTCCTGGGTTCAATTTCGGGTACCAAAAGAAAAAAAAGAAAGAAATTCATGATATAATGAAAAAATGATTAAATTTGTAAGGATTTTCTCCTGTACAACTTTGAAGAATGTTCTTAGAGTGCAGAAATGAGGGAAGTTGAATTTGAGATGAGAATTCAATATGGTTGTAGGTAGGAATTGCTTCTATATTTAATAAATTAAGGCTCACAGATGATGTCTTTGATCCTTTTGTGCTCAAAGATCTGCAGTTCTGAGGTCCCCATATGGTTCTTCCTAAACCATCTCCTTTTGTTTTTATTTCTGTATGACCATAAATAGCAATATGACCAAAAAATCACCCTGTACCTTTAAGTATGTATAATTATTAGTTGTTAGTAAAATCTTTAAAAAGATATAAAGAAGATGGAAATGTTAACTATGCCAATTTGATCATTTTGCACTGTGTATATGTATCTAGTTATCATGTTATCCGAGAGATTTTACAATTAAAATAATAAAGATGAAATAAATCTCCAAAATTCATTTTTTAAAGAAAGAGAGAGAGAGAGAGAGAGAGAGAGAGAGAGAGAGAGAGAGAGAGAGAGAGAGTTTTAATATTTAGTTTTTAGTTTTAGGTGGACAAAACATCTTTATTTTATTTTTATGTGGTGCTGAGAATTGAACCCAGCATACTGCACATGCCAGGTGAGTGCGCTACAGCTTGAGCCACATCCTCAGCCCACCAAAATTCTTTTAAAAATATTTTTATTGGAAATTATATTTACACATGAGTGTGGACTTCATTCTGTTTTATTAATACCAGTACATAGCATGATTTGGCAAATTAAAAAAATTTAAAAACAACTCAGTTCAAGCTGAGTATCTAAAGCCTATGACTTCTTTTCTTTTTCTTTTCCTTTAGGATTTCCTCACTCAGAATATGGATAAAAAAGCTGCTTATTTTGTGGGGCTATCAGATCCAGATGGTCAAGGACAATGGCAATGGGTTGATCAGACCCCATACAACCAAAGTGCCACGTGAGTACAGAATTAGATAAAGGAATCCTGGGTCCTGGATCATGCAGGAAGTTTAGAGTGTTCCAGCATCAGTTCTGAAAGTAAAACAGCTCACTCTTGTCATGTTACACACATATTTAATCAATTTTATTGCCTTATTAAATTATCACAGAACCCTAGGAGGCACACATTATTTTTTCTATTATAGAATTGAGGAAATTGAATTTGGTGAGTATAGATAGTTCAGCTAATGTCATCCAACAATAGTCTTTAGAACCAGGTGGATTCTACTTTGCTTTTAAAATCTCTATTTAGTCTGTAATAAAAATTCATGTTTTTAAAGATCATTATGGATTATTGTGATTTAATATTTCTCATAAAACTAAAATCCTAAATTTGGATACTATTACAATATCTCATATTTCTGTAATCTTTAAATGCATTTAAATACATTTGTGTACTTCCACCTTTAATCTTTATATCTTCTTTGTGAAATATATAGTGCTGTTACTCTGGTCCAGTTTTTAGATGGGCAAACTGATAATCTAAGAAATTAAATTATTTGACTTAGAGAACTGGAAAAATTAGAAGATCTAGAGATTTAACTTGTTCTCCAGATTCAAAATCATCCCATTAAAAAGGGGGGGGGGGAGCCTATATTGATACATGGGACCATGGTGACTTCTCTTCATCATATAAGAAAGCCCCATGGATTGACAGTCTCCTGGCAACAGGGCCTATGTTTAGAAGAGAGCCCATGGGTAACTTTAGTCAAATGCTTAATGCAATAAGGTATGAGAAAATATGAATGATGAGGGCACAATTTTCAAGATAAATGCAAGAGGTGTTGGTGGAGATGCTGCATGAGAATAGGGAAGGGTTGGTCTGGGCATATCTGACCCTGACTTCCACAAAGTTCTATCCCAGCCTCTGACCCTATCACTGACTCTATCCCCTTTAAAAGAAGTCTTGGAAGAATAACTTCATCCTTTTTCTCTGTTTCAGATTCTGGCATCCAGGTGAGCCAAGTCATAGTGAAGAGCATTGTGTTGAAATAAATCATCGTCCTACATCTTTACAATGGGGCTGGAATGATGTACCTTGTAAACATAGACACCGGTCAGTTTGTGAAATGATGAAGATCTACTTATGAATCAACACTTTTCATGGACATGTGCTTGGATTTGCATTCATTATTCTAGAGGTAGCTCATAAATTCTTCTTTATGAAAGACATTCCATAGACATTTAGGTATGTGGTTAACTATTCCACTTTTGAGGAAATATTAGTGTTGCATATAGAACTTATCAGTTTACTTCCTACTGAGCACTGAGTACAATAATTCTGAGGGACTTTTACTTTATGTACAATGAGTTTACTCCATATTATTTCTGTACCATAATGATGGTACAGAGTTTTAAAATGGTACATTTTACTAAAAATGCCTTTGACTGTCTCAATTAAGAGAGTGAAATATTGAATCCTGTGTCCAGCCAGTGCTGGAACTCTTCTCCTCACTCTACCTTGTGTTGTATGAGTGTGTTTCTGTGTCTTTTACTTATTTTTCTCTAGAGCATCTTTACATCAATGTGTGTGAACAGGTTTTATGTGAGGTTTATGTTTAAAGAGCGGTATAGAATCAGAAACCATCCTACTGAGTACTAATCACTGAAAAGAATTATAAGAAGTAATATAGTAGTTATGGTTTTAAGCCACTAAGATTTTGGGTAGAATGTTCAGTACTGGGGAGAATACTTTCACACAACTATCATTTTGTAGAAATGATAATGTTGAAGCTGGCTGATTTCTCTGAAGGTGGTTATTTGCTGCAACTCACCACCCTCCAGAGCCCTTTTGGTGTAAATTTTATTCAGATGATTTTAATTCTAAAACATGGATTATGTTACAGTTTAGATATGTGGTGTCTCCTAAAAGCTCATGTGTGTGACAATGAAAGAAAGTTTAGAGTTGATATGATGGGATATGAGAGCCTTCACCTAATCAGTGCATTAATCCCCTGATAGGGACAAAATAAATGGTAAATGTAGGCATGTAGGGTGTGGCTGAAAGAGGTGAGTCATTGAGGGTGTGCCTTTGAGGTGGGTATTTTGTTGTTGTGGGATGATTCTGTTTTTTTTTCTCCCTCTCTGCTTCCTGGTGGGCATGCTCTGAGCCACTTTCCTCTTCTACACTTTTGTTCTCTGATGGTCTATTTCACTTCAGGCCCAGAGCAGTGGGAGCTGGCCATCTATGGACTGACCTTTGAAAACATGAGCCCCAGATGAACTTTTCCTCCTCTAATTTTTTTTTTTGTCAGGTATTTTGGTCACAGAAGCAAAAAAGCTGACTAAAATCGATTCATAGTCCTTTCTTTGCCTATATAGAAATCATCAGTAGTGCACACTTGCTGGGGATGAGCCTCATCATTCAAGGACAGAAGAAATAATGAGGCACAGTCAAGCTGTATTGAAGCAATTGTTCAAAGTAAAGTTTTGATGAAATATTGTGTAATAAAATTTTGGATGAAGTGCTTTGGAGAAGTTAAAAATGTTGTAAATGAAATTTTTAAAATGAGGAACCACCTTTAAGGATTGTGGTTCATGTTTGTTGTCTATGCATCCCTTCTTCCTCAAAAACAATATTTCAATGTTGTTTAAAGTCACACTTTCCTTCTTGAAGCTCCTGTGACTTGGGATGCTGTGAGTGAACATGGAGTAATCCAAGTCAACAATCATACTAGTAGTTGGTTTAGGAATAGCATTAATTTTTAGTCCTGCTAAGAAATTGCTTCTTCCTCATTTCAAAGGCATCAGGGAGGGAATCTCCTTCTCCTAATGAACATGAAAGGTCCTGTTCACAACTGACAGTCATACTGTAACCATGAGGGGAACTAGCCTTCAAATGATAGAAATACCATGGATGGCAGAGTAGAGCCATGGAAAGGACCTGGTTATTTAAATTCTTTTTGGGTCAATGAATTGACTATTTTAACAGCATAGCCTACTGTGAAGTTTTATTGTGAAGACTAATAAATTTCAAATTATTTGTCAGATTGAGTCCTGATGGATTTAAGAAAATATATTTAGTGACTAGATTTTATTGAGATATAGTTTACATAAGTAAAAGGCACACACTTTCTGAGTATAGTTCCATGATTTTGGCAAGTGTATGCAAACCTGTAACCACCATGATTATCTACAATAAAGATTTCTAGCATTGCCCAATGTTCCTTGTCCTGACTGTATGAGTGCAGTGTTGTGATTCCTGCTTTTCAAATTCCATATTAAACAGATAATAAAGTTTGCTTTTTCTTTTTACTTTCTTTATCTCAATATGTTTGTAAGATTCTCCTAAGTTTTTTATATTTTTCATTGGTAGATTCAATTTTTTATGGAATTGTCTTTCATTGTAACATGATTTGTAACATGATCTGTTTATCTGATTTGCTGTTGGGTAAGCTTTGAATTATTTCTATATCTTATCTATTCTGAATAAAGCTTTTTCTTTTACATGTCTTTTTGTGTAACTCTGCATTTATTTTTCTTAGAAATGTGCTCAGGAATGGAATGTATTCACACCACAGTATTATAGAGAATGGTATTACTGCCCTAAAATTTCTCTATGTTTTAGTTACTATCCTTTTCTTCCTGACAACTCCTGGAATTTACTGATTTTGATGCTCTTGTCTTTTATAGGTTGTCATAATTTGGATCTTACACAGATTTTTCCAATGTCTTCTTACCATTAGTAAAGTGCACTTAAGTTTCCTCCATTTTATTTTATGGCCTGTTGACATTTCTTTTTATTGCAGAAAATATTCTACCACAGTTTATTCATCCATTGAAGTACATGTTGATTGCTTCTAATGTTTAACACTTAGGAATGAAGTTTTTATTTGGCCTCTTGTGTGGGTTTTTGTGTACACATGTTTTCTGTTCATTTTTGTTAACACCTAGGAATACTCTTGTTGACTTGGGTGTTAAGACTATACTGAGAACTGTCTTCCAAAGTGGCTATCATTTTGCATTTGACCAGCCATGAATCAAAGAGTTCCTATTGTTATATTTCCTTGCCAGCATTTGGAATTGACAGTGTTGTGAATATTGTCCATTAATATGTGTGCTGTGGTGTCTAATTTTTAAAATGTTTCCTCCCTATCAATTACAATGTAAACTCCTTGAGTGCAGGTATTTTGATTTGCTCACTGTTGAATCCTCAGACATAACAGTATCTGGCCCCAAGTATTCACTTAATAAGTACTGATTGAAATAGAAACTGAGTGTCTCTGCAGGAGTGGCAAAGAGTTGTCCAACACTGTCTGGGTAAATTTCATACAGGGTAAAATGTTTGAAAATTTATCAAGTTTGGAAATTTAAGCCAAATCCTACATTCTAGCTTTTGTCAATAATGAAGTCCATGTGTGATGTCTGTTATATGCATGCATCTATTTGGGTAGGGACAAGGGAAGAGAGGGGTATTATTTATTGGCTCCCTAAAGCCACAATCACAAGATCCATAAAGGATGAAATAAGTAGAAATTTTCTGGTTTGTTTTTTTATTGATTTAAAAAGAATCAATGACAACAGAATGCATTATAATCCTTATTACATGTATGTAGCACAATTTTTCCTCTCTGGTTGTATATAAAGGTGTTGACACCAATTCATGTCTTCATACATGTACTGTGGATGATGGTGTCTATCACATTCCACAATCAGAATATTTTATTTTAAAATTTTAAATTTATTTTTAAATGATACATAAATAATTAAATTGTGCATATTATGGGGTACAATGTAATGTTTTAACATATGTATGCGTAGTGTGGTGTTTAAATCACGTTAAACATATTTGTCTCCTCTAAAATTTATCAGTTCTTCATGTAAAAACAGTCAAAATGCTTTTTTAAATTAAAAATACATATTTTTAGTTGTAGATGGACACAATATCTTTATCTTATTTACTGTTATTTAATGTTGTACTGAGGATTGAACCCTTTGCCTCAAACATGCTAGGCAAGAGCTCTACCACTGAGCCAAAACCTCAGCCATTAAAATTTTTTTCCTAGCATATTTTTATTAATGCATTATAATCGAGGGCATAGAGTAGTGTCTGCTTTCAGGATCGGAGCTGTGCTGCAGATGTTAGCAGAGGGGCAGCCTGACAAGTGGAGATGCTGCTGACTTCCCAGCAGAAACCTGAGAACACTAGATGAATACAGTCCCTATTCAGTCTCCCAGATTCATGAGGTAAAACTGTTTTTATAACAAATCTTCTAAAAATTGTTTTTCAGAAGTAGCATTACCCAATCTGTCCTAAAGGAGCATGCATTAGTGACAGATAGTGGGACTTTACTTCATTGTAATACTAAAATCTCCATGCAGGGAAAAATCAAAGCCTCATTTCCATAACAAGGAAAGTATAAGGAAGCATGTTGTCAGACTTCCTTGTGCAGGAAAGTCCCCACCCACGTTTGTGATGATGTCTTTTCTGGACCAGGTCATGCATTCCAAATAAACTGCAGCTTGCTCTGGCAGACAGCAGGGCTTTGGGAGCAATTCTCCATTTGCAAACAAATTTGGCTCCATGTCATTATTTTTGGTGTTATGTTCTGCCTGGATTCTCACCAAGAGGTGGATCCATTAATTTGGGTCACACAGTCATTGTTCAAGAACTAGAAGAATTGTGATGCTGTGTGTAGAGGGGGTGTTGTCACAGCCCACCATCCCTAAGCTCTGGGTTCTTGCTGCTTATGGGGAAGGTGCAAAATGCAAAAGCACAGCAGGTGGGAACTACAGATTCTTATTTTCTCTGAAGTGCTTCAGGCTGGCCTTGGTGCAGCAACCTTGGTGATGCATACATTTCTCCTGCTCACCTTCTGAACCCAGGCCCAGGTTTTACTGCTGCAGCTGCTGCAGGAACTTGGGCACCTTCAAGATGGTTTCTGTTGCATGGACAGTACCCTGCAGCAGCATTTGCATACTCTTCCTGGAGACCAGTCTTTTTCTCCAAGAACAGGGCCTGAGATTTGGGGCTCTGGTTATTCACTGGGCTGTTGCCCCCACAACCCTCCAAGAACCCTATCAGGAAGTCAATCATTGTCAGGATTGGTCATATTCAAAGGGCACAGGTCCTGGAACCTTCAAACTTGGCAACTGTGTCTGCAAGATCTTCATTATGCCTCCATGTGTCTTGGTTTGTCGGTGTTTCACAATGTAATTTTTTAAAAAAATCAGGTATTGAATACTTCCAGCGATTTTATTTTTTAATTCTAAATTTTCTTCAAAAATATCAATTTTAATCAACACATTAATCGTGTTGGTTAAATCCTATTGAATCCTATTAATAGGATTCCCTGTGATATTTTCTTAAACCCATACAGCCTGCACTGATCATATCCATATCTTCTCTTCCACCTCCTCCACCCCAGCAGATTTCCCAGTTGCTAGTAATCACAATTTTACATTCAGGCTAACCTTTTCACATACTTTTTTTTTAATAGGTCAGAAAATAAGATACTTTCTTCCTCTCTCTGGTATATTTTGCTTGCCATGATTTCCTCTAGTTCCATTTTTTTTTTTTTTTGCTACAAATGACAGTATATCTTTCTTTTTTTAATAATTATTTTTTAGTTATAGATGGACACAATCTCTTTTTTAATATTTATTTTTTAGTTGTACACAATACCTTTATTTTGTTTATTTATTTTTATGTGATGCTGAGGATTGAACCCAGGGCCTTGAACTTGCTAGGCAAGGGCTCTACTGCTGATCCACAACCCCAGCCCCACAATATCTTTATTTTATTTTTATGTGGTGCTGAGGATTGAGCCCAGTGCCTCTCCCATGCTAAGCACATGCTCTACCACTAAGCCACAACCCCAGCCCGGACATCTTTCCTTTTAATGAGTGAATAATACTCCATTGTGTATATACACCATATTTTCTTCATTCCATCTGTTGGTTAATGGGTACCTAGGCTGATTCCATGTCTTATTTATGAATATTGCATGCAGTCAGTGTAATTGTCTCTTTTATATGCTGATTTCATTTTCTTTGGATATATACTCAGGAGTAATGTTGATTGATCATATGATAGTTCCATGTTTAGTTTTCTGAGTATCTCCATAATGTTTTTCATAGTGGCCATACCAATTTACATTTCTACCATAAGTATATAAGAGTTCCCTTTTCTCTATGGCCTCACCAACATTTGTTAATTTTTGTTGTTTTGGTAATAGTCATTCTAAATGGGGTGAGATTTTATCTCCTTTTAGTTTTGGTTTGCATTTGCCTGATGGCTAATGACACTGAGCATTTTAAAATACATTTATTGGTCATTTGCATTTTTCTTTTGAGAAGTGTGTATTTAAATCATATACCCATTTTTATTTGGATGACTTGTTTTATGTTGTTAAGTGTTCTTTTATTTTCTTCTATAGTTTAGATAATAAGCATCTGTAAGATTAATATTTGGCAAAGATTTTCTCCCTTCGTGTAGGTCATCTCTTCACTCTGTTGACTTTTCATTTGCTGTGTAAAAGTTTTTTAGTTTGATATAATCCAACTGTCAGTGTTGCTTTTTATTTCTATGCTTTTGGGAAGTATCCTGCTTTTGGTCCTACCTAGAAAGTCGTTGCCTGTACCAATGTCTTGGAGAACAGCATTAGGGAGGGGTAAGGAAGTCAAGAGTTCTTTAACTTGCTTGTCCTAAACAGAGCTGAGGAGAATGTTTTCTCTTTCTTCACAGTTAGATGACCTGATCATTGAGTTTGTTTCTTCATCTCTAAGGGGAACTGGAAATAAATGGCAACATGTTATAACCACTTCCTCCATTTCCGCTTAATGATTTATTTTTTCGCAAAGCCACCACGGGAGAAACTTTCTGGGTTTCTGTCCTGTTTCTCAAAATCTGTTTCATCATGTGCTACAGCTATGACTATCCCATTACTAAAAGTATCCTACTGAGTTCAACTCCATTATTTATGGAGGTCCAGTTATTATTAATTAAATCATTGTCTATTGGTGATGGCCCTTGGTTTCTAGTCATTTTCCATCCCAGGGTGGGATTGAATGTTTCAACTGTTCACTCACATGATTTGTTCCTCTAGCAAGCAGCTCCCATTCTGGAACTATCTTGAGGAGGATCAAGAGTCACATAATTGGTATAAGGTCAGGCCTGGCTGAACGGGGCATGTTATGGATAAAAAACTGTCTACTGTTATCTTTATTGTTCCAAACCTATTTTGGGTTTTTGGGGGAGGAAATCCTAAATATTATAAAAAGATGCTTTTATTACCCTAATGACTGAGAAAGTTTTAATGTGTTAGAAACTCTGTGTCAAGAATTGAGGATGAAAACAAATGTATAATTCTTTTTATAAACCAATACTGTGAGTTCAACATCCATATGTCCATAATAGATTTCCATGTATTCAGACTGAATTCTTAAGTATATTGAGATGTTTTTGATATTAGAAAGAAAAAAATCTACATAATCTACATTCTACAACCTACAAAATATTGAGGCAGGATCTCAAAGTCTTTCCTTGAGTAGTTACATGAAGTCTGCTTTTGAATTTAAGGAATTTCAGGCTTTCCTTTACCTGAGAAGGGAGGATTAAAAAAATTTATTGACCTTTGCTCAATATTTATCTTGACTGATGCCTCTGACAATATTGACCTCAAGAGCTGTAGTTCTGCCAAGAGGAGCAGAATTTTTATTTTTTAAGCAAAAGACAAATATTGTGAAACAAGGAAAATGTGTGGGTAGAATTAAAACACCTTCAGTAGGTACTCTGCGTGTACCAGTGGCCTTAGGAATGTCTTGCTTGTCCACCCCTGAAAGGAACTTTAAAAGACATGTAGTCTCTTATGCAATTTTACATGGAAAATATTTCTTCATGTTATAGAAACAAAGGTTTCAACTTGTGGAACTTCATAAATACTGACACTTAAAATGATTACATCTCTTTTAAAAATACATCTCCCAGTGTCTAGAAATCATAACAAAGTGTTAATCCCCATGACTGATTAAAATAAGAATAAGTGAAAATTCTGTTATTCTGGTTACCACTAGTTCTGTGCGTGATAAAGCCTTTTCCCTTTGGGAAAAAAAAAAGTGTTTTGTTTAGTGGTTATATGTTTTACACTCTTTTGCCCCTTGGACTAATACTTATGTCAACTTCTTTTATCCACTAAATACATACATAAGTAGATGTTTACAAATTTTCTTTCCTGTGGAGTGTTAGGCTTTAAGGCTGTAAAAATTCTTTTGGATTGGCTTATTGTTACAAGTATACATATTGAACACATCATGAGTTTACTATAAATTTTGATAAAACATTACTAATAAAATGAAATTCTATTTGAAATCTTAGCAAGGTGAATGGGGATTTAAAAACTGCAATATGATGTATCCATAATCAAATCATTATTAGCATGAGTTGGTTTCAACATCAGTGATATTCCTAATTTTCAACTTGATGACACAAACTGATAAATTTTGGTATCTTAAGGTAGTACATAGAAATGATATGAGGTTTGTTAGAAAGTCACCCAAATTTTTGAAAATTTTATTTCTCTATTCATGACCATATAGTAAACTATAATGAAAATTATTTGTAATGGTTCTCCAAATGAGAATTTGATTACGTTATTGTGTTAGCTATTTATTGATGTGATCAAAGGGTGTTACAAGAACAACTAAGAGGAGGAAAAGTTCATTTTGGGGTAATGGTCTCAGAGGTCTAAATTCATGGAATCCAGTGCTCTGAGCCTGAGATGAGTGAGAACATTATGGCAGAAGGGCATGGTGGAGGAGAGATCTCAGCTTGAGGAACCTGGGACAAGACATAATCCCCAAGGGCATGCACCAGTGACCAGCTTCCTCTAGCCACACTCTTGTCTGCCTAGTTACCCACCAGCAGTCCATTCAAGTGATTAGTACATCAAATGAATTAATCAGCTGATGGGGTTACAGTTCTCTTAGCCCAGTCTTTCCACCATTGAACATTGTTACATTAGCTAACATGAGCATTCAGCATTCACTAGATATGAACAATAATAGACATTCTTTGATGTTGTTGAATGTAAAGAATAAAAACTGGGATAATTTGCAAAACGTTTGCTATTTCTCATTTAGTTCTTATTTGTTTTCTCAATTTCTTTTTTTAATTTGTTTTAATTAGTTACACATGATAGTACAATGATCTTGACATATACAGTTGAATCAGATGGGATATAAGTTCTCTTTTTTCTCATTGTACAGGTTGCAGAATTACATGGGTCTTGCAGGAACTCTAACCCAAGTCCCCCCTACCCCCACATAGAAAATTTATTGTTCAAATGCTTGGATAATTGTGAAATGTGTTTCTAATGATTGGCTGCTTCTTCTTCTTCTTCTTCTTCTTCTTCTTCTTCTTCTTCTTCTTTGGTGTTTTTTGGAACTGGGGATCAAACCCAGGGCTTTGTGAATGCAAGGCAGACGCTTTGCCACTGAACTATATCCCAGCCCATCTAATGAATGGCTTGTATTCATGAAAGGCAGACATTGCTGACTCAGTTGGCATACTTACTGATAAAAGAGACAGACAATAAGATTTCCTTCAGAAGGAAAAGTATCAGCAACAAGGCAAGAAGAAGCTTGGAAAAACGAAAATGACTCTGGTGAGGAATGGTGTTTTCCCTGGGATCTGAAGGATAAACCAAATTAGATTCATCAGTAATGAATTCTATTTTTATTTCCAGTTCCTTATCTATGAGTTGGCTTTTTCTCACTGTGACCAAAATATCTCAAAAGAACAACTTAGAATAGAAAAAGGTTACTTTGGTTTCATGGCTTCAGAAGTTATTTTGGGTTCATGGTTTCAGTCCATGGTCAGCTTTCTCCATTGCTCTGGGCCTAAGGTAAGGCAGAACATCATGGAAGAAGGGTGTAGTGGAGGAATGCTGTTCAGCTCAAGACAGCCAGGAAGCAGAAAGAGCAAGCAAGGAGCCAGAGAAAAAATATAATCCACTGAGGAATGATGTTGATCAAATTATATTGTCATATCATGTACATGTATGAATATGTAACAGTGAATCCCACTAGTGTATATAATTAAAATGCACCCATTAAAATATGTAAATAAAAAGTGTATAATTAAAGGGCATGCCCCAGTGACCTAATTTCTTCAGTTGCACCACACTTAATTACCAAAGAGTAATGTGTTCTAATTATTAATCCATCAATGTCAATTAATCCACTGATTAGTTTATGGTTCTCATAACTATTTTATCTCCAAATGTTCCCAAATTGCCACATAAGCTTTTCAGGGCACATCTCATATCCACAACATAACATTCTGCCCCTGGTCCCCAAAACTTCATATCTATCTAACAATGGAAAAACCATTTAGTCTATCTCCAAGAGTCTCCATAGTTTTCAAAGTTCCAGGATTTCCCAATAGACCAAGTCCAAAGTCTCCTCTGAGACTCAAGACAAACTCTGGTAAAGATCCTGAAGTGATAAACTGTACTACAGAGCAATAGTAACAAAAACAGCATGGTACTGGCACCAAAATAGGCTGGTAGACCAATGGTACAGAATAGAGGACACAGAGACTAACCTACAAAATTACAACTACCTCATATTAGACAAAGGTGCCAAAAGCATGCATTGTAAAAAGGACAGAATCTTCAACAAATGGTGCTGGGAAAACTGAAAATCCATATGCAACAAAATCAAATTGAATCCCTATCTCTCACCATGCACAAAAGTTAACTCAAAATGGATCAAGGATCTAGGAATTAAACCAGAGACTCTGTGTCTAATAGAAGAAAAAGTAGGCCCTAATCTCCATTACATGGGGCTAGGCCTCAATTTTCTTAATAAGATGCCTATAGCACAAGAATTAAAACCAAGAATGAACAAGTGGGATGAATTCAAACTAAAAAGTTTTTTCTCGGCAAAAGAAATAACATATAAATAGGGAGCCTACATCCTGGGATATATATCTCTAGGGTATATTAAGAGATCAACAAGATAAACACCAAAGACACAAATCATCCAATGAATAAATGGGCCAAAGACCTGAACAGACACTTCTCAGAAGAGGATATACAATCAATCAACAAAATGCTCATCATCTTTAGCAATCAGAGAAATGCAAATTAAAACTACTCTAAGATACCATCTCTCTCCAGTAAGAATGGCAGCCAGTATGAAGACAAACAACAAGTGCTGGCAAGGATGTGGGGGCAAAAGGTACACTCATACACTGCTGGTGGGACTGCAAATTGGTGCAGCCAATTTGGAAAGCAGTATGGAGATTCCTTGGAAAGCTGGGAATGGAACCACCATTTGACCCCTTCTTAGGCTATACCCAAAAGACCTAAAAACAGCATACTACAGGGACACAGCCACATCAATGTTTATAGCAGCACAATTCACAATAGCTAAAATGTGGAGCCAACCTAGATGCCCTTCAGTGGATGAATGGATAAAAATATGTGGCATTTATACACAATGGGATATTACTCAGCACTAAAATAATAAGATCATGGCATTTGCAGGGAAATGGATGGCATTAGAGCAGATTATGCTAAGTGAAGTTAGCCAATCCCCCCAAAAACAAATGCCAAATGTCTTCTCTGATATAAGGGGGGTGACTCAAAAAGGGGTAGGGAGGGAGAGCATGGGAGGAAGATTACTCTAGATAGGGAATAGGGGTGAGAGGGAAAGGGAAGGAGAAGGGGAATAGCATGAATGGTGGAAGGAGACCCTCATCATTATACAAAATACATGTATGAAGATGTGAATTTGGTGTCAACATACCTTATGTACAAACAGAGATATGATAAATTGTGGTATAAAAGTATATTAAGAATTGTAATGCAAAAATTAGAGCTCATGTATAATAGCATAATTTGGTGTGAACATACTTTATATACAGAGTTATGAAAGATTGTGCTGTGAATGGATAATTATGATTGTAATGCATTACACTATTGTCATGTATGTAAGAAATAAAAATAAATTAAAAAAAAAGATCCTGAAGTGAGAATGGGACGTGTACTTGGACAATCCTTTGGTGCCAGCCACTTCCCTGAGAGGACAAAGGAGCTTTGGGTTAGCTGGTAAGAAGGCCTGGTGGGACCATGTGTGGGCACTGACAGGAGAAGAGAGGAGTGAGTGGGTGGAGGGATCCTGAGGGGGAAGGGAGAAGGATTGTATCAGTAGAAGAGGGGGCAGAGGAATCATGACTGTAGGAGAGAAGGAGAGAGAGGAGGGGGAGAAGAATGGAGGGGGAGGGTTCTGGAGCAGGGGAGGAGGAGCTGTGGTAGTTGGAGGAGGGGAGGGTGCCATTGTGAGAGGGGAGGAGGGAGAGGATTGACCTGCTTAGGGTGGGGGAAGACTGGAAGGTGGGGCTGAGAGCAGTTTGGGTGGATCTGAGAATGAGGAAGGAGATGGAGAAGAACAGGAAAGGGGTTTGGGATTTTCCCTAGCAAGGAAGACTTGAGCAGTAGAACAGGTAGAGCAGAGGGTAGGATGGGAGCAAATCTCAAAAAGCCTGAATGTAAGGGACTTCCCTATCTGGTGACAGAAATTGTCCAAATCAGTGAGGATTTAAAATCAAAAGTTCCTTTTGGTGGCCATTTTGACCCATTGTCTAAGTCATACTGGGGCCAGGCCATAGTGAAGTGAAAGACCAGGTGCTTACAGCACAGGTCTTGAGTGAGTCCTAATTTGACAAAATTGGAATATAGACAACCCAAAGGAGTTTTGGGGTCTAAGGGGGACTCGGTGGTTCCTGTGACCTGCTGGCACCCTCGGGGGTGGGTGGGAGCAAAAAAGGGTGTCCCAAATTCTTATTGCACACACTTGAGGGACAGATAAGGGCTAGGTGAGGGTTGAGGTGTTCCTGTAACCCAAATGGATCAGAATGAATCACACAAGGACTAGGGACATCTCCACAGTTCCCAGGGCCTTCAGCAGAACAGGTGGGAGTCTATGGCATGTGCGTGACTTACAGATAGACCCCCCCACCCCCCAGCCCAGGACCGATAGGGGCTGGAAGGTCAGGAGAAATGAGGGAATTTACCCCACTCCTGTTGGCCTGGGTGAAAGGAGAGGAAATAAAGAGCAGCTTAGAAATTTGTTGGTTCATTTGAAGGAGAGGGTGGATCTCAACCCCTATGGGTTGAGGAGGGCCCTCCCTATGGAGAGGGCTGAAAAACCCTCTCAGGTTTTGGCACCAGATGTGAGGTCAGGCACCAGTGATCAAAAGGAGGAAGATTAAAAGCAGCTGAACCAGGCTTTTTTGAGATTTGCTCTTGGGAGAGACCCTCCAGTCCAATAGAGCGGGTCCATGAGAATAGTGCCCAGGCTCATCCAGATTGTAATTTTATTGGGCTTACGGCAAGAAGGGAGGGCTTGTGACAGGAAAGGGAGGTTTTTAGTGTCCCTTGTTCTCCTGGGGTTGGTCAGGAGATCTTGCTGAGATATATGTCCTTCCAGGATTGCTCAGGAGACTCCACTGATTGACAGGTGGTTATGAGGCACTATCATTGCTTGTCTGTTGGCGCCTGATTGGTTGTTCTTTCACACACTTGGGTTCCCTGGTGCTCTGTTCCCTTAGACACCTCAAACCAACTTAACATAACTTACTTTTGATTTTTACAGAGGCTCACACCACAGTTTGTCTTGAGTCTCAGAGGATACTTTGGACTTGGTCTATTGGGAAATGCTGGAACTTTGAAAACAATGAGGACTCTTGGAGATAGACTAAATGGTTTTTCCATTGTTAGATAGATATGAAGTTTTGGGGACCAGGGGCAGAATGTTATGTTGTGGATATGAGATGTGCCCTGAAAAGCTTATGTGGCAATTTGGGAACATTTGGAGATAAAATAGTTATGAGAACCATAAACTAATCAGTGGATTAATTGACATTGATGGATTAATAATTAGAACACATTACTCTTTGGTAATTAAGTGTGGTGCAACTGAAGAAATTAGGTCACTGGGGCATGCCCTTTAATTATACACTTTTTATTTACATATTTTAATGGGTGCATTTTAATTATATACACTAGTGGGATTCACTGTTACATATTCATACATGTACATGATATGACAATATAATTTGATCAACATCATTCCTCAGTGGATTATATTTTTTCTCTGGCTCCTTGCTTGCTCTTTCTGCTTCCTGGCTGTCTTGAGCTGAACAGCATTCCTCCACTACACCCTTCTTCCATGATGTTCTGCCTTACCTCAGGCCCAGAGCAATGGAGAAGGCTGACCATGGACTGAAGCCATGAACCCAAAATATCTTCTGAAGCCATGAACCCAAAATAACCTTTTTCTACTCTAAGTTGTTCTTTCAGATATTTTGGTCACAGTGAGAAAAAGCCAACTCATAGAGGAGGAACTGGAAATAAGAATTCATTACTGATGAATCTAATTTGGTTTATCCTTCAGATCCCAGGAAAACCACCATTCCACATCAGAGTAATTTTGGTTTTTCCAAGTTTCTACTTGCTTTTTTGCTGATACTTTTCCTGCTGAAGGAAATCTTATTGTCTGTCTCTTTTATCAGTAAGTATGCCAACAGAGTCAGTTAGTAATGCCTGCCTTTCATGAATAGAAGCCATTCATTAGAAACTGACATTTCACAACGATCCAGTAATTTGAAAAATAAATTTTCTATTGTGGGGGCATGGGTTGGAATTCCTGAGAATTCATTGGGAATTTTGCTTTTGCAAAAATCATGGAATTTATGTTCACTGAGAGAATTTGAAGAGTAGATATATGTTTATTGTTTGGTGTTACAGAATAAGATCTATGGGTCATCAGTTCTATATTAGATTCTCTGTGAGAACACATCTATATTTCCTTAATAGCATTTATAAGGCTAGTCTTATTTGACTACACAGACAGTTACATTTTTGAATGAGCAGGTGAACATCAAGGGTTGGAAGAAATGTTTCAGGAAGTGTTCCCCAGGGAATTTCCTTCTAATAATTTTTGTCTGTCCCATTGTGAGATCTCAGGAATATGTGGATTTATTCATATGTTGTATGTCAGAGTTTATCGAGCTTTCAAAAATCATAAAACAGTATATATTTAGGTAAATATTTGCTTTATAAATTTTGACATTTGATAAGTTACAATGGCCATAAATATTGTTTGCTAGGACCATGTTAGAGAATCCAGAAATAGCCACAGCCACTGGTCTCAAGATATTAATAGAATAGTTAAAATAACCAGGGCTTACAACATGAGATGGGAAATATTGTGCAAGTAAGAAGTGAACACAGGAGCCTGAGTAGGTTTCTTAAGGAGGAGACATCTACCTCTGTTACTACCAAATGACATAGATATATTATATGTATGTCATTATAAAATGGAAGAATTGGGGGGAAATATAAACATGCCTGACTGGGAAAATATAGTGCGATGTGAAAAACTTTGAAATGAAGTTGTAGGTGGCAGACAGAAACAGAATTAAGATCATGAAGAAGGTCATATAGTATTATAAAAAAATTTAATTTTTCCCTAAAGGTTATATGATAATATATCCCATGCTACTTAATAAACAAACCTAAAACAGTGAATTGAAACAGCTATTTATTTAGCTCATGCATCTGTGGCTTGGCAATTTAGACTGGTCTCAGTTGGGAGATTCCTTTGGTCCTAGCTGAACTCCCTCGTGCATATGATATTGGGGACCAATCACAGGCAACTTGGCTTCTGAAGAAGAGCATGTGAGCTGGAATTAAAGGATCAACTTTACTACATTTCTCCTATTATTCATCAGGATAGTCTGTGTTGGTGCTACAGAATGAAATCTATGGATCATCAGTTCCATTAGATTATGTGTGAGAACACATCTGTGTTTTCTTAATAGCATTTATAAGGCTAGTCTTATTTAACTTTACAGACACTGATATTTTTGGATGAGCCACTTGCAAACTTCCATGATAGAGGGTGAAAAGAAACAAGGCACGTTAAAGTTTGAATTTGGAACTATACTGGTAGTTTTTGCACATTCTATTGGCCAAATGGAGTCTTAAAGCAGTTCCTATTCTATTGGTGAAGAAAGAGACCTTACTTCTTGATTGGAGAAGCTACAAAGTCTCATTGCAAAGGGGTGTAAATACAAGAAGGGTGGAACATTGAGGCCAGTTTTGCAGTATGTCAGTGTTGTGGAGCCATTGATGGATTTTGGGCAGAGATTTGACTTAAGGAGGCATGCTTCTACCGAGGTGTGGAAATGGATTTAGGAGGACAAAGGTGAAGGTAAGGAGAGGTGTTATTTTCTAGAAAATGAACAGATGTAGACAGCATTGTGTTAAATGAGATAAGCCAGACTGAGAAAGTCATTGGTTGTGTGTCTTCTGTCATATATGATAATTTGGGAGCAAAAAGAGAAAGAGGAGTCAGGTCTCATGAAAATTGAGGGAAAAGTAGTAGAGTAGAGGCAGGGGACCAGGGTGACAGAAGAGGGAAGGGATTGGGGAGGTACTAGGGAATTAAATTGACCAAATAATGTTTTGTGCATGTAAGACTATATAATAGTGAATCCTATTATTATGTATAATTATAATGCACCAAAGAGATGCTAATTCATCTTCACATTGGAGAACATTGAGAGCCTAATTTAAGAATAGTGTTAGTGAAGACAGAGAAGACAGGTAGCTTGAAGGGTAAAGAAGTTATAATCAAGGAGGCCAAGGCTTGATGAATATTTGGGACACATAAATGTTAAGTGTGAATATAATATTCTGACCTTGTAAATTCAGTAGTGAAGAAGTTGCTCAAAGGTGTAGGCAGTATAGGATGAATAGCGGGTTTATTTTGAGAGATGATTATTTACATTTTGGGCACAATGTGTTAACCTACAATGTACATGTCCAGTGGGTGGCATATTTGCCTGGATTTTAGGAGAGAGAGGTCTGGAATTTTGGAAGTCATTTACATAATGATATCAAGTCCCAGAATGGCAATATATGCTATCACTCCAGAAGAGGACTTTAAACAAGAAGTAGAAATTAGGAAAGAACTCTTGGACATGCTACATTTTTTTTTTAAAAAGGTAAATGGAGGAAGAGAGCTGATTGAAGTAGATAAGAAGCATCAGTAAGGAAGGTGAGGCAGGAACAGAAGAGAACAATGTACCAAGAGCTAAGGAGGAAGACCTGGGTGAATGATTGCAAGAGGCCGTTAGAAAATGACTAATAAATTATCCTAGAAAATTACTGATGATCCATATCAAGGACAGTTTTAATGAAATGATAAAAGTCAAAGCCTGAATGAAGTGGGCCAAGAAACAAATAGGAGGTGAGAGGGATAAAAAAGAAATTTAATTTCTTGAAGTAGTGTTTATTATTAACCCAGGGCCTTGCATATTCTAGGCAAGTGATACTGAGATACTACTGGAGCCCCCCAAATCCAATTTCTAGAGGTGGGGGTGAGTTAGTTCTAAATTGGGAGAGACACACAAAAGAGATGAAGAACAATGTCTTCTTGGTCAATATTTGGGTCTTTGAAAAACATTTTTTCTGTTCTTTAAGATCACCCAGAATTGGGTAAAATTATCAAATTTCCTTCTCATAAAGTCCCAGGTTGTGTTCCTCCTTAAATAACTTCCACTCCCACCTCATAAAATTTAGCCTTGGTTTGCATCTTGGGTTAACTCTGAAAGCAGACTATAGATAACATCCTTCAGATCCCATTATGATGGAACTTTCATGTCTTCTTTCAACTCCTCATCTTTTAGTTATTTCTGGAGGTACCTAATATTTCCAAAGCAGTAGGATTAGGATTTCATTGACTGAGGGTTCATGGGGAAAATTTTTCTGTCAGGCTCTGTACAGTTGGACATGTGTAGCTTTTGTCCATAGAATGCAAGAAAGCAATGTAAAGAGCAATGACCTAATGCTACCAGAAAAATGATTGGGTTTTATTCTGTTTTCTAGCTTTCTTTCAAAAAAAATTCTCAGCTGCTTGAAGACAAAAATTATAAAAGACTTATAAAAGAAATGATTGACACAAATCTGGAGAGTGTAAGAATCAATTCAACCATGGAAGTTAAAACTTCATGTGCCTAGAATTCAGTTGCTGACTGTAGTATGTAAGATTCCCAAATCAGTATTTATGATTTCCAGGTAACACTAAGAAGTGGAGTCTCATGGTCATTCTAATCTACAAGTGTACAATTTCATAGAATCTAACATTCTGTTTTATTTTTCTTTTTAGTTATAGATGGACACAATATATTTATTTATTTCTGTGCGGTGCAGAGGATGGTATCCAGTACCTCACACGAGCGAGGCAAGTGCTGTACCAGTGAACTACAGCCCCAGCCCAGAATCTAACATTGTAATATTGATATTTAAAGTTGTTCATGTGAAGCTCTATTTTGAAAGGAGTATATTGCTATCGTATTTCTTCAGACAGTTCTTCTTTCTGAGGTTTCTGCAAAGCTACTGTTTTTCTCCCATCAGTCAAACAATTTGATAAAAATGAAGATGAATATATTATTGTGAATGTGAATTATTTTTTACATTTAAATAGGGTGTTTTAAAAATATTTTTAAATTGACAGAAAAATTGAGCAGATAATATTAAAAGATTCTATATTAACCCTACCTTTCATACGCAGTGCCGATGATTATTAACCTTTTTATACATAAGGACATTTGTTACATCAAATGAACCAAAATTTATGAATTTTTCTTTGGTAGTAGGAACTGAATTCAGGGCTTCACACATGCTAGGCAAGTCTATCACTGAGTCACTTCCTTAGCCCAATGTTTTTGATGTTCCAAATTTTTAACTCTTGTTCTTATTTTATGCTAGAATCCCTGCAGTCCCTCACATTACATTTATTTGTCATGTCTCTTCAGGTTCCTCTTTGCTATGACATTTTTTCAGATCTTTCTTGTTTGATGACTCTGACAACTTACAGGAATACCATTCTGTGTAATATTGGTTGTGTCTGTGATAAAATTTGAAGATTTTCTAATGAGTATAGGGGGATTATTTCTTTTGGGGAGGAAGGTCACAGATATAAAATGCTATTCATCACATTATTGCAAGGGTATATATTATTAACGTGAATGTTAACTATTGATGCTGAATTTGATCACCTGAGGTAGTGTTTGTCAGGTTTCTCATTGAGAAGCTACTTCCTATTCCCACACTGTACAGTTCATAAGGAGGTTGCTACGTGCAGCTAATATTTTATGATGGAGGAGTCATGCTCCAATTTATTAGGGTGGTGTATTATGTTAGTGCTCTCCAGAGGAACAGAAGCCATGTGAATATGGATATTTATTTTAAGAACTTGATTCATGGAAATGTGGGGGCTTGATAAGTCCAAAATTTGATCTGGGTAACTTTTAGGCTGAAGAATCAGGAAGGAGTGTCAGATGGAGGCCAAAGGAAGTCTGCTAGGCTTTTAAAATGTTATTATATTTTTCAGTGTTAAAATTTCCATTTTTTTACATCTTGTTTTTGTTGTCTACATTTTTTGTTTCTTTTTTTATTAAATGATTCATCCTAATTTATTATACATAATGGCAGAATGCAATTCGTTTTATGTTACACATATAGAGCACAATTTTTCAAGTCACTGATTGCACACAAAGTATTTTCACACAATTCATGTCTTCATACATGTACTTAGGGTAATGAGGTCTAACTCATTCCACCATCATTCCTACCCATTTGCCCCTTCCCTTCCCCTTTCTTGCCTTTGCCCTAAAGTTCCTTCATTCCTCCCATACTTCCTCCCCACCCCACCCCACATCTCCATTGAGTCAGCATTCCTTTGCTTCTATTTTGGGGATGATGGTTTGTGTAGGGTACCTGAGATTGAACTTTGGGCTGCCAAACCTCTGAGCCACTTTCCAGCTCTTTTTTTTTTTTTTTTAATTTTGACACAGGGATTTTCGAAGTTATATAGGGCTTTTCCTTTGTCTCAAGATCAGTTGTACCTTTTTGTTGAAGCGTTTTTATGTTGGTTGCTTTAAAATTTTTGTCAGGTAATTGTAACAATTTTGTTATCTGTTATTTATTTATTTGCCACTATTGATTATCATTTTTTTTTACTAAAATTGAGAACTTCCTGGTCCTTGGTATGATTAATTATTTTGTGTTGAAACTTGTATATTTTTGTTTTGAGGTTTTGGAGTCTTGGTTTTATTTAAACAATATTTTTAGCTGTTTTTTTTTTCTTATACCACTCCAGCAGGAGAGACTGACTGGTGGAGGCAGACGTAGCTCTTTGGCACCTGAGGAAAGGAGTCCCTTTTATATCTGGATGCATATGAAATCTACAGCTTTCATGCTATTTCCCTAGGTCTTTAAATTTAATAATATACTTTAAAATTAAATTATTATATATTGTACCTATTTTCTCTTCTTGCCAATAAAGGAAAAGTCTGGAGCTGTTGCCCAGAGAATTGGAAGTCATTTAGTTCCAGTTGCTACTTTCTTTCTACTGATAGAAAATCTTGGAAAGAGAGTCAGGATAACTGCTCTAGAATGGAGGCTCACCTGGTGGTGATCAACAGCAAGGAAGAGCAGGTACTTTCTAAGAGACAATGGAGTCATGAGCCTGTCTGATTTTTGTATATGTCTTTGCTAAGAAGGGATATTGATGCTTTGGCAGAAGACTTTCCATAAAACAGATAGGAGAGGCTCCCTCAGCCTTCACATTCCACAACTTGTACCTTCTTTAGTGTAACTCATCTACCCCCAGGGATATTGTGGCATTCAACATATGAGACCTGGGGGTTTAGTGGAAGGATTAAAATGTTTCTGCCAACAGCAGCAGTTGGTTATTTCAATATATAACTGGTTTCTGAATGAGCAACTGCTTAACAGAAAAAAGAATTAACTTGAATAGGCAAAAAAAAAAAAATAGGCAAAAAAAAATAGGCCAAAAAAAAAAAAATAAATCAGGAGACTCACAATCAGCAATAAGGAATGAAATTTTAAGAATTGTGAAATGCTGGGTGTTGTGTGCATGCTTGTAATCCCAGGGGCTTGGGAGGCTGAGGCAGGAGGATCTGAAGTTCAAAGTAATCCTCCACAATGTAGCAAGGCACTAAGCAATTTAGTAAGACCTGTTCCTAATTGAAATATAAGAAAAGGTAGGGATGTGGCTCAATAGTTAAGCTCAATAGTTAATTTTGGGTACCCCCCAAAAAAAGTTCATGATGTTATGAGAGGAAAAAGATTAATTTGTAAGAATTTTCTTATGCACAACTTTGAAGAATGTTCTCTCAGTGAAAAAAGAAGGAAAGTGTGGGTGGATCTGGGTCTCTGGGCTTGACCTCCTGTGGTAGTCTGTTGGTCGGAAGGGATGGTCCTGTGATGGAGGCTAGGCTCCACAATGGAATATTACTCAGAAACAAAAGAGAATAAAATTATGGCCTTTGCAGGTAAATGGATGGAGTTAGAGAAGATAATGCTAAGTGAAGTAAGCCAATCACAAAAAAACAAATGCCAAATGTTTTCTCTGATATAAGGAGGCTGATTCATAGAGGGGTAGGAAGGGAGAGCCTGGGAGGAACAGACGAACTAGGGCAGAAGGGTGGGAGGGGGAGTTTTATAAATCTATTTATCTATTTAATCATCACACTGTAATGGTATAGAATATAATTTACTACAGAATATTCCCTCACCCTCCTTCCAATTACTAGCAAACAGGAATTGCTATTCTGATTTTTATTACCATAGTGTTTTTCCTGTTACTGAACTTTATATAAGTCCTTTTAGTTCTTTCTAATAGTCATTAACTATCAACCTCTTTATCTGATCCAAAATTCCTCTGTGTAATACTCTTGGAATGTATCCCTAAGCTTGACATGCCTCTAGATCCCACCAATCCCAAAGCCAACAATACCATAAAGATAATATCTGTAAAAGAAAATAAAATGATGGTGGAGTGTAGTTATCATTATTATCCAAAGTACAGGTATGAAGAAACAAATTGGTGTGAATATACATTGTATACAACCAGTGATATGAAAAAATGTGCTCTGTATGTGTAATAAGAATTATAATGAATTCTGCTATTATGTATAAAAATAAAAATTAATTAAAAATAAGAAAAAAGGGAAAGTGAATTTGAGATGGAATTTCATTATGATTATAGATAGAAATTGCTTCCATATTTAATAAAATTAAGGCTCACAGATGATGTCTTTGATCCTTTTGTGCTCAAAGATCTGCAGTTCAGAGGTCCCCATCTGGTTATTCCTGAACCATCTCCGTTTGTTTTTATTTCTGTATGATCATAAAGAGTTCAGTTGAAAAATCACACTGCAGCTTTAAATATGTACAATTATTAGTTGTTAGTAAAATCTTTTTTTTAAAATTTTTTATTGTTGGTTGTTCAAAACATTACATAGTTCTTGATATATCATATTTCACACTTTGATTCAAGTGGGTTATGAACTCCCATTTTTACCCCGTATACAGATTGCAGAATCATATCAGTTACACATCCATTGATTTACATGTTGCCATACTAGTGTCTGTTGTATTCTGCTGCCTTTCCTATCCTCTACTATCCCCCCTCCCCTCCCCTCCCCTCCCCTCCCCTCTTCTCTCTCTACCCCCTCTACTGTCATTCATTTCTCCCCCTTGTATTATTTTTCCCTTTCCCCTCATTTCCTCTTGTATGTAATTTTGTATAACCCTGAGTGTCTCCTTCCATTTCCATGCAATTTCCCTTCTCTCTCCCTTTCCCTCCCACCTCTCATCCCTGTTTAATGTTAATCTTCTTCTCCTGCTCTTCATCCCTACTCTGTTCTTAGTTACTCTCCTTATATCAAAGAAGACATTTGGCATTTGTTTTTTAGGGATTGGCTAGCTTCACTTAGCATAATCTGCTCTAATGCCATCCATTTCCCTGCAAATTCTATGATTTTGTCATTTTTTAATGCAGAGTAATACTCCATTGTGTATAAATGCCACATTTTTTTTTTATCCATTCGTCTATTGAAGGGCATCTAGGTTGGTTCCACAGTCTTGCTATTGTGAATTGTGCTGCTATGAACATCGATGTAGCAGTGTCCCTGTAGCATGCTCTTTTTAGGTCTTTAGGGAATAGACAGAGAAGGGGAATAGCTGGGTCAAATGGTGGTTCCATTCCCAGCTTTCCCAGAAATCTCCATACTGCTTTCCAAATTGGCCGCACCAGTTTGCAGTCCCACCAGCAATGTACAAGAGTACCCTTTTCGCCACATCCTCGCCAGCACTTGTTGTTGTTTGACTTCATAATGGCTGCCAATCTTACTGGAGTGAGATGGTATCTTAGGGTGGTTTTGATTTGCATTTCTTTGACTGCTAGAGATGGTGAGCATTTTTTCATGTACTTGTTGATTGATTGTATGTCCTCCTCTGAGAAGTGTCTGTTCAGGTCCTTGGCCCATTTGTTGATTGGGTTATTTGTTATCTTATTGTCTAATTTTTTGAGTTCTTTGTATACTCTGGATATTAGGGCTCTATCTGAAGTGTGAGGAGTAAAGATTTGTTCCCAGGATGTAGGCTCCCTATTTACCTCTCTTATTGTTTCTTTTGCTGAGAGAAAACTGTTTAGTTTAAGTAAGTCCCATTTGTTGATTCTAGTTATTAACTTTTGTGGTATGGGTGTTCTATTGAGGAATTTGGAGCCCGACCCCACCAAATGTAGGTCGTAGCCAACTTTTTCTTCTATCAGACGGCGTGTCTCTGATTTGATATCAAGCTCCTTGATCCATTTTGAATTAACTTTTGTGCATGGCGAGAGAAAGGGATTCAGTTTCATTTTGTTGCATATGGATTTCCAGTTTTCCCAGCACCATTTGTTGAAGATGCTATCCTTCCTCCATTGCATGCTTTTAGCCCCTTTATCAAATATAAGATAGTTGTAGTTTTGTGGATTGGTTTCTGTGTCCTCTATTCTGTACCATTGGTCCACCCGCCTGTTTTGGTACCAGTACCATGCTGTTTTTGTTACTATTGCTCTGTAGTATAGTTTGAAATCTGGTATCGCTATACCGCCTGATTCACACTTCCTGCTTAGCATTGTTTTTGCTATTCTGGGTCTTTTATTTTTCCATATGAATTTCATGATTGCTTTCTCTATTTCTACAAGAAATGCCATTGGGATTTTGATTGGCATTGCATTAAACCTATAGAGAACTTTTGGTAATATCGCCATTTTGATGATGTTAGTTCTGCCTATCCATGAACAGGGTATATTTTTCCATCTTGTAAGATCTTCTATTTCTCTCTTTAGGGTTCTGTAGTTTTCATTGTATAAGTCTTTCACCTCTTTTGTTAGGTTGATTCCCAAGTATTTTTTTTTTTTTTGAGGATATTGTGAATGGAGTGGTTGTCCTCATTTCCATTTCAGAGGATTTGTCACTGATATACAGGAATGCCTTTGATTTATGCGTGTTGATTTTATATCCTGCCACTTTGCTGAATTCATTTATTAGCTCTAATAGTTTCTTTGTAGACCCTTTTGGGTCTGCTACGTATAGAAGCATTTCATCTGCAAATAGTGATAATTTAAGTTCTTCTTTTCCTATTTTTATGCCTTTAATTTCTTTCGTTTGTCTAATTGCTCTGGCCAGTGTTTTGAGAACTATGTTGAACAGAAGTGGTGAGAGAGGGCATCCCTGTCTTGTTCCAGATTTTAGAGGGAATGCCTTCAATTTTTCTCCATTCAGAATGATGCTAGCCTGAGGCTTAGTAAAATCTTTAAAAAGATATAAAGAAGATAGAAATGTTAACTATGCCAATTTGATCATTATGCACTGTGTATATGTATCGAACTATCATGTTATCTGATAGACTTTACAATTAAAATAAGAAAGAAGAAATAAATCACCAAAATTATTTTAAAAATATTTTTATTGGCAAATTTTATTTACATTTCATTCTGTTTTATTACTACCAGTACCTTGCATGATTTGGCAAATTAAAAAAATGCCTCAGTTCAAGCTGAGTATCTAAAGCCTATGACTTCTTTTCTTTTAGGATTTCCTCACTCAGAATATGGATAAAACTTCTGCTTATTTTGTGGGACTATCAGATCCAGGGGGTCAAGGACACTGGCAATGGGTTGATCAGACCCCTACAACCAAAGTGCCACGTGAGTACAGAATTTAGATAAAGGAATCCTGGATCCTGGATCATGCAGGAAGTTTAGAGAGTTCCAGCATCAGTTCTGAAACTAGAACAGCTCACTCTTGTCCTGTTGCACAGACAGTTAATCAATTTTATTACCTCATTAAATTATTACAGAACCTTAGGAGGCACACATTATTTTTTCTATTATAGAACTGAGGAAATTGAGTTTGGAGAGTATAGATAGTTCAGCTAAGGTCACCCAATAGTCTTTAGAACCAGGTGGATTCTACTTTGTTTTTTAAAACTCTATTTATTCTCTGTAATAAAATTCATGTTTTTAAAGATCATTATGGATTATTGTGATTTAATATTTCTCACAAAGCAAAAATCCTAAATTTGGATATTATTATAACATCTCACATTTATGTAGTCTTTAAAGGCATTAAATACGTTAGTATATTTCCACCTTTGATCCTTATATCTTCTTTGTGAAATATATAGTGCTGTTACTATGGTCTAGTTTTTAGATGGGCAAACTGAGAATCTAAGAAATTAAATTATTTGACCTAGAAAACAGGAATAAGTAGAAGATATAGAGATTTAACCAGTTCTTCAGATTTCAAAATCATCCCATTAAAAGAGGAAAAAAAGCCTTTATTGAAACATGGGACCATGGTGACTTCTTTTCATCATATAAGAAAGCCCCATTGATTGACAGTCCCCTGGCAATGGGACCTACGTTTAGAGGAGAGCCTATGGGTAACTTTTGGTCAAATGTTAAGTGCGATAAGGTATGAGAAAATATGAGTGATGAGGGCACAATTTTCAAGATAAATGTCAGAGGTGTTGGTGGAGGAGAAACTACATGAGAATTGGGAAGGTTTGGTTGGTCTGGGCATATCTGACCCTGACTTCCACAGAGTTCCACCCCAGCCTCTGGCCCCATAACTGACTCTAACCCCTGTACAAGCAGTCTTGGAAGAATCACTTCATCCTTTTTTCTCTGTTTCAGATTCTGGCATCCAGGTGAGCCAATTCATAGTGGAGAGCATTGTGTTATAGTAAATCATCCTTCTCTGTCATTGCAATGGGGCTGGAATGATACACGTTGCAAAGATGGTCAAGTATCAGTTTGTGAAATGATGAAGATCTACTTATGAGCCACCACTTTTCATGAACATGTGTTTGGATGTCTGGCTCTATTCTAGAGCTAGCTCATAAGTTCTTCTTTTTGAAAGACATTCCATAGACTTTTAGGTATGTTAGTGTTGCATATGGAATTTATTAGTTTATTTCCTACAGAGCACTTAATACAATAATTGTGAGGGACTCCCTCTACTAAGGAACATGAAAGGTCCTGTTCACAACTGACAGTCATACTGTAACCATGAGGGAAAGTAGCCTTCAAATGATAGAAATACCATGGATGGCAGAGTAGAGCCATGGGAAGGACCTGGTTATTTAAGTTCTTTGTGGGTCACTGAATCAACTATTTTCACAGCATAGCCTACTGTGAGGTTTTATTATGAAGACTAATAAATTTCTAATTATTGTCCAATTGAGTCCTGATGGATTTAAGAAAATATATTACTTTTAGTTACTAGATTTTATTGAGCTATCATTTACATAAGTAAAAGGCACACACTTTCTGAGTAGTTTCATGATTTTGTCAAGTGTGTGCAAACCTGTAACCACCATGATTATCTACAATAAAGATTTCTAGCATTGCCCAATGTTTCCTGTCCTAAATGTATGAATGCAGTATTCTGATTCCTGCTTTTAAAATTCCATGTAAAACAGATAACAAAGTTTGTTTTTTCTTTTTACTTTCTTTATCTCAGTATGTTTGTGAGATTCTCCTAAGCTTTTTGTATTTTTTCATTGGTAGATTCAATTTTTTATGGAATTGTGTTTCATTGTAACATGATCTTTTTATCTCAGTAAGCTTTGAATTATTTTTATATCTTATCTATTCTGAATAAAGCTTCTTCTTTTACATGGCTTTTTGTGTAACTCTGTATTTTTTTTTCTTAGAAATGTGCTCAGGAATGGAATGTATTCACACCACAGTATTATAGAGAATAGTATTAGTGCCCTAAAATTTCTCACTTTCAGTTACTATCCTTTTCTTCCTGACAACTCCTTGTATTTACTGATTTTTATGCTTTTGTCTTTTACAGATTATCATAAGTTGGATCCTACACAGATTTTTCCAAAGTCCTCTTACTGTTAGTTATGAGCATTTAAGATTCCTCCATTTTATTTTATGGCATGTTGACATTTCTTTTTATTGCAGAAAATATTCTACCACAGTTTATTCATCTATTGAAGGACATATTGCTTGCTTCTAATGTTTGACACTTAGGAATGAAGTTTTTATTTGACTTCTTTTGTGGATTTTTGTGTGAATATATTTTCAATTCATTTGTGTTAACACCTAGGAGGACTCTTGTTAACTTGGGTGTTAAGACTTCCATAGTGGCTATCATTTTGCATTTGACCAGCCATGAATCAAAGTGTTCCTATTGTTACATTTTCTGGCCAGCATTTGGAATTGACAGTGTTGTGGATGTTGTCCATTAATATGTGTGCTGTGGTGTCTAATTTTTAAAATGTTTTTCTCCATATCAATTACAATGTAAAATCCTTGAGTGCAGTGACTTTGATTTGTTCACTGTTGAGTCCTCAGACAACATAGTATCTGGCCCCAAGTTGTCACTCAATAAGTATTGATTGAAATAGAAAATGAATGTGTCTGTAGGAGTGGCAAAAAGTTGTTCATCACTGTCTGGGTAAATTTCATACAGGGGGAAATGTTTGAAAATTTATCAAGTTTGGAAATTTAAGCCAAAACCTACATTCTAGCTTTTGTCAATAATGAAGTCCATATGTGATGTCTGTTATATGCATGCATCTATTTGGGTAGGGACAAGGGAAGAGAGGGGTATTATTTATTGGCTCCCTAAAGCCACAATCACAAGTTCCATAAAAAGATGAAATAAGTAGAAATTTTCTGTTTTTTTAATTGATTTTTTTTTAAAAAAATAAAGGACAGTGGAATGCATTATAATCCTCATTTCATGTATGTAGCACAGTTTTTCCTATCTCTGGTTGTATGTAAAGTATGTTGACATCAATTCATGTCTTCATACTTGTACTTTGGATGATGATGTCTATCACAATCCACCATCAGAAATTTTCGCTTTAAAAATTTAAGTTCAATTTATGTTTAAATGATACATAAATCATTAAATTGTGCATATTATGGGGTACTATGTAGTGTTTCAACATGTGTATGCATAGTGTAGTGTTTAAATCAAGTTAAACATATATATCTCCTCAAACATTTATCAGTTCTTTATGTAAAAACAGACAAAATACTTTTTTTTAACTAAAATTTTTTTTTTTAATTTGTAGATGGACACAATACCTTTATCTTATTTACCATTATGTGGTAATGAGGATTGAACTTTGTGCCTCACACATGCTAGGCAAGAGCTCTACCATTGAGCCAAAACCTCAGCCATTAAAATTTTTTTTTCTAGCATATTTTTATTGTTGCATTGTAATCGAGGGCACAGAGTAGTGTCTGCTTTCAAGACTGGAGCTCTGCTGAAGATGTTAGCAGACGGGCAGCCTGACAAGTGAAGATGCTGCTGACTTCCCAGCAGAAACCTGAGAACACTAGATGTATATAATCCTCTATTCAGTATCCCAGATTCATGAGGTAAAGCTGTTTTTATAACAAATCCTCTAAAAATCGTTTTTCAGAAGTAACATTACCTAATCTGTCCTAAAGGAGCATGCATTAGTGACAGATAATGGGACTTTACTTCCTTGTAATGCTAAAATCTCCATGCAGGGAAAAAAACTGAAGGCTCATTTCCATAACATGGAAAGTATAAAGGAGCATGTTGTCAGACTTCTTTGTGCAGGAAAGTCCCCACCTACGTTTGTGATGATGTCTTCTCTCAACCAGGTCATGCATTCCCTGCCAAATAAACTGCAGCTTGCTCTGGCAGACAGCAGGGCTTTGGGAGCAATTCCCCATTTGCAAACAAATTTGGCTCCATGTCATTATTCTTGGTGTTATGTTCTGCCTGGATTCTCACCTAGAAGTGGATCCATTAGTTTGGAGGACACAGTCATTGTTCAAGGAAGTGGAAGAATTGTGATGCTGTGTGTAGAGGGGTGTTGTCATAGCCCACCATCCCTAAGCTCTGGGTTCTTGCTGCTTATGGGGAAGGTGCAGAATGCAAAAGTTGGGCAGGTGGCAAGTACAGATCTTCAGCTTCACTGAAGTGCTTCAGGCTGGCCTTGGTGCAGCAACCTCGGGGATGTGCATTCATTTCTCCTGCTCACCTTCTGAACCTAGGCCCAGGGTTTAGTGCTGAAGCTGCTGCAGGAACTTGGCCACCTGCAAAATGGTTTCTGTTGAAAGGACAGTACCCTGCAGCAGCATTCCCCTACCTCTTCCTGGAGATTAGCCTTTTTCTCCAAGAATAGGGCCAGAACTGAGCTTTGGCGCTATGGCTCTGCATGGGCTGTTGCTGCCCACAGATCTCTACACGGAAAGAACCCTCTCAGGGAGGTCAGGTCATTGTCAGGACTAGTCATATTCAAAGGGCACAGGTCCTGGAACCTTCAAAATTAGCAACTGTGTCTGCAAGGTCTTCATTATGCCTCCATGTGTCTTGGTTTGTCTGTTTTTTTTTTTTTTGCTGCAAATGTCAAGACATCTTTCTTTTTTTAATAATTATTTTTTAGTTATACGTGGACACAATATCTTTATTTTATTTTTATGTGGTGCTGAGGATCGAACCCAGTGCCTCATGCATGCTAGGCAAGCGCTCTACCACTGAGCCACAACCCCAGGCTCTACATCTTTCTTTTAAATGAGTGAATAATAGTTCATTGTGTATATATACCATATTTTCTTCATTCCATCTTTTGGTTAATGGTACCTAGGCTGATACCATGTCTTAGTTATGAATAGTGCATGCAGTCAGTGTAACTGGCTCTTTTGTATGCTGACTTCATTTCCTTTGGATAGATAGCCAGGAGTAATGTTGATTGATCCTATGATAGTTCCACGTGTAACTTTTTGAGGAATCTCCATATTGTTTTTCATAGTGGCCATACCAATTTACATTTCAACCATCAGTATATATGAGTTTCCTTTTCTCTATGGTCTCACCAGCATTTGTTAATTTTTGTTGTTTTGATAATAGTCATTCTAAATGGAGTGATATTTTATCTCCTTTCAGTTTTGGTTTGCATTTCCCTGATGGCTAATGACATTGAGCATTTTAAAATACATTTATTGGTCATTTGCATTTTTCTTTTGAGAAGGTGTATTCAGATCATATACACATTTTTATTTGGATTATTTATTTTTTGTTGTTAAGTGTTCTTTTATTTTATTCTATAGTTCAGATAATAAGCATCTGTGAGATTAATAGTTGGCAAAAATTTTCTCCCTTTGTGTAGGTCATCTCCTCACTCTGCTGATTTTTCCTTTGCTGTGTAGAAGCTTTTTAGTTTGATATAATCCAAGTGTCAGTGTTGCTTTTGTTTCCCATGCTTTGGGGAAATATCCATCTCTTGGTCCTACCTGGAAAATCATTGCCTGTACCCATGTCTTGGAGAACACCATTAGGGAAGGTTAATTGGGGAGGGGTAAGGAAGTCAAGAGCTCTTTAACTTGCTTGTCCTAAATGGAGCTGAGGAGAATGTTTCCTCTTCCTTCACAGTTAGATGACTTGATCATTGAGTTTATTTCTTCATCTCTAATGGGATCTGGAAATAAATGGCAACATTTTATAACCACTTCCTCCATCTCCCCTTATGATTTATTTTATCTCAAAACAACCATGGGAGAAACTTTTGGGGTTTCTATCTTGTTTCTCAAAGTCTGTTTCATCATGTGCCACAGCTATGACTATCCCATCACTACAAGTGCCCTGCTGAGTTCAAGTCCACTTTTTATGCACGTCCAGTTATGGAGGTCTGTTTAATTAAATCATTGGCTATTGGTGATGGCACTTGGTTTCCAGTCCTTTTCCCTCCTTGGGTGTAATTGAATACTTCAATTGTTCACTCACATGATTTGTTCCTCTAGCAAGCAGCTCCCATTCTGGAACTATCTTGAGGAGCATCAAGAGTCACATAATTGGTATAAGGTCAGGCATGGCTGAAAGGGGCAGGTTATGAACAAAAAACTGTCTACTATTATCTTTATTGTTCCAAACCTACTTTGGGAATTTGGGGAGAAAAACCCAAATATTATAAAAATGATGCTTTTATTATCCTATTACTGAGAAAGTTTTAAGGTGTTAGAAACTCTGTGCCAAGAACTGAGGATGAAAAGAAATGTATATTTCTTTTTATAACCCAATATTGTGAGTTCAATGTCCATATATCCATAATAGATTTCCATGTATTCAGACTGCTGCTTCCTTAAGAATGTGCATATTTTTTGATGTTAATAAAGAAAAAAAAGTACATAATCTACATTCTACCACCTGCAATATATTGATGCAGGTTCCCAAAGTCATTGACATGAAGTCTACTTGTGAATTTAAACCATTTCAGACTTCCCTTTACCTGAGGAGGGAGGATTAAAAATTTTTATTGACCTTTGCCCAATATTCGTCTAGACTGATACCTTTATAATAATGACCTCAAGTACTGTAGTCCTGCCAAGAGGAGCAGAATTTTTATTCTCTAAGAAAATGACAAATCTGGTGAAACAAAGATAATGTGTGGGTAGAATTAAAGCACTTTCAGTATGTACTCTACCAGGACCACTAGTCTTAGGAATGTTTTGCTTGTCAACTTGTAAAAGGAACTTTAAAAGACATGTAGCCTCTTATGCAATTTAACATTGAAAATATTTCTTCATATTATAGAAGCATAGGTTTCAACTTGTGGAACTTCATAAATACTGACCTTTAAAATGATTACTTCTCTTTTAAAAATATACCTCTCAGTGTCTAGAAACCATAACAAAGTGTTAATCCCCATGATCCATTAAAAGAAGAATAAGTGGAAATTCTGTTATTCTGGTTATCATTAATTCTGTGGGGGATAAAGGCTTTCCCTTTGGAAAAAATGTGTCTTGTTTAGTAGTTAGATGTTTTATACTCTTTTCCCCCTTGGACTAATATTTATGTCACAATTTTTTATATAATTTTTTTATGTATATATGACAGCAGAATGTACTACAATTCTTATTACATATATAGAGCACAATTTTTCATATCTCTGGTTGTATACATAGTATATTCACACCAGTTCCTGTCTTTGTACATGTACTTTGGATAGTAATGATCATCACATTCCACCATTATTAATTACCCCATGCCCCCTCCCTTCTTATCCAACCCTATGTCACACTTCTTTTATCCACTAAACACATATATACGTACATGTTTAAAAATTTTCTTTCCTCTGGGGTGTTAGGCTTTAAGGTTGTAAAAATTCTTTTGGATTGGCTTATTGTTAAAAGTCTGATCAGTATATAATATTGAATACATCATAAGTTTACTATAAATTTTGATAAAACATTACTAATACAATGAAATTCCATTTGAAATCTTAGCAAGGTGAATGGGGATTTTAAAAACTGTGATCTGATGTATCCATCATCAAATCATATTATTGTTAGCATAAGGTAGTTTTCAACATTAATGATATTCCTAATTTTCAACTTGATGACACAAACTAATAAATTTTCATCTCTTAAAGTAGTAGATAGAAATGAAGTGAGGTTTGTTAGAAAGTTATCCAAGTTTTTGAAAAATTTAATTCTCTATTCATGATCATATAGTAAACTATTATGAAAATTATTTGTAATGGTCTGCCAAATAAGAATTTGATTATGTTATTTTGTTAGCTATTTATTGATGTGATCAAAGTGTCTTATAAGAACAACTAAGTGGAGGAAAAGTTCATTTGGAGGTCATGGTCCCAGAGGTCTAAATTCATGGACTCCAATGCTCTGAGCCTGAGATGAATAGGAACGTTGTGGCAGAAGGGCGTGGTGGAGGGGAGATGCTTAGCTTGGGGAACCTGAGACAAGACATAATCCTCAAGGGCATGCACCAATGACCAACTTCCTTTTGCCACACTCTTATCTGCCTAGTTACCTCCAGCAGTTTTTTCAAGTGATTTGTACATGAATTAATCCGCTGATGGCGTTACAGTTCTCATAGCCTGATCTTTGCATCTTTGAGCATTGTTACATCAGCTAACATGAGCATTGGGCATTCACTAGATCTGAACAATAATAGACATTCTTTGATATTGTTGAATGTAAAGAATAAAAACTGGGATAAGTTGCAAAAGATTTGTTATTTCTCATTCAGTTGTTATTTGTTTTCTCAATTTCTCAATATTTATACTACATTTTTCATTTTACATTTTCAAAGTACTGTATCAGGTTATTATTCTCAGAACAGTTTGGGAAAATAAAACAACTATGCCAATATACATTGTTTACATATGTTTTTATTTCCAACGGGTCTGAATACATATTTTTTGTTAACATTTGAGGTAGAAAGTTAGCATAGTCATGTTAAGAAGATTGTACATAATGAACAAATTGTTTCCATCCCAGGGATGTTAAGATGGTTTAACATATGAAAATTAATGAATGTAATTCTCCACAGAAATATGTTTCATGACATCACATAGTCATCTGAATAGATGCAGAGAAATCCTTCAAGAGAATTCAGGACCCATTCATGATAAAAGCACTGGAGAAAGTAGAGGTAGAAGGAACTAGATATAGAAGGAATGTTTCTATTGGTGAATTATAACTTTACATAAAAGCAGAATTTCTTTTGATATGTTCATAGGTGAATATAGCATAATTTTGTCTATTTTAACTCCCTGTTCTTCCCCTTTCTCCCCCTTCCTCACTTATCCTTGACTCTCTGCCTTTATTCTAGATCTTCCTTCTATTTTTGTGAGATCTTCCATTCTACTTTTAAAATTCCTTTTTTTCTCTCCAGCTTCCTTATATCAGGCTGCCCCCCAGCCCTACCCATTTACCAGCAAATCAGACAGTTTCCTTCTTTTATGGATGAATATAGGAAGAGCAGAACAGTAGTGGAAAGTGAACAGGGGAAGGGAGGAGGAGAGGGAAATGGGAAGTATTGGGGAATATACTGGAGCAAATTATGTAATGTGCATGTCCACAGATGACACAATGAACACCACTAGTATGCAAAATAAAAATTTAATGAAAGAACTAACAGGCCAGGTGTGGTGGCACACACCTGTAACCTCAGTGACTCAGGAGGCTGAAGCAGGATGGTTACACATTTGAGGCCCTAAGCAAAGTTAGACCCTGTATCAAAATAAAAAAAACAGCACTTGTTTGTGTGGGCTCTCTTTGTCCAGTGAGGAGGTCCAAGGAACAGGGTATAGGAGAGTGTGGCTGTCGAGTGGCTAATCAATGCCCTGGAGACCACGCAGGAAGCAAGTCTGATTTTATTGTGCAATTACCATGTATATATACTCAGGCGTAGCTAAACAGATTACAGGCAGCCATCAATGCAATTTCTGCTAATTCTACTTGCAGTGTCCAATGGAGGAGTGGCCATGGAGCAAGCACAGGGACTGCAACACATGGCCTCATGTCCCAGCCTGTGCCTACTGGGTAAGTGGCCTGCTGCTTAGACACCAAGCATGGGGGGAGTGGCCTGCCACTCAGATGCCCTTAAGGTATGCCATGTATGAAATACTCCATACACTTGTCCCCACACTTGCTGTCTTGCCTTTCCTTTTTCTTGCACTTTGCCTTCTGTGATGAGATGAGATAGTACAAAGGCCCTCATCAGATGACAACACCATACCCCTGGACTTCCCATCCTCCAGTTCCATGAGCCAAATAAACTGTTCTTCCTAAATTTCCAGTCTGTGGTATTTCCTTATAGCAGCCAAACCTGAAGTAAGACATTAGGTCAGAGGTGACTTCCCAGACTGTGTTCTTTCTTGTCATGGTGGAAATTTTGAGAAGAATGCTTCTGCTATTCTAACTCTCAAACTTTTTATTTTGGGGAAAATGTGGATGATCATTTCTCTATGTAAATTCCCTCAGTTGCATTTGATGTCTCCCTTCACTGTCAGAATGTGAGCCTGTAATATGTCTCACTTGCACTACTGTATGCAGTCTGCTTTCCCATAGCTTTCTTCTTTTCAATTCAACTTATGTGTTGCCAGCACAATAAATTTTCTCTGGTCTGCTCATGTTTCTTTCTTCCTTATTCTTCCCCATATTATTCTTTGCATGCAGATTGAAGTCCAATATATTGTCAATCCTCAACTTTCTGGTTTTCCTTTCAGTTGCTATATGTTCCAGTAAACTGAAGTGCCAGTCATTCTTCAAACACCACAAGCATTGAATGCTGGCTAAAATTCCCTCCACCTATATTTTCCCTTTTCACCTGCCTGTCAAAATCTTTCCTATTATATAAGGCTTGTTCAAATACTACTCCAACAAACATCTACCTTTTCTTCCCATCTAAAATGTGTCCTCCATCATTTTGTTTAGAACAATGTTGAAATTCTCTTTCCAAGATTTTTAGCTCTTTGAACACAATAACCATGTTTTTTATTTTCTTGCGTTACTTCCCATACATCTTTCTTGTTGGCAGATATTCACAAAGTACTTGTTGAATTAGTGATATCTGTGCAGAGGGACTATAAGTCATCAATGTTTATCTTCATTCTTTTACATTCTGGTAAAACTCCTTATCTACACTCTGGCTGCTCCTCTATGCTCAGATCCCTTTTGTAATGTATCCTTCCAAAAATATTTTAGTCTTTTTTTATAGATTTCTTGTCTGTTTTTTTGGACGTTCTTGAGAAACTCTATGAACTCCTTAGACACTGTTTCAATACTGGTTTGAGGGCTTATGGAAGGACTGGGAGCTTTTGCTTCCTAAATTTCTGACCTTTTTGATCCAACTCTGGAACAAGCACTGAAGAATTTCTTCCCTGTGGTTACCTTGTGGAACTTTTCACTGGTTTTCTTTTCTTCAAATTTGGAAAATGCGAGGGAGGGAGCCCCCTGGCTGCTCTGACTTATGTTGGCAAATGCCTCTTCCTCCTCCTGCTAAAGTCCTTCAGCCAGCTCCCAGTCCTTCTGGATCTGCTTCTCCTGGGCTCTGTGGTACTCCTCTCTCCAGCACTGGGAGCAGAAGCCCTGCCGGGCAGGGTTGTCATAATAGCCACAACCCTTCTTGCACTGGTCCAAATGAATTCTTAGGCACTCAGATTTAAGGCTCCTCTTCTTTCTGCTGGGCAGCCCCTGGAGTCAGCACTACAGCTGCAAAGGCTGCTCCAGGAGGTGCCTCCTTGTGATTTGATTTGCATTTTGCTTATCACTAGTGATAACAAAATTTTTTACTATACATGTGGATGATTTGTTTTTTTATTTTTATTTATATAATTTATCTTTCTGCCCTAGTTGTTCCTCTTTTTAAAAAACCAGGGCACCAGTAATCCATTTTGAAGATCACTAAGAGATCCTTTAGCTCTATAATTTAAAGGGCTTGTGCATAGATTGCATCACAATTCCCAAGTGTATATATCCTTCTACTGAGAGCCATAGCCGAGTAGGAATGACGCATGGCATTTTTGCCAGTACAGAGTGGTTGAGAGGTGACAGCAGCAAGCCATTGAGATAATAATGGGATTCCCGGAGAGTTCCCATTGGTTGGGGAAGTGCCGGAGGAGGGATTTCCGGAGGAGGGATTTCTGGTTGGTGGTTCCTGGAGGAGCTGTGTGGCATTCGGGAGAGTTACCGGGGAGCGTGTGTGGAGTGTGCTGGTGGAGCTCAGAAATAAAGTTTGTTCCTGCTTCAGTGGCTCATGATTTGTGCCCAGACAGACTGAGGCATTTGGCGGCCCGTGCAGGGAACGCCTGACTCGGAGGTAAGTGAAATTGCTCGCCCCTAAGGGAAGGCGAGAGAATGGGTGACCATTTCAAAAAACAATGTGTTCATGTTTTGATTTTTTTTTTTTTTTGTTTCAAGCTGCCTATCCCTAGAACTTTCTCAGGCAAACTGGGAAAAATGGTTGGCTCAAGGTTTGAAGTTGTTTGCCCCTGAGGAAGAGATAGAAATAGACCACAAATGCACATGTCAAGAAATAGGAAAATTGATACAACGATTTTTTGTTCCATTTTTGTTTCATTCTGTTTCGGTTTTGTTTTGTGCTATCTTGTTGTGTTGCGTTATCTCTGTAGTAGATTAGAAATTAGTAAAAAACAAACTGAAAGAGTGTTAAGTAAATTGTTAGAGGTTCAGACCACGGAGAAAGACATTTTGGATCAAGCAAAAGAGAAGGTCTCTCAAGCTAGTCAGACAGAGGAAGAAAATTTAAAGGAAAAGGGGCTATTAGGGAAAAAGCTACAACAGAAGGCTGCTACTAACACTGTTCTATCACCAGAGGGTGTAATTCAACCAACAGCTCCACCTACGGAGACAGCTGAGTGGCCCTCAACCCCCATAGTTGATAGATGGGATCCTGAGACAGGACCTCAAAGATTAGCATGCCCTGTACTTGAGCAGGAAGGAGGGCAGTGAATTCACCGTGCTTTAGATTTCAAAACAGTGAAAGTTAAAGTAGGCTGTAACAACCTATGGTCCCCAAGCACCCTTCACTGTAAGCATGGTCGAATCCATTACCAACTTGGACATGACACCAGCAGACTGGGCTAGTATGTGTAAAGCTGTGCTAAATGGAGGGCAATATTTGTTATGGAAGGTTGCCAATGAGGAATTTTGAATGGAGACGGCTAGGCAAAATGCAGCAGCCGGTTACCCTCAAAGAAATTTAGATATGTTGTTAGGAAAAGGACCTTATGAGGGTCAACAGCATCAAATTGAATATGATCCTGCTTTATATTCACAAATTGCTGCAGATGGAGTTAGGGCATGGAAGACTTTACAAGGACATGAAGATTTACAAGGTCAATTATCTAAGGTAATACAAGGAGCTAATGAACCTTATGCTGAATTTGTGATAGGCTTATTCAAACCCTACCAGAGTTTTGGGGGATACAGAGCAAGGAATGCCATTAATTAAACAGCTAGCCTTTGAACAAGCAAACAGATGGTGTAAGGAGGCTATTAGACCATGGAAACATGGAGATTTAAACACATATATCAAATTATGTAGAGACATTAATGAACAAGGGCAAGTCCTGGCAGCTTCAGTACAACAGGTTTTAGATGCCAGGCTGAAAACATGCTACAATTGTGAACAAACAGGACATTTTAAAAGGAATTGCCCCATAGGAGGAGGGTTTAACAAAGCTAGGTATCAAAGGAGTATAATACCAGGTATTTTCCCAAGATGCCGTAGAGGGGGACATTGAGCTAATGAATGCTGTTCTCAAACCACCATAGAGGGTACTCCATTATCAAAAAACAAACAGGAACCAGGTGTTTACGCACGATATCCTGGAGAAAGGCATTGGGTCTATTGCCAAAAAATGGACACAGGGGCCCAATGCTCCGGGGCCCACGGCCACAAATATACGGGGCACTGGAGGAACCCAGCAACACCATCAGGGTAGTGCCCAGGACACATTATGCATCAGATCTCTCATCAGACGAACCAGAGGGAGCGCAGGGTTGGACATCTGCGCCTCTGCCAGAGCAGTACTAACTCCAGAGATGGGAGTTCAAATCATTCCCACAGGAGTAAAAACCTCTTCCCCAAGGAACAGTAGGCTTATTGTTAGGATGCAGTTCATCTACTCTAAAAGGACTTATGATAAGTCCTGGGGTAATTGATCCCAATTAAGGAGAAATAAAAATTATAGCTAGTTCTCCAAAGGGTATATCAGTAATTTCACCAGGAGATAGAATAGCACAGTTATTAATAATACCCAGCCTACATGAAAAATTTTCCAATTGCACTATAGAAAGAGGTTCCAGGGGATTAGGCTCCACAGGTGTAGATTGGGCTATGCTGTCTTTAAATTTAGATTCTTGCCCAATGCTAAAACTAAATATTCAAGGACATGAATTTAATGGGCTACTTGATACAGGTGCAGACCTTAGCATCATATCTCATCAAGAATAGCCAAAACATTGACCATTACCACAAGCCACTCAAACGCTTCGAGGCCTAGGAGTGGTGACTAATCCCTATAGAAGTGCAATGGTATTAGATTGGAAGGATCCTGAAGGATGTGAAGGAACTATACAGCCATATGTATTGGATCATCTTCCTATAAATTTATGGGGATGAGATGTCCTAGATCAATTAGGTTTGACATTAACAAATAACATCAATCAAATGCACCCATAATTAGGGCTAGACAAGGTTTTAGGAAAGAAAAAAGACTAGGAGAACAAGAACAAGGTATAGCAGCACCAATACAAATCGATCAAGAAATAGATAGACATGGATTGGGTTATCAGAAGGGGTCACTGAGACAATAAAAATTACTTCGAAATCAGAAAGACCAGTATGGGTTCCTCAGTGGCCCATGACTAAAGAAAATATACAAGCAGCACATGACCTGGTTAAACAACAATTAGCGGAGGGACATATACATCCTATGTATCTCCCTATAATACTCCCATTTTTGTCATTAAAAAGAAATCTGGTAAATGGAGATTATTGCAAGATTTAAGAGCCATTAATAATGAGATGTTTATTATGGGACCTGCTCAATCAGGGATTCCTCAATTGTCTTCTTTGCCAAAAACCTGGTATGTTTTAGCTACAGATATTAAAGATTATTTTTTTTTTCAATTCCAATTCATCCTGAGGATAATCCACGTTTTGCATGTACTATCCCTGCACTAAATCATGAAGGTCCTGATCCGAGATATGAATGGAAAGTACTCCCTCAAGGGATGGCTAACAGCCCACCTATGTGTCAAATTTATGTTTACAAAGCAATCCAGCCACTTAGAAATCAAATTCCTGAACTACAAATATTTCACTATATGGATGATGTATTATTAGCACATAAAGATAAAAACACATTGCTAGAATGTTATGCCACACTTACAAACTTATTAAAAAATTATAATTTAGAGATATCAATAGATAAAGTACAATTAAAATTTCCAATTAATTATTTAGGCGTTCTATTATCCTCAACCATGGTCCATCCACCAAAAATTCAAATACGAGTAGATCAACTCAAATCACTTAACAACTTTCAAAAGTTATTAGGAGACATAAATTGGATAAGGCCTTATCTAGGCATACCAACAAGAGAGTTGGGACCTTTATATGATATCCTAAAAGGTCCATCAGATCCAGATTCACCCCAAATGTTAATGCCTGAAGCAAGAATGGCATTAAAAATTATTGAAACATATATGGAAAATATACATTTTGATAGAATTGATATAAATGTGCCTTCATTGTTTATTGTAATACCAACAAAAAATATTCCTACAGGAGTATTTTGGCACGAAGGTTCATTATTGTGGATACATTTATCTTATTCTCCTAACACTATTCTTACTAGGTATCCTGAGGCTGTAGGACAATTAATACTCAAAGGAATAAAATCAGCAAAGAGAGTGTTTGAAATTTCTCCCCATAAAATTATTACTCCATATACTATGGATCAAATTGATGAGTTAGCTAATGAGTTAAATACTTGGGCAATAATCATGTGCAAATCTAATGTTTCATTTGATAACCACTTACCATCTAATCCTTTATTGTCTTTTTGGTCTTCGCATCCTGTAGTTTTTACAAAAATGACAAGAAAAACACCTATCATGAATGCTCCAAATATATTCACTGATGGGTCAAATAATGGTACAGCAGCATTAGTTACCCCTGATCAAACTTTTACGTTTTTAGTACCCAAACAATCAGTTCAAAAGGTAGAGCTTAATGCAGTATTACAAGCTTTTGTGATGTTTAAATATTCTGTATTTAATTTATTTTCCGTTAGTCAGTATATAGTTAATGCTATAGTATCCCTTGAAGATGCTGGTAGGATTTCCCCTTCCTCTACTGTTTTCTCTTTGTTTTCCACTATACAAAGTCTAATCTGGGACAGAAAAAATCCATTCTTTATAGGACATATCAGGGCACATACAGGATTGCCTGGAGCCCTTAGTTTGGGCAATGATTTAGCAGATAAAACTACACATGACATACATATTTTCTCTACACTAGAAGAAGCTACAAATTTTCATAAGAAGTTCCATATCAATGTTAATACTTTACAAAAGTTTTTTAAAATAACTAAGGAACAAGCTAGACAAATAATAAAACAATGTCAAAATTGTGTGACCTTTTTACCACAAGTTAATCTTGGAGTCAATCCTAGAGGATTGATACCTAACCATATTTGGCAGATGGATGTCAGACACTTGCCAGAATTTGGAAAATTAAAGTATTTGCATGTTACAGTTGATACTTCTTCCAGATTTTTGATGGGCTCCCTTCATGCTGGAGAAAAAACTAAAAATATTATAGCTCATTGCTTACAAAATTTTGCCACTGTGGGCGATCCAAAACAGTTAAAAACAGATAATGGTCCTGGTTATACTTCCACCTCCTTTAAACAATTTTGCTCATCATTTGGCATTACTCACATAACAGGAATTCCATACAATCCTCACGGACAAGGCATAGTTGAAAGAGCTCATCCAACTATTAAAATGTACTTATTAAAACAAAAAGAGGGAATTGGAAAGGGGTATATATCCCCAAAAGATAAACTTAAAATAACCCTTTTTACTCTAAACTTTTAAAATTTGGATTCATCAGGGCTTAGTGCATCGGAAAGACATATGTATCCAAAAAATGTACATAAGCCTAAGGTACGTTGGAAGGATATTCTAACAGGACAATGGAAAGGTCCTTACCCAGTGATTGTCTGGAGTCATAGTTCTGTTTGTGTGTTTCCACAGGGAGAACAGCAGCCGATTTGGATTCCAGAGAGACTAACCAAAGCAATTTCTACAGACCAAAAAGAAGATGATTTGATTCAAATCCATAACAGCTGATATCCAGAGCTCCAGCTTGGCTATTCTTACATCTGTGATAGTGATTAACCAGGATGCTTTTTTCAATATCTATTTTATTATTGCCTTTTCCCACATCATAAAGTTCTATTTTATTTTTTGAGCTCATACAGACCTAGGTTAATGTTTTTCTGATCAGTTTTATTTTTTGACTGTGGAGTTTTTAAACATTGCAATGGAGATTTCACCTGTGTAAAGCTACAGGGCCTTTACTATTGTCTTATGTGTTGTATGTTTGTGTGCACACTTGTGTTTTGTGTTGTATGTCTGTATGTGCGTATGTCCATATATATTAGGAGTGCTCATGAAAAAATGAATCCGAATATTTTTTTATTCACGTGATTTAAATGGTTTAATTTAAATTGGGTAAACAGCTGTTGAGGATTGTTTTAATATGTGAACAAATAAGGAGGTTAACAGATCTGTTTGTTTACTTTCACCTTTCCTTTTCATTATATTTAATAATTCTGTTCAGGATAATGTTAATTGTTCAGAAAATTGTTTCTTAGTTCCTGTTGGAATGTTACATAATTTCTTTTTAGCCATCATTGCCAGAAATCCTATCTTCATTCCAGTGGTAGTGAAGACAAAGATAAAACCAAACTACTGCTTTTTAGATAGCTATCACAGTAATCTGTATAAACTGATGCATCAATGAATAATAACTCAACAAGTGATGCTCCATCAAGGAGTCAATTTACTTTGGGAGGAAATGGACATATTGATAGATTCCTCTGCTTTCAACTGCTTGAAGAACTTGCCTGGACTCTGTATCACTTGTAAGCATTGTGAACTATCTGTTGGTGCAGCGAATTGTGGTAGTGCTGGCATATCTTTGCTGATGGTGTCACCGGTGGTACAATTTTTCCATAGGAGCCGTCAATTGGCTTGGTGTCATGGCATTTCTGTATCCTCCTCCCTTCTTCTAGTGATGGTCTAAAATTTGGGGGCCAACAGAGGTGAGGCAAAGAACCTCACCACCCCCCCCACTGGCACCAAGGCCAAATTTGGGAGCCAACAGAAGTGAGGTAAAGAATCTCACTCCCGCACTGGTGCAAAGGCCAAATTTACAGGCCAACATAGGTGAGGCAAAGAACCTCATCCCCCCACTGGTGCATAGGTCTATCCACAAGTATGGCTGTATGCTGGACCAGTAGTCAGTGATGCGTATGATCCAATTGCAGTGGTACCATCCTAATACAGGAGGCTGACGCCTTGAGGTCAGCTCATCTGATGATGGGTAAGAACCATATGTAGTATTGGACAGCCTAACAGGCACGGTCCCTAAGCCACATGTTTGGTGCTTAATTAAACAGAAGGAGGGAGGTGCTGAGAGCCATAGCCAAGTCGGAATGATGCATGGCATTTTTGCCAGTACAGAGTGGTTGAAAGGTGACGCCAGCAAGCCATTTAGATGATAATGGTTATGTTAAGATGTGTATTCAATTGGATATTAGATCCCTGCTGTCCGCCTCAGCCTGCTACTTTGGAGCTCTCACAGGATTCTCGGAGAGTTCCCATAGGTTGAGGAAGTGCCAGAGGATGGATTTCCGGAGGAAGGATTTCCAGTTGGTTGTTCCTGGAGGAGCCGCGTGGCGTTCGGGAGAGTTCCCGGGGTGCGTGTGTGGAGTGTGCTGGTGGAGTTCAGAAATAAAGTTTGTTCCTGCTTCAGTGGCTCATGATTTGTGCCCAGGAATACTCCGGCATCCTTCTATGTGAAAGCATTAAGTTTTTATGCTATTAATATGTTTTCCCACGTATTGAGTGTCTTTTTCTGCCCATTCACACATTTATCTAGGTGACATCCATTGGTCAATAGATCAGAGTGAATATAATATGCACTTGATTCAAATTGAGGATGCTACTGCACAGTTCAGATTACAAGGAGCCACTCAGTGATTGTGGATACCTTCTAAATCCTCTTGTACCCTGGTACTGTGCTGTGGGACACTGCATGTGTGGACATCCTCCTCACTATGCCTCCCACTTGGATTCCTGAATGAGGAAACATTCAGAAAGGATCCAAGTCAAGTTATAGTCAACTTAAAGTACATCCTAAGTCCACATGTTCTGTGTGTATGAAAGCAATGTTACAAACCACTCAGCTTTGGGGTTGTTTCAGACACAATGTAATTTATTTGCAATATGGCTTATTCTAGGGAGAGAGACATAACTTTAGAAACCCATTTTGCTGAAGGAACTTGGATGAGACAGCCTCCTAGAATCAATTATTATTATTGGGAGGAGGGCGTGTGTAAGCACAACTGTCTAAAAGCATGCACTTTGTGAAGTCCAAAAATTAATTGAAGAGAACATAAAACTACTTTTTGCATTGTAGCACCCTTTCCTACTAAATTTTTCAGTCCAAATTTTCACTAGATGGCACAGAGCAAAGTACGTGTTTGCTGTAGGATATGATGATCAGGTGGAAGAAATGTAGCACAGGGCCTTCGAGCTCAAGCAGGGAAAGATGGCAATGAAGGGGTTTGTCTTGACAGTGGAATTGGAGCCCATGAAAAGTGAAAAACCTCACCATGGTGGTGGGAGTGTCTTCTGGTGTGGATAATCAATACCTGAGCATGGTGAGTAGGCTGTCCATAAGTAGCAGTAGTCCTGAGTAGAGTAGCAGAGGACAGGAGAATTGAGGAGGTGTGCCCAATAGGGGAAGGCTGGTGTGAGATGTCAGTCTGTGAGAAGAGGCCATCTATGTGGTGGTGCGGTCAGGTATGGGGAACATAAATTAAGCAGGATAGGGAAGTCATCCATGCATGAAGTCACTTTCTGTGAGAAGTCAGAGCCCCTTTTGTGTTGATAGCCACGACCAGGTCAAGATGGTGCCTGGCATTTTGCCAGAAGGGGTGGTTACTGATGCCTCGGGTGCCCGCTATTTTTGAGTTCTCGCGGAGTTCCTGTTGAGTTCCAGTTGAGGTCTCGTGGAGTTCCTAGAGAGTTTGCGTGGGTTAGTTGAGTTCTGTTTGAGCTCGCGGGGAGTTCCTGGAGAGTTGTGTGGGTGGCGTTCGTGTGAGTTTGAAAATAAAGTTAATTCCTGCTTGAATCTACAAGTGGCTCAACCTCCTGGTTATTTGTGCCCAGCCAGACTGTGGCATTTGGTGACCTGCACGGGAACACCTGAAGTTTGGGGGTAAGTGAAACTGCTCAACCCTGAGGGCAGGGTGAGAGAATGGATGACTATGTGTTCTTGTTTTGTTTTGTTACGTTTCTGTTTCAAGCTGCCTGCCCCTAGAAATAAATAGGATGCTAGAAAAGTTGTTCGGCTCTGAAGAAGAGATAGAGATAGAACACGGATATACATTTCAAGAAAATAGGAAAATTGATACAATGCATTTTTGTTCCATATTTGTTTCCTTCTGTTTCGGATTTGTTTTGTGTCATCTTGTTGGGTTGTGTTATCTTTGTAGCAGAAATACGGGGTCAGAAATTAGCAAAAAACAAACTGAAAGAGTGTTAAGTAAATTACTAGAGGAAGGAGGCACCCCAGTAAAACCAAGAACAGTTAGGGCATACATTGATACGATACAAAAATGTAGCCCATGGCTTTTAAAGGAGGAATTGTTGAATATATCACAATGGGACCATCATGGTGAAGACTTAAGGAAGAGGGAAAAGAAAAACCCAGGAGCTTTGCCAGTTGGCACATTGCAATTGTGGATGAAGATACGATTTTGTTTGCCTAGTCCAAAGGTTTTAGTTCAGATTATGGTAGAAGACATATTAGATCAGGAAAAAGAGGAGGCCTCTTGAGATAGTCAGAAAGGGGAAGAAAGTTTAGAGGAGAAAAAGCTATCAGGGGAGAAGTTACAACAGGAAGCTGCTACTAACACACCATTCTATCACCAGAGGGTGTAATGCAAGCAACAGCTCCACCTATGGAGACAACATATGCTGAGTGGCCCTCAAACCCCATAGTTGATAGATGGGATCCTGAGACAGGACCTCAAAGATTAGCATGCCTTGTATTTGAGGAGGCAGGAGGGCAGCGAGTTCACCATGCTTTAGATTTCAAAACAGTGAAGCAGCTAAAAGAGGCTGTAACAACCTATGGTCCTCAAACACCCTTCACTGTAAGTATAGTCGAATCCATTACCAATTTGAACATGACTCGAGCAGATTGGGCTAGTATGTGCAAAGCTGTGCTAAATGGAGGACAATATCTGTTATGGGAGGTTGCCAATCAGGAATTTTGCACAGAGATAGCTAGGCGAAATGCAGCAGCCAGTTATCCTCAGAGAAACCTAGATATGTTGTTAGGAAAGGGACCTTATGAGGGTAAGCTGCAACAAATTAGATATGATCCTGACATATACTCACAAATTGCTTCAGCTGCAGTTAGGGCATGGAAAATTTACAGGGGCATGGAGACTCACAAGGTCAATTATCTAAGGTAATACAAGGAGCTAATGAACCATATGCTGAATTTGTAGATAGGCTTATACAAACAGCTACCAGAATCTTTGGGGATGTAGAACAAGTGATGCCATTAATAAAACAACTAGCCTACGAACAAGCAAACAGATGGTTCAGGGAGGCCATTAGACTATGGAAGCATGGAGAATTAAACACATATATTAAATTATGCAGAGACATTAATGAACAAGGGCAAGTCTTGGCAGCTGCAGTACAACAGGCTTTAGGTGCCAGGCCAAAAACATGCTACAATTGTGAGCTAACAAGACATTTTAAAAGGAGTTGCCCCATAGGAGGAAGGTTTAATAAAACTAGGTATCAAAGGGGTAGAATACGGGGTATTTGGCCATGATGCCATAGAGGGAGACATTGGGCTAATGAATGCCATTCTCAAACCACTATAGAGGGTACTCTGTTATCAAAAAATGGAAAAGGACCGGGTGTTTACCTACGATATCATGGAGAAAAACATTGGGCTCCATTGCCAAAAAATGGACAGGGGGGCCCAATGCTCTGGGGCCCATGACCACAAATATACGGGGCATTGTAGGAGCCCAGCAACACTTTTAGGGTAGTGCCCAGGACACATTATTCATTAAATCCCTCATTAGACAAACCAGAGAGAACACAGGGTTGGACATCTGCGCCTCTGCCAGAGCAGTACTAACTCCAGAGATGGGAGTTCAAATCATTCCCACAGGGGTAAAATGACCTCTTCCCCAAGGAACAGTAGACTTATTATTGGGATGCAGTTCTTGTACTCTAAAAGGGCTTATGATAAGTCCTGGGATAATTAATCCCAATTATGAAGGTGAAATAAAAATTATAGCCAGTTCTCCAAGGAATATATCAGTAATTTCACCAGGAGATAGAATAGCATAGTTATAAATAATACCCAGCCTACATGATAAATTTTCCTGTTGCACTATAGAAAGAGGTTCCAGGGGATTAGGCTCCACAGGTGTAGATTGGGCTATGCTTTCTTTAAATTTAGATTCTTGCCCCATGCTAAAACTAAATATTCATGGACATGAATTTAATGGGCTACTTGATACAGGTGCAAACCTTAGCATCATTTCTCATTAAGAATGGCCAAAACATTGGCCGTTACAACAAGCCACTCAAATGCTTTGAGGCCTAGGAGTGGTGACTAATCCCCATAGAAGTGCGATGGTATTAGATTGGAAGGATCCTGAATGATGTGAAGGAACTATACAGCCATATGTATTGGATCATCTTCCTATAAATTTATGGGGACGAGATGTCCTAGATCAATTAGGACTAACATTAACAAATAACATCAATTCAAATGCACCCACAATTAGGGCTAGACAAGGTTTTAGGAAAGGAAAAGGATTAGGAGAAAAAGGACAAGGTATAGGGGCACCAATACAAATCGATCAAGAAATAGATAGACATGGATTGGGTTTTCAGAAGGGGTCACTGAGACAATAAAAATTACTTTGAAATCAGAAAGACCAGTATGGGTTCCTCAATGGCCCCTGACTAAAGAAAAGATACAAGCAGCCCATGAGCTGGTCAACCAAGAATTAGTGGAGGGACATATACAACCTTCTGTATCTCCCTATAATACTCCCACTTTTGTCATCAAAAAGAAATCTGGTAAATGGAGATTATTGCAAGATTTAAGAGCTATTAATAACTAGATGGTTATTATGGGACTTGCTCAATCAGGGATTCCTCAATTGTATGCTTTGCCAAAAACCTGATATGTTTTAGTTATAGATATTAAAGATGTTTTTTTTTTTTTTCAATTACAATTCATCCTGAGGATAGTCCATGTTTTGCATTTACTATCCCTGTGCTGAATCATGAAGGTCCCGATCAAAGATATGAATGGAAAATACTCCCTCAAGGGATGGCTAACAGCCCACCTATGTGTCAAATTTATGTTAACAAAGCATCCAGCCACTTAGAAATCAAAATCCTGAACTACAAATATTTCATTATATGGATGATGTATTATTAGCACACAAAGATAAAAACACATTGCTAGAATGTTATGCCACACTTACAAACTTATTAAAAAATTATAATCTAGAGATAGCAATAGATATTTAGGAGCTCTATTATCCTCAACCATGGTCCATCCACCAAAAATTCAAATACGAGTAGATCAACTCAAATCACTTAACGACTTTCAAAAGTTATTAGGAGACATAAATTGGATAAGGCCTTATCTAGGCATACCAACAAGAGAGTTGGGACCTTTATATGATATCCTAAAAGGTCCATCAGATCCAGATTCACCCCAAATGTTAATGCCTGAAGCAAGAATGGCATTAAAAATTATTGAAACATATATGGAAAATATGCATTTTGATAGAATTGATATAATTGTGCCTTAATTATTTATTATTTAACAAAAAATATTCCTACAGGGGTATTTTGGCACGAAGGTTCATTATTGTGGATACATTTATCTTATTCTCCTAACACTATTCTTACTAGGTATCCTGAGGCTGTAGGACAATTAATACTCAAAGGAATAAAATCAGCAAAGAGAGTGTTTGAAATTTCTCCCCATAAAATTATTACTCCATATACTATGGATCAAATTGATGAGTTAGCTAATGAGTTAAATACTTGGGCAATAATCATGTGCAAATCTCATGTTTCATTTGATAACCACTTACCATCTAATCCTTTATTGTCTTTTTGGTCTTCGCATCCTGTAGTTTTTACAAAAATGACAAGAAAAACACCTATCATGAATGCTCCAAATATATTCACTGATGGGTCAAATAATGGTACAGCAGCATTAGTTACCCCTGATCAAACTTTTACGTTTTTAGTACCCAAACAATCAGTTCAAAAGGTAGAGCTTAATGCAGTATTACAAGCTTTTGTGATGTTTAAATATTCTGTATTTAATTTATTTTCCGTTAGTCAGTATATAGTTAATGCTATAGTATCCCTTGAAGATGCTGGTAGGATTTCCCCTTCCTCTACTGTTTTCTCTTTGTTTTCCACTATACAAAGTCTAATCTGGGACAGAAAAAATCCATTCTTTATAGGACATATCAGGGCACATACAGGATTGCCTGGAGCCCTTAGTTTGGGCAATGATTTAGCAGATAAAACTACACATGACATACATATTTTCTCTACACTAGAAGAAGCTACAAATTTTCATAAGAAGTTCCATGTCAATGTTAATACTTTACAAAAGTTTTTTAAAATAACCAAGGAACAAGCTAGACAAATAATAAAACAATGTTAAAATTATGTGACCTTTTTACCACAAGTTAATCTTGGAGTCAATCCTAGAGGACTGATACCTAATCATATTTGACAGATGGACGTCACACACTTGCCAGAATTTGGAAAATTAAAATATTTGCATGTTACAGTTGATACTTCTTCCAGATTTTTGATTGGCCCCCTTCATGCCAGAGAAAAATATCTAGAGATATTATAGCTCATTGCTTACAAAATTTTGCCACTGTGGGTGGTTCCAAAACAGTTAAAAACAGATAATGGCCCTGGCTATACTTCTACCTCTTTTGAGCAATTTTGCTCATCATTTGGCATTACTCATATAACAGGAATCCCATACAATCCATAAGGACAAGGCATAGTTGAAAGAGCTCATCAAACTATTAAAATGTACTTTTAAAGCAAAATGAGGGAATTTGGAAGGGGTATATAGCCCCCAAATATAAACTTAAAATAACCCTTTTTACTCTAAACTATTTAAATTTGGATTCATCAGGGCTTAGTGCTGTGGAAAGGCACATGTGTCCAAAAAATGTACATAAACCCAAGGTACTTTGGAAGGATATTCTAACAGGACAATGGAAAGGTCCTGACCCAGTGATTGTCTGGAGTCGGGGTTCTGTTTGTTTCCACAGGGAGAATAGAAGCCGATTTGGATTCCAGAGAGACTAACTAAAGCGATTTCTACAGATCAAAAAGAAGATGATTTGGCTCAAATCCATAACAGCTGATATCCAGAACTCCAGTTTGGCTATCCTTACATCTGCAACAATGGTTCTCCCACACCAGGAGGCTAATGAATAATGGACACTATTAAGGCCTATTTCAAATGTAAGAAACCTTGGGGCTTGCTTGTGGAAATACTTTTAAAACCCACATGCAAGTTACAGGAAAAAGGATGGGATGTTGCGACCCCTCGCCAGCAAGGGAAAACCCGACACAGGATTCTTCTTTCAGCAGTTTATTCAGGCCTTGATTCAAGTATCATCTTCTAGCAACCCCCCGCCGAGCGCCCAAGCACAGCCTAATAAAGCCTCCCGCATACCAATCCCAAGCTGCCACGTGGATCTTTCTCATAGGGTGGTAAGGGATTGCGCGCCAATTCTCCATAAAAGGAGTTGTTTATCACAGGCCACAGTGGAAGCCGGCGCCATCTTCTAATGGCGGCCACGGTCTATAGGAACGGCTCACCACAGTTCCCCCTTCTGTTTTATAAAACAATGCAGGCGAAAGTAGAGGTCCTATCCCACTGTGCAGAAGTGGCTGCAATGTATGGTTCAGTCCTAAGGAGGGCCCTTCCCTAGACCTGGTCCCATATCAGCCGACGCCTTTTTTCGTAGGGCGGGGCGTGGACGTCAAACCCGCATGCAATAGGACAGGCTTTCCTTGAGGTCCGTTGAGGGATCATTCAAGTGCAGTGCCTTGCCTCGCATCCTGCATTGTGACGACGGTGAGAAGTAGGATAACACAGGTAGCCTGGTAATAATGACAAAATTTAAGTTGGCAACACAATCCCTAAGCCCCAGAGGAAGGTAAAGAGTCTGTAGCCGAGAAGAAAGACCAGTCCTGAAACCCATCTGCGTGCAATGGTAACAAGACCTGCAGAGTGCAAGGGCTATTCAGCACTGAGAAAGCATAGGAAAGAGGGCAAGCCAATCCCAGTGCAATGTGAAATTAACTTGGGGTGCAATGGCCATGCCCTGAAATCACTGTTTAAGATGTGCAAGCCAGATTTGTGGAGAAATGCCATTCTCTAAGGCCGCAAGAGCCTGTACAATCATAGCTTTCTCTTGCGCATGGCGAGCTTTAAGGCGACAGAGAAGCCACAAACAAAGTACAACACCGAAGCAACACATTGCCCCCAAAATGACCACTCCCACCCATTCTTTAAAAAAGGAAAAGGCAGAGGACAACCAACTGGTGAATTGACCCAAAGTCACTGGTTCGACACGGGTACTATTCAAAACAGCAATCTGAGTTAGTTGAGACTGGATCAAGTTTTCTGCTTCCAAGGACCAGGTTCCGGATAGATATTCCCCGATGATGCGGGAGGCATTTCTGGAATCATTAAATCTGACAGAGGTTATACATAAATGTGCACGTTGATCAACACAACCTAAATGTACTAAGTCAGACAATTCCTCAACTTGAGCTTGAAGCAGATCTATCCTTTGATTAGCAGCCAAAATCCCAGATAAAATGTGTTGATTAATTTTACTTTGGGATTCAAGTACGGTGGATGTTTGTTGAATAACCTGATTAATAGTGGCAGCAGTTTGTACTTGGCTGGCCATGGCTACTCCAGCTGTAACTGCTGCAGCAGCAGATACCGCCACAGCTGTCACTATAGCTGCCGTAATTCCAAAATCTCTATGGGCTCTAATCAATTCAACAATAGGAAAAGACTCTGGATCTGCAGTAACCGGAATTGGGACAAAGGTTGGAATTTTCATAACCACTGCCGTAGTCCAGGAGCCATTCCAACACTCAGACAAGTAGCAAGTAACATTAGAACAATTAAGCATCCCCTGTAATGTAACATTAGCCAAAAGAAACAGGAACGGAGATTGGAGACAGACTGCTGCGGAGGGTAATGTAGCATTAGATAATTGTGAATTATTTGCAAAAATTTTAAGCCTCCTACCTCGCTCTGAGTCTTGGGTACTACCAGAAACATTAAACAGCCAACTTTGGACTCCTCGTAATTGAGCCAAAGCGGAAATATCAGCTGTGGCCCCCTTTTCATTGGAAATCAACCATTGAAACCAAGACCAACCTGCTCCTATAGAGGAATTATTGTTGGAAGAATTATACAAGTATCTTTTAAGAGAGGGGGAAAGGGAGAAACCTTTAGCAACCTGATGTTTCTCCCAAGAATGATCTTGGCAAGGCGTGAATATTGGAGGGAAACCATACTCAGGGGTGCAATAAGGAGAAGCCTTAAAATGAGTGGCATTAGAGGTCTGATTAGAAGGAGACAACGGAATTAACACCTGGGAAGTAATGGCCAAAGTGGTAATATTAAGCTCAGAAGTATTTGTTGGGACTCTTCTTGTCAGGCGTTCTGGAACCCACACCGGCTCCGTCCGGTCCCGGCCCCCGGCGGAGCTCCGCTTTCTCCGCAGCGTGAGCCCGCTCCGCAGCAGTGCAGGCAGGTCCTTCAGCCATGGCCGCAGCGACGCCGGCGGCTGCTCGCGCTCCGGCTCGCGGGCGCTGGGACTGCGGCGCAGAGCGCTGTCCACCGCCGTCACCGCCGCGGCCAGGGCCGGGTTCTCGCACGGCGGCTGCATCTTGACTGAGCCCACCTCCATCCTCATGCCCAGACCGCGGCTGCGGCCCCGGCAGCTTCTCTCAAAAACATCTGCAAAGTGCTCTGCTTTACTTTAAGTCCTTTTGAATGTAACAACCCATGTAGGGCCAACAAAATTGGGCTTGAAGAGGTAGCGCCCATAATGTTTTTAGAGCTATAAAGAAAGTGAAAGTACAAAAATCCCCGCTCTCTTCCTTTTACAGGGGAGCGTTCCTTTCTATGAATTCCCCGCTCTCTTCCTTTTACAGGGGAGCGTCCCTTTTCCCGCTCTCTCTTTCTTTACCGAGGAGCGTCCCGCTATTAGCTTGCGGATTCCCACTTTACCTGGGAACTTACCGGTGCACCACCCTGACTGCTGAAAGTTCTGGATCCTGGGTTCGAGGAATATAATTCCCCGTCCGGGCCACCAATTGTCGCGACCCCTCGCCAGCAAGGGAAAACACGACACAGGATTCTTCTTTCAGCAGTTTATTCAGGCCTTGATTCAAGTATCATCTTCTAGCGACCCCCCGCCGAGCGCCCAAGCACAGCCTAATAAAGCCTCCCGCATACCAATCCCAAGCTGCCACGTGGATCTTTCTCATAGGGTGGTAAGGGATTGCGCGCCAATTCTCCATAAAAGGAGTTGTTTATCACAGGCCACAGTGGAAGCCGGCGCCATCTTCTAATGGCGGCCACGGTCTATAGGAACGGCTCACCACAATGGGATATCAAAAGAAGAGTCAAACCCAGGTGGTAACCAGGATGCTTTTTTCAATGTCTATTTTATTATTGCCCTTTCCCACATCATGAAGTTTTATTTTGTTTTTTTGAGCTCATACAGACCTAGATTAATGTTTTTCTGATCAGTTTTATTTTTTGACTGTGGAGTTCTTGGCATTGCAATGGGGATTTCACCTGTAAAAAGCTACAAGGCCTTTACTATTTTGTGTTGTATGTATTGTGTTATGTGTGCAAACTTGTGTTTTGTGTTGTATGTCTGTATATGTGTATGTCCATATATCATATATGAGGAGTACTCATGAAAAAATGGATCCAAGTATTTTTTTTTATTATTCACATGATTTAAATGGTTTAATTTAAATTGGGTAAACAGCTGTTGAGGATTGTTTTAAAATCTGAACAAAAAAGGAGGTTAACAGATCTTCACCTTTCCTTTTCATTATATCTAATTGTATTCAGGATACTAAATTGTTTAGAAAATTGCTTTTTTTTAGTGCCTGCTGGAATGTTACATATTTTTTTTTAGCCATCACTGCCAGAATTCCTATCTTCATCCCAGTGCAGGTGAAGACAAAGATAAAACCAAACTACAGCTTCTGCGATAGCTGTCACAACAAACTGTATAAACTGATGCATCAATGAATAATATAACTCAACAAGTGATACTCAATCAAGGAGTCAATTTACTTTGGGAGGAAATGGACATATTAATGGATTCCTCTGCTTTGAACGGCTTGCAGAACTTGCCTGGACTATGTATCACTTGTATGCATTGTGAACTACCTGTTGGTGCAGTGAATTGTGGTAGTGTCGGGGTATCTTTGCTGATGATGTCATCGGTGGTACAATTTTTCCAAAAGGGGCCATCAATTGGCTTGGTGTCATGGCGTTTTCTATCCTCCCCTTTCTGCTTATAGCAGGTTGTTTATGGTGTTTGTGTAAAAACCACTATCCACAAGTATGGCTAAATGCTGGGCTGTTAGTCAATGATGGGTATGATCCAATTGCAATGGTACCAACCTAAGACAGGAGGCTGACGCCTTGAGGTCAGCTTATCTGATGACGGGTAAGGCCCATATGTAGTATTGGACAACCTAAGACAGGCACGGTCCCTAAGCCACATACTTGTTGTTTAATTAAACAAAAGGGGGGAGATGTTGAGAGCCATGGCTAGGTCAAGATGGTGCCTGGCATTTTGTCAGAAGGGGTGGTTCCTGCTGCCTCGGGTGCCCGCTATTTTTGAGTTCTTGCAGAGTTCCCGTTGAGTTCTGGTTGAGCTCTCGCGGAGTTCCTAGAGAGTTCATGTGAGTTGGTTGAGTTCATGTTGAGCTCGCACGGAGTGCCTGGAGGGTCATGTGGGTGGCATTCACGTGAGTTTGAAAATAAACTTCATTCCTGCTTGAATCTACAAGTGGCTCGACCTCCCGGTTATTTGTGCACAGCCATACTACGGCACTTTTGGGTGAGGAGTGAGTCCCTGAAGAGGTACAGCCTGGCATGAAATCTCAGCATCTGGGAGAAGCAAGTAGACACCATTGAACACTGTTAGTTCCATTGTTGGTTGGAATTCAGTGCCTACATGGGGTGAACAGAGATTTTTGCAGAGGATAAACCTCTGTTGGTTTCAGAGACCTGACTGGAGTGGCTGTATGTAGATAGTCCAGTTTTGGAACTCATCACATAAGGAAGGTATTGAAGGCATTCTTTAAAAAAAATTTTTTTGTTACTTCTTATTTTTGTCCTACATGACAGTAAAATGAAGAATGTATTTTGGTAGAATATACATACATAAAATATGACTTAATCTATTGAGACTCCACTCTTGTGATTGTACATGATATGGAGTCACCCTAGTCATGTATACAAATACAAGCCTAGGAAAGTTATGACCAATTAATTTGACTGTCTCTTCTATTAATCTCCCCTGCCCTTCCCCTCATTTTCCTTTGTCTAGTCCAATCTTTTTCTACTATTCCCCTCTCCAATTTCTCTTGTTTTGGGTTAGCTTTTTGTTTTTTGGGATTGGCTTATTTCATTTAGCATGATAGTCTCCAGTTCCATCCATTTACTGGCAAATACCATAATTTATTTCTTCTTTATGGCTGATATTCTTTTGTGTAAACACACCACATTTTCTTTATCCATTCATCTGTTGAAGGACACCTAGTTGTTTCCATAGCTTGGCTATTGTGAGTTGAGCTGTTACAAACATGGATGTGGCTGTTTCACTGTAAATATAATTGGTTTTCAGTCCCTTGGGTATATGCCCAGGAGTGGGATAACTGGGTCGAATGGTGCTTTCATTCCAAGTTTTCTAAGGAATTTCCATACTGCTTTCCAGAGTGATTGCACCAACTTGCACTCCCATCAGCAATGTATGAGAGGATCTTTCTCCCCACATCCTCCCCAACATTTATTGTTACTTGTATTCTTTATAAATGCCATTCTGACTGGAGTGAGAGGAAATCTCAGTGTATTTTTAATTTGCATTTCCCTAATTGCTAGAGATATTGAATAGTTTTTCATGTAATTTTTGACCATTCATACTGCTTCTGTGAAGTGTGTGTTCTGTTCCTTTGTCCACTTATTGACTGGGTTATTCAATTTTCTTAGTTAAGTTTTTTGAATTCTTTGTATATTCTGAATTTAATGCCTTATCTGAGGTTCTGGTGGTGAAGGTTTTCTCCCAATCTGTAGGATCTCTGACCATGTTCTTGATTGTTTCAAGAAGGCATTCTTGCTAGCAGCGGAGGACCTGGCATGGATTATCAAAGCCCAAGCAGGATGAGGAAAGTATCTACACAGAAGATGGATGTGGTGTGGGTTTCAGAAACTGAGCTGAATAAGGGAGCTCTCCATATGGTGGCAAACCCTGGAAGGGGAGGGTCATCCTTACATGGTAAGGACTTGTATCCATGGAAGTATCTTTGTGGGCTGTGAGAGCTCGGGCAGGCCAGGGTGGCTACAGAGAAGCTTTAAGAATCTGATCTGTGTCATCCTTAAAGAAAAGAAGAACAGTAATATACCATGTCCCTGAAACAGCCATTTATTTTCCAATAAACCAGCCAACTTAAGGGAACAGTATGAATGGTCCTGGACTAGAATGTCCAGGTGAATAGTATCTTGTAGGACACTGACTCTTTTTTTCATGTATGTTGCAATTTTGAGGTGTGGCTTAGCACAGGGTGTTAGACCATCAGCAAGGTGAGGAGAATGTCCATTTGGTGGGGTGTTGTTTGCTGGCCCCATGTGGGAACATTCAATTAGAATTAAGATGTCTCTGATTTAGGAGACAAGGGATTAGCTAGGGAGTACGGGATATATCAGGGAGAAAAGAGTGTCTTAGGGAAGGATGGCACAAAAAATGAGAAATTGGTAGCATCCAGCATAAAATAAGTTAATAGAAATGTGAAAAGTTAAAGATAATAAACACAAGTTTCTGTCTGTCACTGATTTGTGAAAGAAATGTGGAAATTGAGAAAATGAAAATAAAACCTGTGACACTGAATTATGCATATTACTGTGAATTTAGTGTTTTCAGTATATTTTGATATAAAAATAAATGTAGAATGGAAACAAATATAGAGTTGAGAGAGAGGGAAAGAAATGGAAGGAAGAAGATAGATAAAAAGAGAAAATAAAAGAGGTAGGGGTTATTAAAAGAAGGGAAATTGTTTGGGGAGATGTGAGGCAAAGAACATGGGCTTGAGCTGAGAGCAGCCCTGTGGAATGATCCCACATAAAAGATTTAGTTTTTAGACTGTTTTCTTTTTGGCTTTGGGAAAAAGAAAATCAGACTTGGCACTCAATTTAAGTTCATCCTCTTCTCCATGTGATGCCATTAATTTTCTCAACTATTAAGTATAGTCATATTTACTCTCCAGAGCAGGTTGTTCAGGTGGTGTGGTGGCAAAGGGAGAGATAAGTGTAGAATAAAAGGTGGCGTCCTCTTTTATTATGGCTTTCAGGAGTTCTGGAGGTGACCAGTAGCAAAATGAATGAATGAAGGTTCATGATCGTGCTGATTGTGAGCAGCAGGGAAAGCAGAGAGCACAGAGGACACCTTCAGAATTTTTATTCCCCACCATGCTAAAGGAAGGTGGCTCTGAACATGAGAAGGCTGTCATCTGATATTTGTGTCAATGATCACCTTAGAATGTGGCACAAAAAAGCTGCCTGATCAGTCAAACCCGATGACATGAAGGCAATACGAGCAAGTGTTGCTCAGGTTGGTTGGGTAATAGGTTACACTTGCATGTGGACACCTTCACTTTTCAGTTTTGCTGGTGAATTTATAGAATGATTTTCTTAGGAAAGACTTCTCTAATTGCTTGGTTCCTCTTTTTTTCTTCATATTTGAGTTCCCACTTTTGTTACATTTGTTTATCTATTTTGACTATATTTGAATGGTATGATTATTTTTCTGGTTGTCCAGAAGATTGGATCCCTGTTGCCCAGTGGTTTCCCATGATTTCACTCTTAGGGATATATGTCTATTTATTACTTGGGCTCTCATCTAGTTTGGTTGTAGAATAATTTGTTCTCAGGTTGGAATCTCACTTGTAGTATGTTTTAAGGAAAATATTGCATGAGATTTTTGAAAAAAGCAGAAGGTTTCTTCCCAAGATGGCTTTGGGAACAAACTATGCAGAGGTGAGTTTACAAAATGAACTGAAGTCCTCTGGCACCAACTCAAATACTCCTGCAGGTAAAAATCATTTTCCAGTGGTCAAAGTGAATTGTGAGGTGAAGGATGAAGAGACAGTTAATAAGCAGGGCAGAGGTCATGTTAGTTTCTGTTTCTCTGAAGTGATCATGTCTGTGAAACCCAGGAATCTCTTGAGGATTGTGCTGCATGTAGATAGAAATGAAGGTGTTGTAGAGTTGCAAAGTGGGATAAAATAGATCCATAATACTTTCATTACTATTATTATTTACAAATGATCAGAGTTTGAATTTTCTTGTGTATCCTTCAAGATATAAATATATAAAACTGTGTGTACCTATATTTCCAGAACTGAAAGAATATAATACTGAGTTTTTATCCCTCAAGATTGACAATACATAATTTTAAGAATATTGTGTCTCTTTTTTGGTGTTTTTATCTTAATGGAATGTGTCCCCACTGGCCCTCTCCCCTTTGGTGGTGACCAATTTCAGGGTTTTGTATATCCTAGGAAAAATTGCTGTACCATGAAGCTATACCCTTAGTCCAGAAAATGATTTCTAACAATGGAACAGTGACTAAAAAGAGTGATTTTATCTTAAACATATAAAATTTTGTCAGAAAGTTTTATCTTCTATAGCATACTTGCAAATTGGACACAATCTGAAATATTATCTAAATATGTAATGAAATATTAAGAACCATATTAAAATATTTTTTAAAATATGGTGAAAAATGTTCATGAAACAATATAAAAGAACATAGTGAATCAGAAATCTGTAAATATGTAAGTCAAGAGATGGAAAAATGTGCATATATGTTGTAAATACTTCCAAAATTGCTGAAGGGACATGTGACAAACTTTGAAAACTATCAGGACTCTTGGAGATCAGCTAAATGTATTTTCCACTGTGAGATGGACATGAATTTTGGGGGACCAGGTGAAGAATGTTATGTTTTGAATATGAGATATGCCCTGAAAAGCTTGTGGCAATTCAGGAATGTTCAAAGATAAAATAGTTATGAGATTTATAACCTAATCAGTACATTAACTAATATATTTGAAGGATTAATAATTAGAATGGATTACTGGTTGGTAATCTATTATTACCGATATTAAGAATAGTTATTTTCAATGATAGACATTTGTGTTTTGGAGTATTTTATAAAGTTTTTATAAATAAACATCATTTATTTTTTCTTATTTCAATTTTCATTTGATTTCAAATATTCATGGTATTAGTGATTGTGCTTTATTGAAGAAAATTGAAAAGTAGAAGAGGAGGATATTAGCTTTTCTGTCACTTTGACTAAAATACCTGATAAGAACAACTTAAAAGATAAATATTATTTTGGGATCAATATTTCAGAGGTTAGTCTATGGTGAGTCAGCTCTATCACTGTGGTCCTGGGGTCAGGCAGAACATCATGGTTTTAGGGCACAGAGAGGAGAGCTGATGGCAGCCAGGTGATTATGGAAGCTTCCACTGAGATTTCAAAGGAAGACCTGAGTGTTCAGGCAAAGTGAAGCTGTGTTGGAATCCCCACAGGATTCCCTTGAGAGGGCATGCATGAAGTTGTGAAGGGGAAGCTGAGGCTGGAATGGAGATCCCAGGGATTAAGATATGCCAGTAATGTGGAATGTCTGCTGAGGAAAGGTGTTGGCTGTAGATGGAGTCAGCCTAAAAAAGAGAAAACATGGACTGCAACCAGCAAGGCCATTTAGGGAGTGCTGCAGAAGCCCTTTGAAGATTACATCACACCACAATATTCCCCACATGGTGTACATGGAGTTACAGAAACTAATATCTGCATGACTGAATTTTGGTTGTTTTGTATTCATCCCTTCCTTATATCCTTATTCCTCCTTTGGGGAATGGGAATGTTTACTTTGTGCCATTGCATATTGGAAATATGTAACTTACTTTTGACTATTACAGAGGCTCACAACAAAGAATTTGTCTTGAGTCTCAGAGGAGACTTTGGACTTGGTCTATTGGGAAATTTTGGAGCTTTGAATACTAGGGGGCCTCTTGGAGATCAACTAAAGGTATTTTCCATTGTGGGATGGACATAAACTTTTGGGGACCAATGGCAGAATGTTAAGGTTTGAATATGAGATGTGCCCTAAAAATCTTATGTGACAATTCAGGAATGTTTGGAGATAAAAATAGTTATGAGAATCATAACCTAATCAGTGCATTAATTAATATATTTGATGGCTTAATAATTAGAATCGATTACTGGTTTGGTAATCAGATCAGGTGTGGCTGAAAAAATTAGGTCACTCGGGCATGCCTTAGATCATATATTTTCATTTCCATTTCCATTTTCAATGGATGAATTATAATTATACACAATAGTGGGGTTCACTGTTCCATATTCATACATGTACATGGTATGACAATATAATTTGATCAACATCATTCCTCAGTAGATTATATTTTCCCCCTGGATCTTTGTTTGCTCTTTCTTCTTCCTGGCTGTCTTGAGCTGAACAATGTTACACTACCACACTGTTATTCTGTGATGTTTTACCTCACCTCAGTGCTAGAGCAGTGGAGAAGACTGACCATAGACTGACACCTCTAAAATCATGAACTCCAAATGAACTTTTTCTACTCTAAGATATTCTTGTCAAATGTTTTGGTCACAGTGACAAAAAGTCAACTCATAGAGGAGGATTTGGAAATAAGGAAAGAATTGCTTTCTGATGAATTAATTTGATTTAGCCTTCAGATCACAATGAAAACATCATTCCTCATCTGAGTAATTTTGTTTTTTTCCAAGCTTCTTGCCTTGCTGCTGATACTTTCCCTGCTGAAGGAAATCTTTTTGTCTGTCTCTCCTATCAGTAAGTATGCCAACTGAGTCAGTTAGCAATGCCTGCCTTTCATGAACAGAAACTATCCATTAGAACCTAAGAGTTTAATATGATGCAGACATTTGAAAAATGAATATTCTCTGAGGTATGGGATAGATTTCCTGTGTTTTCATTGGGAATTTTACTTTTTCACAAATAATGGAATTCATGTTCATTGAGAAAATTTGAAGAGTAGATATGTGTGTATGGGTTGATGTTAGAGTGAAATTAATTGGTCATCAGTTCTATAATAGATTCTGTGTGAAGATACATCTGTATTTCCTTAATAGCTTTTATAAGGCAAGTCTTATTTGACTTCACAGACATATTTTTGGGTGATGAGGTGGACATGAAGGTGATGGAAGGAAATATTCCCGAAAGAGTTCCCAGTGAATTTCTTTCTAATAATTTTTGTCTGGCGCATTGTGAGATCCCAGGAAAAATCAATTTAACAAATAGGTGGATTTATGCATATGCCATATTTCAGACCTCATCAAGTTTTCAAAAGTCACAAAACTCAGCATTTATTAGGGTAGATCTTTGATTCATTAATTTGGTCATTTGATAAGTAACAATGGTCATACATATTGTTTACTAGGCGCTGTGTTAGAGAATCCAGAAATAGCCACAGCCACTGGTCTCAAGATATGAAGAGAATAGTCAAATACACAGTGCTGTACTGGGCTTGTGGCTAAGTGGTAGAGCACTCATCTCGCCTATGTGAAGCCCTGAGTTCGAACTTCAGCACACATAAAAATAAATAAATTAAATAAATAAAGGTATTGTGTCCATCTACAATCAAAAAAATATTTTAAAAAATATAACCAGTGCTTACAACACGAGATGAGAAGGGTTGTGCAGGTAAGAAGTGAGCACAGGAGGCTGAGATCGTGTTCTTAAGTAGGAGATAGCTACATCTGTTAGTATCAAAATGACATACACACGATATTATAATATGCAAGATTTGGGGGCAATATAAACATGCCTGACTAGGAACATATAGTGTGATGTGAAAAACTACGAAATAAAGTTGTAGGTGGCCGATATAAACAGAATTCAGATCAAGGGAAGGAAAAAGATGGCAGCAAATAGAGTGCGTCACCCCCGTGTACCGCATCACTGCACAGGTGAATAGCGAGTTTAGAACAGCCAGAAGCTATATTGTTAGGAATTTCCAGCAAAATTGGGGTGCACTGAAACCTAGAGGAAGGATTTCCAACACCCGAGGATCAGTTACTGTGGCTCAATCGTGAGTGAACTGTGCACCTGGAGATTCAGGCTGATTGATCAGCGGCCAGCCCTGCAGCTGGAGCCTGCATGCTTACATGCCAGCAATGCAGAGAAATAGTGCTACGGATTCTGTGGAGTCCTGCCAACTCTGCCCTCACAGTGTTCCAGGCTGAGTTCTGGGTTTGAGATGGGGGAAAGAAACAGTCCAGATCTGCCCTCCACACTGGACACCCCACCGAGGAAGCCAGTGGCCACCATCTTGGAGAGCTGACGTCACCATCGCCAGTTTCCGACAGATCCAACCTCTTCCACACAAGTTCAGAGATAGAACAGGTGTGGGACATTTAGCCCTTCTCCCATACAGCGGGGAAATTGCATAAAATCTCTCCCCGCTTTCCGCGGGTGTGATTATCCAAGTGAGCATGAATAGAGGCGTGGGGAAAGGTAAAGCCACCTGACCTCCAACTCCCCCCTCCCACCAGTGGTGAAAAGGAAACCTGTCTCCAGCTCTCGGAGGAGTGGCTATCGGAGGGAATCAAAACAATAGGGGGCCGGTTCCCAATAGCCATGCTCCACATCCAGGACACTGCAGGCCCAGAGTGTAGCTTGAACTACGGAGTGGTATCACACTGGGGAAGGCCTGTCTAGCGGGAGAAGTGAGGATACTAGAGCCTAGGAATAAACCTAATTGAACAGGATTGGAGAGACACCAGTTGGGGGAGGAGGGAGCAGCCTCATACGGATTGTTTCCTACAGCTGGAGGGCAAAATCTTGGTCCGGAAGGCACAGCACCACCTACTGGAAGCGAAGAAAATAGAAGCCTAACAGTGCTTTTACTTTTTTTATTTTATTTTTTTTTTAAATTGTAATTTTTATTTTACTTTATTTTATTATTTTTTATCATTTCTTCTTTTTCTTTTCTATTTTTTCTCTTTCTTTCTTCTCTCCCTCTCTCTTTTTTTGGTTTGCTTCCTTACCTTTTCCCTATCTTTCCTCCCAAGCATGACCACTCTGATTACGTGTAATTTACTAAATGCAAATAGATGAATATTACAAGATGGTCTATAGTCCGCCTAAGCCCTTAACTACCTCCAAGTACTCCTGCCTATTCTCATGTCAATATCCGACTGCATTTGAGCAACCCCCCAAAGAAGCTAAGATATACTAATCTCCATACCATCAAATTGCCCGACCTTAACATAAAATCCTAAGTTCAAACCTCAATTCTCTATATGCCATCAAAATCTGTAGGCCTTTAATGAATCTAATGAATTTACCTTAAATCACAATTAAATCCAACATCTCTAAACATTGTCTCCCAACACAAAGGAGAGATCTTGGAGCTATACAAAACCAAAACAAATTTATAGGAGAAAACAGAAACACAGTAGTCAAACAGAGTTGGAAAGTAATGTGAGCACCATGAAAAAAAAAACAAGGGAAAAAAGGATTACCAACAATGCAGGATAACTTAAATTTACAGGATAACCTAGAGGCATCATAAAAATGGACAGAGAAAGAACTCAAGGCATACCTGACTCAGATGGAATGGAATCTTAAAGAAGTCATTAGACAGCAAGTCCAAACAATGAAAGAATACTTTGAAAATGAATTACATAATCAGATTCAAGTAGCAAAAAATGAACTCTACTAGGAGATAGAGATTAAAAAAAAATCAAACAGTAATCCTAGAAATGCAGGAAACCATAAACCAAATCAAAAACTCAAATGAGAATATTACAAATAGACTAGATCAAATAGAAGTCAGAACATCAGATAATGAAGACAAAGTTTATCAACTCGAAAAGACTATAGCCAACGCAGAAAGGCTGGTAAGAAACCACGAGCAAAACATCCAAGAAATATGGGATGTCGTAACCAAACTTAAGAGTCATTGGGATAGAAGAAGGTATAGAGGTCCAAACCAAAGGAATGAGCAACCTATTGAATTAAATAATCTTAGAAAACTTTCCAGACGTGAAAGATGGAATGGATTTGCCAAATTCTATAAGCCTACAGGACCCTAAACATACAAAACCGTAATAGACCAACTCCAATACACATTATTATGAAGATATCCAACATACAGAACAAGGAGAGAATATTAAAAGCTACAAGAGAAAGGAGGCAGATTCCATTCTGGGGTAAACCAATTAGGTTAACAGCTGATTATTCATCACAGACGTTGAAAGGGAGAAGATCCTGGAACAACGTATTTCAAATGCTGAAAAATAATGGATTCCAACCAAGAATATTGTATCCAGCAAAACTAAGCTTCAGGTTTGACAATGAAATTAAAATATTTCATGATAAACAAAAGTTAAAAGAATTCGCAGCCAGAAAACCAGCACTACAAAGCATTTTGAGCAAAACACTACAAGAAGAGGAAATGAAAAACAGCACCCAAAACTAACAGTGGGAGGTAACTCAGTAAAGGGGGGGGGGAAATAACCAAAGAGGAAAAACAAGCCAAATTAAAATATATAAATAAACCACCCCATTCACAATATCCTCAAAAAAATACTTGGGAATCAACCTAACAAAAGAGGTGAAAGATTTATACATTGAAAACTACAGAACCCTAAAGAGAGAAATAGAAGAAGATCTTAGAAGATGGAAAAATATACCCTGTTCATGGATAGGCAGAACTAACATCATCAAAATGATGATATTACCAAAAGTTCTCTATAGGTTCAATGCAATGCCAATCAAAATACCAACGGCATTTCTTATAGAAATACATAAAGCAATCATGAAATTCATATGGAAAAATAAAAGACCGAGAATAGCAAAAGCAATTCTAAGCAGGAGGTGTGAATCAGGAGGTGTGAATCAGGAGGTATAGCGATACCAGATTTCAAACTGTACTACAGAGCAATAGTAACAAAAACAGCATGGTACTGGTACCAAAACAGGCGGGTGGACCAATGCTACAGAATAGAGGACACAGAGACCAATCCACAGAATTACAACTATCTTATATTTGATATAGGGGCTAAAAGCATGCAATGGAGGAAGGATAGCATCTTCAACAAATGGTGCTGGGAAAACTGGAAATCCATATGCAACAAAATGAAAGTGAATCCCTTTCTCTCACCATGCACAAAAGTTAACTCAAAATGGATCAAGGAGCTTGATATCAAATCAGAGACTCTGCATCTGATAGAAGAAAAAGGTGGCTCCAATCTACATACTGTGGGGTCGGGCTCCAAATTCCTTAATAGGACACCCATAGCACAAGAGGTAAAAACAAGAATCAACAAATGGGACTTACTGAAACTAAAAAGTTTTTTTTTATCAACGAGAGAAACAATAAGAGAAGTAAAAAGGGGGCCTACATCCTGGGAACAAATCTTTACTCCTCACACTTCAGATAGAGCCCTAATATCCAGAGTATACAAAGAACTCAAAAAATTAAACAATAAGATAACAAATAACCCAATCAACAAATAGGCCAAGGACCTGAACAGACACTTCTCAGAGGAGGACATACAATCAATCAACAAGTACATGAAAAAATGCTCACCATCTCTAGCAGTGAGAGAAATGCAAATCAAAACCACCCTAAGATACCATCTCACTCCAGTAAGATTGGCAGCCATTATGAAGTCAAACAACAACAAGTGCTGGTGAGGACGTGGGGAAAAGGGTACACTTATACATTGCTGGTGGGGTTGCAAATTGGTGTGGCCAATTTGGAAAGCAGTATGGAGATTCCTGGGAAATCTGGGAATGGAACCACCATTTGACCCAGCTATTGCCCTTCTTGGACTATTCCCTGAAGACCTTAAAAGAGCGTACTACAGGGATACTGCTACATGGATGTTCATAGCAGCACAATTCACAATAGCTAGACTGTGGAACCAACCTAGATGCCCTTCAATAGATGAATGGATAAAAAATGTGGCATTTATACACAATGGAGTATTACTCAGCACTAAAAAATGACAAAATCATGGCATTTGCAGGGAAATGGATGGCATTAGAGCAGATTATGCTAAGTGAAGCTAGCCAATCCCTAAAAAACAAATGTCTTCTTTGATATAAGGAGAGCAACCAAGAACAGAGCAGGGAGGAAGAGCATGAGTAAAAGATTAACATTAAACAGGGACGAGAGGTGGGAGGGAAAGGGATAGAGAAGGGAAATTGCATGAAAATGGAAGAAGACCCTCATTATTATACAAAATTACATATAAGAGGATGTGAGGGGAAAGGTAAAAAACAAGGGGGAGAGTTGAATTACAGTAGATGGGGTAGAGAGAGACGATGGGAGGGGAGGGGAGGGGGGATAGTAGAGGATAGGAAAGGTAGAAGAATACAACAGTCACTAGTATGGCAATATGTAAAAATGTGGATGTGTAATTGATGTGATTTTGCAATCTGTATACGGGGTAAAAATGGGAGTTCATAACCCACTTGAATCAAATGTATGAAATATGATATGTCAAGAGCTTTGTAATATTTTGAACAAACAATAATAAAAAAAAGAATTCAGATCATGTTATATACTATCAATTTTTTTTGATTTTTTCCCTTAAAGTTATTTTATAAAATATCATTTGCTACTTAATAAACAAGTCTAAACCAGTGAATTGTAACAACTATTTATTTAGCTCATGCATCTGTGGCTTGGCAATTTAAATTGGTTTCAGATGGGAGTTTCTTTGGCCCTAGCTGAACTCACTCATGCATATGATGTTAGGGACTGATAAAAGGCAACTTGACTTTGAAGAAGAGCATGTCAACTGGAATGAAAGGGACAATTTTACCACATTTTCATCATATTCATCAGGCCAGCCTGGGCTTGTTTACATGGCCACTTGCAGACTTTGAAGATGGAGGGTGAATGGAAACAAAGCACATTAAAGTTTTAATTTGGAACTAGCCTGGTTGCTTTTGCACATTCTATTGGCTACATGAAGTCTTGAAGGCAGCTCATATACTATTAGTGAAAAAACATACCCTACTTCTTGATTGGAGAGGCTACAAAGTCACATTGCAAAGGGGTCTAAGTACAAGAAGGGTGGAACATTGAGGCCAGTGTGCAGTGTGTCAGTGATGTGGAGCCATTGTGGAATTTTGGGCAGGGATTTGACATAATTAAATTTGACTTAAGGAGGCATGCATTTACTGAGGTGTGGAAATGGATTTAGGAGGACAAAGGTGAAGGTAAGTAGAGGCATTATTTTCTAGAAAACAGACAGAAGTAGACAGCATTGTGTTGAGTAAGATAAACCAGACTGAGAAAGTCATTGGTTGTATGACTTCTGTCATATATGATAATTTGGGAACAAAAAAAGAGAAAAAGGGGTCAGGTCTCATGAAAATTGAGGGAAAAGTAGTAGAGTAGAGGTAGGGTATCAGGGTTAGAGAATAGGGAAGGAAATTGGGAGGTATTGGGAAATGAAATTGACCAAATAATGTTATGTGCGTGTATGACTATGTAACAGTGCATCCTATTGTGACATATAAGTATAATGCACCAAAGAGATGCTAATTCATCATCCCCTTGGAAAAAATTGAGAATCTCATTTAAGGATTGTGTTAGTGAAGAAAGAGAAGACAGGTAGCTTTGAAGGGTAAAGAAGTTATAATCAAGGAGACCAAGGCTTGATGAATATTGGTGATTAAAGGACCCAGAGAGGTTAAGTGTGGATGTAATATTCTGACCTTGTAATCTCAGCAGTGAAGAAGTTGTTCAAAGGTAAAGCAGTATAGGATGAATAGCGGGTTTGTTTTGAGAGATGATTATTTACATTTTGTGCACAATGTGTTAACTCACAAGGTACATGTCCAGTGGTAGGCATATTTACCTGAATTTTAGGACAGAGGTCTGGAGTTTTGGAAGTCATTTACATAATGATAGCAAGTCCTACCATGGGAATATATGCTATCACTCCAGAAGGGATTTTAAACTAGCAATAGGGATTAGGGTAGAACTCTTGGAAACACCACATTTTTTAACATGGTGAATGTAGGAATAGGATAAGAAGCAGCAGTAAGGAAGGTGAGGCAGGAACAGGAGAGACCACGGTACCAAGAGCTAAGGAGGAAGACCTGGGTGAATGATTGCAAGAGGCCATTAGAAAATGACTAATAAATGGTCCTAGAAAATAACTGATGATCCATTTTATGCATGGTTTAATGAAATGATGGAAGCCATAGCCAGAATGGAGTGGGTCAAGAAACAAATAGGAGGTTAAAGGGAAAGAGGGAATTTAATTTCTAGCAGTAGTGGTTATTAACTCAAGGCCTTGCATATTCTAGGCAAGTGCTGTGATACTGAGATACTACTACAGCCCAGAAAATTGAATTTCTAGAGGTGGGGGTGAGTTGGTTCTAAATTGCTAGAGATACACAAAAGAGATGAAGAAAAATGTCCTCTTGATCAATCTTTGGGCTGTTGAAAAACTTTTTTTCTGTTCTTTGAGATCACACATAATTGTTAAAATTAGCAAATTCTTCTTTCCCCCAAAGTCCCAGGTTGTGTACTTCCTTAAATAACTTCCACTCCCACCCCACAAAATTTAGCCTTGGTTTGCATCTTGGGTTACCTCTGGAAGGAGACTATGGATAACATCCTTCAGATTCCATTATGATGGAACTTTTATGTCTTCTTTCAACTTCTCATCTTTTAGTTATTCCTGGAGATACCTCATATTTCCAAAGCAGTAGGATTATGATTCCATTGTCTGAGGATTCATGGGGAACATTTTTAGGATTCCATTGTCTGAGGAGTCATGGGGAAATTTTTTCTATCAGGCTCTGTCCAATTAGGTATTTGGACATGTGTAGATTTTGTCTATAGAATGTAAGAAAGCAATGTAAAGAGCAATGACCTCATGCTACCAGAAAAATGATTGGTTTTTACTCCATTTTCCAGGTTTCTTTCAAAAAAATTCTCAGCTTCTTGAAGACAAAAATTATAAAAGATTTATAAAAGAAATGACTCACATAAATTTGAAGTGTGTAAGAATCAATTCAACCATGGAAGGTAAAACTTCTTGTACCTAGAATTCAGTTGCTGACTGTAGTATGTAAGATTCCCAAATCAATATTTATGATTTCCAGGTAGAACACACTAAGAAGTGGAGTCTCACTGTCATTGTAAGCTACAAGTGTACAATCATAAAATCTAACGTTCTTTTTTAAAATTTTAGTTGGAGATGGGCACAATATCTTTATTTATTTATGTCTATGTGGTCTGGGGATCGAATCCAGTGCCTCACACGTGTGAGGCAGGCACTGTACCACTGAGCTACAGCCCCAGCCCTATAAGAACTGTTTCTACCTAACATTGTTATATGGATATTGAAAGTTGTCCATGTGAAGCTTGATTTGGAAAAGGATATATTGCCATTGTATTTCTTCAGCCAGTTCTTCTTTCTGAGTTTTCTGTGCAATGTTTTTCTCACATGTCAGGCAAACAATTTGATAAAAATGAGGAGGAATATATTATTGTGAATGTGATTTTTTTTACCTTTAATTAGGGAATTTTAAAAGCATTTGTAATTTGACAGAAAAATTGAGCAGATAATATTAAATGGTTCTATTTTAACCCTACCTTGCACACACAGTGCCCATTATTTTTAAGCCATTCCTAAGTAAGGATATTTGTTACAATAAATGAACTAATATTAATGATTTTTTCCCCTTTGGTACTAGGAATTGAATTTGGGGTTTCATACATGCTAGGCACATCTGTATCACTGAGCCACTTTCTTAGCTCAATGTTCTTGATTTTCCAAATTTTTAACTCTTGTTCTTTTTCTCTACAGAATCCCTGAAGTCCCTCACATTTAATTTATTTGTCATATTTCTTCAGGTTCCTCTTTGCTATGATATTTTTTCATATCTTTCTGTTAGATGACTCTGACATTTAGGGGAACACCATTCTGTATATTATTGGTTATCTGTGTTATCTGAAGTTTTTTATAGTGCTTATAGGAAGATCATTTGTTTTGGGGAAGAAGGTCACAGATATAAAATGGTATTCATCACATTAGTTCCAGGGTATATATTATCAAAGTCAATGTTGACTATTGATGTTGAACTTGATCACCTGAGGTAGTGTTTGTCAGGTTTCTCATTGTGAAGCTACTTTTCCCTCTCCTATTCCCACACTATACAGTTCATAAGGAGGTTGCTACATGCAGCTAACGTTTTATGACGGAGGAGTCATGCTCCCATTTATTAGGGTGGTGTATTATGTTAGTGCTCTCCAGAGGAACAGAAGCCATATGAATATGAATATTTATTTTAAGAACTTGACTCATGGAAATGTGGGGGCTTGATAAGTCCAAAATTTGATCTGGGTAACTTTCATGTTGAAGACTCAGGAAGGAGTGGCAGATGGAGGCCAAAGGAAGTCTGCTAAGCTTTTAAAAGGTTATTATATTTTTCAGTGATAAAATTTCCATTTTTTACATGTTTTTTTTTGAGTCTACTTTATTGTTTCTTTTTTATTAAATTATTTATTCATCCTAATTTGTTATACATGATGGCAGAATGCAATTAATTTCATATTACACATGTAGAGCACAATTTTTCAAGTCACTGATTGCACACTAAGTATGTTCACACAATTCGTGTCTTCATACATGTACTTAGGGTAATGATGTCTAACTCATTCCACCATGATTCCTAATCCCTTTCTTCCTCCCCTCCCCACCATCCCTTTTGCCCTATCTAAAGTTCCTCCATTACTCACATGCTCATTAGCTCCCCCCACCCCATTGCCATTATGAGTCAGCATTCCTTTGTTTCTTTTTTGGGATGGTGGTATACTTTGGGTACTGGAGATTGAACCGTGGGCTACCAAACCCCTGAGCCACATTCCAGCCCTTTTATTTTTTATTTTGACATGGAGATTTTCTGAGTTACTCTGGGCTTTTCCTTTGTTTCAAGATTGTGTGAATATTTTTGTTGAAGCATTTTTATCATGGTTGCTTTAAAATCTTTGCTAGATAAATCGAACATTTTTGTTATCTGAATTTTTTTGGTGACTATTGGTTATCATTTTTTTTACTAAGATGAGAACTTACTGGTCCTTGGTATGATTAATTATTTTGTATTAAAACTTGGTTATTTTTATTTTGAGGTTATGGAGTCTAGGTTTTATTTAAATATTATATTTTAGCTGTTCTATTTCCTGATACCAGTCCAGCAGGTGAAAGGGGATTCACACAAATTATTGCCTGTTTGAGGCAACTTGGCTCCTTGGCACCTGAGGAAAGGGGTCTCCTAGCAAGGAGACTCCTAATATATAACATATCTGGGTGAATACGGGAGCTGCAGCTTTCATGCTGTTTTCCTTGGTCTGTAAATTTAATAATATACACACTTTAAAATACACTTTCATATAATGCACCTATTTGCCCTTCTTGCCTATAAAGGAGAAGTCTGGAGCTGTTGCCCAGAGAATTGGAAGTCATTTAGTTCCAGTTGCTACTTTTTTTCTACTGATACAAAATCTTGGAAGGAGAGTCAGGAGAACTGCTCTAGAATGGAGGCTCACCTGGTGGTGATCAATAGCAAGGAAGAGCAGGTACTTTCTAAGGGACAATGGAGTCATGAGCCTGTCTGATTTTTGTATATGTTTTTGCTAAGAAGGAGTATTGATGCTGTGGCAGAAGACTTTTCATAAGACAGATAGGAGAGGCTCCCTCAGCCTTCACATTCCACACCTTGTACCTTCTTCAGTGTAACTAAGCTACCCCCATGGAAATTGTGGCATTCAACATGTAAGACCTAGGGGTTTAGTGAAAGGATGAAAATGTTTCTGTGTATAATAGCAGTTTGCTATTTCAATATATAACTGTTTTATGAATGATCAACTGCTTAACCAAAAGGAGAATTAATTTGAATAGGCAAAGTTAAATCAACAACTCACAATCAGCAATCAGGAATAAAATTTTAAGAACTATGAAGTGCTGGTTGTTGTGGTGCATGCTTGTAATCCCAGGGGCTTGGGAGTCTGAGACAGGAGGATCTCAAGTTCAAAGCAATCCTTTGCAATGTAGCAAGGAGCTAAGAAATTTAGCAATACCTTTTACCTATTGAAATATAAGAAAGGGTAGGGATATAGTTCAGTGGTTATGAACTCCTGGGTTCCATTTCAGATACCAAAAAAAAAAAAAAATTCATGATATAATGAAAGTAAAGTGATTAAATTTGTAAGAATTTTCTTTTTTTTTTTTAATTTTTTTTTATTGGTTGTTAAAAACATTATAAAGCTCTTGACATATCATATTTCATACATTAGATTCAAGTTGGTTATGAACTCCCAATTTTACCCCAAATACAGATTGCAGAATCACATCGGTTACACATCCACATTTTTACATAATGCCATATTAGTAACTGTTGTATTCTGCTACCTTTCCTATCCTCTACTATCCCCCCTCCCCTCCCCTCCCATCTTCTCCCTCTACCCCATCTACTGTAATTCATTTCTCTCCTTGTTTATTTTCCCATTCCCCTCACAACCTCTTATATGTAATTTTGTATAACAATGAGGGTCTCCCTCCATTACCCTGCAATTTCCCTTTTCTCTCCCTTTCCCTCCCACCTCATGTCTCTGTTTAATGTTAATCTTTTCTTCCTGCTCTTCCTCCCTGCTCTGTTCTTAGTTGCTCTCATTATATCAAAGACGACATTTGGTATTTGTTTTTTAGGGATTGGCTAGCTTCACTAAGCATAATCTGCTCTAGTGCCATCCATTTCCCTGCAAATTCTATGATTTTGTCATTTTTTAGTGCTGCGTAATACTCCATGGTGTATAAATGCCACATTTTTTTTTATCCATTCATCTATTGAAGGGCATCTGGGTTGGTTCCACAGTCTAGCAATTGTGAATTGTGCTGCTATGAACATCGATGTAGCAGTATCCCTGTAGTATGCTCTTTTAAGGTCTTCGGGGAAAAGTCCAAGAAGGGCAATAGCTGGGTCAAATGGTGGTTCCATTCCCAGCTTTCCCAGGAATCTCCATACTGATTTCCAGATTGGCCGCACCAGTTTGCAGTCCCACCAGCAATGTACAAGAGTACCCTTTTCCCCACATCCTCGCCAGCACTTGTTGTTGTTTGACTTCATATTGGCTGCCAATCTTACTGGAGTGAGATGGTATCTTAGGGTGGTTTTGATTTGCATTTCTCTGACTGCTAGAGAGGGTGAGCATTTTTTCATGTACTTGTTGATTGATTGTATGTCCTCCTCTGAGAAGTGTCTGTTCAGGTCTTTGGCCCATTTGTTGATTGGGTTATTTGTTTTCTTATTGTTTAATTTTTTGAGTTCTTTGTATACTCTGGATATTAGGGCTCTATCTGAAGTGTGAGGAGTAAAAATTTGTTCCCATGATGTAGGCTCCCTATTTACCTCTTTTATTGTTTCTCTTGCTGAGAGAAAACTTTTCAGTTTAAGTAAGTCCCATTTGTTGATTTTTGTTATCAACTTTTGTGCTATGGGTGTCCTATTAAGGAATTTGGAGCCCGACCCTACAATATGTAGATCGGAGCCAACTTTTTCTTCTATCAGACACAGAGTCTCTGATTTGATATCTAGCTCCTTGATCCACTTTGAGTTAACTTTTGTGCATGGCGAAAGGAGGGGATTCAGTTTCATTTTGTTGCATATGGATTTCCAGTTTTCCCAGCACCATTTGTTGAAGATGCTATCCTCCCTCCATTGCATGCTTTTAGCTCCTTTATCAAATATAAGATAGTTGTAGCTTTGTGGATTAGTCTCTGTGTCCTCTATTCTGTACCATTGGTCCACCCTCCTGTTTTGGTACCAGTACCATGCTGTTTTTGTTACTATTGCTCTGTAATACCAATAACAATAGATGAAATAGAAGAAGCAATCAACAGACTTCCAACCAAGAAAAGCCCGGGACCGGATGGGTATACAGCAGAGTTTTACAAAACCTTTAAGGAAGAATTAATGCCAATACTTTTCAAGTTATTTCAGGAAATAGAAAAAGAAGGAGCTCTGCCAAATTCATTCTATGAGGCCAACATCACCCTGATTCCGAAACCAGACAAAGACACCTCAAAGAAAGAAAACTACAGACCAATATCTCTGATGAACCTAGATGCAAAAATTCTCAATAAAATTCTGGCGAATCAGATACAAAGGCACATCAAAAAAATTGTGCACCATGATCAAGTAGGATTCATCCCTGGGATGCAAGGATGGTTCAATATACGGAAATCAATAAATGTTATTCACCACATCAATAGACTTAAAAATAAGAACCATATGATCATCTCGATAGACGCAGAAAAAGCATTCGACAAAGTACAGCGTCCTTTTATGTTCAAAACATTAGAAAAACTAGGGATAACAGGAACTTACCTCGACATTGTAAAAGCTATCTATGCTAAGCCTCAGGCTAGCATCATTCTCAATGGAGAAAAATTGAAGGCATTCCCCCTAAAATCTGGAACAAGACAGGGATGCCCTCTATCACCACTTCTATTCAATATAGTTCTCGAAACACTGGCCAGAGCAATTAGACAGACGAAAGAAATTAAAGGCATAAAAATAGGAAAGGAAGAACTTAAATTATCACTATTTGCAGATGACATGATTCTATACCTAGAAGACCCAAAAGGGTCTACAAAAAAACTACTAGAACTAATAAATGAATTCAGCAAAGTGGCAGGATATAAAATCAACACGCATAAATCAAAGGCATTTCTGTATATCAGCGACAAAACTTCTGAAACGGAAATGAGGAAAAACACTCCATTCACAATATCCTCAAAAAAAATAAAATACTTGGGAATCAACCTAACAAAAGAGGTGAAAGATTTATATAATGAAAACTACAAAACCCTAAAAAGAGAAGTAGAAGAAGATCTTAGAAGATGGAAAAATATACCCTGTTCATGGATAGGCAGAACTAACATCATCAAAATGGCGATATTACCAAAAGTTCTCTATAGGTTTAATGCAATGCCAATCAAAATCCCAACGGCATTTCTTGTAGAAATGGATAAAGCAATCATGAAATTCATATGGAAGAATAAAAGACCCAGAATAGCAAAAGCAATTCTAAGTAGGAAGTGCGAATCAGGCGGTATAGCTATACCAGACTTAAAACTATATTACAGAGCAATAGTAACAAAAACAGCATGTAAGAATTTTCTCATGCACAACTTTGAAGTATGTTCTCCCAGTGAAAAAAAGAGGGAAATTGAATTTGAGATGAGAATTCATTATGATTATAGATAGGAATTGCTTCCATATTTAATAAAATTAAGGCTCACAGTTGATTTCTTTGACCCTTTTGTGCTCAAAGACCTGCCGTTCTGAGGTACCTATCTGGTTATTTCTGAACCGTCTCCTTTTGTTTTCATTTCTGTATGACCATAAAGAGTATAGTTGAAGGGCTGGGGTTGTGGCTTAGCAGTAGAGCACTCGCCTAGCATGTGCAAGGCTCTGGGTTCGATCCTCAGCACCACATAAAAATAAATAAATAAAAACAAAGGTATTGTGTCCAACTACAACTAAAGAAAATTAAAAAAAAACAATTCAGTTGAAAAATCACACTGTACCTTTAAATATGTATAATTATTAGTGGTTAGTAAAATCTTCAAAAATATAAAGAAGATGAAAATGTTAACTATGCCAATTTGATCATTATGTACTGTGTGTATGTGTCAAATTATCATGTTATCTGATAGATTTCACAATTAAAATAATAAAGAATAAATAAATCACCAAAATTATTTTAAAACTATTTATATTGGCGAATTATAGTTACAAATGATAATGGACTTCATTCTGTTTTATTAATACCAGTAAACAGCATGATTTGACAAACAAAAAACTGAAACTCAGTTCAAGCTGCATATCTAAAGCCTATGACTTTTTAAATTTTCCTTTTCCTTTAGGATTTCATCACTCAGAATATGGATAAAGGGACTGCTTATTGTGTGGCGCTATCAGATCCAGAGGGTCAGGGTGGATTCTACTTCGCTTTTAAAAACTCTATTTATTCTCTATATTTTAAAAATCAACATACTTTATATACAGAGATATGAAAAATTGTGGTATATATGTGTATTAAGAATTATAATGCAAAAAAGAGTATATTTATAATGGCATAATTTGGCATGAACATACTTTATATACACTTACAAAAAATTGTGCTGTATATGGGTAATAATGAGTGTAATGCATTCAACTATTGTCATGTATTTAAAAATAAATAAAAATTCTAAAAAATCATGTTTTAAAAGATTATTGCAATTATTATGATTTAATAGTTCTCATAAAACAATAATCCCAAAGTTGTATACTATTACAATATCTCATATTTATGTAATAATCTTTAAAAGCATTTAAGTACATTAGTATACTTCCACCTTTGATCTTACATCTTCTTTGTGAAATATATGGTGCTGTTATTCTGGCCCTAATTTTAGATGGGCAAACTGAGAATCTAAGAAATTAAATTACCTGACCAAGAAAACAGGAATAAGTAGAAGATCTAGAGATTCAACTAGTTGTTCAGATTCCAAAATCATCCCATTTAAAGTGGGAAAAAAATAACTATATCGATAAATGGGAAGATGGGACTTCTCTTCATCATATAAGAAAACTCCATGGAAATACAGTCGCCTGGTAACAGGATCTATGTTTAGAGGGGAGCCTCTGGATCACTTTTGGTAAAATATTTAGTGCAATAGGGTATGAGAAAATATGAGTGATATGGGTGCAATTTTTCAAGGGAAATACTAGATGTGTTGGTGGAGGAGAAACTGGATGAGAATCAAGAAAGGGTTGATCTGTGCATATCTGACTTTGACTTCCACACAGTTCCACCTCAGCTTCTGGCCCCTGTTTTCACACCCCCCAACCCCTGCACTTTTAACTCTTTTAAAATTTATTTATTTATTTATTTATTTAATATGGTGCTGAGGATCAAACCCAGTGTCTCACACATACTAGGCAAGTGCTCTACCACTGAGCCACAACCCCCAGCCCCGTCTCTAAGCCCTTTAAAAGCAGTCTTGAAAGAATAAACTCATCCTTTTTCTTTGTTTCAGATTCTGGTATCTAGGTGAGCCAAGTAATAGTGAAGAGCATTGTGTTGTGGTAAATTATCGTAGACAATGGGGCTGGAATTATATTCTTTGTGAAAGTGTTGAACGATCAGTTTGTGAAATGATGAAGATCTACTTATGAATCAAACACTTTTCATGGACTTGTGTTTGGATTTGTATCCATTATTCTAGAGCTAACTCATAAGTTTTTCTTTATATGAACTTCATTTCCAAAATCACTTAGGTAAGTGGTCCACTATTCCACTTTTGAGAAAACTTTCCACATATGTTTGTTTATTAATTCATTTGCTGATTCATAAAATGAGCATTCTTCATGTATCAGAGAGTACACTGGAGACTTCTTTTGTACACACAAAGAAGGCACTTGAGTTTGTTCCCTAATTTCTGTCTGATTACTGATGGTTTATTTACTAATAAAAAATATATGATGTGGTTTGTCCATTTATCTGTTGTTTCCATCCCCCTTTAGCTTTTTTTGATGCATAACTTAAAAATGAAAAATTATATATTTAAATTACAAAGTGATGATTTGATATACCCATATACTGTGAAATGACTACTACAATTGTTAGTTTACATTTCCATTACTTAATATAGTTCACATTTTTGTGTTTAGCAAGAATACTTTTCTTAAATGTTCTTTCTTAAGGAGACCAATTGATGCCTGTTTGTGAATATGTCACAATGAATCTCACTATTATATACACTTACAATTAACCAATAAAAATTTTAAAACAGTAAATTTCAGTTATGCAATATGATATTTTTAACTGCAGTCACAATGTTGTCTATAGATGTTCAGAATTTATCTTTTTTTTTTTTAAGCAAGAGAGCAGGAATTTTATTAAAAAGGAAGGTAACAGAAACACTCAGAACTCCTGGCACAGTGTGGCTGGGAGAGGCAAGAGTACCCTTTATTCTCATTTTCCTACCCCTAGTCCTACTCTTTGCAACTACTGTTCTGCTTTCTTTCTATGATATTCACTTTCTTAGATTCCACACGTTAGTGGGTTCATACAATATTTATCACCCTTTTTCCTTTCTTTCTCTCTCTCTCTCTCTCTCTCTCTCTCTCTCTCTCTCTCTCTCTCTCTCTCTTTCTCTCTCTCTCTCTCTTACCAGGGATTAAAATCAGGGGCACTGGACCACTGAGCCACATCCCCAGCCCTATTTGTATTTTATTTCGAGACAGGGACTCACTGAGTTGTTTAGTGTCTCGCAGTTGCTGAGGCTGTCTTTGAACTCATGATCCTCCTGTCTCAGCCTCCTGAGCTGCTGGGATGACAGAGGGGCATGACCATGCCTGGCTACCACTTTTTTAAATTGGTTCTTTTTAGTTATACATGACTAGAATCCATTTTGTTAAATTACACAAGCATAGAATATACCTTATTCTAATTAGGATCCCTTTCTTGTGGGTGTGTATGACAGTGGGATTCAGGTATTTTCATATGTGTAAATAGGAAAATTATGTTAAATTCATTCTACTGTCTTTCCTATTCCCATCCTCCTTCCCTTCACTTCATTCCCCTTTTTCTAATCTACTGAAGTTCTCTTCTTTGCCTCCCCACTATATTTATAATATAAATATTATATAGTATTTACCATTCTTTACCTGACTTTTTCACTTAGATTAAGTGAAGAAAAATTAAGATTCATCCACATTGTGGCAAATTACTAACCTCATTTACAACTTTAATTAAGTTCTCTCTTCTTTATTTCTTTGTGATACTTAGTCAAATCTTGCTATTTTTGTTTATCTCTACAAGAAAACCAACTCTTTTAAAAAATATTTATTTTTTAGTTGTAGTTGGATAAATACCTTTATATTACTTATTTTCATGTGGTGCTGAGGATTGAACCCAGGGCCCTGCCCGTGCTAGGCGAGTGCTCCACTGCTGAGCCACAACCCCAGCCCCTTCTTTTTCTTTTTCTTTTCAATTGTTTTTTCTAGTCTCTCATTTATTTTTGTTTATTTATCATATATTTCTATTCTAAATTTTTTTCTTCCTTCTATTACCTTTGGGCTTAGTTTATTTTTTTCTCCAGTTCTTTAAGTTGTGATTTTGATAACTATTTTCTTAATACAGGTCTTTCTAGCTCTAAATGTTCTTTGGAAGTTCTTTAGAACTTCTTAATTATATATATATATATATATATATATATATATATATATATATATATAGTATAGAATTTGAAAAAAATTCTTCTTCATTGATTTTTCTAGAGAATGTTGTTTAATTTCCACTTATTTTGGATTTTTCAATCTGTTCTTGTTATTGGTTTTTTGTTTTATACCACTCTGAACAGAAAAGATACTTGATATGATATTAGGCTTCTTGAATGTGCTCAGACTTATTTTTTTGCCTAACATTTGCCTGGTCCCATAGAATCTTCAATGTGTTCTTGGGAATTATTTTTTTACTGTAGTACTGGTGCATTCAATATTCTGTATTTGTCCATTAACCCATTTGGCATGCAGTATTTTTAAAGTAGGTTGCTTCTTTGATTTTCTGTCCAAATGACCTCCTATACATTGCTGGAATTAGTTAATATTGTTTAATTTTAGTTTGAAGAAATCTTATTATTTTTTTTTTGTAAGATAGAACCAGTGGCTATTAACTTCCTCAGGTTTTATTTGTTTGGGAAAGTCTTTGTCTTTTCATTTGTGTAGGACAGCATGTTTATAGTGTTTGTTAGTAATTTACTTTTCCTTAAAAATATCCTAACTGTATTATCTCACTCTTTCCTTGTCTTCAAGATTTCTGCTGAGAAATTTCTTTACACTGTCATGTAGGTTCCCTTGTATGAGTTTTTTTTTCTCTTGCTGTTTTTAAAATAATTCTGTATTTAACTTTTGATAATTTAATCATAATATATCTGGTACATACCTTCTCTGATTCAATGTCCTTGGGGACTTAAAAAATTTTTTTAAAATTCTAATTTGTTATAAAAGACAGCAGAATGCATTACAATTTATATCGCACATGCAGAGCACAATTATTCATATCTCTGGTTATATACAGGGTATACTCACACCATTTGTGTCTTTGTACATGTACTTGTCGTAATGATATCCCTCTCATTCTACCATATTTTTTACCCTTATGCCCCCTGTCTTCCCCTCCCACCCTTTTGTCCTAGCTAGAGGTCATATAATTCTCCCACGTTCACCCTCCAAACCCCATTATAAATCAGCATCTTTATATCAGAGAAAATATTTGGTACTTGTTTTTTTGGGGATTGGCTAACTTCACTTAGCCTTATATTCTCCAACTCCATCCATTTACCTGAAAATGCCACAATTTCATTCTCTTTTATTGCTGAGTAATATTCCATTTTGTATATAATATTTAAATCTTGCTATTTTTATTTATCTCTACAAGAAAACCAACTCTTATTTATATATATGTACCACATGTGTATATATACTATTTTTTCTTTATCCATATATCTACTGAGGGAATCTAGGTTGGTTCCACAGTGTAGCTATTGTGAATTATGCTTCTATAAACATTGATGTGGCTGTGTCCCTGTAGTATGCTGTTTTTAAGTGCTTTGGGTATAAATCGAGGAGAGGGATAGCTGGGTCAAATGATGGTTCCATTCCCAGTTTTCCAAGAAATCTCCATACTGCTTTCCATACCGGTTGCACCAATTTGTAGTCCCACCAGCAATGTGAGTGTGCCTTTCCCCCCGCATCCTCGCCAACACTTATTGTTGTTTGTGTTCTTAATAGCTGCCATTCTGACTGGAGTGAGATGAAATTTTAGAGTAGTTTTGATTTGCATTTCTCTAATTGCTAGAGATGTTGAACATTTTTCATATAATTGTTGATTGATTGCATATTATTTTCTGAAAAGTGTCTGTTCAGTTCCTTGGCCTACTTATTGATTGGGTTATTTGTTTTTTTTTATGTTTAGCTTTTTGAGTTCTTAATTTACCCTAGAGATTAGTTCTCTATCTAATGTGTGAGGGGTAAAGATTTGCTCCCAAGCTATGGGCTCTTTATTCACCTCACAGATTGTTTCTTTTGCTGAGAAAAAGCTTTTTAGTTTGAATCCATCCCATTTACTAATTCTTGATTTTAATTCTTGCATTATAGGAGTCTTATTAAGGAAGTAGGGGCCTAATCTGATATGATGAGGTTTGGGCCTACTTTTTCTTCTACTAGACGCAGGGTCTGTGGTTTAATTCCTAGGCCCTTGATCCATTTTGAGTGGAGTTTTGTGCATGGTAAGAGATAGGGGTTTAATTTCATTTTGTTGTATATGGATTTACAGTTTTCTTAGCTTCATTTGTTGAAGAGGCTATCATTTCTCCAGTGTATGTTTTTGGTGCCTTTGTCTAATATAAGATAACTGTAATTATGTGGGTTAGTCTCTGTGTACTCTACTCTGTAATGTTGGCCTACAAGTCTGTTTTTATGCCAATACCATGCTGCTTTTGTCACTATTGCTCTGTAGTATAGTTTAAGGTCTGTGCTATAGTTGAAGGCATTTTTCAATTCATGTGGCAACATTATGCTGTTGACTTAAGTGTGATCGCTTCATATAATCAGTCTTGTTTTCTTTTTCAGAAAATACTTATTTTGTTTGACTCTAGATTTTGCAAACCTGATTATCACATTGAGAGGACACTGCATTTTCTAATTGCATGTGAGCACTCCTGACAAATTTGCAAGAAAATGAACTCATATTCTAATACTAAGGCAGCCTGGATCACCTCAGCAGGTAATGCTGATCCTGAGATCTGAAGTCAGGAAGGATATGCCCTGCTGAGTGCACGAAATACTTCATATTACTTAGCTGTGTTAAATGTCTTACAGGGGAGGAAACATTTCATCTTTAACAAAGGAGTCCCTGTCACTTAAAAAAATTGAAAATATTGGAAAAATTTTACCCACATTAAAGTCAACTCTCATTTATATCCACACTAAGATTGTATTGTTAGAACAAAATTCCCAACTCTCAGGATATACCCAGATTGTGATGACTGATGTTTGAAGATTATGTTTTCTTGATACAGTTGAATTGTCATTGTTGTTGTTAGTGTGGGAGAGGGGTGATAACTCTGTTATGTACCAAATAAAGTGTATCAGACATGGTCTGAAAGATCTGTTATAAACTGTATGAAAATGGTGGCTGCTCTTTTAATTCAAGACAAATTCTGGCAGTTGGACAATGTTGAAGACTGGCAGTTGAAGTCGTGTGTGGTGCAGTGTATAATAACAGGCTGTGATTCCTTGCTGTTTAAGAGCTTTTCCTCCTCAGGTTAGATTTGACTATTGTATTGGAGTGGCTTCTTTGGCTGAAGCAGTCTCCTCTGTTGAGATCCTGATTGTCATGACTGATGCATGAGTAAGTGAGGACATAGGTATGAGTGTGATCCAGCTTGTTTCGAGCACGATATGTATTTTTTAAAATAATTTTTTAGTTGTAATTGGACACAATACCTTTATTTATTTATTTTTTATGTGGTGCTGAGGATCGAACCTGGGGCCTCGCATGTGGTAGGCAAGTGCTCTATTGCTGAGCCACAACCCCAGCCCCAATATATGCATCTTTATTAAAAACAGAAAGTCCACTCTGAAACATTCAAAATAATACAGTTTTTGGAGTATTTATGTAAACTAGGGACTTGCATACTGCAGGCATCTTATGTTTGCTTTTAGTGTTTGTAACATTGTGCCCACTTTAGATTGATCCCCAGCCCTAGTGTGGTGTATAGTTAATGCTGGCCCATGTAGATGGTTTACCTTTTCTGATGAATTTAAACTGTTAAACAGTGAAGTGTTTTTCACCAGAATAAAATATTACCACATTATTACTCTTGCTCCTGTGTTTTCCCCAAAGAATCAATGCAACTTTTCTCTTTTGCTTTAATTTGTTTTCTGATATAGTGGGGTTTGCATCCAGGGGTGCTCTGCCACTGATAGGCAATGCCACCCTTTGATATATTTTTCCAGTGGTTGCTACTTTGCCCATGCTGTTCTCAAACTTGCCATCCTCCTTTCTCAGTCTTCTGAGTATCTGTGACTCCAGGCACAAGTCATCACATCCAGTGCAAAGCATATTTTACCATTAAAGGCCACACATGGAATGTAGACCCAGTATTCATGGCTACATTTCTGAAAAGAATCCTGTGAAATGTCTGTGGGTTGGAACAGGCCAGTGATGTGCTGTTTCAAAACTGAAGCTTTTCCTTTCCTATTTTGGCTCTAGTGATGTGAGCTGGGTTTCATGTTACTTGTATTTATATTGGCTGTATTATATATTGGCTGTATATATATTGTATTTATATTCCTCAGAATGAAATTTTATAGTTTGAGTGTTCATTATTCATGTCTGGAAGCTTGTTCCATTCTAAGGCAGGTTTCAGGCATGGAAGAACTTAGGACAGAGTTAATATTGAAGATATAAAGCTATTAAAATGACAACTTCCACTGTTCAATAAAGTCTTGACTTTGTGGAATGATGAGAAGTGCATTGAGATTCCTTCTTGATTTTCATCATAGTGCTCCACAAAGGCCCTCCATCACCACCACACCCTTTAATCTCCCTAATGCTCTTGAGTCAGGCTCAAAGAAACTAAGCTGAAAAAGGTAAAGACATCTGTATTGAGGATGGAATTTATCATGGTTAAGAATAGCATCTTCATGTATAACCTCTGGGCCACACGGACAGGCATTAACACAGGTAATTGCTTCCTTGGTTTTAAGAAATCTCCTCTTGTAAGTGGAAGTTTTCACCTGTACAGGGTGTATGCATTTTCTCTTCAATTCTTTCTCTCCTCAATCAGGATACTGCCTACTGTGAACACCATGCCTCAAGAGCCAAACCAAGCCAAACCAAACCAAGCCAAACCAAAACAAAACTGATTTTTTTTCTTCCCTCATTATGAATTCATGTGGCAGAGCCATTATCACTGCCTGCATTTATATTGGGTTGAGTTAGGCCCCCCTGAGCCCTCTGCTCTCCATGTACCAGGTCTAGCCTATCTGTGGGGAGGATAAGGCTTTTCTGAGACATTGGGAGCAAAGGTTCTTGGAAGATAGATCCAAGAGGTCCATACCAGGGCACACAGTTCATCTCCCTTGTAATGAGGGACCCATAATGTTCCATAGCCTTGGGATTAGACCCCAGTTCTGTCACTCTGTAAGGCAGAGGGGCTCATTAGCAGACTCAGTTTTCACATCACTCTATTTGGGCTGCTCGTTACATTTTTTATCTGATATCTTCAGAGCAGTCAGTGCAAATGAAATAGATGGTAATGAACCCCTGCAGGGAAACAGAGGGCCTAAGCTATTTCTGCTGATGTGTCTCTCCCACCTCCATCAGTCCACTGCTGCCATGGGCTCTGGCCTCTGCCCACTCTCTTCCCTCTGCTGGGCAGGTCCACCTTGATTTGAATACATTGTTCTTCCTGGAAGTCATTCTACAGTGCGCATTGGATGGGGTGTCCCTCAGCCTCACTGGAATCATCAGACCTCCTATTTCTGAGACTTGCAGCATCTGCAGCTCTACTCCTCTTGCTTAGGACAGGTGTGTCCTGAGTACTGGCACCAGGCTGTAGGTGTCTCTGATGTCAACCCTCCCAGGAAACTTGGAAGGTTTACCTGTGATGAAGACTCCCTCCTTCCCTAAGTTACCAAACAGCTATTCAGTGCTGGTTGTGGCACAACATGGTGAGTGGACTGAGCATCCAACTTTAAATGAGTCAATAATAAAATTTTATTCCTACAAATACTTAAAATACCATGCTAAACATTGAAAAAGTCAGTGTCAAAAAAATAAAGGGGACAATTTCCAAGGGGATGGGAAGGAAGCTGTGGTAGGGGACTGTCACTGGGTCACATTCTTGATCGTACAAGGAGGGAGGTTCCAGATAGTGCTTTGGAAACAGGACAGAAGGAAAATGTTTCACAAAAGTATAGTGGGTTCTGACCAGACTGCTTCTCAAACTCCTGCCTCTGTCTTTTCAGTGCCTGAAATTTCTACTGCCACAGAGGAAGGTGGCTCTCTTTCATGATGAGGACACAGCTGGCTCAGCAGCTGAAGACTTGGTGGACCATCCTCTAGCTTGGTTTCTGGCAGCTGAGCTGCCTCCTGGCCCTCAAGGTACACAGTGGATTCTGGAGACTCCACCTAACTCTGTGAGGATGGTGCCAGAGTTGATCCATCCTCCAGCCTTTGTGCTACCCTTTCTCCAACAAGGGGAATATAGTTGTGTGCTGTCCCAAAGTTAAGATTGTAAATTAGGTTCTGATGCTGGAAACAGTTCTGTAAGTTGAGGTGGCATTGGATGTACTGGAGAAAAGACCCCAATGTGACTGCCTTTCCCTGGGACTTTTCCAACTCACACAAGACTCCTACTCCTGAGAGTAGGCCAGCCCCTGTCTCACAACAAGATTTGTGCTTTCCTCTGCCACACCTTTCCATCATGATGTTCTGCCTCACCTTCTGCACAGAGTAATGGAGCTGGCTATCCATGCACTGAGATGGCTGATGTGAGACCCAAATGAACTCTGTCTCCTCAAAAATTTTTCTTTTCAGGTATTTGGTCACAGCAAGAAAAAAGCTGACAAAACTTGGTTATGCCAGATTGTGCATCAACTTCCCCTGCTTATCTTACTCCTCCAATTCATATCTCTCCCTGTCATCACTGATCAGTCCTCATACAATAGGTATTAATTTAAAAATACCTGAAAATAAGTATTAATATTTGTGACAGTGACAGCAGCATATCTTGTCAGACTTCCTTGTTCTTTGGTCATCAGTGAGAATAGGGAGTGGAGGACTGACAGGGCACCCACAGCAGAAGATGCTGCTGGGATACTAGACTTTTTTGGGAAAAGCAGGTGTGGCAGTAGGAAGAGACCAGAGGACCCCAGGAAATGAATGGCAAGGGGCTGACGTTCCTTTGCTTCTATTTCTTAGTGCCTCACAAAGGTGGAAAAGATTCGATTATAAAATTCACTGATGCACAAAATATATCAAGGAGCAAGGATGGAGTGAACTGGGCAATAGTTTGTCCAGTAGCATTGCAGTGAGCACATATGTGGATTCTCCTACTCCATGACTTTCTGACAAGCCAACATTGCTTCTTTTTTCATGTGCACAGTTTAAGACAGACAGTTTTCTAATATTCTTCCAACTAAAAGATAATGAGGCCTCAGGAATAAGAACAAAGAAGCATCTCAGAAGGTAATATTGATCAGTAACTAAGGCAACTGAGCAGAGGATAGTTAGTTCAGCATTAAGGAATGGAAATGGTGTAGGAGGCCACTCTTGGCAGGGGCACTCACTAACCAGATGCATGTTTGCTGAGTGCCCTTTGCTCACTATTTAACGGAACAGAAGGAGTTGATGCCTTTCCCTTCACTTAAGGAACTTCAAAAATTAGCTAACAACCCCTGGAGACTCAAGTCCATCTTTATTATACAAAGAGTGCTAAGTGGCTGCTCATTACCTTGCCACCAAAGGTGAGAGACACATGGTAGATCACTATCCTGGAAAGACTTGAAGATCAATACTCACCTGTAAAATCACTCCTGTGGGAGGACTCCCAGCACAGGGCATTGCTGGCTGCTTCTGTGTTCTTTGGAATGTGCTAGAGAATGGCAGATGGGGAGGTGTTACCAGAAAAAAGATCTACAATTCTGAGTGGTAATGGACTTGATGCTCCTTGAGGCTCCATTCAATTTGGAAACAGGAAATGGCCCCTGTGTATATGCAGTTGAATTCAAAGAAATGATAATTGCCCCTCTCTTATCTCCTTTACCTACAGACATTCATTTGATGTCCTTAGATAAAAACATTCCATATTCCACTAAGTTTCTTCAAATAGAGAAAGAGCCTGGGACCAGCCTCTAAGGCCTCATAGGGCCATGAATAAGCAGAAGTTCAGTCAATTTTCATGTCAGTATATATAGCCCTGAAGCTAACAAGGGCAGTTGGTGATATTTTGTCCTTTTTTGGCCACTCCTAGGGAAGGGACTCAGAATTACTGTGCTGGGATCTACAATTAACTCTCCCAAACAAAAGAAATAATTCATAATCTTTGGAAGAAATTATAATCTGAAGTCTTTTATCCCTAAGTTATGGACTTAGACTTAAGGTACAGATTCAAGTTTCCTAAATGTCAACCAAATTCTCCTGAGACACAACCACACTTTGACTCCATTTCCAGTTCCCTGTCAAAGCTTCACCTGGACAGTCATAAATGGAGTTACCTCATGGCACAGTTTTCTGTCTGATGAGAGACTGGGAGCTGGCCTTGGTTCAACTGTAAACTGAAGAGTCCACTCATTTGTCAGCTCACCCAGGAGGGGCACCCAAGTTTTCCCTGCCTGCTTTATTATAACAGACAGCCTAATGCTCAGAAAATGTTCCCATAGGTTTTCCTGGAGAGATGCTAAAATCCACCTCATCACAGACTTGAGCAAGATGTCTGGCAGGATTTGGATGACTTTGACTTGACTTTCAGACTCTGAATGTGTAGCAGAAGCCATCAATGAATCTACAAAGTGAATTCAGACAATGCCACTGTTAAACACCTTCATCCCCCTCCACTCCTGCCCAGAAACAAGAAAGTAATTTTCTTTCGAAGAAGGCCTCATTCTCTTTGCAACATGAACTGACCATGGCTCTGAGCATGTGGTCTACTCAATTGGAGCCATGGTTTGAAGATGTTGAAACCACTTCTGGCCTTTGGTCCATGGAATGGCCTGAGTGAGCAGAAGCTTGGCTCCAGAAGCAGTCTTCTCCTTCACACAGATTCCACAGCTTCTCCAAAATGGGCCAGCCACTTTGTCACCTTCCCCATGTGGGCCACCCAGGAATGAGGGTGCCAGCAGGTTGATGTGGTATGTAGTTCTCTCTATGGCTTGCAGACAGATGTGGGCCACTCTTTCTTCACATGGTGGACAAAAGACAGGGGATAGGGGCAAAGAGTTGTCAGTTGTCTGATTCTCTGTCTTTTCCCTTTTTTGGGTAGTGGGGACAAGACTCAGGTTTTCTTGTGAGCTAGGCAAGTGCTCTACCACTGAGTTTCATCCCACGTCCACTATAGAGGTGTTTGACTCAATTTAGTCTTAAAATCAGAATGAAAATAGAGATGTATCAAAAACTGAGGGGATGCAAAAGGACGGATCTTACTCCATGTGCATGTCAATCAAAAGGAGTAAACATTTCTGTGAATGATATCTTGAGGTTATTGTGTATCTCTGTGTTCTAGTATTTGTGAAGCTATGGGTTCCACCTCTGTCAATAAAAGGAGGGGGAGGGAGAGAAAGAGGGGGACAGAGATAGGAGAAGAAAGTGAGACTCATTCATCTTTTTTTAAATAGTTGTTTTAATTGTAGATGGACATAATATCTTTATTTTATTTGTTTATTCTTATGTGGTTATGGGGATCCAACCCACTGCCTCACACATGCTAGACAAGCACTCTACCACTGAGCCACAACCCTGGCCTCTGATTCATCTTTTTTTCTTTATGAACATTTTATAGGAAATAAGTTTACTGAAAAAAATGGCAAGAAGTTGTCTATCTTACAAGAGAATCGGTAAGATCCAAGTGTGACCTGCAAAATGGAGGTAAAGGACAGGATTGCAAAAGAACCACAAAACTTTTGTTATTAATCCAATTTCTGAATTCCTAGTCTTTGACTTTTTATAACTTTGTCACACTAAAACATTTATGTCCCAGGGATTATTTATCCTAATACTCTTTTCCAATATCTTCTTGAATTTACAAACACACAGACATCCATACCCCCCACATATTAGTACTGAATATTGATAAAAGGGTGCTCTACCACTGAGTTGCACCCCCAGCCCTTTTGTTCTTTTGCTTTGTGAATAAAGTTCTCTCTCATTTGCCCAGTTTGGCCTGAAACTTGCCATTTTCTTGCTTTAGATTTCTGAATAACTCTGATTATAGATTTGCATTTGTTTGAATATCTTAAATACTCAACTCAAAATTAAGCAAATCTCTCACTCTGTTTAACACATGGGTGAGTCCTACTGAGATGGAGCAAATCCAGCACAAAGCAGAATTGTCCAATATATGGACTCCATATTGCTGACCCTCAATATATTCAACAAAATGGAAAGTAATGTGTTTTAAGGTCAGTAATTAGCTATATAGCAAAAACCAATGGATACCCTGATTTTTGGTGGGGGTATTTTTATTTGTTTTTCCTGTGCCAGTGATTGAATTAATTTAAATCCTCCCCCACAATGTTTGGGTATACCATTTTCCCGACATCCTCCTCAACACTTATTCTTATTTGTATTCTTGATAATTGCCAATCTGACTGGAATGAGATTAAATCTCAATATAGTTTTCATTTCCATTTCCCTACTTATTAGAGATGTTGAACATTTTTTCAAATATTTGTTAACTACTTGTCTATCTTTTGAGAAGTGTCTGTTTAGTTCTTTTGCCTGTTTATTGATTGTTTTTTTTTTTTTTTTTGGTTGTTAAATTTTTTGACTTTGTATATTCTGGATATTAATGCCTTTTCTGAGGAGGACATGGCAGAGCTTTTCTCCCATTCTGCAGTCTGTCTCTTTAAGCTCTTGTTTCCTCTGCTGTGAAGAAGCTTTTATTTTAATACTATCCCACATATTTACTTTTATTTTATTTTTTTGCTCTTTAGGAGTATTGGTATTTTTTTGCTCTTTAGGAGTATTCAATGCCAACATATTGAAGTGTTGGGAGTACATTTCCCTCCAGCAGTTGCAGTGTTTCTGCTCTAATTCCCTGGGTCTTGAGAGGATTGGTAATAATTCTTTAAAAGTCTGGTAGAACTTGGCTGAGAAGCCATTGGGTCCTTGGATTTCCTTTGTTGGAACTCTTTTGAAAGCAGCTTCAATGTCATTATATGATACTGATGTGTTGATGTTTTCTATATCCTCATGGTTCAATTTGGATAGGACTAATGATTCTAGGAATTTGTCAACATTTTCAAGATTTCTTAGCTTATTGGAGTGTAAATTTTCAAAATACTATATGATGGTCCTCTGAAATTCCTTAGTGTTTTTGTTTTTAATTCCTTTTTCATTTTGAATTTTGTTAATTTAGTTATTGTCTTTCTTTTGACTAGTTTGGCTAAGAGTTTATCAATATTGTTTATTCTTTGAAAAAACCAACTCTTAACATTTTTCTTTAATTCTCATTTGTTATATATGACAGCAGAATGCAATACAATTTATATTACACATATAGAGCACAAATTTTCATATATTTGGTTGTATACGAAGTATATTCACTCCATTTTTGTCTTCATACATGTACTTAGGGTAATGATGTCCATCTCATTCCATTGTCTTTCCTACCCATATGCCTCCTCCCACCCCTTTGCCCTATCTAGAGTTTGTCTAATCCTTGCTTGCTCCCCATCTTAACCCCACTATGAATCAGCCTCCTTATATCAGAGAAAACATTTGGCATTTGATTTATTGGAATTGGCTAACTTCACTTAGCATTATATTCTCAACTCCATCCATTAACCTGTAAATGTCATGATTTTATTCTCTTTTATTGCTGAGTAATATTCCATTGTGTATATATACCACATTTTCTTTATCCATTCATTTACTGAGAGGCATGTAGGTTGATTCCACAGTTTAGCTATTGTGACTTGTGCTGCAATAAACATTGATGTGGCTGTGTCCCTGTATCATGCTGTTTTTAAGTCCTTTGGTTATAAAACGAGGAATGGGATATCTGGGTCAAAAAGTGGTTCCATTCCCAGCTTTCCAAGGAATCTCCATACTGCTTTCCATAATGGCTGCACCAATTTGTAGTCCCACCAGCAATATGTGAGTATGCCTTTTTCTCCACATTCTTGCCAACACTTACTGTTGTTTGTATTCTTAATAGCTGCCATTCTGGCTGGAGGAAGATGAAATCTTAGTTTTGATTTGCATTTCTCTAATTGCTAGAGATGTTGAACATTTTTTATGTAATTGTTGATTGATTATATATAATCTTCTGAGAAGTGTGTGTTCAGTTCTTTGGCCAATTTATTAATTGGGTTATTTTTTATTTTTATTTTTTGGTGTTTAGCCTTTTGAATTCTTTATATACTCTAGAGATTAGTGCTTTATCTGATGTGCAAGTGGTAAAAACTTGCTCCCAAGTTGTAGGCTATCTTTTCACCTCATTGATTGTTTCTTTTGTTGAAAAAAACTTTTCAGTTTGAATCTATCCAATTTATGAATTCTATTTTTTTGCATTACAATTCTTATTACACATATATACCATAATTTTCATATCTCTTTTTGTATATAAAGGATGTTGACACCCAATTTGTGTCTTCATACATGTACTTTGGATAATGATGTCCATCACATTCCACCATCCTTGATAATCCACTCTCCCCTGCCTTTCCCTCCCACCCCTCTTCCCTATCTAGAATTCATCTATTCTTCCCATTCTCCCCCTCCTTACCACAATATGAGTCAGTCTCCTCATATAAGAGAAAATATTTGGTATTTGTTTTTTTGGGATTGGCTAACTTCACTTAGCATTATCTTCTCCAATGCCATCCATTTACTTGCAAATGCCATGATTTTATTCTCTGTTATTGCTGAGTAATATTCCATTGTATATATATGCCACATTGTTTTTAATCCATTCATCCACTGAAGGGCATCTAGGTTGGCTCCACAGTTTAGCTATTGTGAATTGTGCTGCTGTAAACATTGATGTTGCTGTGTCCCTGTAGTATGCTTTTTTTTTTTTTTTAAGTTCGTTGGGTATAAACCAAGGAGAAGGATAGCTGGGTTAAATGGTAGTTCCTTTCCCAGTTTTCCAAGGAATCTCTATATTGCTTTCTATGTTGGCTGCACCAATTTGCAGCCCCACCAGTAATGTATGAGTACCTTTTCCCCCATATCTTCACCAACACTTATTGTTGTTTGTCTTCATACTAGATGCCATTCTAACTGGAGTGAGATGATATCTTAGAGTAGTTTTGATTTTCATTTCTCTGATTGCTAGAGATGATTAACATTTTTTTTCATATACATGTTGATTGACTGAATGTCTTCTTCTGAGAAGTATCTGTTCAGGTCCTTGGCCCATTTGTTTATTAGGTTATTATTATTATTATTATTATTATTTTGGTGTTTAGCTTTTTGAATTCTTTATATACCCTAGAGATTAGTGCTCTAAATGATGTGTGAGGGGTAAAAATTTTCTCCCAATATGTAGTCTCTATGTTCACCTCACAGATTGTTTCTTTTGCTGAGAAAAAAAACTTTTTAGTTTGATTCCATCCCATTTATTGATTCTTGGTTTTAATTCTTGTGCTATAGGAGTCTTATTAAGTAAGTTGGGGCCTAATTCCACATGATGGAGATTAGGGCCTATTTTTTCGTCTATTAGATGCAGAGTCTCTGGTTTAATTCCTAGGTCCTTGATCCACTTTGAGTTGAGTTTTGTGCATGGTGAGAGATAGGGATTTAATTTTATTTTGTTGCATATGGATTTCCAGTTTTCCCAGCACCATTGTTAAAGAGGCTATCTTTTCTCCAGTGCATGTTTTTGGCACCTTTGTCTAATATAAGATAATTGTAATTTTGTGGGTTAGTCTCTGTGTCCTCTATTATGTACCATTGGTCTACCAGTCTGTTTTGTTTCTATCATGCTGTTTTTGTTACTATTGCTCTGTAGTTTAAGCTCTGGTATAGTGATGCCACCAGCTTCACTCTTCCTGTTAAGGATTGCTTTAGTTATTCTGGGTCTCTTATTTTTCCAGATGAATTTCATGACTGCTTTTTCTATTTCTATGAGGAATGCCATTGGAATTTTGATTGAACTTGCATTAAATCTGTCTAGTGCTTTTGGTAGTATGGTCGTTTTGATAATATTAATTCTGTCTATCCAAGAGCAAGATAGATCTTTCCATCTTCTAAAGTTTTCTTTGATTTCTTTCATATTTTGTCAAATGCTTTTTCTGCATCTTTGAGATGATAATATGATTCTTATCTTTGAGTCTATTGATGTGATGAATTACAATTATTGATTTTCATATGTTGAACCAACCTTGCTTCCTTGGATGAATCCCACTTGATCATGACACACAATCTTTTTGATATGTTTTGTATTTGATTTGCCAGAATTTTATTGAGAATTTTTGCATCTATGTTTATTAGAAATATTGTTCTGAAGTTTTCTTTCTTTGATGTGTCTTTGCCTGGTTTTGGGATCAGGGTGATATTGGCCTCAAAGGATGAGTTTGGAAGTGCTGCCTCTTTTTCTATTTCCTGAAATAAGTTGTAGAGTATTGGTATTAGTTCTTTTTTAAAGATCTTGTAGAACTTGGATGTGTATCCATCTGGTCCTGGGCTTTTCTTGGTTGGTAGGCTTCTGATGGTGTCTTCTATTTCATCACTTGATATGGTCTGTTTAAATTGTCTATATCTTCCTGATTCAATCTGGACAAATCATATGACTTAAGAAATTTGTTGATGCCTTTAATTTCTTCTATTTTATTAGAGTATAAGTTTTCACAATAATTTCTAATTGTCCTCTATATTTCCATAGTTGTTGTGATATTACCTTTTTCATCATGTATGCTGGTAATTTGAATTTTCTCTCTCCTTCTCTTCTTTAGTGTAGCTAAGGGTCTCTCGATATTATTTATTTTTTCAAAGAACCAACTTTTTGTTTGGCCAATTTTTAAAATTGTTTCTTTTGTTTCAATTTCATCTCTAATTGTAATTATTTCTTTCCTTCTACTGCTTTTGCTGCTGATTTGTTCTTCTTTTTCTAGGGCTTTGAGATGTGGTGTGAGGTCTTTTATTTGTTGACTTTTTCTTCGTTTAAGGAATGAACTCCATACAATGAATTTTCCTCTTAGTACGGCTTTCATAGTGTCCCAGAGATTTTGATATGTTGTGTCTGTGTTCTCATTTAACTCTAGGAATTTTTAAATATCTTCCTTGATGTCTTATGTAACCCATTGTTCATTCAGTAGCTTATTGTTTAGTCTCCAGGTTATGGGGAAATTTTTATTTTTTATTTTGTCATTGATTTCCAATTTTATTCCATTATAATGTGATAAAATGCCTGGTAGTGTCTCTACTCTTTTGTATCTGGTAAGAGTTGCTTTGGGCATATGGTCTATTTTAGGGAAGAATCCATGTGCTGCTGAGAAGAAAGTGTATCTGCTTGATGCATGTTGAAATGTTCTATATATGTCAGTTAAGTCTAAGTTATTGATTGTATTATTGAGTTCTATAGTTTCTTTATTCATCTTTTGTTTGGAAGAACTATCTAGTGATGAAAGAGGTGTGTTAAAGTCACCCAAAATTATTGTGTTGTCGTCTGTTTCACTCTTGAACTTGAGAAGAGTTTATTTGATGAACACAGCTGCTCCTTTGTTTTGGGGCATATATATTTATAATTGTTAAGTCTTCTTGGTGTATTGTTTCCTTGAGCAGTATCTAGTGTCCTTCTTTATCCTTTTTGATTGACTTTTTTAGAAGTCTACTTTATTTGATATGAGAATGGAAACCCCTGCTTGCTTCCACAGTCCATGTGAGTTGTATGATTTTTCCCAACCCTTCACTTTTAGTCTGTGGATGTCTTTTTCTATGAGATGAGTCTCTTGGAGGCAGCTTACTGTTGGGCCCCCCTTTTTTTAATCCAATCTGCTAGTCTATATCTTTTGATGGGTGAGATTAGGGCATTAACATTCACGGTTATTATTGAAATATGATTTGTATTCACAGCCATTTTTGTTTATTTATGGTATTTAATGTGACTTGCTTTCTCCTCTGATTAGATTTTCCTTTAGTGTAATCCCTCCCTCTGCTGATTTTCATCATTGTTTTTTCATTTCCTCTTCTTGGAATATTTTGCTGAGGATATTCTGAAGTGCAGGCTTTCTCATTGTAAATTCCTTTAACTTTTATTGTTCATAGAAGGTTTTTATTTCATCATCCAATCTAAAGCTTAGTTTTGCTGGATATAAGATTCTTAGTTGGCATCCATTTTCTTTCAGAGCTTGGTCTGTTGTTTCATGATCTCCTGGCTTTGAGGGTCTGGGTTTAAAACATCTGCTGAGATACAAATTGGTTCCCCCTATATGTGATCTCATTCCTCTCTCTTGCTGCATTTAAGATCCTATCCTTATTCTGTATGCTAGGCATTTTCATTGTAATGTTTCTTGGTGTAGATCTGTTGTAATTTTGTACATTTGGTGTCTTGTAAGCCTCTTGTATTTGGTTTTCCAATTTGTTCTTCATGCTTGGGAAATTTCCTGATATTATCTCATTGAAGAGATTGTGCATTCCTTTGATTTGAAACTCTGTGTCTTCTCTATCCCAATGATCCTTATATTTGTTCTTTTCATGCTGTCCCATAATTCTTGGATGTTCTGTTCAGGGTTTCTAACTTTCTTCACTGTGTGATCAACTTTATTTTCCAGATTGTACATTTTGTCCTCATTATCTGAATTTCTTTCTTCTGAGTGATCTCGTCTGTTGGTTGTGCTTTCTAGTGAGTTTTTTTATTTGATTTATTAATCCTTTATTTCAGGGATTTTTGACTGGTATTTTTTTCAGAGTCTCTATCTCTCTCAAAGAGGTAATTTTTTGCTACCTGTATTTATATATAATCTATTGCTACCTCTGTGTCTGCATTACAAAAAGAGGGACTCTCTCATTGTTGGAGTGATCAATTTTTGAGTGCTTGAGACCACTAGAGGGCATGCTCCCTCTAGCAAAAATTGTGTTGCTTAGATTTCCTGAAGAATAGAAGTGTTTAAAAGGAAAAAGAAATAAAGATTCTGTGTAGGCACTTTATCTATGGAGTCTGAGACTGTACTGTTTCAAAAGTTTTTGGAACAAATTTGTTCCCTAATCCCACTATTATGTACAACTATAGTACACTAATAAAAAATGTGAAAGAATTTAAAAAATTGAAAACAAAATAAAACAAAACAAAAAAATCTCCCACAAACAACAAAAATGAAACTGAAAACCAATTACTTCCTGATCCTATATTTTTTTTGAGCAGTGGTTATTTGTTAGACACTAGCTAAGTGATTTGTATGAATAGTCTCATTTAATCTTCACACAACCTTCCAAGGGAGGTAATATGGTTTTATGTGTCTTACAGTTGAGGAACACAGATATTGGGTGGGTTAATAAAACAATCTGCTGTACCTAAAGTGCCACTATGTTAGTATAAAAGATAATAACTAATGTACTGATCGTGGCCTACCTCTCTGCCTTCATTACCAAAAGAGGGACTCTTCATGTTCATCCTAATATTCCAGACATTCAGATGCAATCATATGCTGCATTATTTCAGTGCCTTTTTACCCTCTGGTCTTTCTGCCTCAAATAACTACATGACTTTAGTACTCCTCACATTCTGTGTCAGTGTTGCAGAAAATCTCCTTTCTGTGCTCCAGAATTTTTGCATAGGTCCTTCTTCTTCTACTATAAAATTTTCCTGATAAGCTCAAGTGGAAACAGTCTCTTCCTTCTCCTTTATTGCCACAACTGCATTGATCATAGTGTGATATTGTGCCTCTCCCACTGTATTGAAATTATTTATTCACATGCATGTCTAATAGACCTGATCTCTTTACAATAAGAATTGTATTTCTTTCCTCTTTTTGACTCCCAATAATGTTTAGTACATGATAAAGACAAATAAAAGGGAATGAGAGATAAAAGAAACATAGGAGTAACTGATATTACAACTATGTTTTAACAGTTAAAGCTTATATTGGGAGACAATTGTGATAAGCTTCTCTTATGGTATTTGAATATTTCAATATTTTGAAGGTATTTAAATATTTATGTCTAATTTTAGTATTATGCACGTTTTAAAAAAAGTCTATGGAGAACCATTTTTGTGAACAACTTCTGTTTTAGTCAGTTTTGTCACTGTTGTGACCAAAAGACCCAACATGAACATTGTTAAAGGAGGAAAGATTTTATTCAGGGCTCATAGATTCAGAGGTCTCAGTCCATTAGACTCCCAGGTAAGCTGCACCTCTTGCCCCTGGACTGTGGTGAGGGGGAGAGGTTTTGTTAACCCCCTGGCACTGTGATCCATCTACAAGGTCCTTCTATATGGATTATTGGGACAACCCATTCTGAGGCATTCTCTGTGTTTGTATGTATAATTGTAGATGGGGAGAAGGTCTATAAATTTAGTTTCTTCTAAGTCTAGGTGTGGTCTCCACAACATGGCTGTCCTTCCCAGCACCATTTTCTGCCAACAATTTAAGTTAAATTGTGCAATATCCTTCATTGTCTTTGCTACTTCTGACTTTTTAAACTCTGTTTGCTTTGTTTTGTTAGTGTTGTTCAGGAAGCAAGTTTGCCTCTGCTTTTCTGCCTTTGTTCCTCCCCCTGGCCCTACCATAGTCAGCTCTGGGTAAAGGAGTTATTTCTTATTTTTTTTTTATCTAATAATCTAATTCCAAGTTGCCCAAGTATTAAGTTGTTCAATGTTGAGTTTTCAAGTATTTGCTCTGTCACCCAGCTCTCTGGTCAGTTGTTCTTTCCCTGCTTTGATTTCAGGCTGCAGAGGAGTTGATGGTTGCTGCACTGGTCTGCTCTGCCATCTTCTTTCTCCAGTTTGTCTTAAATCATTAAACATCATTAAATCATTTAACATCACTCATGTTACTGTCATTTTCACTTTTTCTCACTTGTGTTTGTGGATTTTCTGATGGGCTTAAAGTTTCTCTTGGTATGTTTTAAAAATTTTTTATTCATGAGTATGTTTTTAGAGGTCGATTTCCTCCTGAGTAATCTCAATCTATTTGGGTTGAGGGAGTAATACTCTGAAGTGGTTTTGCATTTGCCTTTTTTCAAATTTTCTGGTTTATTATCATAGGTAGACAAATTTTTGAATTAAATTGTTTGTTTGGAGTCTTTTCCCTATTATAGGTCACATAAAATTTTCACTCAATCCAAACCTATGCAAAAAGACTGTTTTTTTACCCGCAACTTTTTATCATGAATAGTTTCAAACAGCAGTCGAATAGATGTATAATTAACTTCCACATAACCACCATCTATATCTGAGAACTGTTAACATTTACATAAATATTTGTTGCACCATCTGAGAGTATGTTTTGTATATGGCACCTTGTCCCCAAATACTTCAGTACACATGTTTTAAAGTTTTCATTTTCCTACAAAATTCAAAATTCTCTCTATCAGCTATTTGGAAATACTCAGTTCATTGCTGTGAACTGTTGTTTTTCCACTGTACTAAATGTCCCCTGTACCTTTTAACTACCTGCTTTTCGAAACCTCTTTTTCAGTCACTGGTAACTAGTATATAATTTACTTCTATGAGATCAACTTTTTAGCCACCAAGTGAGGGAGAGTATGCAGTATTTGTCTTTCTGAACATGAAGTATTTTACTGAATATTTTCTGGTTTTATTCACATTGCTACACATGAGAAAATTTTTATTTTTCATATTATTAAATAATATTCAAATAATATATATATTACAATTTCTTTATTCATTTATCTGTTGATGGACAACTGATTTTATATTCTGGCTATTGTATGTAGTGCATCAATAAATAAAGAGTGAATGTATCTCTTTTATGACAATTGCAGTTTTCCAAATATGCAACCGAAATGATAGTTGGGTGTTGAGGGTGATCTACTCGTATTTGAATTTTTGGTGGATGGACTATGGTTGAGGATAATAGAACTCCTAAATAATTAATTGGAAAATTTAATTGTACTTTATCTATTGCTATCTCTAGATTATAATTTTTTAATAAATTTGTAAGTGTGGCATAACATTCTAGCAATGTGTTTTTATCTTTGTGTGCTAATAATACATTGTCCATATAGTGAAATATTTGTAGTTCAGGATTTTGATTTCTAAGTGGCTGGATTGCTTTGTTAACATAAATTTGACACATAGTTGGGCTGTTATCCATCCCTTGAGGGAGTACTTTCCATTCATATCTCTGATCTAGACCTTCATGATTCATTGCAGGGATAGTAAATGCAAAATGTGGACTATCCTTAGGATGAATTGGAATTGAAAAAAAAAAAAAAACAATCTTTAATATCTATAGCTAAAACATACCAGGTTTTTGGCAAAGCAGACAATTGAGGAATCCCCGATTGAGCATGTCCCATAATAACCATCTCATTATTAATAGCTCTTAAATCTTGTAATAATCTCCATTTACCAGATTTCTTTTTAATGACAAAAATGGGAGTATTATGGGGAGATATGAAAGGTTGTATATGTCCTTCTGCTAATTGTTGTTTGACCAGGTCATGGGCTGCTTGTATCTTTTCTTTAGTCAGGGTCCACTGAAGAACCCATACTGGTCTTTCTAATTTCCAAGTAATTTTTATTGTCTCGGTGACCCCTCCTGAAAACCCAATCCATGTCTGTCTGTTCCTTGATCTCTTTGTATTGGTGCTGCTATACCTTGTTCTTGTTCTCCCAATCTTTTTCCTTTCCTAAAACCTTGTCTAGCCATAATAGTGGGCACATTTGAATTGATGTTATTTGTTAATGTCAAACCTAATTTATCTAGGACATCTCGTCCTCATAAATTTATAGGAAGATGATCCAATACATATGGCTGTATAGTTCCTTCACATCCTTCAGGATCCTTCCAATCTAATACCATTGCACTTCTATGGGGATTAGTCGCCACTCCTAGGCCTCGAAGCGTTTGAGTGGCTTGTTGTAATGGCCAATATTTCGGCCATTCTTGACAAGAGATGATGCTAAGGTCTGCACCTGTGTCCAGTAGCCCATTAAATTCATGTCCTTGAATATTTAGTTTTAGCATTGGGCGAGAATCTAAATTTAAAGACAGCATAGCCCAATCTATACCTGTGGAGCCTAATTCCCTGGGACCTCTTTCTATAGTACTACTGGAAAATTTATCATGTAGGCTGGGTATTATTAATAACTGTGCTATTCTGTCTCCTGGTGAAATTACTGATATGCCTCTTGGAGAGCTAGCTATAATTTTTATTTCACCTTCATAATTGGGATCAATTACCCCAGGACTTATCATAAGTCCTTTTAGAGTAGAAGAACTGGGTCCCAATAATAAGCCTACTGTTCCTTGGGGAAGAGGTCCTTTTACTCCTGTGGGAATGATTTGAACTCCCATCTCTGGAGTTAGTACTGCTCTGGTGGAGGTGCAGATGTCTAACCCTGTGCTCCCTCTGGGTTGTCTGATGAGGGATCTAATGGATAATGTGTCCTGGGCACTACCCTGATGGTGTTGCTGGGTTCCTCCATTGCCCCGTATATTTGTGGTCGTGGGCCCTGGAGCATAGGGCCCCCCCGTCCATTTTTTGGCAATGGAGCCCAATGCTTTTCTCCACAATATCGTGCATAAACGTTTGGTCCTTGTCCATTTTTTGATAACAGAGTACCCTCTATGGTGGTTTGAGAATGGCATTCATTAGCCCAATGTCTCCTTCTATGGCATTGTGGGCAAATATCCGGTATTCCACCCCTTTGATACCTAGCTTCATTACACCCTCCTCCTATGGTGCAACTCCTTTTAAAATGTCCTGTTTATTCACAATTGTAGCATGTTTTTGGCCTGGCATCTAAAACCTGTTGTACTGAAGCTGCCAAGACTTGCCTCTGTTCATTAATGTCTCTACATAATTTAATATATGTGTTTAAAGCTTCATGTTTCCATGGTCTAATGGCCTGTTTGCACCAACGATTTGCTTGTTCAAAGGCTAGCTGTTTAATTAAAGGCATTGCTTACTCTGTATCCCCAAAACTCTGGTAGCTATTTGAATAAGCCTATCTACAAATTCAGTGTAAGGTTCATTAGCTCCTTGTATTACCTTAGATAATTGACCTTGTAAATCTCCATGTCCTTATAAAGTCTTCCATGCCCTAACCACATCTGCAGCAATTTGTGAATATATGGCAGGATCATATTCAATTTGTTGCCACTGACCCTCATAAGGTCCTTTTCCTAACAACATATCTTGATTTCTCTGAGGATAACTGGCTGCTGCATTTCTCCTAGCTGTCTCCGTGCAAAATTCCTCATTGGCAACCTTCCATAACAAATATTGCCCTCCATTTAGCAAAGCTTTACACATGCTAGTCCAATCTGCTGGTGTCATGTCCAAGTTGATAATGGATTCGACCATGCTTATAGTGAAGTGTGCTTGGGGACCATAGGTTGATACAGCCTCCTTTAACTGCTTCACTGTTTTGAAATCTAAAGCATGGTGAATTCGCTGCCCTCCTGCCTGCTCAAGTACAGGGCATGCTAATCTTTTAGGTCCTGTCTCAGGATCCCATCTATCAACTAGGGGGGTTGGGGGGCCCCCAGCGTATGTTGTCTCCATAGATGGAGCTTTTGGTTGGACACTTACACCCTCTGGTGATAGAAATGTATTAGTAGCAGCCTCCTGTTGTAACTTTTTCCCTCCTGATGGCCCTTCTTCCTTCAAATTTTCTTCCTCTGTCTGACCAGCTCAAGAGACCTTCTCTTTTGCTTGATCTAACATGTTTTCTACTATAGTCTGAACCTCTAACAATTTACTTAACACTCTTTTGGTTTTTTTTTTTACTAATTTCTGATCCCATATTTCTACTATAATGATAACACAAAACAAAACCGAAACAGAATGAAACCAAAATGGAACAAAAATGCATTGTATCAATTTTCCTATTTTCTTGAAATGTATATTCGTGGCCTATTTCTATTTCTATCTCAGGGGCAAACAATTTCAAACCCTGAGCCAACCATTTTCCCCAGTTTGCCTGAGAAAGTTCTAGGGACAGGCAGCTTGAAACAAAACCAAAACAAATCAAAACAAGAACACATTGTTTTTTGAAATGGTCACCCATTCTCTCGCTCTCCTTCAGGAGCGAGCAATTTTGCTTACCCCCAAACTTCAGGCTTGCCCCGCACAGGCCACCAAATGCCGCAGTCTGGCTGGGCACAAATCACCAAGCAGCCACAAAGCACTTGTATGTACAAACAGGAAACTTTATTGCCCGAACTCCACCAGCACTCCACGCACACTCCCTGGGAACTCTCTCAGCTCTCCCCCAGGCTCCGCGATTCCACTGGGACCCACTTAAGAACTTGGGAACTCCAAAGTAGCAGGTGCTTCCATTCCCAGCTTTCCAAGAAATGACCCAGCTATTCCCCTTCTCGGTCTATTCCCTAAAGACCTAAAAAGAGCATGCTACAGGGACACTGCTACATCGATGTTCATAGCAGCACAATTCACAATAGCAAGACTGTGGAACCAACCTAGATGCCCTTCAATAGACGAATGGATAAAAAAATGTGGCATTTATACACAATGGAGTATTACTCTGCATTAAAAAATGACAAAATCATAGAATTTGCAGGGAAATGGATGGCATTAGAACAGATTATGCTAAGTGAAGCTAGCCAATCCCTAAAAAAACAAATGCCAAATGTTTTCTTTGATATTAGGATAGTAACTAAGAACAGAGTTGGGAGGAAGAGCATGAGAAGAAGATTAACATTAAACAGGGGTGAGAGGTGGGAGGGAAAAGGAAAGAGAAGGGAAATTGCATGGAAATAGAAGGAGACCCTCATGGTTATACAAAATTACATACTAGAGGAAGTGAGGGGAAAGGGGAAAAAAAACAAGGGGGAGAAATGAATTACAGTAGATGGGGTAGAGAGAGAAGATGGGAGGGGAGGGGATGGGGGATAGTAGAGGATAGGAAAGGCAGCAGAATACAACAGACACTAGTATAGCAATATGTAAAACAGTGGATGTGTAACCGATGTGATGCTGCAATCTGTATAATGGGTAAAAATGGGAGTTCATAACCCACTTGAATCAAAGTGTGAATATGATATGTCAAGAACTATGTAATGTTTTGAACAACCAACAATAAAATTAAAGGAAAAAACAAAAACAAAGTAGCAGGTGCCGGAGGCACCAGGAACCACCCTATTCCTGGAGCTGCCCTATTCCCATAGCCACCCTATTGCCGGACAGCAGGGGTCCATATACAACTGAATACACAGCTTAACATAACCATCATCATCTCAATGGCTCACTGGCATCACCTCTCAACCACTCCCTTCTGGCAGAATGCCATGGGTCATCCCAACTAGGCTGTGGCCTTCAACAGTTGTGTCACATGGTGAGATTATTTTTAATTTTTGAGGAAAATTTTTATTTGTTTCATATGGTTATAGTAATTTATATTCCCACCACTAATGTGTAGGACTTACATTTCCTGTGCATTTTCATCATGATTTGTTAGTTTTTGCTCACATTGATAATAGCTATTTGGACTAGGATGAGATGATTTCTCATTGTGTGTGTGTTTTTAAATAAATAGTACTTTATTATTAACTAAGCTTCTTCTACCCAGAAAAAGAAAATAAAGCCTACAAAACAACCCCCATGAAATGTACCTTACAAATCCTCTGACATTTGAAAGCAATTGAATATATTCTAGATACCACTTGCAGGCTGCAGTACTGTTACCTACAATGGATGCTCAAATAAATAATATGCACATAATGTTTATCATTGTGCATAAACCTGAGTTTGCAATGGTGGAGGAATTTTGTCATTTTCAACATTTTCAGAGTGAATAACTGCTAATGTTTGACTTTGGGGTTTAATTTTAAGTGGATATTTCTCCATAATGTCTTAAACTTCTTTGTAATTCCATCTGTCCAATCTATTAAGTCTTTCTCAAGTTTTGCAGTTTCATTCATGATTCTTTCCTGTCTTTCCTTCAATTGAGACAGGAGGTTCAAGATCTTATACATCTGCTTCACAACTAAGCAAACATCAGGAGACCAACTCTTGGTTTCTTGCCTCCTGGGAGTGGTGTGGCTAGACATGTAGCAATCAAAATCCTCCTGACTTGGATTCAAAAGACTGGACATCCAATTTTTCAATAAAAGCCCCAGCACAGCACAGGTTGGTGAAATAGCATCTGTCCTCCCCATCATCAGCCAGCTGGGGTTGCAGAAGCAGGTGATGTACTGGATGTAGGACTACAGGAGGGTTGGGGTTGCCCTTCAGCACAATGTAGATGAGATTGGGCAAGAACCAGAAGAAGGCTGAAGTCATCCACAGAAGCAGGCTCAGTGTTGGTGATCTTGAAGGCATTGAAGATGTGCTTGCTACATCTGGTGATGCAGACCACCTTATCTTGGGCACAGGCTTCGAATCCATATCAGTGATATCTGACCCTCTTCTGAATGGTGTAGTATTTCTTATCATCAGTTTCTTCTGAACAGATTTGTAGAGGTGAGTCATGATGTACTTTTCAATCTGATCCATTATTTTTTCAACTGTTTCTGGAGGCACTTATTCCATGAGTCAATATTCCACAAGTCTGCCACATTCTTGTAAAACTCCTGACTACACCCTGACTGATCCTCAATGCCTAAATCCCTTTTGTAATACATCCTTCCCAAAACATCTTGGTCTGCTTATAGATCTCTTTTTTCATTTTGTGGAAGGTCTTGAGAAATTCTAGGAGCACCTTAGGCACTGTTTCAATGCTGGTCTGCCAGTTTATGGAAGGACTGGGAGCTTTTGCTTTCTGAATTTCTGACCTTTCTGATCCAACTCTAGAACAAGCACTGAAGAATTTCTTCACTGTGGTTACCTTGTGGAACTTCTCACTGGTTTTCTTTTCTTCAAATTTGGAAAATGTAATAGAGGAAACCAACCTCCTGACTGCTCTGAGTGCTGCTGGCCAAGGCCTCTTCCTTTTCCTGCTGAAGTCCTTCCAGATCTGCTTCTCTTGGGCTCTGTGGTACTCCTCTCTCTAGCACATGGAGCAGAAGTCATGCCAGGCATGGTTGCCATAAGAGCCACATCTCTTCTTGCACAGGAGCTCCAATTTGTCCATGTGGGTCCACATGAATTCCTAGGCTCTTGGACATAAGGCTCATCTTCTTTCAGCTGGGTGGCCCCTGGATCCAAATTGAGTATGCTACTGAACAGTTCAGCTTCCAAGGAGCCACTCAATGATTGTGGATACCTTCTCAATCTTCTTGTTCCTGGGTAGTGCTATGGGACAATGCATGTGTGGACATCCTCCTCATTATGCCTCCCACCTGGGTTTCAGAATGACAAAACATTCAGAAAGTATCCAAGTCAAGTTATAGTCAACTTGAAGTACATCCTTAGTCCACATGTACTGTGTGTGTGAAATCAATGTTATAAACCACTCAGCTTTGGGGTTGTTTCAGACACAATGTAATTTATTTGCAATATGGCTTTATAGGGAGAGAGACATAACTTTAGAAACCTATTTTGCTTAAGGAACTTGGAAAAGAATGCCTCTTACAATCAGTTATTATTATTGGGAGGAGGGTGTGTATAAACACAACTGTCTAATAGCATGTACTTTGTGAAGTCCAAAAATTAAATGGAGAGAACATAAGACTCCTTTGTGCATTGTAGCATGCTTTCCCTACCAAAATTTTCAGTCCTAAATTAAGCACTAAATGGCACAGGGAAAAGTAGGTGTTTGCTGTAGGATGTGGTGAGCAGGTGGAATCAATGTAGCACAAGGCCTTAGAGCTCAAGCAGGGAAAGATGACAATGAAGAGGTTTAGATTGACAGTGGTATTAGAGCTCATGAAATGTGAAGAAAACCTCACTATGGTGGTGAGTGTCCTCTGGCATGGATAATTAGAGCCTGAGCATGGTGAGAAGGCTGTCCACAAGTGGCAGTGGCCCAGAGCAGAGTAGCAGAGGACAGGAGAATTGAGGAAGTGTGCACAATAGGGGAAGGCTGGTATGAGATGTCAGTCCATGAGAAGAGGCCATGTATGTGGTGGTGTGGTCAGGTATGGGGAATATAAGTTAAGCAGGATTGAAAAGTCATCCATGCATGCAGTCACTTTTTGTGAGAAGTCAGAGCCCCTTTTGGACCAGGAGTGAGTCCCTGGAGAGGTGCAGCCTGGCATAAAATCTCAGCATCTGGGAGAATCTAGTAGACACTACTGAACAGTGTTAGTTTGGATTCAGTGCTTAAGTGGGGTGAGGAAGACATTTTTGCGGAAGATAAACCTATGTGGATTTCAGAGACCAGGCAGGATAAACAGGGTTTCTGCATGTAGACAGTCCAGTTTTGGAGTTCACCACATAAGCAAGGTACTGAAAGCATTTAAAATTTTTTTTTGTTACATCTTACTTTTGTTATAGATGACAGTAAAATGAAGGATGTATTTCAGCAGAAAATACATACATAAATATGACTTAATCTATTTTGATGTTCCCAATCTTGGGATCGTAAGTGATATGGAGTTTCCCTAGTCATGTATACAAGTACAAGCCTAGGAAAGTTATGACCAATTTATTAGACCTTGTTTCCTATTCACCTCCTCCGCCCTTTTCTTCATTTTCCTTTGTTTAGTCCAATCTTTTTCTATTATTCCCCTCTCCAACCTCTCTTGTTTTGGGTTAGCATCCACACATCAGAGAGAACAATTGGCCTTTGATTTTTTGGGATTGGTTTATTCATTTGGCATGATATCCTCCAGTTCCATCCATCTACTGGCAATATATCAATATTTAATTCTTTTTTATGGCTAATATTCTTTTGTGTATACACACCGCATTTTCTTTATCCATTCACCTGTTGAATGACACCTAGTTGTTTACGTAGCTTGGCTATTGTGAATTGAGCTGTTACAAACATGGATATGGCTGTGTCACTGTAATATACTGGTTTTTCAGTCGTTTGGGTGTATGCAGAGGAGTAGGATAACTGGGTCAAATGGTGCTTCCATTCCAAGTTTTCTAAGGAAACTCCATACTGCTTTCCAGAGTGATTGCATCAATTTGCACTCCCACCAGCAATGTATGAGAGCATCTTTCTCCCCATATCCTGTCCAATGTTTATTGTTACTTGTATTCTTTATAAATGCCATTCTGACTGGAGAGGGAATCTCAGTGTATTTTTAATTTGCATTTCTCAAATTGGTAGAGATACTGAATAGCTTTTCATGTATTTTTTGACCATTCATATTTCTTCTTCTGTGAAGTGTCTGTTCTGTTCCTTTATCCATTTATTGACTGGGTTATTCATATTCATGAGTTAAGTTTTTTGAGTTCTTTGTATATTCTGAATTTAATGCCTTATCTGAGGTACTTGTGGTGAAGATTTTCTCCCAATCTGTAGGATCTCTGTCCATGTTTTTGATTGTTTCAAGAAGGCATTCTTGTTGGCATCGGAGGACCTGGCATAGGATATCAAAACCCAAGCAGGATGAGGAAATTATCTACACAGAAGATAGATGTGGTGTGGGTTTCAGAAACTGAGCTGGATAAAGGAGCTCTCCACATGGTGGCAAACCCCAGAGGGACAGACTGATCCTTACATGGTAAGGACTTCTATCCATGGGAGTAACCTTGGAGCAAAATTAATGAATGGAGGTTCATGTGGGCTGTGAGAGCTCAGGCAGGCCAGAGTGGCCACAGATAAGCTTTAACAATCTGGTCTGTGTCATCCTTAAAGAAAAGTAGAGCAGTAATACACCATGTCCCTGAAACATCCCTTTCTATTTCCAAGAAACCAGCCAAATTAAGGGAACTCTATGAATGGTCCTGGGCTAGAATGCCCAGGTGAATACTGTCCTGTAGGACACTGACTCTTATTTTCATGTATGTTGTAAATTTGAGGTGTGGCTTAGCACAGGGTGTCAGACCCTCAGCAAGGTGAGGAGAATGTCCATTTGGTGGGGTGCTGTTGGCTGGCCCTGTGTGGGAACACTCAATTAGAGTGTAGAGGTCTATGGTTTAGGGTGGCTAGGGAGTAAGGTATGTATCAGGGAGAAAAGAGTGCCTTAGGGAAGAATGGCACAAAAAATGAGAGATTGGTAACATCCAGAGTAAAATCTAATAAGTTAACAAAAAGTTAAATATAATGAACACAAGTTTCTTTCTGTCACTGATGTGTGAAAGAAATGTGAAAATTGAGAAAACAAAAATAAAATCTGAGGCATTGAATTAGAATTAGGAATATTATTGTGAATTTAGTGTTTTCAGTATATTTTGATATAAAAATAAATGTAGAAATAGAATGGAAACAAATATAGAGGTGAGAGAGAGGGAAGGAAATGGAAGGAAAAAGATGGATTAGGTTTTGGACTGTCTTCATTTTGGCCTTTGGGAAAAAGAAAATAGATTTGGCACTCAATTTAAGTTCATCCTCTTCTACACGTGATTCCATTTAATTTTCCCAACTGTTAAGTGTAGTCATATTTACTTTCCAGAGCATATTATTAAGGTGGTGTGGGTGGTAAAGGGAGAGATAAGTGTAGAATAAAAGGCAGCGTCCTCTTTTATTATGGCTTTCAGGAGTTCTGGAGGTGACCAGTTACAAAATGAATGAATGAAGGTTCATGATGGTGCTCATTGTGAGCAGCAGGGAACGCAGAGAGCCCAGACGACACACTCAGACTTTTTCTTCCCCACCATGCTAAAGGAAGGTGGCTCTGAACATGGGGAGGTTGTCATGTGAGAATTGTGTCAATGACCACCTTACAATGTGGCCGGACACATCAATGTTTATAGCAACACAATTCACAATAGCTAAACTCTGGAGCCAACCTAGATGCCCTTCAGTGGATGAATGGATAAAAAACTGTGGCATATATACACAATGGAATATTACTCAGCAATAAAAGAGAATAAAATCATGGTATTTGCAGGTAAATTGATGCCAAGGGGAAGATAATGCCAAGTGAAGTTAGCCAATCCCTCCAAAACAAATGCTGAATGTTTTCTCTGATATAAGGAGGCTTACTCATAGTGAGGTAGGGATGGGGAGCATGGGAGGAATAGAGGAACTCTAGATAGGGCAAAAGGGTGGGACAGAAAGGAAGGGGGCAGGGGGTTAGGAAGGATGGTGGAATGTGATGGACATCATTATCCAAAGTACATGTATGAAGACATGAATTGGTGTGAACATACTTTATATACAAACAGAGGTATGAAAATTTGTTCTAAATGTGTAATTGTAATGCATTCCATTGTCATGTATTTAAAAAATAAAACCAATAAAAAGATCCCCTCCCCCCCAAAAAAAAGAGTGAATAAAAAAAGCTGCCTTAGCAGTCAGACATGATGATGTGAATGCAGCAGAACAAGTTGTTTGGCTAATATATTACACTTGCACGTGGACACCCTCACATTTCAGTTTTGCTGGTGAATTTATAAAATGAATTTCTTAGGAAAGACTTCTCCAATTGCTTGGTTCCTCTTTTTCTTTTCTTCATATTTGAGTTCCAACTTTTGTTACATTTGTTTATCTATTTTGACTATGTTTGAATGCTATAATTCTTTTTATGGTTGTCATGAAGATTGGATCCTTGTGGCCCAGTGGTTTCACATGATTTCACTCTTAGGGGTTGTGCCTATTTATTACTTGGGCTCTCATCTATTTAAGTGGTAGAATAATTTGCTTTCAGGCTGGAACCTCACTTACAGTATGTTTTAAGGAAAATATCACATGGGATTTTTGAAAAAAGGCAGAAGGTTTCCTCTCATGATGGCTTTGGGAAATTATGCTGAAGTGAGTTTGCAAAATGAGGAGAAGTCCTCTGGCACCAACTCAAATTCTCCTGCAGGTAAAAATCATTTTCCAGTGGTCAAAGTGAATTGTGAGGTGAAGGATGAAGAGATAGTTGATAAGCAGGGCAGAGGTAATGTTAGTTGCTATTTCTCTGAAGCGATTATGTCTGTGAAACCCAGGAACCTCTGAGGATTGTGCTGCCTGTAGATAGGAATGAAGGTGTTGTAGAGTTGCAAAGTGGGATAAAATAGATTCATAATACTTTCTTTACTATTATCATTTACAGATGATCAGAGTTTGGATTTTCTTGTGTATCCTTCCAGATATAAATATATAAAAAATGTGTGTACCTATATTTCCAGAACTTAAAGAATATAATAGTGAGTTTTTCCTCCTTGAGATTGACAATGTACATAATTTTAAGAAAATTGTTTCTCTTTATTTGGTGTTTTAATCTTAATTATCTTAATGGAATGTGTCCCACTATTCCTCTCCCCTTTGGTAGTGACCAATTTCAGGGTTTTGTATATCCTAGTCAAAATTGCTGTAGCATGAATCTATACCCTCAGTCTAGAAAACGTTTTCTAACCATGAAACAGTGACTAAAAAGACTGACTTTATCTTAACAATATGAAATTTGGCCAGAAAGTTTTATCTTCTATAGCATACTTATAACTTGGACACAATCTAAAATATTATTTGAATATGTAATGAAATATTAAGAACCATGTTAAAAATATTAATAAATATCATGATGAAAAATGTTTGTAAAATAGTATAAAAGAATATGGTGAGTCAGAAATCAGTAAATATATATGTCAATGAATTGGAAAAATGTGCATATATGTTGTACACACTTCAAAAATTGCTGAAAGGACATGTGCCAAACTTTGAAAACAATGGGGATACTTGGAGATCAACTAAAGATATTTTCCATTTTGAGACGGACATGAACTTTTGGAGACCAGGGGCAGAATGTTATGGTTTGAATATGAGATGTGCCCTGAAAAGCTTATGTGGCAATTCAGGAATGTTCAGAGATAAAATAGTTATGAGAATCGTAACCTAATCAGTGCATTAATTAACACATTTGATGGATTAATAATTAGAATGGATTACTGGTTGGTAATCCATTATTACTAATATTAGCAATAGTAATTGTCAATGGTAGAAATATGTGTTTTGGGTATTTTATAGTTTTTATAAATAAACACCATTTATTTTTCTTATTTCAATTTTAATATGATTTCAAATATTCATAGTATTAGTGATTGTGCTTTATGGAAAAAAATTGAAAAGTAGAAGAGGAGGATATTAGCTTTTCTGTCACTTCAACCAAAATACCTGATAAGAACAATTTAGAGGAGGAATCTTATTTTAGGATCAATATTTCTGAGGTTAGTCTATGGTGAGTCAGCTTCATCACTGTGGCCTTGAGGTCAGGCAGAATATCATGGTTGTGGGGCATGACAGAGGAGAGTTGATGGCAGCCAGGAGATCATGGAAGCTTCCACTGATATTTCAGAGAAAGATCTGACTGTTCAGGCAAAGTGAAGCCGTGTTGGAATCCCTGCATGATTCCCTTGAGAGGGCATGCATGAAGCTGTGAAGGGGAAGCTGAAGCTGAATTGGAGATCCCAGGGATTAAGATTCGCCAGTAAAGTGGAATGTCTGCTGAGGAAAGCTGGTGGCTGTAGAGGGAGTCAGCCTAAGAAAGAGACCATGTGAATTACAACCAGCAAGGCCATTTAGGTGGTGCTGCAGAAGCTCTTTGAAGAATATATCACACCACAATATTTCCCAGATGCTGCACATGGAGTTACAGAAACTAATATCTGCCAGACTGAATGTTGGTTGTTTTGGTTTTGTCCCTTACTTCTACATCCTTATTCCTCCTTTTTGGAATGGGAATGTTTACTTTATGCATTACATATTGGAAATATGTAAGTTACTTTTTATTTTTACAGAGGCTCACAACACATAGTTTGTCTTGAGTCTCAGAGGAGACTTTGGATTTGATCTATTGGGAAATTTTGCAGCTTTGAACACTATGGGGACTCTTCGAGATCAACTAAATGTATTTTCCATTGTGAGATGGACATGAACTTTTGGGGACCAGGGGCAGAATGTTAAGGTTTGAATACGAGATGTGCCCTGAAAAGTTTATGTGGCAATTCAAGGATGTTCAGTGATAAAATAGTTATAAGAATCATAACCTAATCAGTGCATTAATTAATATATTTGATGGCTTAATAATTAGAATCGATTACTGGTTTGGTAATCAGATCAGGTGTGGCTGAAAAAATTAGGTCACTTGGGCATGCCTTAGATCATATATTTTCATTTCCATTTCCATTTTCAATGGATGAATTATAATTATACACAATAGTGGGGTTCACTGTTCCATATTCATACATGTACATGGTATGACAATATAATTTGATCAACATTATTCCTCAGTAGATTATATTTTCCCCCTGGATCTTTGTTTGCTCTTTCTTCTTCCTGGCTGTCTTGAGCTGAACAATGTTACACTACCACACTGTTATTCTGTGATGTTTTACCTCACCTCAGTGCTAGAGCAGTGGAGAAGACTGACCATAGACTGACACCTCTAAAATCATGAACTCCAAATGAACTTTTTCTACTCTAAGATATTCTTGTCAAATGTTTTGGTCACAGTGACAAAAAGTCAACTCATAGAGGAGGATTTGGAAATAAGGAAAGAATTGCTTTCTGATGAATTAATTTGATTTAGCCTTCAGATCACAATGAAAACATCATTCCTCATCTGAGTAATTTTGTTTTTTTCCAAGCTTCTTGCCTTGCTGCTGATACTTTCCCTGCTGAAGGAAATCTTTTTGTCTGTCTCTCCTATCAGTAAGTATGCCAACTGAGTCAGTTAGCAATGCCTGCCTTTCATGAACAGAAACTATCCATTAGAACCTAAGAGTTTAATATGATGCAGACATTTGAAAAATGAATATTCTCTGAGGTATGGGATAGATTTCCTGTGTTTTCATTGGGAATTTTGTTTTTTCACAAATAATGGAATTCATGTTCATTTAGAAAATTTGAAGAGTAGATATGTGTGTATTGGCTGATGTTAGAATGAAACCAATGAGTCATCAGTTCTATAATAGATTCTGTGTGAGGATACATCTGTATTTCTTTAAGAGCTTTTACAAGGCTAGTCTTATGTGACTTCACAGACATATTTTTGGATGATCAGGTGAACATGAAGGTGATGGAAGGAAATATTCCAGAAAGAGTTCCCAGTGAATTTCCTTTTAATAATTTCTGTCTGTCCCATTGTGAGATCTCAGGAAAAATCAATTTAACAAATGGGTGGATTTATGCATATGCTGTATTTCAGAATTTATTAAGTTTTCAAAAGTCATAAATCTCAGCATATATTAGGGTAGATATTTAATTCATTAATTTATTCATTTGATAAGTAACAATAGCCATACATATTATTTGTTAGGTGCTGTGTTAGAGATTCCAAAAATAACCACAGCCACTGGTCTCAAGATATTAAGAGAATTGTCAAAATAACCAGCACATTGCTGGAGTTGTGGCTCAGTGATAAAGCACTCGCTTTGCTTATATGAAGCCCAGGGTTTGATCTTTAGCACACATAAAAATAAATTAAATAAAGTTATCTTGTCCATCACAAGCAAAAATATTAAAAAATAACCAGTGCTTACAACACGAGATGGGAAGGGTTGTGCAGGTAAGAAGTGAGCACAGGAGGCTGAGGTAGGTTTCCTGAAGGAGGAGACACCTACATCTGTACCCAAATGACATAGACAGATTATATTACAACATGGAAGATTTGGAGGGCAATATAAAAGTGCCTGACTGGGAAAATATAGTGTGATATGAGAAACTATGAAATGAAGTTATAGGTTGCCCACATAAACAGAATTCAGATCATGAAGAATGCTACATAGTATCAAAAAATTTTTGATTTTTTCCCTGAAGGTTATTTTATAAAATATCCTTTGCTACTTAATAAATGAGTCTAAAACAGTGAATTAAAACAGCTATTTATTTAGCTCATGCATCTGTGGCTTGGCAATTTAGATTTGTCTCAGATGGGAGTTTCCTCAGTCCTAGCTGAACTCAGTCATGCATATGATGTTAGGGACCCATAATAGGTAACTTGGCTTATGAAGAACAGCATATCAACTGGAATGAAAGGGGCAATTTTACCACATTTTTGTCATTATGCATCAGGCCAGCCTGGGCTTGTTCACATGGCCACTTGCAGGCTTCAAAGATGGAGGTTGAACGCAAACCAAGCACATTAAAGTTTCAATTTAGAACTAGCCTCATTGTTTTGCACATTCTGTTGGCCAAATGGAGTCTTAAAGGCAGCTCACATTCTATTGTTGATGAAACTGACCCTATTTCTTGATTGGAGAAGGTACAAAGTCACATTGAAAGAGGTGTAAATACCAGAAGGATGGAACATTGAGGCCAGTTTGCAGTGTATCAGTGATGTCGAGCCATTGCTGAATTTTGGGCAGGGATTTGACATAATCAAATTTGACATGCTTTTACCAAGGTGTGGAAATGGATTTAGGAGGACAAAGGTGAAAGTAAGGAGAGGCGTTATTTTCTAGAAAATGGATAGAAGTAGACAGCATTGTGTTAAGTGAGATAAACCAGACTGAGAAAGTCATTGGTTGTATATCTTCTCTCATATATGATAATTTGGGAGCAAGTAGAGTAGAAGGGATGAGTTCTCAAGAAAATTGAGGGAAAAGTAGTAGAGTAGAGGCAGGGGACCGGGATGACAGAAGAGGGAAGGGATTGGGGAGGTACTGGGGAATGAAATTGACCAAATAGTTATGTGTGTGTACGATTATGTAACAGTGCATCGTATTATTATGTATAATTATAATGCACCAAACAGAGTCTAATTCATCATCCCATTGGAAAACATTGAGAGCCTCATTTAAGGATAGTGTTAGTGAAGAAAGAGAAAACAGGTAGCTTTGAAGGGTAAAGAAGATATAATCAAGGAGGCCAATCCTTGATGAATATTGGGGATTAAAGAACCCAGAGAATTTAAGTGTGAATATAATATTCTGGCCTAGTACTAAACTCAGCAGTGAAGAAGTTGTTCAAAGGTATAGGCAGTGTAGGATTAATAGCGGGTTTATTTTGAGAGATAATTATTTATGTTTTGGGAACAATGTGTTAACCCACAATGTACATGTCCAGTGGGAGGCATATTTGCCTAGATTTTAGGAGAGAAAAGTCTGGAATTTTGAAAGTCATTCGTACAATGATAGCAAGCCCCAGTATGGGAATATATGTTATCACTCAAGAAGAGGACTTTAAGCAATAAGTAGGGATTAGGAAAGAACTCTTGGACATGCTACATTTAAAAAAAGGTGAATGGAGGAAGAGAGCTGAAGGAAGAAGATAAGAAACAGCAGTAAGAAAAGTGAGGCAGGAACAGGAGAGAACAGTGTACCAAGAGCTGAGGAGAAAGACCTGGATGAATGACTGCATGAAGAACATTAAAAAATGACTAACAAGTGGTCCTAGAAAATTACTAACGATCAATTTCATGGATAGTTTTAATGACATGATAGAAGTCAAAGCCTGAATGAAGTGGGTAAATTAATAAATAGGAAGTTAGAGGGAAAGAAGAAATTTAATTTCTTGCAGTAGTGTTGATTAACCCAGGGCCTTGTCTAGGCAAGTGCTGTGATACTGAGATACTACTGCAGCCCAGAAAATCCAATTTCTAGAGGTGGGGGTGAGTTGGTTCTGCATTGGGAGAGACACACAAAAGAGATGAAGAAAAATGTCCTCTTGATCAATCTTTGGGTTTTTGAAAAACATTTTTTCTGTTCTTTAAGATCATCCAGAATTGATTAAAATTAGCAAATTCTTCCTTTTCCCAAAATCCCAGGTTGTGTACTTCCTTAAATAATTTCCACTCCCTTCTCACAAAATTTAGCCATGATTTGCATCTTGGGTTAACTCTGGAAGGAGACTATGGATAACATCCTTCAGATCCCAGTATGATGGCACTTTCATGTCTTCTTTCAACTCTTCATCTTTTAGCTATTCCTGGAGACACCTAATATTTCCAAAGCATTAGAATTAAGACTCCATTGACTGAGGAATCAAAGGTAATCTTTTTCTGTCAGGCTCTCTCTAGTTGGGTAATTGGAGATGTGTAGATTTTGTCTATAGAATTCAAGAAAGCAATGTAAACAGCAATGACCTAATGCTACCAGAAAAATGATTGGTTTATGTTCTGTTTTCCAGCTTTCTTTCAAAAAAATTCTCAGCTGCTTGAAGACAAAAATTATAAAAGATTTATAAAGGAAATGATTCACATAAACTTGAAGTGTGTAAGAATCAATTCAACCATGGAAGGTAAAACTTCATGTGCCTAGAATTCACATGACTGTAGTATGTAAGATTCCCAAATCAGTATTTATGATTTCCAGGTAGAACACACTAAGTAGTGGAGTCTCCTGGTCATTCTAAGCTACAAGTGTACAATCATAGAATCTAACATCCTTTCTTTCTTTCTTTTTTAGTTGTAGATGGACATAATATTTTCATTTATTTATTTCTATGTGGTGCTGAGGATTGAACCTAATGCCTCAGATGTGCGAGGTAGGCGCGGTACCACTGAGCTGTAGCCCCAGCCCAGAATCTAACATTCTTATTTGGATATTGAAAGTTATCCATGTGAAGCTTGATTTTGAAAAAAGATATATTGTTACTGTATTTCTTCAGACTTCTTTTATCTGAGGTTTCTGCAAGGCTAGTGTTTTTATCACATGTCAAACAATTTGATAAAAGTGAAGATGAATATATTATTGTGAATGTGATTTTTTACCTTTAAATAACAAGTTTTAAAAACATTTTTAAATTGACAGAAAATTTGAGCAGATGATATTAAAAGATTCTATTTTAACCCTACCTTGCAACACAGTGCCCATTATTATTAAGCTATTCCTACATAAGGATATTTGTTACAACAAGTGAACCAATATTTATGAGTTTTTCCCTTTGGTAGTAGGAATTGAATTCAGAGTTTCACACATGTTAGGCACGTCTTTATCACTGAGCCACTTCCTTAGTCCAACATTCTTGATTTTCCCAATTTTTAACTCTTGTTCTTTTTCTATACTATAATCCTGTGCAGTCATCCACCTTCCATTTATTTGTCATCTCTCTTTATGTTCCTCTTCGCTATGATATTTTTTCAGAACTTTCTTGTTAGATTACTCTGACATTTAGGGGAACACCATTCTGTACATTATTGGTTGTCTTTGTGTTAAATTTGATGTTTTTCTAATGATTATAGGGGGATTATTTGTTTTGGGGAGGAAGGTCACAGATATAAAATGCTATTCATCACATTATTGCAAGGGTATATATTATCAAAGTGAATGTTGACTATTGATGCTGAACTTGATCACCTGAAGTAGTGTTTGTCAGGTTTCTCATTGTGAAGCTACTTTTCCCTCTCCTATTCCCACACTATACAGTTCATAAGGAGGTTGCTACATGCAGCTAATGTTTTATGATAGAGGAATCATGCTCCCATTTATTAGGGTAGTGTATTATGTTAGTGCTCTCCAGAGGAAAAGAAGCAATATGAACATGGATATTTATTTTAAGAACTTGACTCATGGAAATGTGGAGGCTTGATAAGTCCAAAATTTGATCTGGGTAACTTTCCTGCTGAAGACTCAGGAAGGAGTGTCAGATGGAGGCCAAAGGAAGTCTGCTAAGCTTTTAAAAGGTTATTATATTTTCATTGATAAAATTTCCACTTTTTACATGTTTTTTTTTGTTGAGTCTACTTTTTTTTTCTTTTTTATTAAATTATTTATTCATCCTAATTTGTTATACGTGATGGCAGAATGCAATTAATTTCATATTACACATATAGAGCACAATTTTTCAAGTCACTGATTGCACACTAAGTGTGTTCACACAAATTTGTGTCTTCATATATGTACTTAGGTAATGATGTCTAACTCATTCCATTGTCATTCCTGCCCCCTTGCCCCCTCCCTTCTCCTCCCTCCTATTTGCCTTATCTAAAGTTCCTTCATTACTCCCATGCTCTCCCCTCCACCATGCCATTGAGAGTCAGCATTCCTTTGTTTCTTTTTTGGGGATGGTGGTTTGTGTTGGGTACCTGAGATTGAACCTTGGGTTGCCAAATCCCTGAGCCACATTCCAGCCCTATTTTTTTTTTTTAATTTGACACAGGAATTTTCTAAGTTACTTAGGTCTCTTATTTTTTTTTCAAAATTGTTTGAATCTTCTTGTTGAAGTATTTTTATCATGGTTGCTTTAAAATCTTTGTCAGATAATTCTAACATTTTTATTATCTTTTTTTTTTGTTTACTGCTATTGATTATCATTTTTTAATAAAATTGAGAACTTCCTGGTCCTTGGTATGATTAATTATTTTGTGTTGAAACTTGGATATTTCCATTTTGAGGTTTTGAAGTCTAGGTTTTATTTAAACATTATATTTTATTATTTATTCATCTATCTATCTATCTATTTATTTATTTATTTTTCCTGATACCAGTCCAGCAGATGAAAGGGACCCTGACACCTTACTGCCTGGTGGAAGTAACTTGCCTCCTTGGCACGTGAGGAAAGGGATCTCCTTGTTATATCTGGGTGAATATGGGAGCTGCAGCTTCCATGCTATTTCCCTAGGTCTTTAAATTTAATAATACACACACTTTAAAAATACATTTTTATATAACACACTTCTTTGCCCTTCTTGCCTATAAAGGAAAAGTCTGGACCTGTTGCCCAGAGAATTGGAAGTCATTTAGTTACAGTTGCTACTTTTTTTCTACTGATGCAAAATCTTGGAATAACAGTCAGGAGAACTGCTCTAGAATGGAGGCTCACCTGGTGGTGATCAACAGCAAGGAAGAGCAGGTACTTTCTAAGGGACAATGGAGTCATGAGCCTGTCTGACTTTTGTACATGTCTTTGCTAAGAAGGGATATTGATGCTGTGGCAGAAGATTTCCCATAAGACAGATAGGAGAGAGAGGCTCCCTCAGACTTCACATGCCACACCTTGTTCCTTCTTCAGTGTAATTAATCTACGCCCAAGGAAATTGTGGCATTCAACATGTAGGACCTGGGGGGTTAGTGAAAAGATAAAAATGTTTCTGCGTATAGCAGCAGTTGGTTATTTCAATATTTAACTGTTTTATGAATGATCAACTGCTTAACAGAAAGGAGAATTAACTTGAATAGGCAAAGTTAAATCAACAGACTCACAATCAGCAATCAGGAATGAAATTTTAAGAATGTGTGAAGTGCTGGGTTTTGTGCATGCTTTAATCCCAGGGGCTTGGGAGGTTGAGGTAGGAGTATCTCAAGTTCAAAGCAATCCTTCGTAATGTAGGAAGGCACTAAGCAATTTAGCAAGACTCTTTCCCTAATTGAAATATAAGAAAGGGTGGGGATGTGGCTCAGTGGTTAAGTACTCCTGGGTTCAATTTCTGGTACAAAATAAATCATGATGTCACAAATATAAAATGATTAAATTTGTAAGAATTTTTTTATGCAAAACTTTGAAGAATGCTCTCTCAGTGAAGAAAAGAGGGAAAGTGAATTTGAGATGGAAATTCATTATGATTGTAGATAGGAATTGCTTCCATATTTAATAAAATTAAGGCTCACAGATGATGTCTTTGATCCTTTTGTGCTCAAAGACCTGCAGTTCTGAGGTCCCCATCTGGTTCTTATGGAACTGTCTACTTTTGTTGTCATTTCTGTTTGACCAGAAAGATTTCGGTTGAAAAATAACACTGTACCTTTAAATATGTATAATTAGTTGATAGTGAAATCTTTAAGAAAATATAAAGAAGATGGAAATGTTAACTATGCCAATTTGACCATTATGCACTGTGTATATGTATCAAATTATCATGTTACCTGATAGATGTTACAATTAAAATAATAAAGAAGAAATAACCAAAAGTTCTCTATAGGTTTAATGCAATGCCAATCAAAATCCCAATGGCATTTCTTGTAGAAATAGATAAAGCAATCATGAAATTCATATGGAAAAATAAAAGACCCAGAATAGCAAAAGCAACTCTAAGCAGGAACTGTGAATCAGGCAGCATAGCGATATCAGATTTCAAACTATACTACAGAGCAATAGTAACAAAAACAGCATGGTACTGGTACCAAAACAGTCGGGTGGACCAATGGTACAGAATAGAGGACACAGAGACTAATCCACAAAGTTACAACTATCTTATATTTGATAAAGGGGCTAAAAGCATGCAATGGAGGAAGGATAGCATCTTCAACAAATGGTGCTGGGAAAACTGGAAATCCATATGCAACAAAATGAAACTGAATCCCCTCCTCTCGCCATGCACAAAAGTGAACTCAAAATGGATCAAGGAGCTTGATATCAAATCAGAGACTCTGCATCTGATAGAAGAAAAAGTTGGCTCCCATCACATATTGTGGGGTTGGGCTCCAAATTCCTTAATAGGACACCCATAGCACAAGAGTTAATAACAAGAATCAACAAATGGGACTTACTTAAACTAAAAAGTTTTTTTCTCAGCAAGAGAAACAATAAGAGAGGGAAATAGGGAGCCTACATCATGGGAACAAATTTTTACTCCTCACACTTCAGATAGAGCCCTAATATCCAGAGTATACAAAGAACTCAAAAAATTAAACAATAAGATAACAAATAACCCAATCAACAAATGGGCCAAGGAACTGAACAGACACTTCTCAGAGGAGGACATACAAGTACATGAAAAAATGCTCACCATCTCTAGCAGTCAGAGAAATGCAAATCAAAACCACCCTAAGATACCATCTCACTCCAGTAAGATTGGCAGCCATTATGAAGTCAAACAACAACAAGTGCTGGTGAGGATGTGGGGAAAAGGGTACTCTTGTACATTGCTGGTGGGACTGCAAATTGGTGTGGCCAATTTGGAAAGCAGTATGGAGATTCCTTGGAAAGCTGGGAATGGAACCACCATTTGACCCAGCTATTGCCCTTCTCGGACTATTCCCTGAAGACCTTAAAAGAGCGTACTACAGGGATACTGCCACATCGATGTTCATAGCAGCACAATTCACAATAGCTAGACTGTGGAACCAACCCAGATGTCCTTCAATAGACGAATGGATAAAAAAAAATGTGGCATTTATACACCATGGAGTATTACGCAGCACTAAAAAATGACAAAATCATGGAATTTGCAGGGAAATGGATGGTACTAGAGCAGATTATTCTAAGTGAAGATAGCCAATCCCTAAAAAACAAATGCCAAATGTCTTCTTTGATATAAGGAGAGCAACTAAGAACAGAGCAGGGAGGAAGAGCAGGAGGAAAAGATTAACATTAAACAGAGACATGAGGTGGGATGGAAAGGTAGAGAAAAGGGAAATTGCATGGAAATGGAAGGAGACCCTCATTGTTATACAAAATTACATATAAGAGGTTATGAGGGGAATGGGAAAAAAAACAAGGAGAGAAATGAATTACAGTAGATGGGGTAGAGAGAGAAGATGGGAGGGTAGGGAAGGGGGGATAGTAGAGGATAGGAAAGGTAGTAGAATACAACAGTTACTAATATGGCATTATGTAAAAATGTGGTTGTGTAACCGATGTGATTCTGCAATCTGTATTTGGGGTAAAAATGGGAGTTCATAACCCACTTGAATCTAATGTATGAAATATGATATGTCAAGAGTTTTGTAATGTTTTGAACAACCAATAAAAAATTAAAAAAAAGAAAAGAAAAAAAGAAATAAATCCCCCAATTTTTTTCCAATATTTTTATTGGTGAATCATATTTACACACGAGAATGGGCTTTTGTTATATTATTCTGTTATATTAATACCAGTACATAGCATGATTTGGCAAATTAAAAAAAAAAAACAACTCAGTTCAAGCTGACTATCTAAAGCCTATGACTTCTTTTCTTTTTCCTTTCCTTTAGGATTTCATCAGTCAGGATATGGACAAAAACGCTGCTTATTTTGTGGGGCTATCAGATCCAGAGGGTCAAGGACACTGGCAATGGGTTGATCAGACCCCATACAACCATAGTGCCACGTGAGTACAGAATTAGATAATGGAATCCTGGGTCCTGGATTATGTAGGAAGTTTAGAGTGTTCCAGCATCAGTTTTGAAACTACAACAGCTCACTCTTGTCCTTTTGCACACACAGTTAATCAATTTTATTACCTCATTGAATTATCTCAGAAGCGTAGGAGGCACAGAATATTTTTCCTATTATAAAAATGAGGAAATTGAGTTTGAAGAGTATAGATAGTTTCAGCTAAGGTCACCCAACAACAGTCTTTAGAACCAGGTGGATTCTACTTTGCTTTTATAAACTCTATTTATTCTCTGTAATAAAAATTCATGTTTTTAAATCATTATGGATTATTGTGATTTAATATTCCTCATAAAGCAAATATCCTAAATTTGTATACTACTACAATATCTCATATTTATGTAATCTTTAAAGGCATTTAAATACATTAGTATACTCACACCCTTTGACCCTTATATCTTCTTTGTGAAATATATAGTGCTGTTACTCTGGTCCAGCTTTTAGATGGGCAAACTGAGAATCTAAGAAATTAAGTTATTTGACTAGAAAACAGGAATAAGTAGATCTAGAGATTTAACCATTTCTTCAGACTTCAAAATCATCTCATTAAAAAGGGAAAAAAACCCTGTTTTGATACATGGGACTGTAGTGACTTCTCTTCATCATATAAGAAAGCCCCATGGATTCATATTCTCCTGGCAACAGGGTCTTTGTTTAGAGGAGAGCCCATGGGTAACTTTTGGTCAAATGTTTAGTGCAATAATGTATGAGAAATTATGAGTGATGGGGGCACAATTTTCAAGATAAATGCCAGAGGTGTTGGTGGAGGAGAAACTGCATGAGAATTGGGAATGGTTTGTCTGGGCATATCAGACCCTGACTTCCACAAAGTTACAGCCCAGCCTCTGACTCCATAACTGACTTTAACCCCTTTAAAAGCAGTCTTGGAAGAATAACTTCATCCTTTTTCTCTGTTTCAGATTTTGGCATCTAGGTGAACCAAGTCATAGTGAAGAGTGTTGTGTTATAGTACATTCTCGTCCTCTATCATTGCAATGGGGCTGGAATATATACTTTGTAAAGGTCTTCAATGATCAGTTTGTGAAATGATGAAAATCTATTTATGAATCAACACTTTTCATGGACATGTGTTTGAATTAGCATTCATTATTCTAGTTCAATCTCATAAGTTCTTCTTTATGAAAGACATTTCATAGACTTTTTGGTATGTGGTCAACTATTCCACTTTTGAGGAAATGTTAGTGTTGCGTATGAAATTTATCAGTTTACTTCCTACAGAGCATGTAATACAATAATTGTGGGGTTTTTTTTACTTTATATACAATGAGTTTACTCCATATTATTTCTGTACCATAATGATGGTACAGAATTTTCAAAAGATACATTTTACTCAAAATGCCTTTTACTGTCTCAATAAAGATAGTAACTGAACAGGAGTGAAATGTTTTATCCTGTGTCTAGCCAGTGCTGGAACTCTTCTCTTCACTCTCCCTTGTGTTGTATGAGTGTGTTTCTGTGTCTTTTACTTATTTTTCTCTAGAGCATCTTTACATCAATGTGTGTGAACAGGTTTTATGTGAGGTTTGTGTTTAAAGATCGATATAGAATCAGAAACCATCCTACTGAGCGCTAATCATAAAAAAGATGTAAGAAGTAACACAGTAGTTATGGTTTTAAGCTTTAAGGTTTTTGGGTAGAATGTTCAGTACTGGGGAGAATACTTTCACATGAGTATCATTTTCTAGAAATGATAATGTTGAAGCTGGCTGATTTCTCTGAGAGTGGAGATCTGCTGACAACTGACAACCCTCTAGAGCCCTTTGGATATAAATTTTACTCAGATGAGTTAAATTCTGAAACATGGATTCTGTTACAGTATAGATATGAAGTGTCTCCCAAAAGCTCATGTGTGTGACATGAAAGAAAGTTTAGAGTTGAAATAAATGGGCTGTGAGAGCCTTCACCCAATCAGTGCATTAATCCCCTGATAGGGACTAAATAAATGGTAAGTGTAGGCATGTAGGGTGTGGCTGAAAGAGGTGAGTCACTGAAGGTGTGCCTTTCAGGTTTGTATTTTGTTGTGGTGGAAGGAGTCTGCTTCCTGGTGGGCATGTCCAGAGCCACTTTCCTTCTCTAAACCTATCTTCTCTTATGGTCTGCTTCACTTTAGGCCCAGAGCAATGGGAGTTGGCTGAGACCTTTGAAATAATGAGCCCCAGATGAACTTTTCCTCCTCTAAAATTGTTTTTGGTCAAGTATTTTGGTCACAGTAGCAAAAAAGCTGACTAAAACAGATTAGTAGTCCTGTGAAGAGTCCTGTTCACAATTTTGTAACCAAGAGGGGAACTAGCCTTCAAAATATACAAACACCATGGATGGCAGAGTAGAGCAATGAGAAGGATTTGGTTAATTAAGTTCTTTCTGAGTCACAGAATCGACTGTTTTCACTGTATAACATTCTGTGATTTTTTATTGTGAAGACTGACAAATTTCTAATTATTTGTCAGATTAAGTCCTGATGGATTTAAGAAAACATTACATTTAGTGACTAGATTTTATCTAGACATGGTTTATTTGAGTAAAAGGAACACACTTTCAGAGTATAGCTCCATGATTTTGTTGAGTGAATGCAAACTTGTAAACACCATGCCTATCTACAATAAAGATTTCCATCATTGCCTATTGTTCTCTGCGTTAACCCTATGAATGCAATGATCTGATACCTGCTTTTCCAGCTCTCAAATTCCATATAAACCAAATAACAATGTTTGCCTTTTCTTTCCACTTTATTTTTCTCAATATGTTTGTGTTTTTACATTGGTAGATTCAGTTTTTTATGAAATTGTATTTCATTGTAATATGACCTGTTTATCTAATTTCCAGTTGGTAAACTTTGAATTATTTCTATTCTGAATAAAGCTGTTTCTTTTACATGCCTTTTTGTGTAACTCTGCATTTATTATTCTTAGAAATATGCACAGAGGTGGAATATATTCATAGCACACTCTTATAGAGAATAGTATTCTTGGCCTAAAATTTCTCTGTCTCACCTATTTATGCTTTTCTTTCTCTCTGATAACTCCTAGATATGATTGAGCTTTTTATGGTTTTATGCTTTTGTCTTTTACAGATTGTCATAAGTTGGATCCTACACAGATTTTCCAGATGTCTTCTTACACTTAGTAATGTGCATTTAATTTAATCCATTATATTTTGCTCCATGTTGACGTTTTTATTCATTGCAGAAAATATTCTACCACAGTGTATTAATCTATTGATATATATGTTGATTGCTTCTAATGTTTGACAATTATGGATGAAGTTTTTATTTGACCTCTTGTATGAGTTTATGTTTGGGCATATTTTCAATTCATTTGGGTTGACTTGCATGTTAAGACTATGCTTAGTATTGTGGAAAACTGCCAAGCTGTCTTCCAAAGTGGCTATCATTTTGCATTTTGATCAGCATTGAATCAGAGTGCTTCTATTGTTACATATTCTTGATAGCATTTAGAATTGCTAGTGTTGTGGAGTTTGTCCATTCTAATATGTGTGTGGTAGTGTCTAATTTTTTAAAATTCTTTTCCTCCCTATCAATTATACCATAAACTTCTTGAGTGAAGTGACTTTGATTTGTTCACTGTTGAGTTCTCAGAGGTTACATAGTATCTTGCCCCAAGTTGTCACTCAGTAAGTCTTGATTGAAAGAGAAAATGAGTGTCTTGGCAGGATAGGTAAAGAGTTGTCTATCATGGTCTGGGTATATTTAGTACAGGGAAAAGTGTTGGAAATGCACTGATGTTGGACATTTAAGTCACATCATACTTTCTAGGTTTTGTCAGTACTGAAGTAATGGTGAGATCTTGTCATATACCTTCATCTATTTGGGTAGTGATGAGGTAAGGGAGGGGTGTTATTTGTTGGCTCCTTAAAGCCACAATCACAAGTTCCATAAAAGATAAACTAAGGAGCTGGTGATATGGCTCAGTGGTAGAGTACTTACTTAGCATGTGCGAGGCCCTGGGTTTGATTCTCAGCACCATATAAAAATAAATAAAATAAAAGTATTTTGTCCAACTATAACTAAAAAATAAAATATTAAAAAATAAACTAAGAAGAAATATTTAATTTTAAAAATTTAAATAAAATTCTTATTTAACTGATGCATAAATTATCAAATTGTATGCAAGTATGGGGTACCATATATGTTTCAATATATGTGTGCATAGTATACTGCTTAAATCAAGTTAAATATATCTGTCTCCTTAAATATATATCACTTATTTATGTAAAATCATTCAAAATTCTTTTATTTATTTAAAAAGATTTGTTTAGTTGTAGATGGCCAAAATACTTTTATCTTTTTATTTTTATGTGGTGCTGAGGATCGAGCCTCAACTCCAGCCCTCAAAATTGTTTTTTTTTTTTCCTAGCTTTTTAGTGCTTTGTAATTCAGGGCACAGAATAGTGTTTGCAGATGTTAGCAGAGGGGCTGACTTCCCACCAAAAAACCTGAGAACACTAGATGTGTACAGTCTATTAGATTCATGAGGTAAAGCTGTTTTGCTAACAAATCTTCTAAAAATTGTTTTTCAGAAGCAGCATTCTCCGAGCTATCCTAAAGAAGCATGTGCTATTGACAGATAGTAAGACTTTATTTCATTGTAATTCTAAAATTTCCATGCAGGGAAAACCCGAAGCCTCATTTAGATAATGTGGAAAATATAAAGGAGCATGTTGTCAGACTTCCCTGTGCAGGACAGTCTCCCATCCATGTTTTTGCTGACGTCTTTTCTCAACCAGGTCATGTATTCCCTGCCAAATAAACTGCAGCTTGCTCTTGCAGCCAGAAGGGCTTTGTGAGAGATTCCCCATTTGCAAACAATTTTGGTTCTGTGTCACAAAATTCTTGGTGTTATGTTCTGCCAGGATTCTCACCAACAGGTGGATTCATTAAGTTGGGTCACACAGTCATTGTTCAAGGACCTGGAAGAATTGTGATGCTGTTTGTAAAGGGATGCTGTCATAGCCCACCAGTCCCTAAGACCCATGTTCTTCCTGCTTATGGGGAAGGGGCAGAACAGAAAATCAGGGCAGGTAGCAACTAAAGATCCTCAGCCTCACTGAAGTGTGGCAGACTGGCCTTGTGCAGCAACCTCAGGATGTGCATTCATTTCTCTTGCTCACCTTCTGAACCCAGGCCCAGGGTTTACTGCTGCACTTGGACACCTGAAAGATGTTTTCTGTTGCAAGGACAGTACCCTGCAGCAGCATTCCCATACCCTTTCCTGGAGACCAGTCTCCAAGAACAAGGCCAGAACTGAGCTTTGGGGTTCTTGTTCTACATTGGGCTGCTGTTGTCCAAAAAACCTTCCATTCAGGGAACTGATTCTGGGAGGACAGATCATTGGCAGGATTTGTCATATTTAAAGGGCACAGGTCCTGGAACCTTCAAACTTAGCAACTGTGCCCACAGGATCTCTATTATGCCTCTATGTGTTTTTACTTGTCTGGGTTTCACAGCCTAATTTGTATTGAAATCAGTCATTGAGTACTTTATTTCAGTTATTTTATCCTTTAATTCTAAATTTTCTTCAAAAATATCCATTTTTTAATCAACACATTAATCAAGCATATTAATAGGATTCACTGTGATATTTTCTTAAGCCCATACAACCTGGACTGATCATATCCTTATGTTCTTCTTATACTCCCTCCACCACAGCAGCCTTCCCAGTTGCTAGTAATCAAAATTTTACATTCAGGCCAAGCTTTTAATGTCATTTTCTAAATAGGAGAATATATGTCTTCCTATGTCTGGTTTATTTTGCTTACCATGATTTCCTCCAGTTGCTTCTTTGCCAAAAATTACAGGACATTTTTCTTTTTATGACTAAATAATACTCCATTGTGTATTATTATCATACTTTCTTCATCTTTCTGTTGGTTAATGGGAACCTAGGCTGATTGCACATTTCAGCTATTGTGAATAGTGCATGCAGGTGTCTCTTTTGTATGCTGACTTCATTTTCTTTGGCTATATACCAGGAGTAAGATTGATTGATCATATTTTAGTTCCATGTTCAGTTTTTTGAGGAATCTCTATATTGTTTTTTATAGTGATTGTACCAATTTACATTTCTACCATCAGTATATAAGAGTTCCCTTTTCTGTATGGCCTCACCAGCATTTATTAATTTTTGTTGTTTTTGATAATAGTCATTTGATAATAATGGGGTGAGATTGTATCTCATTTCAGTTTTGGTTTGTGTTTCCTGATGGCTAAGGACTTTGAGCATTTTAAAATACATTTATTGGTCACTTGTATTTTTCTTTTGAGAAGTGAGTATTCAGATCATATACCCATTTTTATTTGGATTAATTGTATTTTGTTGTTCTTAAGTGTTTTTTTGTTGTTCCTTCTATAGTTCAGATAACAACCATCTGTGAGATTAACAGTTGGCAAAGATTTTCTCCCTTTGTGTAGGTCATCTCTTCACCCTGTTGATTTTTCCTTTGCTGTGTAGAAATTTTTTTAGTTGGATATAATACATTGTCAGTGTTGCTTTTGTATATCCAGCTTTTGGTCCTACCTGAAAAATCGTTGCCTGTACCTATGTCTTAGAGAACACCAATAGAGAAGGTTAAATTGGAGAGGGGTAAGGAAGTCAAGAGCTCTTTAACTTGCTTGTCCTATACAGAGCTGAGGAAAATGTTTTCTCTTCCTGCACAATCAGGTGACCTAATCATTGAGTTTATTTCTTCATCTCTAAGGGGAACTAGAAAAAATATAGCAACATGTTATAACCACTTCCTCCATCTCCCCTTATGATTTATTTTATCTCAAAACAACCATGTGAGAAACTTTCTGGGTCTCTATCCTGTTTCTCAAAGTCTGTTTCACCACGTGCTACAGCTATGACTCTCCTATCACTACAAGTGCTCTGCTGAGTTCAAGTCCACTTTTTATGCAGGTCCAGTTATGGAGGTCTGTTTAATTAAATCATTGGCTATTGGTGATGGCACTTGGTTTCCAGTCCTTTTCACTCCCTGGGTGGGATTGAATGTTTCAACCGTTTACTCACATGATTGGTTCCTCTGGCAAGCAGCTCCCATTCTGGAACTATCTTGAGGACCATCAAGAGTCACATAATTGGCCTAAGTTCAGGCATGGTTGAGAGGGGCATGTTATGAATAACAAAAAAGGCTACTTTCATCTTTTTGCTCCTAAGATATTTTGGGAATTTGGGGTGGAAAACCCAAATATTGTAACAAAAAATGCTTTTATCACCCTTATGGCCCAGAAAGTTTTAAGGTGTTAGAAGCTCTGTGCCAAGAACTGAGGATGAAGAACAAATATAAATTTCTTTTTATAACACAATATTATGAGTTCAGTGTGCATTTATTCACAATAGATTTCCATATATTCAAGACTGCTTCCTTAAGTATGTGGAGATATTTTTGATGTTAATATAGAAAAATAATCTACATTCTGCAACTTGTATATTATTGAGGCAGGATCCCAAAGTCCTTGAGTAGTGGCATAGAATTCATGAATCCTGCATCTTAACTTAAACCATTTCAGGCTTTCCTTTACCCAAGGAGGGAGGATTAAAATTTTTTATTGATCTCTGCCCAATACTTTTTATTGATCTCTGATGTCAATATTGACCTCAAGGACTATAGTCCTCCCAAGATGACTAGAATCTTTATTCTCTAATCAAATGACAAATCAAGTGAAACAAATATAATCTCAACATAGTTTGTTGCAAAGCTTGCAAAAGCAGAATAAGAAAAAATAAACAAGGCAAACTTGTTTGCTTTTCTTGATTTCTCTTCCTCTCTTTCCTGCCCTTTTTCTATCTTTCAACAGTCAATTTAAGATTTGAAGAGTCAAGTCAGGACCCAAGATATAACAGGTCTTGTTTAATGTGCACATTCATGAACAAAAAAGTTAACTTTTACTTGAAATATTTAAAAAATATCTAAATGTTTAAAGTGTCCCATTTATTGTTATGCATTTATATTTTTTCTATAGCTATTGGCTATGAAAATTATTTATTTATATATTTATTTATGTTGTACTGGGGATTGAACCCAGGGGTGCTCCACCACTCTTATATTCCTAACCTTTTTTCTTGTATTTTGATATAGGTTCTTGTTAAATTGCCCAAGCTGAACTCAAATTTGTGATCTTTTTGCCTTTCCTTTACCTTCCCTTTCCTTCCTCTCTTCCCTCCCTTATTCCCCTTCCTATCCTCTACTGGTCTATATTTTTATGAGTTTCCACTCCCCCCATTTTTTCTTTTTTCTTTTCTACTTTTCACATATGAGAGAAAATATATGACTATTGACTTCCTAAGACTGACTACTTCACTTAACATAATGCTTTACATTTTATCCATTTTTTTTCTGCAAATGCCATATTTCATTATTATTTATGACTGAATACAACTCTTGTGAAGTGGGTATGGTGGTGCACATGTGTCTGTAATCTCAGTGACTTGGGAGGCTGAGGCAGGAGGATTGCAAATTCAAGTTCCACCTGAGCAACTTAGTGAGACTGTCTCAAAAAAGGGGGGTATGTAGCTCAGTGGTAAAGCACCCCAAATTTAAATCTCCAGTCCCCCCACAAACCACATTTTCTTCATCTTTTCATCTGTTGATGGATATCTAGGCTGATTCCCTAACTTATCTATTGTGAATTGAGTTGCTATAATCATGGGTATGCATGTATCACTAAAGTATGCTGACTTTAACTTTTATACATAAATACTGAGGTGCAATCAGAAATACTTAGAAAAACTCAAAATAATCTGTGTGCTTGCTTTCAAGGTTGTCAAAATAAAGGAGGCCAGACATCCAGAGAGTCAACAAACACCTACTGATGACTTTGTGACAGTCACTCTTCTATGTGTTTGTAATGAATTTATGTAAAAAAATAGACACTCTGCTCTAGAGTATAGAGCTAAATTATAGTGGGGAATGGGACATAAGTAAATGGGCATTCAAACAATCAAATGAGATAAGTTGATATGCACTAGCATAATTCAGCTTAGTCTTCATGGGCTTTCATACGGAAGTAGAGTGGTGGTGTGGGAGATAAGCTGGCGTGGCTCAGATAGATGGCATGAGGCTCCACAGAAAAAGAACTGGTGGATTCTCATCCTTTTTATTTCTTCATAGTGTCTTACCATTTTGCAGGTGACAAATATGACAAAAGACTGTCTGAATTTCACATATATCATTCAACTCTAACCTGCTTCAGTGAAGGGCATAGGTAAAGGTTTACAATGCTTACCTACAATTTTCCTTTCTCAGAGAGAACTCAGGGTTGAGCTCAAGGCTAATGTGTGTGAAATAAAATTTCTCCTTGGATTTTGTCAAAATATTTATAAACTTGCCTATTCATATCAGGCTTTAGATATGTCCCCCAAACAATTTTTCTCTAGACTTCTTGATGTCAATAAATGTCAGCATGCACCTACATGTACTTTGTTCAAGTCACCTCTGGAAATTATTTATAACAATTCTCATAATTTTCATATTGTTCCCACTCTTTATTCAATGCACGAAATCCTTTCTTTTTTGCTTAAGGTCACCAGTTAATAACTTCTATCTCCAACACAAATACCAACCTTATTATTAGTCCAATTGATCAGGTTGAGGTTGTTCTACTCCAAAATACACTTCTGGTAACTTTATCTGTGTCAAGTTGAGAAAATTGCATTCAGAATCATAGTCTGCCTCACACTCTATGAAGGGCAAAAAGTCCAAGGGAGAGCGTGTGAATGCACATAGTGGTCTGATGACTGTTATTCTTCCAAGTGAGGAAATGTAACCTAGAAAGATATCAAAACTATTGTTATTTAAGAAGTAATTAATTCACTACTCTGCTTTTATGGAAATAACTGTGAGAAGTGAAGACAGAAGATTCTTTGTGTTTCTATGAGATGTTGGAATTTCCTCTTTGTGTGTGTGTGTGTGTGTATACGGGTTTGGTGAGAATATGTTGCAAGAAAATGCAAATGTTGGTTTCTCTGCTCTCCTGGACCCATAGTTTTACCAGAAAATCAAGGTTCTTTGGCCAAAAAACTATGTAACTGACTGTTTGTAATGAAACCATGATTCTACAAAGCTAATCTTCCCTTTACATTTTGTAGGCACAGCTGGTATAACAAATAGAACTTTAGATATTATTGCCCTGCAAAGCAGCAAGGTACAATTTTGCTCTGATATGGAACAGAGTTGGATCTAATTCCACATCTGTCAATCTATTTACTAAATATATCTGCTCAACATAAAAATTTAAATTCCAGATAAACATAAAATAAAATTGCTGTACCATATTAGACTGGCAATGGAAAGTGCTCAGATTTTAACAACACTTTTCAATTTGTTCTAATGAAAAGAGCAAAATTTCAAACATAAACATTTCCATTTTGACCCAAATTAACAAACAATGAGCCAGGCACATTGGTGCATGCCTGTAATTCCAGCGTCTTGGGAGGCAGAGACAGGAGAATTGTGAGTTCAAAAATGGCCTCACCAACTGGGAGGCTCTAAGCAACTCAGTGAGACCCTGTCTCTAAATAAAATACAAAATAGGGTTGGCGATGTGGCTCAGTGGATGAGTGTCCCTGAGTTCAATCCCTGGTACCCCCTCCCCACCTCCAAAAAAATTGAAATCCTCATTGTATTTTGTTCTGTTTCCTACTTAGTCTTGGTGAGAGTGTTGAGATATTTGAATGTGTGGGTTAAAGCACCTTCAGTAGGTATTCTGCCTGGACCACTGGTCCCAGAAAGTTTTTTGCTTGTCAACCCCTAAAAAGAATTTTAAAAAACATGTAGCCTCTTATGAAATTTTATATCTAAAATATTTCATCATGTTATAGAAGTAAAGATTCCAACTTCTTGAACAGTATAAATACTGACATTTAAAATGGTTATCTCCCAGTGTCTAGAAATCATAACAGAGTGTTAACTCCCATGATTCATTAAAAGAAGAATAGTGAAAATGCTGTTTTTCTGGTTCCTGCTCATTCTGTGGGCGATAAAGGGTTTTCCCTCTGGAAAAAAAAAAAAAAATGTGTTTTGTTTAGTGGTTAGATGTTTTACATTCTTTTACCCCTTGGGCTAATATTTATGTCAAACTTCACTTATCCACTAAATATATACATAAGTGCATGTTTAAAATTTTCATTTCCTGTGGGCATTAGGCTTTAGGTTTATAAAATTTCTGTTAGATTGGCTTATTGTTACAAGTATTATCAGGATACAGTATTGAACACATCAAAATTTACTACAAATTTTGATAAAACACTACCAATAAAATGAAATTCTATTTGAAATCTCTTAGCAAGATGAATGGGGATTTAAAAAAATGCAATCTGATGTACCCATAATCAAATAATATTGTTAGAATGAGATAGACTTCATCAATTCTAGTCCTAATTTTCAAACTGATAACACAGACTGATAAATTTTGGTCTCTTTTTAAATAAAATATTATTATGTTTTTAGTTGTCAATGAACCTTTATTTTATTTATTGATATGCAGTGCTGAGAACCAAACCCAGTGCCTCACAAATGCTAGGCAAGTGCTCTGCCACTGAGCCACAATCCCAAGTTTTGCTCTCTTAATGTAGTAGATAAAAATGGAATAAACTTTGTCTGAATGTCACCCAATTTTTAAATATTTAGTTATCTATTCATGATCACATAGTAAATTATTATGAAAGTTATTTGTCATTGTCTGCCAAATGAAAATTTAATTGTTATTATGCTAGATATTCATTGATATGATTGAAGTATCTGACAAGAACAACTAAGAAATAGAAATTTTCATTTTGGGGTAGTAGTTTCAGAGGGCTAAATTCATGGACTCCAATGCTCTGAGCTTGAGAGGAGTCAGAATATTATGGCAGAAGGGCATGGTGGAGGAAAGATCTCAGCTTTGGGAACCTGGGACAAGATATAATCCCCAAGGCCATGCCCCAGTGACCAACTTCCTCTAGCCACACCCTATCTGCTTAGTTACCACCTAGTAGTCTATTCAAATGATTAATTCATGAAATGAATTAATTTGAACATTGTTACATCACCTAACATGAGCATTTTGTGGGACATTCACTAGATCTAAATAATAGTAGACATTCTGTGATATTGTTCAATGAAAAGACTAAAACCTGGGATGATTTGCATTTTCTCATCAGAAGTTATTTGTTTTCTCAATTTCTGAGGAATGTTTATACAACATTTTTCATAAGTCTTATCAGATGATCATGAATTACATTTTCTATGTCTTATATCTAAAAACACATTATTAGGTCATTATTCTCAGAAAAGTTTGGGAAAAAAAAAAAAAAAAAACTAATGCTTTTGTCATAGTGCAGAAAATCTCATTGCAGTGCTCCTGAGCCAGTATAAATAAGCAGGCCAGGTAACCAGGATAAAAAAAGATTTATTTGGACACATTGACTGTTGGGTCTGGGGAAGGAACATTAGGTATGATGTAATTTACTTGTGGTAAATTTGATATCTTACAGTCTCATTTGAACTATTACTGGCTTACTGCGTCATACTATGCTCATGATTTTTTTGGTAGACTTATGAAAACTATCTCTTTTATTGCTTCTTAATTGTTCTAGAAGAAAATATATAGGTATGAGCTTGAACCCAGGAGTTTCCCATCAATCATATGTTATTTTGAGAAAGAAATACTAAATGAGAATTATATATACTCATAGGTCCGTAAGCCTAGGGATGTGTAGGCTTATGATGGTTTTCACAGTGATTTTGTGGTCTTAGTTTTATTTCAAAAATTATCATTTTATTACCTGTGAAGAACACAGGATGTAGAGGGAACATGTATTTTTTTTTTTTTTTTTTTTTTACAGAGGTGTAATATACATGTATTGCCTGCAGTAAAATAATGGTCCAATGGGATCTCATATTTTGTCCTGTTAACCTAGTGATAGTATCATGTTATCAATTAAACAAAATAGTGCACTATAGATCTACTATTGATGCTTTTGTTTGCTGTTCATTATTTTCCTTGTACTTAGGTATGTTTTGCCTCTGCATCTATAGTTGGAAAGAAATGTTATTTGAGCACTCTCTATGGCTATTGCATCTGGCTGCATGATTGCATGTGACCACTAGAGGACATGCTCCCTCTAGCAGCAACTGTGGGAACTCTTGTTTAAACTTCCTGAAGAATGGAAGTGTTTAAAGGGAAAAACAAATAAGACTCTGTAGGTATTTTGTCTATGGAGTCTGAGACTGTACCTGTTTCTAAAAGTTTTGGAACAGAATTTGTTCTCAGATCCCACCATTATGTACCATTGTAATACACTAATAAAAAATGTGGGAAAAGTTTTAAAAATTTAGAAACAAAACAAAACTAACAACAAATCCTTGACAAACAAACACAAAATGAAACAAAAAACCAACTGCCTCCTCATCCTATATTTTTTTGAGCAGTGGTTATTTGTTAGACACTAGTTAAGTGCTTTGTATGAATTGTTTCATTTAATCTTCTCACAACCCTTCAAGGGAAGTAATGTGGTTTTGTGTGTCTTATAGATGAGGAACACAGACATAGGAAGGGTAAATAAAACATCCTACTGTATCTAAAATGTCACTATGTTAGTATAAAAGATAATGCATAATGAACTGATTGTGGCCTACCTGTGTGCCTTCATTACAAAAATTGGACTTTCCATGTTCATCTTAATATTTTAGACTTTCAGAAGCAATCATATGCTGCATTATTTCAGTGCCTTTGCACCTTCTGGTCTTTCTGCCTCAAATGACTAATGACTTAAGTATTCCTCATATGCTTGTCAGTGCTGCAGAAAATCTCCTTTCTGTGCTCTAGAATTTTGTCACAAGTCCTTCTTCCTTTTCCTGGATAAGCTCAAGTGGAAATAGTCTCTTCCTTCTCTGTCTCTCTCTCTCTCTCTCTCTCTCTCTCTCTCTCTCTCTCTCGCCACAACTGCATAGAATGTAGTATGATATTGCACCTCTCCCATTGTACTGAAATTATTTATTCACATGCATCTGTATTATACCTCATCTCTTTAGTACAGGAATTGTATTTCTTTCTTCCTCTTGATTCCCAGTATTATTTGGTACATGATAAACATAAATAAAAGGCAGTGAGGGATAAAAAATAAGCATAGGTATACTGGTATTACAAACAAGTTTTAATAGTTAAACCTTATATGGGGGGATAATTGTGATAAGCTTCATTTATGGTATTTCAATATTTTTGAAGGTAATTATATATTTATATCTATACATATAGCTCTTTATATCTAATTTTAATGTTATAAATATTTTATGAAAATAGCTATGGAGAAAAAATTTATGAACAATGTCTATTTTAGTCAGCTTTTTCACTGCCATGACCAAAAGACCAACAAGGTGAAAAAGTTTATTCAGGGCTCATAGTTTCAGAGGTCTCCACCTCATGCCCCTGGACTGTGGTGAGGGGAAGGAGTTTTGGTAACCCCCTGCCAACTGTGATCCACTTATATGTGGATTACTGGGATAACCCACTTCTGAGGTATTGCCTATGTTTTTATTTTTAATTGTAGATGGGGATATGCTCTATAAATTATTTCTAAGTCTAGGTGTGTTCTCCACAAAATGGCTTTCCTTCCCAGCACTATTTTCTGCCAGCAAGTTAAGTTGAATTGTGCAATGTCCTTGACTGCCTTGATGGTTCTACCACTTTTTAACTCTGTGCACCTTTCTTTGTAACTGTTGCTAAGGAAGTAGGCTTGTGAGTTTGCCTGTGTCTTTCTCCCTTTGTTACTCCTTCCCCTGGCCCTACCATAGTCAGCTTCTGGATAAATGAAATAATTCCTTATTCTTTGATCCAATAATCTAATTCCAAGTTGCCCAAATATTAAGTTATCCAATGTTGAGTTTTAAAGGGTTTTCTCTGCCACCCACCTCTATGGTCAATTGTTCTTTCATTTCTTTTGCAGAGGAGTTGCTGGTTGCTGCCTTGGTCTGCTCTGCTATCTTCTTTTCTTATCTCAAATAATTTAACATTATTAATCTTTCTGTCATTTTCATATATTTTTGCTTTTTCTAACGTGCCTGTGGATTTTCTGTTGGGAGTAAAGTTTCTTTTAGTACATTTTTTTTTTTATTCATAAGTATGTTTTTAGAGGGTGTTTTCCTCCTGGGAAATCTCAATCTAGTTGGATTTTGGAAGTAATACTTTGAAGTGGTTTTGCATTTCCCTTTCTCAAACTTTCAAGGTCATTATCTTTAGATGAATTTTAAATTAAATTATTGACTAGTAGTCTTTTTTCCCATCATAAGTCATAGAAATTTTAACTCCATTCAAGCCTGTGTCAACAGATGCCTGGGTTTTTAACCCTCAACTTTTTATCATGAATAGTTTCAAACAGCAGTTGAATGAATGGAATAATTAATTTCCACATAACCAACATCTATATCTAAGAATTGTTAATGTTTTGGCCAATTAAATGAATAGTATTTGTTGTACCATCTGAAAATATGTTTTATATATGACACCTTACTCCCAAATACTTCACTATACATCTTTTAAAATTTTTATTCCTCTACAAAATTATAATACCATTAACACTCTTTGAAAACTTAACAAGTGATTTTCTAATATTGTACATTATATTATATTCGAATTACCTCAATTATTCTCAATATGCTCATTATAGCTGTTCTGTACAATAGGGATCTCATAAAGTTCTACTTGCTGATTTAAAAATGTTATTTTGGTAGGAAGGATGGAACCCAGGGTCTTGCACATTTTTAGGCAAGTTCTCTATATATGAGTGACTTATTCAGAACTTTTTATTTTTTTGAGACAGTATGTTACTAATTTTTTTCATATTGGCATTGAACTTGTGATCTTTCTGACTCATCCTCCTGAGTAGCTGTGATACCAGGTATGTGCCACCATGCCGAGCTAAATATTTGTTTTTTATTTAATATCAACAGATTTTTATGGGGCAAAGTGAGATACTTCAATACATGTATATTGTGTGCAAAGATCACACTGGAATAATTAGCATATGCATCATCTCAAACATCATTTTGTGTTGGAAATATTCAAAATACTCTCTACCATCTATTTGAAAATACTCAGTTCATTACTGTTAACTGTAGTGATCCCACTGTACTATAGGTCCTCTGTACCCATAAACTGTGTGCTTTCAGAACCTCCTTCCTAGACTTTTGTAACTACTATATTATTTACTTCTATAAAATCAATTTTTAGCTATGTATGGAGAATATGCAGTATTTGTCTTTCTGTACCTGACTTATTTCACTTAATGTTTTTCAGTTTCATTCACATTGCTACAATGTGACAAAATCTCATTTTTCATTAGTGAATAATATTCAATTATGTATATATGCTAAAATTTCTTTATCCATTTATCTGTTGATGGACACCTTATCTGATTTTGTATTCTGACTACTGTGAGTAGTGCACGTAAGAGTGAAGTTTATTTCTTTGGTATGACAATTGCACATTTTAAAACATATACCTAGAAGTGGGATAGTTGGATCATATTTATGAATTTATTTTTAGTTTTTTGAGGACATTTTATACTTTTTCCATAATGGTTGTACTAATTTACATTCCCACCAGCAGTGTATAAGCAGTATATAATTTCTACATATCCTCACTGTGATTTTTTTTATTTTTTGCTTTATTAATAATAAACATTTTGACTAGGGTGAGGTGATTTTTCATTGTGGTTTTAATTTGCATTTTGCTGATGGTTAATGACATTGAATTTTTTTTCTTATATGTATGGGATAATTTGTATTTCTTCTTTTAAGAAATATGTATTCAGATTGCTCATTTTTATATTAGATAATTTGTATTTTTGTTGTGTTTTTTAATTCCTTATGTATTCTGATAGTAATTTCTTTTTAGAGAAATAATTGGAAAATATTTCCTCCAATTCTGTAGGTTGTATCTTTATTCTGTTGATTGTTTCCTATGCTATGCAGTAGCTTTGAGACAGTACTTAAATAAAACCCTTCATTTTTAGCCTTTCAAAAAAAGCAGGTAGATAAACCATATTCTTACTTCTTTTTTGGCAAAAGAAAAATCACAATGTGGCAATAACATTTCTTCCTGTTATCAGTTTTCTGATTTGTCCCTGCATAGTATTTGTTTCTTTTATAATGTAGTTGCCTTCTCATTTATTTTTAGAACATTTTCTTTGCTCAGAGAGCATGAGTTGTGTGTACATTGCTTGTGTGCTTAACTAAATATGTGCTAATTAACATACCATTGGAAAACTATTCACAGTACTCAAAAAGGAGCAAAATCTATATAGCACACTGTTATTTGCAAAATGGTCATGAGGCAACATGTAGCAAATAACAAATAAGGTACACCATCAATTTCTTATGAGCTTCCATGCTTTCATGATAGATCATGTAACTTATATGACAAGCATCCAATAGTAAATCCATAAAATATTATTAAAGTTTATTTTTCACAAAATCATAAGGAAATGTAAATAGAAGTTTCAGTATTTTGTCTATATGCTCTAGTGTTTCTACTTTTTTTTATCAACCAAGGTGCTCCATTTTGAAGATCACTCTCTAAGAGATCCATTGACTCTATAATTTAAAGGGTTTGGGTGTAGAGTCCATCACCATTCCCAAGTGTTTATATCATTCTCTGAGAAAGGATTAAGCTTTGATGCTATTGACATGTCTTCCTATGGGTGGAGTGTCTTGTTCTGCCTATTCACATGTTTATCTAGGTAACATCCATTGGTCAACAGATCAGAGTGAATATAACATGCACTTGACCCGAATTGAGGATTCTGCTGCACAGTTCAGCTTACAAGGAGCCACTCAATGATTGTGGATACCTTCTCCATCCTCTTATACCCTGGTACTGTGCTGAGGGACATTGTATGTGTGAACATCTTCCTCACCATGCCTCCCATATGGGTTCCAGAATGAGAAAACATTCAGAAAGGATCCAAGTCAAGTTATAGTCAACTTTAAGTAGATCTTTAAGTCCACATGTTCTGTGTGTGGGAAATAAATGTTACAAAGCTTTGGGGTTGTTTTGGACACAATGTAGTCCATTTGCAATGTGAGTTATTCTAGGAAGAGAGACTAACTTTAGAAACCTAGAAACCTATTATGTTTAAGGAACTTGAATGAGAAAGCTTCTTAGAATCAGTTATTATTACTAGAAGGAGGGTGTGTGTATGCACAACTATCTAAATGCTTGTATTTTGTTAAGTTCCAAAATTAATTGCAGAGAACATAAAATGCCTTTGTACATTGTAGCACTTTGTACATTTCCCTACTAATTATTTGGTCCTAAATTAAGCACTATATGGGACAGGGCAAAATAGGTGTTTGCTGTAGGATGGGGTGAGCAGGTGGGATAAATGTAGCACTGGGCCTTAGGCTCAAGCAAGGAAAGGTGACAATGAAGGGGTTTGGTGTGACAGTGGTATTGGAGCCCATGAAAAGTGAATAAAAACCTCATCATGGTGGTGGAGTGTCTTCTGGTGTGTATACTTAGAGCCTGAGCATGGTGAGGAGGCTGTCCACAAGTGGCAGTGGCCCAGAGCAGAGTAGCAGAGGACAGGAGAATTGAGGAGGTGTCCCCATAGGGGAAGGCTGGTGTGAGATGTCAGTCTGTGAGAAGAGGCCATCTATGTGGTGGTGTGGTGAGATATGGGGAATGTAACTTAAGCAGGATTGAGAAGTCATCCATGCATGAAGTCAGTTTTTGTGAGAAGTCAGAGCTCCCTTTTGGGTGAGGAATGAGTCCTTAGAGAGGGGCTGCCTGGCATGGAATCTCAGCATCTGGGAGCGGTGAGTAGACACCCCTCAACAGTGTTGTTTCCAACGTTGTTTGGGATTCAGTGCCTAAGTGGGGTGAGGAGGGCATCCTTGGAGAGGGAAACCTGTGTGGGTTTCAGAGACCAGTCAGGGTAAAGGGGGTATCTATGTGTAGAGTCCATTGTTGAAATTCACCACGTAAGCAAGGGACAGAAGAAATTCTTGCTGGCAGTGGAGGACCTGGCATGGAATGTCAAAGCCCAAACAGGATGAAGGAAATGTCTGTGCAGAAGATAGTCATGGTGTGGGTTTCAGAGACTGAGCTGGGTAAGGAAGCTCTCCACATGATGGCATAGGCCCAAAGGGGAGTCTGGTCCTTATATGGTAAGAACTTTTATCAGTGGGAGTAGCCTTGTGTGGTCTGTTAGAGCTCAGGGAGACCATGTGGTGGTGAGAGATATGCTTTAAGAATCTGATCTGTGTCACCCTTAAAGAAAAGTAGAACAGTAATATAGCATGACCCTGAAACACCCCTTTCTGTTTCCAAGAAACCACTCAAATTAAGGGAACAGTATGAATGTTCCTCGACTGAAATATTCAGGTAAATACTATCTTGTAGGACACTGACTTTTTTTCATGTATGTTGTAAATTTGAGGGTGGCTTAGCACGAGGTGTCAGAACCTCAACAAAGTGAGGAGAATGTCTATTAGATGAGGTGTGGTTAGCTGGCCATTGTGGGAACACTCAATTAGAGTGAGGAGGGCTATTGTGCAGGGGACAGTGGTTGGCCTAGGGAGTAAAAGATATATCATGGAGAAAAGAATGTCTAGGGAAAGATGGTACAAAAGATGAGAGATTGGTAACATCCAGAGTAAAATCAAATAAGTTAAAAATAAGTGAATAAGTGTAAAGATAATGAATACAAATTTCTTTCTGTCACTGATGTGATAGAAGTGTGACAGAAAGAAATGTGAAAATTGAGAAAATGAAAATGAAATCTGAGCCATTGAATTAGAAGTATTACTGTGAATTTAGGGTTTTCAGTATATGTTGATACAAAAATAAATGTAAGGGTAGGGGGCATAGCTCAATTGGTAGAGTGCTTACTTTGCATGTACAAGGCCCTGGGTTCAATCGCCAGCAACACACACACACACACACACAAATGTAGAAATGCAATGGAAACAAATATAGAGATGAGAAAGAAGGAGAGATGTGGAGGGAGGGAGACAGATATAATAGGAAAAAAAAAAGAGTTAGGGGTGATTACAAGAAGGGGAATCATTTTGGGAGATCTGAGGGTAAAGAACCTGGGCATGAATTCAAAGTAACCCTCTGGACTGGTCCTCCATGAAAGATTTAGTTTTTGGACTGCTTACATCTTATCCTTTGGACAAAAAAAAATTCAGATTTTGCACTCAAGTTCTTTCTCTTCTATATGTGATTCCATTCAATTTTCCTAACTGTTAAGTATAATCATATGTACCTTCCAGAGCTGGTTGTTAATGTGATGTGGGGAGTAAAGGTAGAGATAAGTATGAAATGAAAGATGCCCTCCTCTTTTATTATGGCTTTCAGGAGTTCTCAAGGTAACCAGTAGCAAAATGAATAGAGATTCATGATGGAACTGATTATGAACAGCAGGGGAATACAGAGATCACAGAGGAGCACTATCTGAAAATAAATTTTAAACTTTTGCTTCCCAAAATGCTAAAGGAAGGTGGCTCTGAACATGGGCAGGCTGTATTCAGGAGATTTGTATCAATGATAACCTTAGAATGTAGTACAAAAAGCTGCCTTATCAGTCAAACATGATGATATGAACACAATGTGAACAAGTGTTGCTCAGGTGGTTGGCTAATAAGAGGTTACACTTGCATGTACACTTGCATGAGGGACACTGTATGTGTGAACATCTTCCTCACCATGCAAAACATCAGTTTTGCTGTTGAATTTATAGAATGAAGTTCTCAGAAAAGATTTCTTTAATTGCTTGATTCCTCTTTTCCTTTCCTTCCTATTTCTTTTGAGTAACCACTTTTGTTATATTTTTTAGCTATATTTACTATGACAGCTGAAATTCTCATCTGGTTGTCAGGAAGATTGGACCTCTGTGGCCCAGTGGTTTCACATGTTTTCAATCTTAGGGGTATGTGTATATTTATTACTTCTGCTTTCATCTAGTTAAGTGGTAGAACAATTTACTCTCAGGCTGGATTCTCATTTGTAATATGTTTTAAGAAAAATATTGCATGGGATTTCTGAAAAAAAAGCAGAAGGTTTCTTCTCAAGATGGCTTTGGGAACATATTATGCTGAAGTGAATTTCAAAAATGAATTGAAGTCCTCAGGCACCAACTCAAATTCTCCTGCAGGTAAAAATCATTTTCCAGTGGTCAAAGTTAATTATGAGGTGAAAGATGAAGAGACAGTTAATAAGCAGGCCAGAGGTAATGTTAGTTGCTGTTATATCTGAGTGATCATGTCTGGGACACCCAGGAATCTCTAGGATTGTGCTGCCTGTAGATAGGAATTAAGGTGTTGTAAAGTTGCAAATGGGAAAGAAAACGTCCATAATATTTTCTTTACTATTATCATTTACTATTAACAGACATTGAATTCTATTGTATATCCTTTAAGATATGAATATATAGAAATGTGTGTACCTATATTTCCAGAACTGAAAGAATATAATACTGAATTTTTCCTCCTCATCATTGACAATATACATAATTATTTTTTGAGAAAAAGAAAAAAAAGCTTATTACTTTGCTAGCAAAGGAGAAACACAGGGGATTCCTGTTCCAGAGGCCATGTAATAAGAATTGTAATGCATTCTGTCGTCATACATAAATAAAAATAAATAAATGAATAAATTAAGACAATATACATAATTTTAAGGAAAGTGTTTCTCCTATTTAGTGCTTTTATCTGAATGGAATGTGTCCCCACTGACCCCCTCATCTTTGGTGGTGACCAATTTTAGGTTTTATGTATCCTAAGCAAAAGCTTGAAGGTATGCCCCGTGTCCAGAAAATGGTTTTTAACCATGAAATAGTGGCTAAAGAGGTTGACTTTATTCTAAAAATATTAAACTTGGTTAGAAAGATTTATCTTTTATAGTTTACTTATAAATGGATGCAATCTGAAATATTATTTAATATGTAATAAATAATAAGCAACCATAATTAAAATATTAATAAAGAAATTATGGTGAAAAAATGTTCATGATACAGTATAAAAGAAAATAATGAATCAGAAATCAGTAAATATGTGTCAATGAAATGGAAAAATGCACATATATGTTGTAAACACTTCAAAAATTGCTGAAGAGACATGTGCCAAAAAATTAACAATAGTTATTTTCAATGATAGAAATTTTTGTTTTTGGGTATTTTATAATGTTTTTGTAATAAACATTTATTTTTTAAATTTCCATTTTCATGTTATTTCAAATATTCACAGTATTAGTGATTGTGGTTTATAGAAGAAAATTTAAAGTAATAAGAGGAGAAAGTTTCCTTTTTTTTTCACTGTGACCAAAATACCTGATAAGAACAACTTACAGAAGAAAGCTTTATTTGGGATCAACATTTCAGAGGTCAGTCTTTGGTGAGTCAGCTCCATCACTCTGGCTCTAAAGTGAGGCAGTACATCATGGTGGAAGGGCATGGCAGAGTAGAGTTGTTCAGCTGATGGCAGCCAGAGGATCATGGAGGTTTCCACTGAGATTTCAAAGGAAGACTTGAGTGTTCAGACAAAGTGAAGCTGTGTTGGAATCCCTTCAGGATTCCCTTGAGAGGGGACACATGAAGCTGTGAAGGGGAAGCTGAAGCTGGAATGGAGATCTCAGGGATTAAGATATGCCAGTAATGTGGAATGTCTGCTGAGGAAAGCTGTTGGCTGTAGAGGGAGTCAGCCTAAGAAAGCGACCATGTGAATTACAACCAGCAAGGAAATTTAGGTGGTGCTGTAGAAGCCCTTTGAAGATTACATCTCACCACAATATTCCCCAGATTCTGGACATGGAGTTACAGAAACTAATATCTGCGTGACTGAGTTTCACTTGCTTTGGTTCCATCCCTTCCTCTATATCATTATTCCTCCTTTTTGGAATGGGAAAATTTACTTTATGTCATTGTATATTGGAAGTATATAACTTTTGATTTTTACAGAGGCTCAAAACACAGTGTTTGTCTTGAGTCACAGAGGAGACTTTGGATGTGTACTGGAACTTTGAAAATTATGGGGACTCTTGGAGATGGACTAAATGTATTTTTCATTTTTTTTGTGTGAGATGGATGTGATGTTTTGAGGGCCAGGAGTAAAATGTTATGGCTTGATTATGAGATGTGCTCCAAAAAGTTTATGTGGCAATTCATAAATGTTAAAGAGATAAAACAGTTATGAGACCCATAACCTAGCTGGTGGATTAATGTATTTGATGGATTAATAATTAGAATGGATTGCTGGTTGGTAATTAGGTGGGGTATGGCTGAAGAAATTCGGTAACAGGGGCATGCCTTTTGATTATATACTTTTTATTTCAATATTTTTATGGATTAATTATAATTCTACACAACAGTGGGATTCACTGTTACATATTCATACATGTACATGATATAACAATATAATTTGATCAACATCATTCCTCAAGGGATTATATTTTTTCCCTGGCTCCTTGGTTGTTCTTTCTGCTTCCTGGCTATCTTGAGCTGAACAGCATTCCTCCACTACACTCTTCTTCCATGATGTTCTGCCTCACTTCAGGCCCAGAGTAATGGAGAAGATGGACCATGGACTGACACCTCTGAAACCACAAACCCAAAATAAAATTTTTCTACTATAAGTTGTTCTGGTAAGATATTTTGATCACAGTGACAAAAACCAACTCACATAGAGGAGGAACTGGAAATAAGGATAGAACTTATTACTGATGAGGATAGAATTTATTACTGATGAATTAATTTGATTTGTCTTCAGATCCCAGGGAAAACACCATTCCTCTCCAGAGTAATTTTGGTTTTTCCAAGCTTCTTCTTGCCTTGTTGCTGATACTTTTCCTGCTGAAGGAAATCTTATTGTCTGTCTCTTTTATCAGTAAGTATGCCAACTAAGTCAGTCAGCAATGCCTGCTTTTCATGAATAGAAGCTATTCATTAGAAATTGACATTTCACAATGATCCAGACCTTTGAAAAATAAATTTTTGGGGGGTTGAGTGGGTGGATAGAGTTCCTGAGAATTCACTGGGAATTTTGCTTTTGGAAAAACAATGGGATTCATCTTCATTGAGAGAATTTGAAAAGTAGATATATGTGTATGTGTTGGTTTATAGAATGAAATCTATGAGCCATCAGTTCTATATTAGATTCTTTGTATGGACACATCTATAATTCCTTAATTGTATTTATAAGGCTAGCCTTATTTGACTTCACAGACATTTATATTTTGGGATGAGCAGGTGAACATGCAGAAGATGTCAAGAAATGTTCCAGGAAGAGTTCTCCAGTGAATTTCCTTCTAATAATTTCTGTCTTGGTCAATACTGTGATAACTAATTTAACAAATAAGTAGATTTATGCATATCTTGTATTTCAGAGTTTATCAAGTTTTCAAAAGTCATAAATGTCAGCATATATTAAGATACATGTTTTATTCATTAATTTGGTAATTTGATAAGTAACAATGGCCATACATATTGTTTGCTAGGTGCCTTGTTAGAGAATCCAGAAATAGCCACAGCCACTGGTGTCAAGACATTAATAGAATAGTCAAAATAACCAGTGATTACAACAGTAGATGGGAAGTGTTGTTCAGGTAAGAAATAAGCACAGGAGGCTGAGATAGGTTTGCTGAAGGAGGAGACATCTATGACTGTGTGTATCAAAAATAACATAGACATATTATAGTATCAAAGATTTGGGGGAAATATAAACATGGCATATAGTACTATGTGAAAAACTATGAAATGAAGCTGGTTGTGGCAGTCATAAACAGAACTCAGATCATGAAGAATGTCATGTACCATTATAAAAAAATTTTGATATTTTATAAAATATCCTTTGCTCCTTAATAAAGAAGTCTAAAACAGTGGCTTGAAACAGCTATTTATTTAGCTCATGCATCTGTGGCTTGGCAATTTAGACTGGTCTTATTGGGAGTTTCCATTGGTCCTGACTGAACTCAGTCATGCATATGCTGTTAGGAACCAATCACAGGCAACGTGGCTTTTGAGGAAGAGCATGTCAGCTGGAATGAAAGGGGCAATAACCACATTTCTCTCATTACTCATCAGGATAGCCTGGGTTTGTTCACATGGCCACTGGCAGATTTCCAAGAAAGAGGGAAAAAGAAAACCAAGCACAATGAAGTTTCAATTTCGATTTAGCATGGTTACTTTTGCATGTTCTTTTGGCCAAATGGAATCTTAAAGTCAGCTTATATTCTAGTGGTGAAGAAACAGACCCCACTTGTTGATTGTAGAACATGAAAAGTCACATTGGGAAGGGGTGTGAGTATAGGGCGGATGGAATATTGATGCCCATCTTGCAGTGAGTCAGTCCTGGCCAGCCATTGTGGAATTCTGGGGAAGGAATTGACATAGTCAAATTTAACTTTGGGGATATGCTTTTACTGAGGTGTGAAAATGGATTTATGAGGACAAGAGTGAAGGTAAGGAGAGGTGTTATTTCCTGGAAAATGGATTGATGTAGACAGCATTGCGTTAAGTGAGATAAACCAGAGTCAGAAAATCACTGGTTGTATGTCTTTTCTCATATATGATAATTTGGGAGCAAAAAGAGAAAAAGGGGTGAGCACTCATGAAAATTGAAGAAAGAGTAGTAGAGGAAGGGGACAGGGTGAGGGAAGAGAGGAGAGAAATTGGAAGTACTAGGAATGAAATTGACCAAATAATATTATGAGCACATGTGATTATGTAACAGTGCATCCTATTATTATGTATAATTATAATGCACCAAACAGATGCTAATTCATAATCCCATTTGAAACATTGAGAGCATCATTTAAGGAGGGTGGTGCTATTGAAGAAATAGAAGAAAGGTAGCTTTGAATGGTAAAGAAGATATAATGAAGGAGGCCAAAGCTTGATGATACTGGGGATTAAAGGACCCAGAGAAGTTAAGTGTGAATATATATTTTGATCTTGTAAACTCAGCAGTGAAGAATTATTCAAAGAGGTAGGCAATATAGGATGCATAGCAGGTTTTTTTAGAAAGATGATTATTTACATTTTGGGGAAAATGTGTCAAACCACAAATGTACATGTCCAGTGGCAGGCATATTTGCTTGGATTTTAGAAAAGAGGTCTGGCATTTTGGAAGTCCTTCACATAATGACAGCAAGTCCCAGCATGGGAATATATGCTATCACTCCAGAAGAGCACATTAAGCAAGAAGTAGGGATTAGGATAGAACTCTTGGAAATGCTACATTTTTTAAAAAGTTGAATGGAGGAAGAGAGCTGATGGAAGAGGATAAGAAGCAGCAGCAAGAAAGCGGAGGTGGGAACAGGTAGAGCACTGCACCAAGAGCTACAGAGGAAAACCCAGGGTGAATGATAGCAAGAAGGTCATTAGAAGACGACTAATAAGTGCTCCTAGAAAATTACTGATGATCCATTTCAAGGATTGTTTTAATAAATTGATGAAAGCCAAAGCCAGAATATAGTGGGTCAAGGAACAAATAGGAGGTTAGAAGGAAAGAGGAAATTTAATTTCTTGCAGTAATTTCTCCCAGGGTCTTGCATATGCTAGGCAAGTGCTGTAATACTGAGATACCACTGTAACTCAGAAAATTCAATTTCTAGGGGGAGGTGTGAATTAGTTCTCAAATGGGAGAGACCTGGTGCACTGAGGAGTTAGAATCAATTGTGATGAAGAGAGTTAAAAGACAAAAGAGATGAAGCACAATTTTCTCTTGATCAGTCTTGGGGTTTTTGAAAAACATTTTTTTTTCTGTTCTTTAAGATAAACCAGAGTTGCTTAAAATTAGCAAATTCTTCCTTCCCCCAAAGTCCCAGGTGGTGTACTTCCTTAAATAACTTCCACTTCCTTCCTACAATATTTAGCTTTTGTTGGCATCTTAGGTTAAGTATTGAAGAACACTGTGGACAAGATCCTTTAGGTCCCATTATGATGGAACTGTCATGTCCTCTTTCAACTCTTCATCTTTTAGCTCTTCCTGAGAGATACCTAATCATTTAAAAGTAGTAGGATCATTATTCCATTGACTGTGGGGTCAAGGGGAAACTTTTCCTGTCATGCTCTGTCCTATCAGGTAATCAGACATTTGTGGATTTTGTTTCTGTGTAGAATGCAAGAAAGTAAGGTATGGAGCAGTAACCTAATGCTACTGGCAAAATGATTGATTTATATTCTATTTTACAGCTTTCTTTCTAAAAAATTCTCAGCTGCTCAAAGAAAAAAACTATGAAAGTTCTACAAAAGAAATGATTCATACAAATTTGGAGTGTGTAAAAATCAATTCAACCATGAAAGGTAAAACTTAATGTGCATAGAATTCAATTACTGTAGTAGGTAATGATCCCAAATCAGAATTTATGATTACCAGGGAGATCACAATAAGAAGTGGAATCTCATGATTGTTCTAAGCTACAAATGTATTATATAATTCATAGGGTCTAAAATTCTTGTTTGTGAATTCAAAGTTGTTCATGTGAAGCTTAATTGTGAAACATGATATACTGGTGTTGCATTTATTCAGCCTGTTTTTTTCTGAAGTTTCTGTGCAGTGCAGCTCCTTTTCTCACATGTCAGTTAAAAAAATTGATGACAATAATGATAATGGCTATATTATTGTGAGATTGAATTATTTATATTTATATATGTTATTTAAAGACCTTATTTCCATTTACAAAAACATAAGCATATGATATTGAAAGATCCAGTTTTAATTCCATCCTGCACACAGTGACCACTGTGTAATTAAGAGTATTTGCTACAAATAATGAATCAATATTAACATATTATCACTAATTAAATTTACAATATTTTTGGTACTGGGAATTAAACACAGGGTTTCACACATGCTAGACAAGTCTATCACTGAGCCACCTTCATATCCCACAGTTCTTGATTTTTTTCATAAGTTTTCAACTATTGTTCTTTTTTCTGTACTAAAGTCCCATGCAGCCTGTGAAATTACATTTAATTGTCATGTCTCTTATTTGCTGTGATAGTTTTTCAGACCTTCCATGTTTATGATGACACTGACAATTTTGGGGAATACTGTTCTATATATTGTAGGCTGTCTCTCTATTAAAAGTTGAAGTTTTCTAATGGTTAGATTGGGATTATTTGTTTTTTGGGAGGAAGGTCATAGATGTTAAATGCTATTTTCATCACATTATTTCAAGAGTATATATTATCAAAACAATTTTTAATAATTGATGCTGAACTTAAAGCTACTTTTCCGTCTTCCATTTCCACACTGTACTGTTTGTAAAGAAGTTACTATGCATAGCTCACACTTTAAGATTGAGGAGTTATTCTTGACCATTAGGATGGAGTACGTAGGGTTGTCTGGAGGAACAGATGCAATATGTATATGACAATTTAGTTTAAGGATTTGGCTTTTGCAATTATGGAGGCTTGAAAAGTCTAAAATTTGATCTGGGTAAACAGCAGGGTGGAGACTCAGGAAAAGTAGCAGTTTGAGAACAATGACAATCTGCTGCAGGACCAGGAAGAGCAAATGTTGCAGATGAAATCTAAAGGCAAGTTTGCTGGAAAATTCTCTCTTGCCTGTGGGGGGCATTCTTTTGTTCCATTAAGATCTTCAACTGATGGGATGAGATCTACTCACATTTGGAAGGCAAACTTCTTTACTAAAATTTCACAAATTAAAATGTGATTCTCATTCAAAAATATCCTTGAAGCAATAACCAGAATGCTTGATAAAACTAGTATATAAAATTAGCCATCAAGAAGTATCTATATAATTTATTTGGAATTCTTAGGCATTTGAGGTTTGTCTTTTCTATTCCATTTATTAATTTACTCTATCATTTATATCTGCATGCACTCATGTCTATTTACTTTATATTTCAGATTGTAATCCATTGCCACTTCATTTATCTTGTTATTCTAACTTTGACTACTGGGTGGTCTTTCTGTTGGCTCTTGTGGCCTTTGTCATTTGCCATCAATATGTTTTTTGTTTGTTTTTGTATTTTACTTTCTGTAACTACAAAATGCTCTAGACTCATGTTGTCTGTTTTCTGTCCCTATCTAGAATTAACCATTTCTATGAAGAGCCCTGATTCCTTTTATTGAAGAATAATATCCTAGAAATTTTGATATGTTGTATTTTTATTTTCATTCATTCAATGTATTTTTTAAAGTTATCTTTGACACATCTTTAACTCATGGGTTATTTATATGTATTATTTAGTTTCAAGTGTTTGGAGATTTTCTGTTTTCTTTCTTTCATTGATTTCTAGTTTGCTTTCATTGTTGTTGAATTACACTATATGATTTTAATGATTTTAAATTTCTTGAAGTATGTTCTGTATCTCAGTATGTGGTCTATCTTGTCATAGGCTCCATAGGCACTTGTAAAGAATGGGTAGTCTGTTGGTGAGTAGACTCTTCTAAGAATGTTGATTGGATTCTGTAGGTTGATAAAGTTTTTGTTCTTCAACGGTTTTCTAATTTTCTGCCTGGATTTCTTTAATTTTATTAATCTATTTTCAACTTTTCTTTCCAATTGTGTGAATTCTTACTTCATATATTTTGCAAACCTGTTGTTTGGTATATTCACATTTGAAATCATGATAAATGAAGTTCTGTTTATTGTTTTTATTATGTTTCTGGTGTTTGGTTGGAAAATTCTGGTTGTTTGTCCCTCCCAATTCACTTATTTCTCTGTTACCTCCATTCTGATGTTAAGTCCTATACTGACATCTTAAAATGTGATTATATTTTTCAATGATAAAATTTCTGTAGTTTTTTTATATCTCTGTTTCTTTGTTGAGTCTGCTGTTTTAAAACTTTGCTTGAAGAATGTTTGCTCCTTCTTATTAGAGCATCTTTATTATGGCTGCTTTAAAAATCTTTGTTACATAATTCTAACATTTTTGTTTTCATGATTTTTTACATCAGTCGATTATCAGTTTTTATTACATTTGAGAACTTCCTGGTTTTTGGTGTAAAGAGCTATCTTTTGCTGAACCTTGGACATTTTTGTATTGAGTTTTCAGAGGTGGGGTCTTATTTAAAATATTATTATGTTTTTGCTGGCTTTTCCTGATACCACTTCAGCAGGAGAAATGTTCCCTGATACATGAATACCTGATGAAGGCAGACTTGGCTCTTTGTTACAACTGGATGAAGATAGGATAACGGTGCTCATGTGGTCTCCTTTGGTCCTTAATTTTAATAATAAACGCACTTTAAAAATAGATTTTTGTATGTTGCACTTATATTTCCTTCTTCCCGATAAAGGAAAAGTCTGGAGCTGTTGACCAAAGAATTGGAAGTCATTTAGTTCCAGTTGCTACTTTATTTCTTCTAAACAAAGATCTTGGAAGGAGAGTCAGGAGAACTGCTCTACAATGGAGGCTCATCTGGTGGTGATCAACAGCAAGGAAGAGCAGGTACTTTCTAAGAGACAATGGAGTCATGAGCCTGTCTGATTTTTGTACATATCCTTGCTAAGAAGGAATATTGGTGCTGTGACAGATGACTTTCCATAAGACAGATAGGAGAGGCTTCCTCAGCCTTCACATTCCACACCTTGTACCTTCTTCAATGTAACTAACCTAACTTGAAAGAAATTGTGGAATTAAAAATAATACCTGGGGCTTTAGTGAAAGGATGAAAATAGCAGCTTGTTCTTTCAATATGTATATGTTTTATAAATTATTAACTGTTTAACAGAGAGGGGTATTAAGTTGAATAGGGAAATAAAGTGAAATCAAGAGTCACAGCAATCAGGAATGAAATTTAAGAATCAGTGAAAAATAATTAAATTTGTAAGAATTTAATTGTGCACATATTTGAAGAATGCTCCTTTAGTAACAAAAGTGGGGAAATGAGTCTGAGATAGGAATTCATTATGATTATGGATAGGAATTGCTTCCATAGTTAATGAAAATATGATACTTCTCTGCTTAGCTGAGAAAACCTGTATTTCTGGGAACCCCATCTGGCTATTCCTTCTTTCCCCCCTCATTTCTATATAAAGATCTCTGTGGAAACATCACACTATAACCTTTAATATGTATAATAGTTATGTGTTAATCAAAAGACTTTTGCTACATTTTAAAAAATTGGTCCATTACATTTGTACACATTGATGGGATTTTTTCTTTACTAATTTATTTATTTATTCTAATTAGTTATACATGATGGCAGAATGCAATTCATTTTATATTACACATATAGAACACAAATTTTCAAGCCACTGGTTGTACACAAAGTATTTCTACACCATTCGTGTCTTCATACATGTACTTAGGGTAATAATGTCTAACTCATTACACCGTCATTTCTACCCCCTTTCATGGTCCCTTTTCCTCCTTCCCCTTTTCCCTCTCTAAAGTTACTCCACCCCCCCACCATTGCCATTATAAGTCAGCATTCTCATATTAAAGAAAACACTCGGCCTTTGGTTTTTAGGGATTGGTTTACTTCACTGAGCATGATATTCTCCAACTCCATCCATTTACCTGCAAATGCCATGATTTTATTTTCTTTTAATGCTGAATAATGTTCCATTGTGTATGCATATACGTTATCTACTGAAGGGCATCTGGGTTGGTTTCACAGTTCAGCTATTGTGAATTGTGCTGCTATAAACATTGATATGGCTGTGTCCCTGTAGTATAGTGTTTTTAAGTCCTTTGGGTATAAACCGAGGAGTGGGATAGCTGGGTTAAATGGTAGTTCCATTCTCAATTTCTCAAGGAATCTCCATACTGCTTTACAGATTGACTGCACCAATTTGCAGTCCCACCAGCAATGTATAAGTCTGCCTTTTTCACCCACATCCTCGCCAACAATGTTGTTGTTTGTATTCTTGATAGCTGCCATTCGGACTGGAGTGAGATAAAATCTTAGTTTTGATTTGCCTTTCTCTAATTGCTAGAGATGTTGAGCATTTTTTTCATATGTTTGTTGATTGATTATGTATCCTCTTTGAGAAGTGACTGTTCATTTCCTTGGTCCCTTTACTGATTGGGTTATTTGTTTTTTTTTTTTTTTTGGTGTTCAGCTTTTTGAGTTCTTTATGTACCCTAGATATTTGTGATCTACCTGAAATGCTTATAGTAAAAATTTGCTCCCATTCTGTTTTCTCTCTATTCACCTCACTGAATGTTTCTTTTGCTAAGAAGAAGCTTTCTAGTTTTAATCCATCCTATTTATTGATTCTAGGTTTTAATTCTTGGTCTATAGAAGTCTTATTAAGGAAGTTGGGGCCTAATCTGCCATTATGGAGGTTTGGGCCTACTTTTCTTCCACGCACAAGGTCTCTGGTTTAATTCCTAGGTCCTTGATCTATTTTGAGTTGTGGTTTGTGTGTTGTGAGAGAAAGGAGAACTAACACCAATACTTCTCAAACTATTTTATGAAATAGAAAAAGAAAGAACACTTCCAAACACATCATATGAGGCCAATATCACCCTGATTCCAAAAGCAGACAAAGACACATCAAAGAAAGAATACTTCAGACCAATATCTCTAATGAGTATATATGTAAAAATCCTCAATAAAATTCTGAAAAATCAGATACAAAACATATCAAAAGATTTGTGCACCATGATCGAGTAGGGGTCATCCCAGGGATGTAAGGTTGGTTCAACATTCGGAAATCGATAAATGTAATTCATCACATCAATAGATTCAAAGTTAAAAATCATATGATCTTCTCAATATATGCAGAGAAAGAATTTGATAAAATAGAGCATCGTTTCATGTTCAAAACCCTAGAAAAACTAGGGCTAAGAGGACCATTCCTCAACATTGCAAAGGCTATTTATGTTAAGCCACAGGACAACATCATTCTAAATTAAAAAAAAAATTGAAAGCATTCCCTCTGAAATCTGGAACAAGGCAGGGATGACCTTTTTCTTTTTAAAAAAATTTTATTTATTTTTTTATTTTTATTTATTTTAATTTTTTATTGTTGGTTGTTCAAAACATTACATAGTTCTTGATATATCATATTTCACACTTTGATTCAAGTGGGTTATGAACTCCCATTTTTACCCCGTATACAGATTGCAGAATCACATCAGTTACACATCCATTGATTTACATATTGCCATACTAGTGTCTGTTGTATTCTACTGCCTTTCCTATCCTCTACTATCCCCCCTCCCCTCCCCTCCCCTCTTCTCTTTCTACCCACTCTACTGTCATTCATTTATCCCCCTTGTATTATTTTTCCCTTTCCCCCCACTTCCTCTTGTATGTACTTTTGTATAACCCTGAGGGTCTCCTTCCATTTCCATGCAATTTCCCTTCTCTCTCCCTTTCCCTCCCACCTCTCATCCCTGTTTAATGTTAATCTTCTTCTCCTGCTCTTCGTCCCTACTCTGTTCTTAGTTACTCTCCTTATATCAAAGAAGACATTTGGCACTTGTTTTTTAGGGATTGGCAAGCTTCACTTAGCATAATCTGCTCTAATGCCATCCATTTCCCTGCAAATTCTATGATTTTGTCATTTTTTAATGCAGAGTAATACTCCATTGTGTATAAATGCCACATTTTTTTTATCCATTCGTCTATTGAAGGGCATCTAGGTTGGTTCCACAGTCTTGCTATTGTGAATTGTGCTGCTATGAACATCGATGTAGCAGTGTCCCTGTAGCATGCTCTTTTTAGGGCTTTAGGGAATAGACCGAGAAGGGGAATAACTGGGTCAAATGGTGGCTCCATTCCCAGCTTTCCAAGAAATCTCCATACTGCTTTCCAAATTGGCTGCACCAATTTGCAGTCCCACCAGCAATGTACAAGTGTACCCTTTTCCCCATTTCCTCGCCAGCACTTGTTGTTGTTTGACTTCCTAATGGCTGCCAATGTTACTGGAGTGAGATGGTATCTTAGGGTGGTTTTGATTTGCATTTCTCTGACTGCTAGAGATGGTGAGCATTTTTTCATGTACTTGTTGATTGACTGTATGTCCTCCTCTGAGAAGTGTCTGTTCAGGTCCTTGGCCCATTTGTTGATTGGGTGGTTTGTTATTTTATTGTCTAATTTTTTGAGTTCTTTGTATACTCTGGATATTAGGGCTCTATCTGAAGTGTGAGGAGTAAAGATTTGTTCCCAGGATGTAGGCTCCCTATTTACCTCTCTTATTGTTTCTTTTGCTGAGAAAAAACTTTTTAGTTTGAGTAAGTCCCATTTGTTGATTCTAGTTATTAACTTTTGTGCTATGGGTGTCCTATTGAGGAATTTGGAGCCCGACCCCACCGTATGTAGATTGTAGCCAACTTTTTCTTCTATCAGACGGCGTGTCTCTGATTTGATATCAAGCTCCTTGATCCATTTTGAATTAACTTTTGTGCATGGCAAGAGAAAGGGATTCAGTTTCATTTTGTTGCATATGGATTTCTAGTTTTCCCAGCACCATTTGTTGAAGATGCTATCCTTCTTCCATTGCATGCTTTTAGCCCCTTTATCAAATATAAGATAGTTGTAGTTTTGTGGATTGGTTTCTGTGTCCTCTATTCTGTACCATTGGTCCACCCGCCTGTTTTGGTACCAGTACCATGCTGTTTTTGTTACTATTGCTCTGTAGTATAGTTTGAAGTCTGATATCGCTATACCGCCTGATTCACACTTCCTGCTTAGCATTGTTTTTGCTATTCTGGGTCTTTTATTTTTCCATATGAATTTCATGATTGCTTTCTCTATTTCTACAAGAAATGCTGTTGGGATTTTGATTGGGATTGCATTAAACCTATAGAGAACTTTTGGTAATATTTCCATTTTGATGATGTTGGTTCTGCCTATCCATGAACAGGGTATATTTTTCCATCTTCTAAGATCTTCTTCTATGTCTCTCTTTAGGGTTCTGTAGTTTTCATTGTATAAGTCTTTCACCTCTTTTGTTAGGTTGATTTTTTTTTTGAGGATATTGTGAATGGAGTGGTTGTCCTCATTTCCATTTCAGAGGATTTGTCACTGATATACAGGAATGCCTTTGATTTATGCGTGTTGATTTTATATCCTGCCACTTTGCTGAATTCATTTATTAGCTCTAATAGTTTCTTTGTAGACCCTTTTGTGTCTGCTAGGTATAGAATCATGTCATCTGCAAATAGTGATAATTTAAGTTCTTCTTTCCCTATTTTTATGCCTTTAATTTCTTTCGTCTAATTTCTCTGGCCAGTGTTTCGAGAACTATGTTGAACAGAAGTGGTGAGAGAGGGCATCCCTGTCTTGTTCCATATTTTAGAGGGAATGCCTTCAATTTTTCTCCATTCAGAATGATGCTAGCCTGAGGCTTAGCATAGATTGCTTTTACAATATTGAGGTATGTTCCTGTTATCCCTAGTTTTTCTAGAGTTTTGAACATAAAGGGATGCTGTACTTTGTCGAATGCTTTTTCCGCATCTATCGAGATGATCATATGGTTCTTATATTTAAGTCTATTGATGTGGTGAATAACATTTGTTGATTTCCGTATATTGAACCAGCCTTGCATCCTAGGGATGAATCCTACTTGATCATGGTGCACAATTTTTTTGATATGTTTTTGTATCCGATTCGCCAGAATTTTATTGAGGATTTTTGCATCTAGGTTCATTAGAAATATTGGTCTGTAGTTTTCTTTCTTTGAAGTGTCTTTGTCTGGTTTAGGTATCAGGGTGAAGTTGGCCTCGTAGAATGAATTTGGAAGTTCTCCCTCTTTTTCTATTTCCTGAAGTAGCTTGAAAAGTATTGGTATTAGTTCCTCTTTAAAGGTTTTGTAAAACTCTGCTGTATACCCATCCGGTCCTGGGCTTTTCTTAGTTGGTAGTCTTTGGATGGTTTCTTCTATTTCCTCAATTGATATTGGTCTGTTTAGGTTGTCTATATCCTCCTGACTCAATCTGGGCAGATCATATGACTTAAGAAATTTATCGATGCCTTCACTATCTTCTATTTTATTGGAGTATAAGGATTCAAAATAATTTCTGATTATCTTCTGTATTTCCGAAGTGTCTGTTGTGATATTGCCTTTTTCATCCCGTATGCTGGTAATTTGAGTTCTCTCTCTTCTTCTCTTCGCTAGCATGGCTAAGGGTCTGTCGATTTTGTTTATTTTTTCAAAGAACCAACTTTTAGTTTTGTCAATTTTTTCAATTGTTTCTTTTGTTTTGATTTCATTAATTTCAGCTCTGATTTTAATTATTTCTTGCCTTCTACTTCTTTTGCTGATGTTTTGCTCTTCTTTTTCTAGGATTTTGTGATGAAGTATGAGATCATTTATTTGTTGTTTTTTTCTTTTTTTAAGGAATGAACTCCAAGCAATGAATTTTCCTCTTAGAGCTGCTTTCAATGTGTCCCATAGATTCCGATATGTTGTGTCTGTGTTTTCATTTATCTCTAAGAATTTTTTAATTTCCTCCTTGATGTCTTCTATAACCCATTGATCATTCAGTAACCTATTGTTCATTATCCAAGTGATGCATGATTTTTCCTTCCTTCTTTTATCGTTGATTTTCAGTTTCATTCCATTATGATCAGATAAGATGCATGGTATTATCTCTACTCCTTTATATTGTCTAAGAGTTGCCCTGTGACATAATATATGATCTTTTTTTGATAAGGATCCATGTGCTGCTGAGAAAAAAGTGTAACTGCTTGACGTTGGGTGGTATATTTTATATATGTCAATTAAGTCTAGGTTATTAATTGTGTTATTGAGTTCTATAGTTTCCTTATTCAACTTTTGTTTGGAAGATCTGTCCAGTGGCGAGAGAGGTGTGTTGAAGAGGGATGACCTTTTTCACCACTTCTATTTAACATAGTTCTTGAAACTCTTGCCAGAGCAATCAGATAGATGAAAGAAACTAAAGGGATACAGATAGAAAAAGAACTCAGATTATCACTATTTGCAGACAATATGATTCTATACCTAGAAGACCCAAAACATTCCACCAGAAATCTTCTAGAACTAATAAATGAATTCAGAAAAGTATCTGGGTATAAAAGCAACACCCATAAAACAAAGGTATTTCTGTATATCAGTGACAAATCCTCAGAATGAGAAACTAGGAAAACCACTCCATTTACCATAGCCTCAAAAAGAAAACTTGAGAATAAACTTAAAGAAAGTGTTGAAAGACCTCTACAATAAAAACTACATCATGCTAAAGAAAGAAATTAAAGAAGACTTAGAAGATGGAAAGCTCCACCTTGCTCTTGGATAGGCAGAATTAATATTGTCAAAATGACCATACTACCAAAAGTACTATATAGACTCAATGCAATCCCAATACAAATCCCAATGACATTCCTCATAGAAATAGAAAAAGCAATCATGAAATTCATATGGAGAAATAAGAGACCCAGAATAGCCAAAGCAGTCCTTAGCAAGAAGAGAGAAACTGGTGGCATTACTATACCAGACCTAAAACTACTGCAGAACAATAGTAGCAAAAACAGCATGGTATTGGTACCAAAATAGACCAATAGAACAATGGTACATAATAGAGGACACAGAGTCTAACCCACATAACTACAGTTAGTTTATATTAGACAAAAGTACCAAAAACGTTCTTTGGAGAAATGATGGGATTTGTTGTTACATATTTGTATATACACAGAATGTAACAATACAATTTGGTCAATATCTTTCCCTAGCACTTCTCTCCCTCCCCACTTCCCATCCCTTCTTTCTTTCCTCTACTGATCTCCCTTTGATTTTTATGAGATCCACCCCCACGTTTTTTTTTTTTTTTTTTTTTTTTTTTTGCTTTGTTCTCTCTAGCTTGTACATAAGAAAGAAAACATGTGGGCCCTGACCTTCTGGGTTTGACTTATTTTGCTTAACATAATGGTCTTAGTTTAATCCATTTGCCTGAAAATGACATAATTTCACTTCTATTTATGGCTGAACTCCATTGTTTATATATACCACACTTTTCTTTATCCTTTCATCTATTGATGGACACCGACATTGGATTCAGAGTTTGGCTATTGTGAATTGTGCTGCTATAAACATGAGTATCCATGTATCCCTGTAGTATGATGAATTTAATTCTTTAGGATAAATATGCAGAAGGGCTATAACTGGTTCATATGGTGGTTTAAAGCCTAATCTTTTGAGGAGCCTTCAAAATGATTTCCATAATGGTTATATGAATTTACAATCCCACCAACACTGTAACACCATTCTTTTTTCTCCACATCCTCTTCAGTATTTATTATTTGTATTCCTGGTAACTGCCATTCTGACTGGTGTGAGATGAAAATCTCAGTGTAGTTTTGATTTTTAGTTCCCTAACTGATAATGATGTGGAACTTTTTTCCCCGTATATTTGTTGGGCACTTGTATTTCTTCTTTTGAGAAGAGTCTGTTTAATTCATTTGCCCATCTATTAATTATTTGATTTTTTTGGTAAAGTTTTTCAAGCTTTTTGTATATTCTAGATATTAATCCTATGTCAGAAGAGAAACCAGCAAAGATTTTCTTCCATTCTTTAGGCTCTTTCTTCACATTCCTAATTGTTTTCTTGCTATACAGAAGCTTTTTAATTTGATACCATCCTATTGTGAAACTTGCTGCCTGTGCCTATATGGTGTAGTATTGAGCCTATGCTTTCTTTAAGGAGTTGCAAGGTTTTGTTCTACTTTCTAGGTCTTTGATATATTTTGAGTTGATTTTTGTTCAGGGTAAGAGATAAGGGTCTAATTTTATTTTTCTACATATGGATAACCGGTTGTCCCGGCACCATTTGTTACAAAGGCTGTTGTTTTTTCAGTGTATGTTTTTGGCACTTTGTCAAGGATCAGATGACTGTACATGTGTGGTTTTGTCTCTTTGTCTTCTATTCTGTACCATTGGTCTATGTTTTATGTCAGTACTATGCAGTTTTTGTTAATATAGCTGTGTAGTATAGTTTGAAGTCAGGTATAGTGAGTGATTCCTTCAGCATTGCTTTTTTTGGCTTAGAATTGTTTTAGCTTCTCTGGGTCTTTCATTCTTCTGAATGAATTCTAGGACTGTTTTTTTCTTTTTTCTAGTTCTGCGAAATATGTCACTAGTATTTTGATGAGGATTGCATTGAATTTGTATTTTGCTATTGGTAGCATGGCCATTTTGACAATATTTGTTCAGCTTGTCCAGAAACATCTTATATATTTCCATCTTCTGAGTTCTTCTTCAATTTCTGCAATGTTCTATAGTTTTCATTATAGATGTCTTTTACCTCCTTGGTTAGATTTATTCCTTGGTATTTTTTTTTGAGGCTTTTGTGATTGGAATAATTTTCTTCATTTCTTTTTCAGAAAATTCATTGTTTTTTGTATAGGAAATCTATTTATTTTTTATAAGAAGTTTTAAAAAATATAAAGAAGATGGAAATATTAACTACCCAGATTTGATTATTACACACAGTATGTATGAATCAAATTATGACACTCTACCCCATAAATTTATACAATTAAAAGAATAGTTAAAATTTACCAATCTAAAAATAATTTATTTGTGAATATATTTGTTCATAAAGTTACTTGTGATATATTTATAGTGTATATAGCTTAATTTAACAATAAATGAAATAAACAACAACAAACCCCCCAAAACACCCCAGTTGTGGTTGAGTATTCTACAGATATGATTTCTTTTTTTCTTTTCTTTAAGGATTTTATCACCTGGAATTTGAATAAATCGCATGCTTATTTTGTGGGGTTGTCAGATCCAGAGGGTCAGAGACATTGGCAATGGATTGATCAGACACCATACAACGAAAATACCACGTGAGTACAGAATTAGATAAAGGAATCCTGGGTCATATATCATGTCTAAAATCTAGGGTGCCCAGCTCTAAGATATGAAATTCAAATACCTCATTTTTGTTCTCTTGGGCACTTGGTTAAATTATTTTATTATCTCATTTAATCATCAGGAAAATCTTATATAATACACATCATTTTTATAGAAATGAGAAAGTGGAGTGTGGAGAGTACAGATAATTTAGCTAAGGTAATCCAATAATGGTTTCCAAATTCACGTATATTGTACTTTGCTTTTAACCTATTTATATCTCCTTAATATAAGTACATGCTTATTAAGATCATTACAGATTATTTTAAAATTATGATTTAATATTTCTCATAAAGCAGAAATCCTAACTTCTGATACCATTACAATATCCAACATTTATATTATCTTTTTTTTATAAATATTTATTTTTTTAGTTATAGTTGGATACAATTTCTTTATTTTCTTTATTTATTTTTATGTGATGCTGAGGATCAAACTCACCTGCACGTGTGAGGTGAACGCTCTACCACTGAGCCACATCCCAGACCCACATTTATATTATCTTTAAAAATATTTTAGTATACTTCTACCTCTGATCCTCATATCTTCTTTGTGAAATATATAGTGCTGTTACTCTGGTTCAATTTTTAGATGGGCAAACTGAGAATCAAAGAAATGAAATTATTTGTCAAAAAAAACAAGAATAAGTAGGCTCTCTAGAGATTTTGCTTGCCTTTTGACTCCAAAATAATTCCTGTAAAAAGGGGGAAAAAGAACTATATTGATAATGAGACCAGATTGATATCTCTTCATTATATAACAAAGCCACGTGATTGACAGTCCCTGGCATAGGACTATGGATGCACAAATAGAAAACAATCTCTGGGATGTCTTTAGGTGAAATGTTTGCTGCAATAAGGTATGAGAAAATGTTAAGTGATGTGGGCACAGTTTTCGAGGGAAATATGAAAGGTTTTGATGGAGGAAAAACTGCATGAGAAGTGGGGAAGTGTTGGTCTGGGCATATTTGACCCTGACTTCCACAAAGTTCCACCCCAGCCTATGGCCCCATAACTGTCTCTAACCCCTTTAAAAGCAGTTCTGGAAGAATAACCTCATGCTTTTTCTCTGTTTCAGGTTCTGGCATCTAGGTGAGCCCAACAGGGTCCAAGAGCATTGTGTTGTGTTAAATTATCGTAAACAATGGGGCTGGAATGATATTTTTTGTGCTCATGTTCAAAGCACAATTTGTGAAATGATGAAGATCTACTTATGAATCAAACACCTTTTTTCATGGACATGTTATTGGATTCATGTCCATTATTCTAGAGATAACTATTAAGTTCCTCTTTATGTGAAAGAAATTCCATAGACTTTTAAGTATGTTGTTATTTTACTTTTTGAGAAAACTGTTTACATATTTATTTGTTTATTCATTCATTTGCTTATTCATAAAATGACATTTTCTATATGACAAAGAGTACACTGGAGACCTATTTTGTGCATACATAGAATACACTTGAGCCTGTTCCTTAATCTCTGTCTGAATGCTAAGGGTATATTTATGGACATAAATTATATGATGTGGTTTGTCCACTTATCTGTTTTCCCTTCTCCCCTCTTGGCTTTATTGATGCATAATTTGGAAATACAAATTTTATATATTTAGGTTACAAAGTAATGATTTGATATTCATATATACTGTGAAATGATTATTAAAATCAAGTTATCTAACCTTCCATTACTTAACATAGTTTACATTATTTTGTGTTTAGTAAGAACACTTAAGATCTTTCTGAAGGAGACAAATTTATGCTATGTGCATTTATGAACATATCACAATGAATTCCACTATTATGTATGCTTATAATACACCAATAAAAATTATAAAAAAAGCAAAATTCAGCTATGAAATGTAATATTGTTAACTGTAGTCACCATGGTGTCCAGAACTTATTTATATTTTAACTGAAATTTTATACCCTTTGGCCAACTTATTCCCTTTCCCTGCACTTCTCAACCCCTATCAACTGCCATTCTGCTCTCCTTTTCTTGATGCTCACTTTTTTAGATTGTATACAGAATTGGTTTCGTACAGTATTTACCATTCTTTGCCTGATATTTTCACTTAGATTAATGCCCTCCAGATTCATCCATGTTGTTGCAAATTGCAAATTTATAATTTCATTTACAATTTTAATTGAGTCCTTTCTCTTTTTTCTTTTATAGATTTGTTGAAGGCTTATCAATGTTTTAAAAATTCTGTAAGAAAACCAAGTCATTTTTGTTTATCTGTTTAATTGTTTTTCTAGGCTTTCATGTATTCTACTCTATATTTGTTTTATTCCTCCTGCTACTTTTGAATTTAGTCTGTTCTTTTCCAGTTCTTTTTAAAAAATATTTAATTGATTTTATTTTTAAATATATGACAGTGGAATACATTACAATTCTTTTTACACATATAGAGCTCAATTTTTCATATCTTTGTTTGGATATAAAGTATGTTCACACCAATTCATATCTTCATACATGTACTTTGGATAATGATGTCCATCACATTCCACCATCATTGCTAACCCCCTACCCCCTCTCTTTCCCTCCCACCCTTCTGCCCTATCTAGAGTTCATCTATTCTTTTCCAGTTCTTTAAGTTATAAAGTTGTTAATTTGAGTTTTTTCCCCCTTAATATAGGTATTTTTAGTTCTAAATGTTCTTTTGTGACTTCCCTTGACATATCCTATAAGTTTTGCTTTGCTGTGTTTTTAAATTTTTTCTCAAGATATATAATATATATATATATATATTGAGGGGGGTACTTGGGACTGAACTCAATGACACTCAACCACTTAGCCCTATTTTGTAGTGCTTGTGGTAAAAATTTGCTCCCAATCTGTAGGCTCTCTATTCACCTTGCTGAATGTTTCTTTTGCTAAGTAAAAGCTTTCTAGTTTGAATCCATCCTATTTATTGATTCTTGGTTTTAATTCTTGTGGTATAGGAGTCTTATTAAGGAAATTGGGGTCTATTCCAACATGATGGAGATTTGGGCCTAGTTTTTCTTCCATTAGGCACAAGGTCTCTGGTTTAATTCCTAGGTCCTTGATCCACTTTAAATTGAGTTTTGTGCATGGTGAGAGGTAGAGATTTAATTTCATTTTGTTACATGTGGATTCCACTTTTCCCAGCACCACTTGTTGAAGAGAGTATCTTTTCTCCAATGTATGTTTTGGGCACGTATACAATATATGCCAAACAATATGTTTTTGTCTAATATACAATAACTGCAGTAATGTGGTTAGACTCTGTGACCTCTATTCTGTACCATTGGTCTACAGGTCTATTTTGGTGCCAATATCATGCTGTTTTGTTACTATTACTTTGTAGTATAGTTTTAGGTCTGGAATAATAATGCCGCCAGCTTTACTCTTCTTGCTAAGGATTGCTTTTGCTATTCTGGGTCTCTTATTTTTCAATATGAATTTCATGATTGATTTTTCTATTTCTATGAGAAAAGTCATTGGGATTTTGACTGGTCTTGCATTGAATCTGTATAGTGCTTTTGGTAATATGGTCATTTTGACAATATTAATTCTGCCTATTCAAGAGCAAGGTGGAGCTTTTCATCTTCTAAGGTCTTCTTTAATTTCTTTCTTTAGCATATTGTAGTTTTCATTGTAGAGGTCTTTCAGCTCTTAAGTTTATTCCCAAATATTTTATTTTATTTTATTGTAGGCTACTGTAAATGGGGTGGTTTTCCTAGTTTCTCTTTCTGAGGATTTGTCACTGATGTACAGAAATACCTTTTATTTATGGGTGCTGCTTTTATATCCAGCTACTATGCTGAATTTATTTATTAGTTCTAGATGTTTTCTGGTGGAACTTTTTGGGTTTTCCAAGTATAGGATCATCTTGTCTGCAAATAGTGATAATCTGAGTTCTTCTTTTCCTATCCATATCCCTTTAATTTCTTTCATTTATCTGATTGCTCTGGCTAGAGTTTCAAGAACTATGTTAAATAGAAGTAGTGATAGAGGGCATCCCTGTCTTGTTATAGTTTTTAGAGGGAATGCTTTCAGTTTTTTTTTTTTTTTTTTTTTTTTTCATTTAGAATGATGTTGGCCTGGGGCTTAGCATGGATTGCCTTTACAATTGAGGAATTGTTGAGGAATGTTCCTGTTATCCCTAGTTTTTCTAGGGTTTTGAACATGAAAGGATGCTGTATTTTATCAAATGTTTTTTCTGCATCTATTGAGATGATCATGTGATTTTTATCTTTCAGTCTATTGATGTAATGAATTACATTTATTGATTTCTGCATGTTGAACCAACCTTACATCCCTTGGATGACCCCTACTTGATCATGGTGCACTAATTTTTTGATGTTTTTGTATTCGATTTTCCAGAATTTTATTGAGATTTTTTGCATATATATTCATTAGAGATATTGGTCTGAAGTTTTCTTTCTTTGATGTGCCTTTGTCTGGTTTTGGAATCAGGGTGATACTGGCTTCATAGGATGTGTTTGGAAGTGTTCCGTCTTTTTCTATTTCAGGGAATAGTTTGAAAATTATTGGTATTAGTTCTTCTTTAAAGGTCTTATATAACTCAGCTTTGTGTCCATATGGTCCTGGGATTTTCTTGGTAGGTAGTCTTCAGATGGTGTCCTATATTTTCTTGCTTTAAATTGATTTGTTTAAATTGTGTATATCACCCGGTTTTAGTTTGGGCATATCATATGCCTCTAGAAATTTGTTAATCCCTTTGGTATTTTCTATTTTATTGGAGTACACAGTTTTGAAATTATTTATAATTACCTGCTGTATTTCTTTAGTGTCCATCATAATATTTCCTTTTTCATCATGGATGTTATTAATTTTAGTGTTTTCTCTCCTTCTCTTCATTAGCATCGCTAATGGCTTATCAATTTTATTTATTTTTTCCAAGAACCAACTTTTTTTTGTCAATTTTTTCAATTGTTTCTTTTGTTTCAGTTTCATTGATTTCATCTCTGATTTTAATTATTTCTTATCTTTTACTGATTTTGGGGGTTGAATTGTTCTTCTTTTTCTAGGATTTTGAGGTGTAATGTTAGGTCATTTATTTGTTGACTTTTTCTTCTTTTAAGGAATAAACTCCATGCAATGAATGTTTCTCTTATATCTGCCTTCGTAGTGTTCCAGAGATTTTGATATGTTGCATTTTTTTTAATTTTTTTATTGTTGGTTGTTCAAAACATTACATATTTCTTGATATATCATATTTCACACTTTGATTCAAGTGGGTTATGCACTCCCATTTTTACATATATACAGATTTCAGAATCACATCAGTTACACATCCATTGATTTACATATTGCCATACTAGTGTCTGTTGTGTTCTATCCTCTTCCTATCCTCTACTATCCCCCCTCCCCTCCCCTCTCCTCCCCTCTTCTCTCTCTACCCCCTCTACTGTCATTAATTTCTCCCCCTTGTATTATTTTTCCCTTTCCCCTCACTTCCTCTTGTATGTACTTTTGTATAACCCTGAGGGTCTCCTTCCATTTCCATGCAATTTCCCTTCTCTCTCCCTTTCCCTCCCACCTCTCATCCCTGTTTAATGTTAATCTTCTTCTCCTGCTCTTCGTCCCTACTCTGTTCTTAGTTACTCTCCTTATATCAAAGAAGACATTTGGCACTTGTTTTTTTAGGGATTGGCAAGCTTCACTTAGCATAATCTGCTCTAATGTCATCCATTTCCCTGCAAATTCTATGATTTTGTCATTTTTTAATGCAGAGTAATACTCCATTGTGTATAAATGCCACATTTTTTTTTTATCCATTCGTCTATTGAAGGGCATCTAGGTTGGTTCCACAGTCTTGCTATTGTGAATTGTGCTGCTATGAACATTGATGTAGCAGTGTCCCTGTAGCATGCTCTTTTTAGGGCTTTAGGGAATAGACCGAGAAGGGGGATAACTGGGTCAAATGGTGGTTCCATTCCCAGCTTTCCAAGAAATCTCCATACTGCTTTCCAAATTGGCTGCACCAATTTGCAGTCCCACCAGCAATGTACAAGTGTACCCTTTTCCCCATTTCCTCGCCAGCACTTGTTGTTGTTTGACTTCCTAATGGCTGCCAATGTTACTGGAGTGAGATGGTATCTTAGGGTGGTTTTGATTTGCATTTCTCTGACTGCTAGAGATGGTGAGCATTTTTTCATGTACTTGTTGATTGACTGTATGTCCTCCTCTGAGAAGTGTCTGTTCAGGTCCTTGGCCCATTTGTTGATTGGGTGGTTTGTTATCTTATTGTCTAATTTTTTGAGTTCTTTGTATACTCTGGATATTAGGGCTCTATCTGAAGTGTGAGGAGTAAAGATTTGTTCCCAGGATGTAGGCTCCCTATTTACCTCTCTTATTGTTTCTTTTGCTGAGAAAAAACTTTTTAGTTTGAGTAAGTCCCATTTGTTGATTCTAGTTATTAACTTTTGTGCTATGGGTGTCCTATTGAGGAATTTGGAGCCCGACCCCACCGAATGTAGATCGTAGCCAACTTTTTCTTCTATCAGACGGCGTGTCTCTGATTTGATATCAAGCTCCTTGATCCATTTTGAATTAACTTTTGTGCATGGCGAGAGAAAGGGATTCAGTTTCATTTTGTTGCATATGGATTTCCAGTTTTCCCAGCACCATTTGTTGAAGATGCTATCCTTCTTCCATTGCATGCTTTTAGCCCCTTTATCAAATATAAGATAGTTGTAGTTTTGTGGATTGGTTTCTGTGTCCTCTATTCTGTACCATTGGTCCACCCGCCTGTTTTGGTACCAGTACCATGCAGTTTTTGTTACTATTGCTCTGTAGTATAGTTTGAAGTCTGGTATCGCTATACCGCCTGATTCACACTTCCTGCTTAGCGTTGTTTTTGCTATTCTGGGTCTTTTATTTTTCCATATGAATTTCATGATTGCTTTCTCTATTTCTACAAGAAATGCCGTTGGGATTTTGATTGGGATTGCATTAAACCTATAGAGAACTTTTGGTAATATCGCCATTTTGATGATGTTAGTTCTGCCTATCCATGAACAGGGTATATTTTTCCATCTTCTAAGATCTTCTATTTCTCTCTTTAGGGTTCTGTAGTTTTCATTGTATAAGTCTTTCACCTCTTTTGTTATGTTGATTCCCAAGTATTTTATTTTTTTGAAGATATTGTGAATGGAGTGGTTGTCCTCATTTCCATTTCAGAAGATTTGTCGCTGATATACAGGAATGCCTTTGATTTATGCGTGTTGATTTTATATCCTGCCACTTTGCTGAATTCATTTATTAGCTCTAATAGTTTCTTTGTAGACCCTTTTGTGTCTGCTAGGTATAGAATCATGTCATCTGCAAATAGTGATAATTTAAGTTCTTCTTTTCCTATTTTTATACCTTTAATTTCTTTCGTCTAATTGCTCTGGCAAGTGTTTCGAGAACTATGTTGAACAGAAGTGGTTAGAGAGGTCATCCCTGTCTTGTTCCAGATTTTAGAGGGAATGCCTTCAATTTTTCTCCATTCAGAATGATGCTAGCCTGAGGCTTAGCATAGATTGCTTTTACAATATTGAGGTATGTTCCTGTTATCCCTAGTTTTTCTAGAGTTTTGAACATAAAGGGATGCTATACTTTGTCAAATGCTTTTTCCGCATCTATCGAGATGATCATATGGTTCTTATATTTAAGTCTATTGATGTGGTGAATAACATTTATTGATTTCCGTATATTGAACCAGCCTTGCATCCCAGGGATGAATCCTACTTGATCATGGTGCACAATTTTTTTGATATGTTTTTGTATCCGATTGGCCAGAATTTTATTGAGGATTTTTGCATCTAGGTTCATTAGAGATATTGGTCTGTAGTTTTCTTTCTTTGAAGTGTCTTTGTCTGGTTTAGGTATCAGGGTGATGTTGGCCTCGTAGAATGAATTTGGAAGTTCTCCCTCTTTTTCTATTTCCTGAAGTAGCTTGAAAAGTATTGGTATTAGTTCCTCTTTAAAGGTTTTGTAAAACTCTGCTGTATACCCATCTGGTCCTGGGCTTTTCTTAGTTGGTAGTCTTTGGATGGTTTCTTCTATTTCCTCAATTGATACTGGTCTGTTTAGGTTGTCTATATCCTCCTGACTCAATCTGGGCAGATCATATGACTTAAGAAATTTATCGATGCCTTCACTATCTTCTATTTTATTGGAGTATAAGGATTCAAAATAATTTCTGATTATCTTCTGTATTTCTGAAGTGTCTGTTGTGATATTGCCTTTTTCATCCCGTATGCTGGTAATTTGAGTTCTCTCTCTTCTTCTCTTCGCTAGCATGGCTAAGGGTCTGTCGATTTTGTTTATTTTTTCAAAGAACCAACTTTTAGTTTTGTCAATTTTTTCAATTGTTTCTTTTGTTTTGATTTCATTAATTTCAGCTCTGATTTTAATTATTTCTTGCCTTCTACTTCTTTTGCTGATGTTTTGCTCTTCTTTTTCTAGGATTTTGTGATGAAGTATGAGATCATTTATTTGTTGTTTTTTTCTTTTTTTAAGGAATGAACTCCAAGCAATGAATTTTCCTCTTAGAACTGCTTTAAATGTGTCCCATAGATTCCGATATGTTGTGTCTGTGTTTTCATTTATCTCTAAGAATTTTTTAATTTCCTCCTTGATGTCTTCTATAACCCATTGATCATTCAGTAACCTATTGTTCATTATCCAAGTGATGCATGATTTTTCCTTCCTTCTTTTATCGTTGATTTTCAGTTTCATTCCATTATGATCAGATAAGATGCATGGTATTATCTCTACTCCTTTATATTGTCTGAGAGTTGCCCTGTGACATAATATATGATCTATTTTTGAGAAGGATCCATGTACTGCTGAGAAAAAAAGTGTAACTGCTTGACGTTGGGTGGTATATTCTATATATGTCAATTAAGTCTAGGTTATTAATTGTGTTATTGAGTTCTGTAGTTTCCTTATTCAACTTTTGTTTGGAAGATCTGTCCAGTGGCGAGAGAGGTGTGTTGAAGTCTCCCATGATTATTGTATGGGGGTCTATTAGACTCTTGAACTTGAGAAGAATTTGTTTGATGAACATAGCTGCACCATTGTTTGGGGCATATATATTTATGATTGTTATGTCTTGTTGGTGTATGGTTCCCTTAAGCAGTATGTAGTGTCCCTCTTTATCCCTTTTGATTAACTTTGGCTTGAAATCTGTTTTATTTGATATGAGTATGGACACTCCTGCTTGTTTCCAAAGTCCATATGAGTGATATGATTTTTCCCAACCTTTCACCTTCAGCCTATGTATGTCTTTTCCTATCAAATGCGTCTCCTGTAGGCAGCATATTGTTGGGTCTTGTTTTGTGATCCATTCTACTAGCCTGTGTCTCTTAATTGGTGAGTTTAAGCCATTAACATTTAGGGTTATTATTGAGATATGGGTTGTTTTTCCAGCCATATTTGTTTATTTCTGTTACTAAACATGGTTTGTTTTCCTCTTTGATTATTTTCTCCTCTTTTATTGTCCTACCTCCCACTGTTGGTTTTCATTGTTATTTTCCATTTCCTCTTCCTGTAATGTTTTGCCAAGGATGTTTTGAAGAGATGGTTTTCTAGCTGCAAATTCTTTTAACTTTTGTTTATCGTGGAAGGTTTTAATTTCATCTTCCATCCTGAAGCTTAATTTCGCTGGATACACAATTCTTGGTTGGAACCCATTTTCTTTCAGTGTTTGAAATATGTTATTCTAGGATCTTCTAGCTTTCAGAGTCTGTATTGAAAGATCAGCTCTTATCCTGATTGGCTTACCCCTAAATGTAATCTGCTTCCTTTCTCTTGTAGCTTTTAAAATTCTGTCCTTATTCTGTATGTTGGGCATCTTCATTATAATGTGTCTAGTTGTGGATCTCTTATGATTTTGCACATTTGGCTTCCTGTAGGCTTCTAGGATTTGGGATTCTGTCTCATTCTTCAAGTCTGGGAAGTTTTCTCGTATTATTTCATTGAATAGATTGTTCATTCCTTTGGTTTGAAACTCTGTCCCTTCCTGTATCCCAATGACTCTTAAATTTGGTCTCTTAATGTTATCCCATATTTCTTGGATGTTCTGCTCATGGTTTCTTAACAGTCTTGCTGAGCTGTCTATGTTCTTTTCCAGTTGAAATACTTTGTCTTCATTGTCTGATGTTCTATCTTCTAAGTGTTCTACTCTGCTGGTAGTATTCTCAATTGAGTTTTTAAGTTGGTTTATTGCTTCCTGCATTTCTAGGATTTCTGTTTGTTTGTTTTTTGTAACCTCTATCTCCCTGTATAGTTGATCCTTTGCTTCCTGGATTTGTTTGTGTAATTCATTGTCAGAGTGATCTTTCATGTCTGATTTTGCTGTCTAATGTCTTCCTTGATACTCCAGATCATCTGAAGCATGTATATCCTGAATTGTTTATCTGACATTCCATCTGCTGCAGCTGTTACCTCTTCTAAATTTGAGTTGACCTGCATTGCTTGTGGTCCTTTCTTTCCTTGTCTTTTCATACTGCTTGCGTTTCTTTCTGGTTGGTGAAACTATTGTGTTTTTGAAATGTTTTTCCCCCTATATATTTATATTGCTCTTGTATAGTTGAAAAGTCTCCCTTGCAGGATCGGACGGCGGTCTGCCTACCTTGCAGGCGCGGGCGGCGGCTCTGCTCTGCCCCTCCTCCAATTGGTGTGAGGTGTCTACTATGTCCGCGGACCCCTGGGCCTGTCCCGCTGGTTGGTCGCATGTCTGCCCACCTTTCAGGCACGGGTGGCGGCTCTGCTCTGCCCCTACTCCAATTGGGGTGTCGTGACTACCACGCTGGCAGGTCGCTGGGCCTGTTCCTGGCACGGGTGGTGACTCTGCTCTGCCCCTACTCTAATTGGGGTGACGTGTGTACCACGCTGGCAGGCCGCTGGGCCTGATCCGCCGGTCTGTAGCAGGTCTGCCTACCTTGCAGGCGCAGGCCACGGCTCTGCCCTGCCCCTCCTACCACGCCCGTGGACCGCTGGTCCTGATCTGCAGGTTGGTCTCAGGTCTGCCCACCCTGTGGGCATTGGTGGCGGTTCCACTCCGCCCCCACTCCAATTGGGATCATGTGATCACCACACCGGCGGGGCCTGATCCGGGCGCGGGCGAAGGCTCTGCTCTGCCCCTACTCCAGTTAGGATTTCGTGTGTACCATGCTGGCAGCCCGCTGGGCCTGACCCGCCAGTCTGTTGAAGGTCTGCTTACCTTGCAGGCGCGGGCGGCGGCTCTGCCCTGCCCTTCCTACCACGCCCGCGTACCACTGGGTCGCAGGTCTGCCCACCTTGCGGGCGCGGGTGGCGGCTCCGCTCCGCCCCCTCTCCAATTGGGGTCACGCGACCACCATGCCAGCGAGCTGCTGGGCCTGCTCCGGGTGCGGGCGGTGGCCCGGCTCCTCCCCTCTGGCTCGATGACAAAGCGAGAGAGACTCGGGTGTCTGTGACTCACCCTCCCTACCAGGAGACCAACTGTTTCTGTCGCCGCTGGTATTGATGAAGTTCTCTCCTCTGCCACTTTCTGATGACATCAGATCTCTGCCATGTTGGTATCCTATGCGAATGGCAGCATTTCGTTCCCTTTGCCGGGTGACCGAAGCAACGGGTGAGTCCTGACCAGCCCTCACAGGCCCCGTCTCAGTCCTGTTGCCACTGGCCACGAAGGCTCGGTTGGTATTTACCTCCACAGTACTCAGCAGGACCCGGTCTGAGAAGCAGTTTCCGCGGGCTCCTTAGCCCTGGGCCAGAGCAGTTCTGGGAGCCGGAACTCGGCCACTCCGTGCTCAGTGTATGCTCTGATAAGAGCAGGGTCCAAGAAGCAGTTTCCGTGGGTTATTTAGCACTGAGCCTGAGTAATCTATCTGCAAGCCGCAGGCGAATGGCAGCCTGAAATTACCTGTTCTATGGCTGAATGAGCTGCGATCAGTAGAAAACAGGGATGGTGACGTCAGCTCTCCAAGATGGTGGCCGCTGGCCTCCTCTGTGGTCTGACCGGTGTGGGGAACCGAATTGGACCGCTTCCTTCCCCCGTCTCGAACCCAGAATTCAGCACTGAGTACGGTGCTTGCACAGCTGGCAGAAACTGCAGCGCTATATCCCTGCGTCGCTATCTCCTCATTTCCCAGCGCTCGCTGCAGACTCTAGCCGCAGGGCGATTTGCTGAATAAGCAGTGTTACCCTCCGTGCGACAAATCTCTCGCGTTTGAGTCCCCGTAGCCGATCCTCGTGCGATGGAAATCCTTCCTCCAGGTTCCGGAGCACCCCACTATTGCTGGAAATTCCTAACAAGATAGCCTTTATCCGTCCTGACTCGTCATTCTCCCACACAGTGACACGGCACATGGGGCAATGCACTCCCCTCGCCGCCATCTTCTTCCGTCTGATATGTTGCATTTTTGTTTTCATTTACCTTTCAGAATTTTTAAATCTCCTCCTTGATATCTTTGCAACCATTGTTCTTTCAATTGCATGTTATTAATCTCCAGGTGTTGGAGTAACTTTTATTTTATCATTGGTTTATAATTTTATTCCATTTTGGTCTGATAGAATGCAAGGTAGTATGTCTACTTTTTTATATTTACTAAGATTTACTTTGTGTCATACTATATGGTCTATTTTAGAGAAGGATACATGTGCTGCTGAGAAGAATGTGTATTCCCTTATTGGTAGATAATATACTCTATATATGTCAGTTAAGTCTAAGTTATTGATTGTATTATTGAGTTTTATTGTTTTTTTTTTTTTTTTGCTTTTTTGTTTGGAAGATATCCACTGGTGAACATGGTGTGTCAAAGTTACTCAGAATTATTTTGTTGTGTGGGCTATTTGACTCTTGAAGTTGAGTTGAGAAGAGTTTGATTAATGAACATAGAGGCTCCATTTTGGGGGGCATATATATTTATAACTGTATGTCTTGTTGAAAGAAGTATGAAATGTTCATCTTTATCCCTTTTAATTAACTTTAGCTTGAATTCTATTTTATTTGATATGAGGATGAAAATCCCTGCTTGTTTATGTAGACCATGTGAATGGTGTATTTTATCTCAAGCTTTCACTTTCAGTATATGGGTGTCTTTTCCTATGAGACAAGTCTCTTGAGGGAACATATTGTTGGGTCTTTTTAAAAAAATCCAATATACCAGCCTATGTATTTTGACTGATGAGTTTAGGTCATTAATATTTAGGGTTATTATTGAGACATAATTTGAATTACCTGTCATTTTTGTTTATTTTTGGTATTTAACTTGACTTGGTTTCTCATTTGGTTGGCTTTTCCTTATTGTAATTCTTCTCTTTGCACATTTTCATTGTTGTTTTTATTTTCCTCCTCATGGAATATTTTGCCAAGCATGTTCTGTAGTGCAGGGTTTCTTGCTGTAAATTCTTTTAGCTTTTGTTTATCATGAAAATTTTTATTTCATCATCAAATTTAAAGCTTAATTTTTCTGGATATAAGATTGTTGGTTGGTATCCATTATATTTTAGAACCTGGTATATGTTGATCCAGGATCTCCTAGCTGTGAGTGTCTGGGTTAAACGTTAATAAACTGGTTGAGTTAAAAAATCTGCTGAGATCCAAATTGGTCTTCTCTTTCAGGTAATCTCATTTTTCTCTCTTGTGGCCTTTGAAATTCTATCCTTATTCTGTATGCTAGGCATTTTTATTATAATGTGTCTTGGTGTAGATCTCTTGTAATTTTGTGCATTTGGTGTCCTATAGGCTTCTTGTATTTGATTTTCCAATTCATTCTTCATTCTTGGGAAGTTTTCTGATATTATTTGAATGAAAAGATTGTGCATTCCTTTGGTTTGAATCTTTGAGCCTTCCTCTATCCCCATAAATCTTAAATTTGGTCTGTTGATGGTATCCTATAATTCTTGGATATTCTGTTCATGGTTTCTTACCATCTTCACTGTGAGGTCAACTTTATTTTCAAGATTGCATATTTTGTCTTCATTGTCTGAGGTCCTGTCTTCCAAGTGATCTAGCCTGTTGGTGATGCTATCTATAGAGTTTTTTAATTGGCTTATTGCTTCATTAATTTCAAGTATTTCTGTTTTTCCCCCCAGTATCTCTATTTCTTTCTTGAAGTAATATCTTGCAACCTGTATTTGCTCTTATCTCTCTGTTGGTGTGATCTATGGTAAACTGTATTTGTTCTCTTATCTCTTTGTTGGAGTGATTGATTTTTGCATGTACCTGCTCACTTAGGTCATTCTTTAATTCTCAAATCATTTTAGTTATGTATATTCTAAACTCCTTCTATGACATTTTGCCTATTGAGCTACCTATGCATTCTATTGTTGTAGTATCTTGGTTTGTTTGGGGCACCTTTTTCCCTTCTTTTTCATGATGTCTATGTATTGTCCTCTCTTGCAGTGTAGATTCAAGGTATTATAGTTTCTGTCCTATTGTCTTATAGTGTCCCTATAGCCTACCAATATTTCACTTTTAAGGGAGAGATCAATATTAAAGCACTGAATGTACCCAAATGCAGCCATATATCAGTTATCTTCTATTTTTACATTTACAGTTTTGTCACTGTATTCAGAAATGATGAGTTTGGTTATCTTCTACCATATACTCAATAGGTTTGCATAATGGTTTACAGTTTCTGATGGTAGAAAGGGGAACTGGGGGGTTGGCTGAAATGTTTATGATGCAGGATGTGAGAATACGGAGGTATTTGATTATATGATATTGTGAGGGTAATCAGAAGAAGTTGGCTGTTAGTAGGAGAAACAAGAGATAGGCAAACCCCATGCAAGACTTCCTGTTATTGCAGCAATAGGATAACTGTTAGCACCCCTAATAGAGAAACCTCTGGTGCAGCCATGCCCACAGGGACCTTGGTGATGTCTTACCAGGTCATTATTGTTGTCCCTTGATAGAAGTGGCAATATCCCAGTTTCATGGTGTGGCAGCCTCAAGCCTATATGTACCCTAATGTCAAGCTATGGAGCCATGCTTTGGTGAATAAGTAACCCCATCATGGGGGTAACTCTCGGGGTGGGCGTGGGTTGGGAATCTCTCCAGAAATCTGTATTGTGGTGTGGTGGGGGGCCCTCTGCCACACTCTCTAGTCATGATGTTCAACCTCACCTTGAGCCCTGAGTGATGGAAATGACCTTCTATGGATTAAGACCTTTGAAACTATGAGCCCTCAAATAAAGTTTTCCTGCTCTATAATTGTTCTGGTTGGGTCCTTTAGTCATAGCAGTGAAAAATCTGACTAAAACATCAGTTTTATAATTTCTGTCTACAGGTTGTCAGTCAAAATGACCCCTGGAATGTTTATATTCTCTTCTTTACTAAAATTCTTACATTTTCTTTGTAAAATAATACTAAATATATCATACTTATAATGAAATCTGTAATTCATTGACCCGGTATGATCATTTTATGAATAATGATAACCTGTGCATGTGGACATCTCAGTATGATTTTCAGGGATTTTGCAATTGAGTCTTTCCATTTGCTACTAATTTTCTGACTATGGTCAAATTCACACATTTTTTATGGGGGTTTAAGTTTGATTATTTTTAATGTTGTATATAGAATTTACTAGTTTATTTTCCAAAGAGCACCTTATACTGTATTCTGGGGGAACTTTTACTTCATGTAATTGAGCTCACTACATTGTATTTGTGCAATAGGGATGAAAATTGATCAACCCAGACTAATTCCATTTTAAGATCAGGATCCATCTTTTCACAAAGTCATTAAAAGTTAATTTCTGTTTTACTATAAATTACTGATATTTCTAAACCTATTTGAAATTCCTGTCCATGTTCTGAACTCAATGCCTGGGTCTCATTGACTAGATAACAACCGTCTCTAAAACCTTAGTGGTGCCTCATAAATCCTGGTGCCCCATGACCAGATAATAACCCTCTCTGAAACCTCAGTTGCACCTCATAAATTCTGATGTTGGGATCTGAATTTACCCCCCTACCTTGAAATATCATCCCATGTAGATCATTAATCTGCTATCTGCCCTTGTATTACATTTACCAGAACCCTGTTAGCTGTAAGTTCCCAAGACACCCGAGTTTGTAACTTTTTGTGCTATATAAACCTTTTCTTCCCTGAGAGCTGGGATGATCTCTAGTCTGGTTTTGGGAGAGACAGTTGCTGGTGGCCAGTTTTCCTTGTGTACACAGTGCAAGCTTGCTTTAATTTGATTTAAAATTGTAGTTGGTGGTCTTTTTTCTGTGCCATGGTTCAACAAAAAATGAAGAAATTTAAAAATGTATATTTTACTAAAAATGATGTGGAATGCCACAATAAAGAGTGTACTTGCTCAGAAGTGAAACATTTCATCATGTGATTAGCCAGTTGTTTCAGTCAGCTTTTTCACCACTCTGACTAAAGGATCCAACCAGAACAATTGTAGAGGAGAAAAAGTTCATTTGAAGGCTCATGATTTCAAGAGGTCTAGGCAGCTCACATGGTGATCATAAAGCAAAGAGAGAGAGGGAGAGGGAGAGGGAGAGGGAGAGGGAGAGGGAGGGAGAGAGAGAGAGAGAGAGAGAGAGAGAGAGAGAGAGAGAGAGAGAGAGAGAAAGTGAGAAAGAGAGTCCACTCTCCAGGTACAAAATATATACCCATAGTCACATTCCCAATGAACCACTTCCTCCTGCCACATCCCATCTGCCTTCAGTTGGCACTCAGTTAATTCCACCAGGGATTAATTCATTGATTAGGCTAAGGCTAATACCTAGTCATTTCTCTTCCACACTTCTTTCATTGTCTCACAAGTGCGCTTTTGGGGGACATCATATCTAAACCATAACATCAGTTCTGGGACTCTCTTCTTCCATCTACCTTGCATTGTGTGCATTTCAGGACCTTTTCCTTTAGTTTTCTCAACAACATCTTTAAAATAATGTGTGTGTAGCAGGGTTTATGGAAGATTTGAGTTTAAAGGTGATATAAAATGAAAAATTATCCAGCTGAGTTCTAATCAATAAACAGGTTTTTTTCTTTTTTAAATATCAACTTTTTGACACATTTATGAAAATAACTGACAAAAACAACTCTGTGGATAAAAGTTCATTTTCACTCATAAGTTTCAGAGGTTCAGTTCATGGTTGCCTGACTCCATTGCTTTGGAATCAAGATGAGGTAGAACACCATTGCAAAAGAGCTGCAGAGGAGGGAAGTTTCCCACCCCTTGACAGCCAGGATGTAAGGACAGAAAGAGAAAAACAGCAGGGGGACAAGCTACAACCCCCAAGGGCACATCCCCAATAACCTACCTCCACCAGCCATGCTGAGCCTGCTCACAGTCACATCCAGCACAGTAGTTCTTTCAAATTATTAATTTACTGAAAAACTAGCCTCTACCTCAGAGCAAAGCCTGTCCAAGGAAGGGGGCTTGACCCTTGTCCTTGAAAAGACCCACAGAGCACTCCTAGGCACATACCCATCCTGCTGATTTGTTTATCTACAAATAACAGAAGATATCTGCTCAGTCAGGTGTCCCTGACTCAGTCAGGCTAGGTTGGAACCCATAGCAACCCCCTAGCAACCACCATTCAGCATGAGACAGGGAAAATACCTGGGATGGCAGCTGACTCTTCCAGTACTTTATGGTGGTTGATAACTTGTTGGGAAACCATGTATTTCAGCAAGTACTCCCCTTATGGCTTAAACCAATCAGTTCAAACTGAAGGACCTCAAGGCCCCAGGCCCAACATTAGGAGATCTAACCCCTGGGCCCTGAAGCTGCAAGATGCTCCCTTACACAACCCCCATGTCAAGACCCCTCCAGCAGCACGTAGCATTTCAAGTCCTGCACAATGCTACCACAAGATGTTCCATATAGATAACCCTAACGGTCAAACTTGAGGATGCAGGTTTAAAAACAGGAACTAAAAGGATAGGATGCAGGTTTAAAAACAGGAACTAAAAGGATAGGATGCAGGTTTAAAAACAGGAACCAGAAAGACAGGATGCAGGTTTAAAAGCAGGAACCAGAAAGACAGGATGCAGGTTTAAAAAAGACAGGATGCAATTCTATGGTTTTCCCGAGAAAAATAAGTTGAAAAACAAGTTTACCCCCTAGGTGACCCGACTGACTGGATTCAGAAGGTCCAACAGGAAGACTGTCGCTGTGCTAAGAACTAACCCACTTATTCCCTATAAAAGATCTGTGCCCCAAAGCCCGGTGTGCCAGTTCACCGAAGCTCCGGCTGAGGTTTCGCTGAGCACCCGCAGGCGCCTGTGTAGCAATAAATCGCCTCTTGCCTTTGCAGCCAGTGTCTCGTGTGCTTTTCCTTGGACAGGGAGTCGGAGGGTCTTTCAAAACAAATCCCCCTCTTGTACTAACCAATCACCCTTACCCAACTTGTTCCCACCAGTGAATGTGCTAATCATGTTTTAGACTTTTTTTTATGATTTTCCTGTGGTGTGTGATGATTTGCTAAGAGATGCTATGATGTGTGTGAAGTCCCCACCTTCCCCAAAGAGTGTATAAAACTGCTGCCAACCCTGGGCTCGGGGTCTCTCAGTGTCATCAGTTGCACTGTGCATGTGGAGGACTGAGTTAGCTTGCAATAAACACCTCTTTTCTGCTTACATGGATCTTGGTCTCTGGTGGTCTTTGGGGGGGGGGGGGTCCAGAATTCAAGCATAACACTACCAAATAAATTCATTGATAATGTTAAATCTCTCATAATTCAATAATTTCACCTGTGAACATTTCTGCATTGTCTCACATGACCTTTTGTGCAACACATTATATCCAAAATATAACATTCTACTCCTGGCCCTCAAAAGGTCATGTCCATCTCACAATGCAAAACACATGTAATGTGTATTCAAGAGTTCCTATAGTCTTAATAGTTCCAGCATTGCCTAAAAGTCCAAGAACAAAATCTTATCTGAGACTCATGGCTAACTTTTGGCTGTGAGTCCCTTTAATGATCAAAAGTAAGACACATATGCATACAATGGCAAAAAATAAACATTCTCATTCCATTAGGGAGGGATAGGGGAATAGACAGAAAAGATGGGACAATAAAAAGAGCAAAACCCAGCCTGGGAAAACTTTCCTGTGGCTTCATCTTCAGCATGTGTCAAGAGTGACAAATGAATTCCCACTCTGAACTCTATAGCCTTGGACAGATAGACTGCCCTTGTGGGCTTTTTTAGTACAAAAGTGCTGAAAGACACACCCATTTGCCAGTGGCCACCATTAATGAGGCAGATTCCATGCCTCGTGTGGGATTTATGGATTCAATAGCTTTGAATTCAGATGCCTGCTGCCCTGGGGTGAAGGAAACAGCCTAAAGGCAGCAGCTTACCCAAGCAAGAAGAAGATATCATGCAAATAGATGTTTCAATTAGCCTGTTCCTGTTGACTCTGTTTACCTTGAAGAACACTTCAGGAGAATAAATCTCTTTGATATGCTTCCATTTAATAAAGGATTCCTGAAATTTTTTCCTTTGTTAGGGATCTGACCCATCAGGTCTGATCCACCCATAAGCCCTTTCACCTTTGAAACTATTTTTCTGCTTCTTTTGCTTTTATTTCTTATTATTTCAGATTTTTAATTTCTCAGCTGGTTCACCCTTCAGTTTCCTGATACCTCACTGTGCAGGATACATTGAGAAGCATCTGGGGTACATGTTGGTGAGATGTGACCACCAAAAGTAACCTCATTCCTAGAGTCTTTCTGGTTGCAGGGATTATGGCATCTTTGTTAACCTTGCTTTCTCCACAGCCAGCAGTGTTCCTCAGTCAGGAGTCCTACAGGCATAACTTAAGGCCAAAGTCTCTATTTCCCCTTTGGGTTCATCTTTATAGCTGTATTTATCACCCACTCAGGGGCAGCCCACAGATATTTCAACCTTGCTACACTGTGGATGGCCACCCAGGCCTTCCTTTGAAATCTTAGTGGAAGCCTTCTTGACTCCTTAACTTTAACACCCTGCCTTCTTGCAGAAGCAGCAACATGTGGGTGGCTCCCAAGTTCTAGCAAGCTTGCATAATACCTGGGTCCCCTGGTGTAAAGAGTGGTGGAAAAGCTACATAAACTCAACAAGCCAAAATAACCATTTACCTGTCTGAGATTTTATTAGCAGGATTATAGTAGCCAGTCACAGAAGAGAAAGGGGGGGGGGAGAGAGAGAGAGAGAGAGAGAGAGAGAGAGAGAGATAAGAGAGGGAGAGAGAGAGAGAGTAAGAGAGGGGGAGAGTAAGAGAGGTAAAGTAATAGAGAGAGAGAGAGGAGAGAGGAGACCGGGGAGAGAGAGGAGAGAGGGGAGAGAGAGAGGGGAAAGAGAGAGAGGAGAGGGGGAGAGTGAGAGGGGGGAGAGGGAGCGAGAGTAAGAAGGGTAGAGTAAGAGAGCGAGCAGGAACAGGGTGTTGATATTTATGGGCTTAACACAGGATGAGGAGGAGCAAGGCGAATGGGCTGTTACTTCTTCATTGGCCAATAGTTCACACCACTTCAGGGATTGGAGGTGCGCCACTCAAAGTTCGCGCCATTCACAGGGATTGGAGGTGATGGTTCGCACATCATTCAGTGCATCATGGACCTAAGCTCCTGGAAGAGAAGTGCTCCGGGTGCCATCTTTACCAACGCTCTTGAGCTCCTGGAAGAGAGGCACTCTGGTCACCATCTTTACTAACATTCCTCCCTTTTTTGTTTTGGTTTGGGGGCTTCATACTCGATCTGGCTACTTCCTGCTAAGTAGGGGAATCATTTAAAGGGAGGGAGGGAGGTAAGTTGGTTGGAGAAGAAGGGCCAGGAAGCCCCATATCCATGCACTGAAGGCATGGATTTCCTCCGGGGTGAAGTCCATGAATGTGCCCTGCAACTATGAAAAGAAACAGCATTAATTTCTGGCATGTCATCCAGTCTGTAGGGCTGGTAGAAAAAGCCTATGCCTAGGAGAAGGCAGATTAGAACATATAAAGCTGAAAACCAAGAGATTTCTTTTTGACATGGTGGGGTAGAGATGGCCCTTTGATGGAGTTGTCATTCAGTATCTTCATCTTTCAGCACTTGGTGGAGGTTTCTTGGGATGACTGGACGTGCATGTTGTCCGGTTTATTGGCAAGCTGCTGGTAATCCCTGAAGAGGAGCTGATTAAAAGTTTGGTTAGAGATTTTTGTTAATTTGTCCTTGAAGGAATTTTTAAAATGCAAGAAAGGAAGGCACAGAATAAAAAGACCCCAAATAGAGATGCCAGTATTGAGAGAATCCAGAGGCTGATGGGGTTTGTGAAGAGGTCCCAATAGGATTGTTGTGCCAATTGCTGCTTTCTAAAAAGAGAGTGGGTGTACTGTGTTGCTGTGGGTTCCTAGATCCTATCAGGAGGCCCATTCTTATGTATGTTTTTCTCTGGAATGGGATGAAGGGTGGTGCATGACTGTGAAAAATGGAGCCTGAGAAGGTTATCTGGGGATATCTCACAAGTAAATCTGGGTGATTGTGGAGGTCCTGCAAGGTTGAGAGCTGTGGTGGTATTGTCCTCTGGAGGGCTTGCTGCTGGTTTTAACCTAGAAATATGAATCCAGGGGGTTAGTTTCTTTCCTTCCTGTTGGAGTTTTGCAGCATTGGGTGTGCACAGGACTACCTGTAATGGCCCTTCCCATTTTGGGGTTGGGAGGAATCTTTCCCCTGGGGAAGAAAAGTAGACCCATTCTCCTAGTTTGAGCCGAAAGGAGGCAGCTGAATTCTCTGGATCCGGAAGCAAAAAATCTTGTTGCTTCCATAGCTCAGAGTGTATAAGGAAGAGGGAGGGGAAGAGCATATTGGTTGGGGAAGGGCCAAGGCTTATGGAGGCCTTCAAGATGGATAATATATCCCTTCCCAGCAAGGGGACTGGACACTGAGGCATAACCAAAAAAAATGGTGTGAAAAGGAAAACTCAGATAAGGAGCAAGTGAGGGGAGGAGTTCTGTGTGGGATGATGGTTTGACCTTCTACCCTGACAATAGGAAATTCAGAGGGAAAGGTAGTTCCCCAAAACTCTCTCAGAACTGAGAATGTGGCCCCGGTGTCTACCAAAAAGTTTATGGGACACCCATCCACTCAGATAATCACCCTGGGTTCCTGCTCGGAGATTGAATAGGTCAGGACAGAAGACCCAGGGCCTAGTGAATCCTCAGCTGCTAGGCCCAGCAAGTCACTAGAGGGGTGACTGACCTCAGCTACCCTCCAGGAACTGGGGCAGTCCAATCCCCAGTGGCCAGGACATTGGCATATAGGGCACAGTCTGGGTGGTGCCCTGGGGTTAGGGCAAGCCCTAGCCTAATGTCCTTCATCACCACACTTAAAGCAGGGCCCAGGGGGTCCTCATTGTGGGGGTTGTTGTCTCCTCCTTTCCATAGGTTGGCCCTGTAACACCTGGGCCAACATCTGGCATTTTTGGCGTTTTGCTCTTTCATCTCTGTTATGGTAGACCTTGAAGGCTATGGCCAACACCTCAGTCTGAGGAGTCAAGAATCCCCTCTCTAATTTTTTAGCTTTGCCTGGATGTTGGAGTAGCTTTGTGAGAAAAATAGGTCATAAGAAGTTGCCTCTCATCTGGGGATTCAGGGCCCAAGTTAGTGTACTGAAAGTGAGCCTTTGTTAGTCAGTCTAGGAAGGCTGAGGGGTTTTCATTTTTCTCCTGGATGACTTCCTAGAGTTTATCAAAGTTAATGTCCTTTTTTGCTGCTGCCTTTAGGCCAGCTATCAGAGAGGTAATAAGGTGGTCCCTACATCCCAGGTCTTGGGGGTCATTATAATTTCAATGGCTGTCTTATCTGGAACCACCTGGGCCCCTAAGGGATGGTGTGCATTAGTCTGATGAACCTGGTCTGCATAGGCCCTAGCCTAGTCCAAGACCCTTCTCCTCTCCTCAGGGAGGAGAGTATTGGACAGAATCATTTAGAGATCATGAAAGGTGAGGTTATAGGCTTGAGTTAAGTATTGAAACTCTTTAATATAAGAGACAGGGTTTGCAGTTTAAGATTCCATTTTTTTTTCTACTTGAGAAAGTTCAAGCATAGAAAAAGAAACATAAACCCTTAAAATCCCATCCGGCCTGGTGACCTCCCAAAGCGGGGCCACAACATGTGAAGTTTGAGTCAGGTGATGAGATGTGGTGATTTGTGAGTTAGGTGCTGTATTAGTGCATGAACGGGTGGCTGAACAGGTGGCGGTTGGACTAAATTGAGGTGGAGGGACCTGGGTGGAAGGAACGGAAGTGGGAGGAATTTGTGAAGAAGTGTCGGGAGGAAGAGGAGGAGAAGTGTCCAAAGAAGAAGCCACAGTTGTAGAAGATGGGGAAGTGGGAGGAGGTGAAAGTGGGGAAAGCGGGGCTGAGGGCAGGGGAGAGTGGTATGGAGGCAGTTCATCAGCTGGATCAAAAGTGGAGGCGGAGAGCAAAGAAGAGGAAGGAGGAGGAGAAGGTGTGGAGGCAGAGAGTGGAGAAGAGGTGGAAGGAGGTTTGAGAGGAAGGAGTAGCTGTTGAGGCTTGCATTGGGTGCAGAGATTTGGATGAGATTGAAGCAAGGAAAAAGCCTCCACATAGGGAATCTAGTTCCACTTCTTTGATTGCTCACAGTAATTAAAAGATCCCAGAGTAAATTAGGATCCAGAGACCCACACGTGGGCAAAAGCTTTTGGTTGTCTAAGGGGTATGTAGGCCAGTCCTGGGTACAGAATTTCATGAGCCTTTTCGGTTTAATATCAGGGGCCAGGCTCAGGGTTTTCAAATTATCTAAGAGGTACTGCAAGGGAGAATCGGCCAGGAGGGACAAGGAATTTCCCATGCTGGAAGGGCAAGATGGGAGTCAGAGAAAGAGTAAGAGAGAGGGAGAGACAGAGAGAAAACCCGTGATGGGGCAAACAGAGGATCAAGTGGATGTCCCCAAAATGACTGACCACTGCGAGGAAATACAGAGGGCATTACCCAGTCATCACCAGAGAAGTGCAATCTGTAAGACCCAAATAGGGCCGGGGCCATGGCACCCTGACATCAGGAAAGTTTTTCGACTGGAACGAAAGAGTCAGGAACAGAGTTCCGGAGTTCCTGGAGGAACGGAGTTCCAGGAGGAATGGAGTTCCAGACTCGGGTGAGACGGGCTGTAGCAATTACACTAACCTATCCACAGGAGATAAGAGTGAAGGCAGATGGAGGAGTTAGAAAGAGAGAATTAATCCTACGTCCCAGGTGTTTGATTCCCAGGGGTGTCCTAGCAGAGCGCCCACGGTCCATTGCGACCCTGATGGGTCTGGGTCGGGGTGCATTCCCCCCCTAAAATACCAAGAGGGATTGCCGGACACTCTACGGCCAATTCCCTCATTCTGGTGAGTTAGGGTTCAGAAGCTCATGGGATGGGGGAACTCACCAATCTTCAGTGGTGGTGGATGTCAGGCAGGCGAACAAAGGAGTTGACTATGACAGGCATGGTTGGGCTTGGAGTTTGGGAACGGGGTTCTGCCTTGAGTGACAGGGATCCTTGTCCTGGTTTTGGCACCAATGTAAAGAACGGTGGAAAAGCTCCATAAACTCAACAAGGCAAAACAACCGTTTACCTATCTGAGATTTTATTAGCAGGACCATAGCGGCCAGTCACAGAAGAGAAGCAGGGGAGAGAGAGAGAGAGAGAGAGAGAGAGAGAGAGAGAGAAGGAAAGAGAGAGGAAAAGAGGGGGAGAGTAAGAGAGGTAAAGTAAGAGAGAGAAGAGAGAGGAGAGGGGAAAGAGAGAGAGGAGAGGGGAAAGAGAGAGAGGAGAGGGGAAAGAGAGGGAGGAGAGGGGGAGACTGAGAGAGAGAGCACAAACAGGACGCTGATATTTATGGGTTTAACACAGGATGAGGAGGAGCAGGGCGAGTGGGCTGTTACTTCTTCATTGGCCGATAGTTCACACCACTTCAGGGATTGTAGGTGCGCCATTCAAAGTTCGCACCATTCACAGGGATTGGACGTGATGGTTCACACACCATTCAGTGCATCATGGACCTGAGCTCTGGGAAGAGAAGCACTCTGGGTTCCATATTTACCAACACTCTTGAGCTTCTGGAAGAGAAGCACTCTGGGCGCCATCTTTACCAACACCTGGAATCATGGCTGCAATGGCCTCTGAGAGCCTGCACAGCTCAGCATGGTGAAACAATTCCCTAGGCCACCCCAAATGAAAGGGATACTCACATAATCTCATCTCAAATGATTTTTTCCTACTACATTCTGCAACCAGTGGGTATGGTCTTAAAAATTCCTGAGATGCCTCAAGGCATCTTTCCTGGTGTCTCTATGTAAAGTAATTAGAATTTCTTTAGGGGCTGTAATTCCTTCAACAAGATTTTTTTTCTTTCAGTTTTCCAAGCACTTTTGTGGCCAAACTATAAGTTTTAACAATTCCTTGATTTTTGTTTCCTATTCTCATGGTAAACCTAAAAGCCACCAGCAATATCCATGCCACTGACTGAATGTATGCTCCCTTGAAATTTACTCTGCCAGATTAATCAGTCTATCATTAAAATTCAGCTTCACACAGAATCTCAGGATACTGGCAAAATGTAGTCAGGTTCTTTGCCAGAATATAACAAGAGTGGCCTCTAGTCCAATTCCAAATATAATCTCATTTTTCTCTGAAAACTCATGAGTGCAGTCCACATTTTTACTGGCATTCTGGTCTTCTGAGGTCTCACCAGAATTGCACATTAAGTTCTGCCTACAATATTCTAAAGTTTTTCCAGTTCACATATCTATACTTTTCAAAATTTCTTCCACAAATCAGCTCCCAAACTTTTGAATCACATGGTCAAATTAGTCACAGCAGCAAACCCACTTCTAGTTACCATTGGGAGTTTGTGTAACTGAGACCAAAATATCTGAAAAGAACAGCCTAGAGTTGTTTGGGGCTCTAGGTTTCAAAGGTCTCAGGTGGCCTACTCTATACCTCCAGGCCTAAGGTGAGGCAGAAATGAGCAAAGGTCATAGTAGAGGAAAGTTGCTTAACTCCTGGCAGGGTCAAGGAACAGAGAGAGTGGGAGATGGGGGAGGAGTCATAGGAAGAAAGCACCCTTTCAGAGATTGCCCCCATTCATCCACTTCATGATTTAGTGAACAGCAAATCTGATTATTGGGAATGAAATTGAAATTTTGACTCAGAACAAATTTATTTTTCTTTGATTTGAAGTACTAAACTTTGTTATGTTACATGTAGAAATGGGGACTTTTGGTTAGTTGAATACTCTGGTTGAGAGAAAAATACCATATATCCAGCATGAAGATGTAGCTGAAGCCAGTAATTAGTAAAGTAATTAGAATTTCTTTAGGGGCTGTAATTTCTTCAACAAGATTTTTTTCTTTCAGTTTTCCATGCACTTTTGTGGCCAAATTATAAGTTTTAACAATTCTTTGATTTTTGTAATTACAATTCTTTGTAATTTCTTCAACAAGATTTGTTGTGTAGTTGGATAAATCCGGTCTAATATTGAGTATGATTAAGGAAATGGAGGCCATTATTGAGAATGGAGTCCAGGAAACCAGAGCAGCATTGAAATGTTAATGTCCCCAAGGCCCAGAACTTATCCTAAGGAACAGTTAATGAAACAGCTCCCAGCAAACAGGAAAGTTATAATCAAAAACCACCCAGGACCTTCCTTCCCAGATTACTCCTTCAGTCCACCTATCTTTCACCTTTTGGCCTTCCCACCTGCATTCTATCATTGCAAGATAAATGGAAACAAAGGACATGAAAGTGGGAAAGCTGAAAGAAGACCTTTAGCTATAAAATAGTTAAGACCTCCCCCTTCCACGTATTCCACCTTTTGGGTCCTCTTCTTCCTCTGGGGAGAAGTCTTTCTCCTGTCCTTTAATAAAGCTTCTACTTTCCACTCTATATTTGCCTGAGCATTCTTCTCTGGTGTTATACTTCAGTATTTGGGGAATCAAAGACTCATCACTGGTAAACAGTAGTAACATTGCTTTGGAAAAGAATTTGGTCAGAAAATATGCCCACTCAAAATTAAGATAGCCATTTGTGATTATTTGAAGTGGATTTCCAGAAAGCAACAGTGATGTCATCTGCAGAACTTGAGGGACCAGATACCACTGGGAACTCAATGTCAGTTCAGCTGAGGTGAAGCAGAGAGAAATTTTGTCAGATATTCCAAGATCTGACTGATAAACCTAGCCTAATTCCTTCTAAAGATTGGGAGCCACGACAAGGCATGAAAAGTTAATTTTGGCTTTACTATAAATTACTGTGATTTCTAAACTGCTTGGAATGCCTGCCCTTGCCTTGAACTCACCCATGCTTGAGTCTCCTTGACCAGATAACAGCCCTCTCTGAAACTTTGGTGGCACCTCATAAATTCTGGCTTTTCCTGGTCAGATGAGGACCCTCTCTGAAACTCTAATGGTGTCTCATAAATTCTGATGTTTGGACCTAAATTTACTCCCTAAGTGCTGGACCATTAACATACTACCTTTCTTTGTGTTATGCTTGTAAAAATCCATCCTGTTATCTGTAAGTTCTCAAGACACCCCCCCCTTTTTTGCAACTTTATGTGCAATAAAGCTGCACTCCTAGAGATCTGTGGTGCTGTCTTCTATTCCCATGGGTTTTGGGAGACAGCCCCAGCCGGTCTGAATTACAAGCTTGCTTTAATTTGATTTAAATTGGAGTCGGTAGTCTTTTCTTTGCATTGTGGTTTAACACTGACAGCTCTACAATTGGGTGTTTTGAATATTTGTGACTTTGAGGTAATCCAAATAGGTTTCTTTATCTTTTTGTTAAACTATGCATTAATAAATTGTACATATCTTATGTTGAGGCACACTCTACAGTTATCCTTGCTTGTGATTTAAATCAAGCTGATGAACGGATTAGGAATAGCTTTGAAGGTCATTTAGTCTGTGTAAATTCTCTGCAAATTCCCTTGAGAAGCCCCAGGCTCAATCAAGTTTCCAAGACCATATAAAAAAGACCAGATTATGCTCCAGGGAGCTGACACAGGATTCTGGGGCTAACTGAGCTCTGGTGATACTGCAGAATTGGCCTGCTTGTAGCTATTGGGGACAGAATGGTTGTTGTTATTCAGAAACCTTGACCTCAAGGGCAGGATAATTATCTTCTATTGGGTTTGCAGTGTGATTTCCATTCTGGTCTGCTCCATCTGCTGTGTTTCTCCTTCTGCCATGACTCAGGGACTGAAAGCTTCCCTGGGAATGTTGGGGTTCTTGAGCCCTATATTCAACAGGCTCATAGTAAAGGACAGCCTTCTTGCTCATGACATTTTTGGTGTTTTAGTGACTTAGTACAACATTTCTTGAGTTTTTCCTAGTTTTTATTTCTAGCACAACATTTAAAAATATTTTGTAGAATCTTGTATTGTAAGGGTAAAAGAAATTGAAGTTAAGTGTAAAAGTTAAAGTGTAAAAGACCGGGCATTGTAAAGTTTCTAAGCTGCAAGGCCTGAGTTAAAATGTAAAGGACTAGGTATTGTTAAGTTCCTATGCTACATGCAAAACCTGAAATTCCTGTAGCTATTAAGACAATGCTTGGAACCGCCCAGTAAATATTTCCCCTGACCTCCTGGTTGTTTAATAACTTAAGGGCTCTGTGTGGTCTTGCACATAGGCATCGCAGGGCCTAAAACAATCAGTTTAAATGTGTACCCCGCTTTAGAACTGACCTATCACCCCTGCCCGACCTGTTCCTGCCAATGTATGTACTAATCTGCCACAGTCTGGCTGGGCACACAATCACGAGCCACCACACAGCTTGTAGATTCAAACAGCAACTCTTTATTCCCGAACTCACACCAGCCGTCTACAATCACGTTCTGGGGAAATCCACGTTCTCTGCCCAAAATCCCCGTTCTCTGCCCAAATCCAAATCCACCTCCACTGGGCTTCTATCTCCCAAAAAATACTCTGAATCCCGTGAGAACTCAAGGGGAACTCAGGCAGCAGGATACGCCCTATTCCCAGGAGGAATAATCTTAAACCTTAAACCTGGAACCTAAACTGGGAACGCCCTAAACACGATTATCTTAAAACCGGGAACACCCTCATCTGCCTTGGTCCTTGAGCAAGGTCACCTACATTCAATGTCGATGCAACATGTCAGCAACATGGGGTACGCTGGCAAGGAAATTGTCATACCTACTTGGCTAATGGCTCCCAGCACTAATCAAGTCTAAGAATTGTTGTTTGACTTTCCCGCGGTGTATGATGATTTGTTAAAGGAGACTGTGATGTATGTAAAGTCCCGCCCTCCCCAAAAAGTGTACTTAAACATTGCACAACCCCTGCTCTGGGCTCTGGGCTGCTCTCTTTTCTCGAGTGGGCATGGAGCCCCAGCATGCTGGAATCTCAATAAACCCCTTTTGCTGTTGCATGAGTTGCGGTCCCTTGGTGGTCTCTTCCTCCGACGTTTGCCGGACCCTTACAGTATATATATATATTTTATTCCCTGATTCAGTTGTAAGTTAGTTTGCTTGCCTGACAGCTTGCCTGCCTGCTTTACTTTCTTTATTCCTTTTTCCTTTTGCCACGCTTGATATTATTATAGTTTGGATATGAAGTTTCCCATGATGACTCTTGTGTTGAAGGTTGTTCAATGTGGCTGTGTTCAGAGATGGGGCTTTTGGGAAGTGATTGGATCATGGGGATAATAACCTTATCAATGGATTGATCCACTGATAAAATTCATAGCCATATAGGGTCCAGTTAGAGGAAGTAGGTCACGAGGGGTGTGCTTCTGAAAGTTATAGCTTACCCCTGGCTATTTCTGTTGTAGGAACAGATGAGGCAAGGCACCAAACATAGCAGGAAACAGTTTTATTTGGTTGCAGCCAGATTCACAGGGCACAGATTTTGCTGTAGTCAATCAATTCCCTGAACCCTAAGTTAAGGAAGTTTCAGAACTTTATACCCAGCATGTAAGGGGTGAAGCTCAGAAGTTCACAGTCTGCAGAAGTTCACATAAAAGCAGCTTTTTATTTCACTGTTTTGGGCAAGTTAACCCTTCAAGGACAACATCTGAGAAGGGGAGAGCTTCTTCTCCCTTTTGTTTCTTCCCCTGACAGTTGTTACCACAGACCCAACTGGTAACTTCTCTTATCTTATAAATGTAGACATCTCTGTAAAGCCCAGCTCAAGGCCAGAGGCCTTGTTTACACATTTCTACAAACTACTATACTGGATACATGTTTGTGAGAAACTAGTAAGGGGTGTCCAGCACCTGGAGTATTAATTTCTTCCCAGCCAGTGGCCAAGTAAAACAGGGCAACATGAAAATAGGAAGTTTATCTACATTGAACTCTTTTGTAGAGATTCTTTTGCTGGCACTCCTAAAATCAGCCATGGTGAAGATTTCTGGAGAAGCCCAGTTAAGACTTTTCTGTGGAAAAAGGAAGTGTCCCTACATTTCCTCTTTCTTTCTGCTTCTCAATTGCCAGTAGCTGAGCAGCCTTTCTCTACCATGTCCTTTTGATATGATGTTTCCATTTTGGAGCAGAACAACCATAGACTGGAACTTCTGATACCATTAGCCCAAATGAGCCTTTCCTCTTTGAAGCTGATTTTCTCAGGTGTTTATCATCATGATGAAAACTGACTAACTCAAATAAAAACTCAGGGCCTTGTTCATGCATCTAGGGCAACACTGAGCCCCAGTTGCAAGTTTCTTTTAGAGTCTTCTGGCTTAGAGTCACTTGGATTATTGTGATCTGTATCAGATGTACTTTGTTAAGAGTGGAAGGAACAGCCATTGAAAGAAAAAGTGATGTTTTATTTTTAGTGGGAACTGGATTAAATGTGCACTTTTGGTTCTTGATGTGAGACACAGGTTTGTAGGTTAAAAGAGGGTGCTGTGGCTGGTGGTAATTTAAGCAACATTGGCAAAGAGTGAGCTGTTTGCTATCTACACTTTGCCTATTCCCCATGATACCAGGGCCTGCAGGGTCTCCAAAGGATTGGGATGTGCTATTTGTTATCATTAAGGCCAGTTTTGAAAGCAGGGAGGAGTCAATTAACTTGGTTCTTATCCTAGAATACTTATCTTCCCCTCTCCTTGGACTCTGGGTTCTAAGACTTATTTATATTTAAGACGAAGCTCCTGACTCTGGCTGAAATAACTTGGAATTTGTGTTTAACTTTAGAAATCCTGTTTTAGCCCTTGAAGCTTGCTGTAAATCCCCCAAGTGAAGGAAAAGTGTTCTGCTACTGCACCTCAAAGGGAGGTGAGGAACTGTGGTGATTGATTAGAGCCTTTGCTCCTAGACCTATTTCTCAGAAAAAAACCTGGCAAGAGTGGGGGCTGGGCTTTTTCACTGGGATCTGGGAAATGTTTGCCCAGATGTAACATTATATATTTGCAAGTTTGTGCATGAATATCACTGAAAAAGATAAAGACTGCTTGTACAGTTGTTTATGTTGTACTTTATATTTTAGCTCTTGTGCATCTGGGAAATCTTGGAGTCTAGTGGTCTTTGACAGGCATTGATAGTCACACTTTGACAACAGTTGGTGTTTCCAAATTTCCCTCTTTGGGTCCTTCCTGTCTTGTGTAGCTGCCGCAGTCTGGCTGGGCGAAATAACCAGGAGGTGACAAGCAACTTGAAGGTTGAAGCGGGAACTGCTTTATTGCGGGGAAACTGAGCCGGAACTCAAGGTAGTGTGCACCCAAGGTAGCAGGAACCACTTTATTGTGGAGCAGCAGAGGTATATATACCTTACTTATTACACACAGCTTGTTTCAATTAGCATCATCTAGATACAGTAGTCAGCCAATAAAGAATCCTCATCATCTTAATGGCTTGGTGGCGTTGCCTCACAAACCACTCCTCCTGGCAAACTGCCAAGCGCCATCTTGACTTGGTTGCGGCCCTCAACATGTAGCCAGATTTCCCATCTGGTGAAAAGTTTTTCTTAAAAATGTTTTGTAGAAAAGCTGGTGATTTAGCTCAGTGGTAGAGTGCTAGAGTGCATGCTAGAGTCATTCGGGTTGTTCACACATGCCTGTGGTCCTCTTTGTATACAAATAACACACAACAGCTATTAGGCTGCCAATGGTCTATCAATAAGTTGCTGACTCCAAACTCCAGGGATGGGGGTTTGGTACATGGCTTTCTGTCCCTCTTAGAGCAGAAGTTTGACTTGATGGCTGATAAGGCATGCCCAGCAAGTAAATGCTGCTCAGAACCAGATGGGCTGATTGTACTGGGAGATGTGGAAGCACAGTTAGGTTCCTTCTGGTATCTACAGTCCAGGCTGGAAGACCCCCAACAATGCTCTGCTGCACTGGTTGGGATTGCAGCTGCTCAGACCCCTCAGGAAGGGATGCCACAGGGTGCAGGTATAGCCCTTTTAGCAAAGCTATGGCCTGGGTGACTGGGAGGGGAATCTGAGCCCATGGCCATAGCTTGTCACCTCTGCACTGCAGGGCACCAAGCAGAGCCTGCCTGTCAGGAATGGGCATTGTCTTTTCAGGTATTAGCAAAGAAGCAGCCTGAGAAGTGAGGATAGACCTGAATTTCAGTCTGGATGCATATTGTCTTCCATTCAGTATCCTGAGCTCCAAGGTATAGTTTTTGTAACAAATCATATGACAGTTGTTTTTCAGAAGTAATTTCCCATAAACTATCCCATGGGAGCATACACCAAGACTGAGAGGGAAACTTTATTGTAATACTAAAATCTCTACCCAGGGTAAAACTAAAGCTTTTTTCCCCCTATAATATGGAAAGCATCAAGAAGTATGTTATCAGAGTGTCTCTGAGAGGAAAGTCCCCACCCAAACTGTAATGAAACATTTCCCAATCCAGACTATGCATTATCTGTCAAATAAATTGCAGATTTCTCAAGCTTCGGGGATTGCAGTTTTGGTAGTGATTAACCATGGTTTCCTTATCTGCTGCAAATGAATTTGGCTGTGTCACAACTATTCTTGATGTTATGTTCAGTTTTCATCAGGAGGTGGACTCTGGTCCCAGGCATTCTTCCTCAGGAGCTGGAAGAGTGGTGAAGCTGTGTGGAGAGGGGCACTACCACTGCCACTATGTCCCAGAGCTCATAGTCCTTGCTGTCTATGGAGAAGATGCAGAATGGAAGAAGCAGAACAGGAGGCTCCTACAGATTCTTGGCCTCTCTGAAGTCCTTCAAGTTGACCAGGCTGCTGCCCAGCCCCTGGGAACCTGTGCTTGTGTGCAATTGGTACAGTAACTGTACAGTAACTTTAGCTCACCTTCTCCAACCAGACCCAGGGTGCAGAGATGTGGCTGCATGCAAGGTGAATTGAGCTGCATCCACAGCTCCTTCTGTGCCTATGTGCAGCTTCTTTCTCCAAAGAGGCTCCAGAGCTCACCCACCATGGATACTTGGGGACTCTGTTCACATGACACTTCATGCAAAAGACTCCAAGGAAAGGCAAACCATTTACCAAGCCCTCACCTCTGGCATCTTCAAACTCACCAATTACATCCCCAGGATCTTTATTATGTCTCCACATTCCTTGACTTCTTTGATTTTCATAGCCCAGTTTGTTTAATTGAGTACTTGATTTTGGTTATTGCATTATTTAATCCTAAATTTTCTTTTAAAATTCTATTTTTAATTAACACACTAATTATGCATATTAATGGGATTCACTGTGATATTTCTATACATGAATACTGTATGCACTGATCATAACCATTCAACTTTCACTATGTTCTCCCTTCCTCTATAATACTCTTCCCATTCCCCTAGTAATTGCAATTCTACTTTTAGGTTAGTTAAAATATTTTTTCAAATTACAGAAAACACCTATACTTGTCTGTGTCTTGTTTATTTTGCTTAACATAATTTTCTCCAGTTCCATTCACTTTTGCTACAAATGACAGAACATCAGTCTTCTTTAAGGCTGAATAATAGTGCAATGTGATTGTATGCCACCTTTTCTTTATCTATTCTTCTGTTGATCTGCAACAAGGCTTCTTATTTCATCTCTTAGCTGTTGTTAATATTGCCACAATAAACCCTGGCATACCTTTTCTATGCTGATTTCATTTTCTTTGAATAATTTTTTTAGGAAGGCATTATTTTTGTCTGTTGTAGGCAGTTGAGAAGCCTGTTAACTCTTTAATAACCCATATCTATTTTCAGAGATTTGTATCATACCCAGGAATGGAATAGACAAATCTTATGGAAGTTCTATTTTTAGTTTTTTGAGGAACTTTGATATTGTTTTTAATAGTTTCTGTAATAATTTACAGCCGAATTAATATAAAGAATGCCTTTTCTCTACATTCTCACCAGCATTTGTTAATTTTTGTTTTATTGATAATAACCATTCTGTGACAAGATAGTATCTCATTGTGGTTTGATTTGCATTTCCCTAATGACTAATGAGATTGAGCATTTTTAAAAAAATATATATTTTTTAAATTATAAATATAGTTTTGGCCATTTGTAATTCTTTTGAGAAGTGTCTTCAAATCATCACCATTTTTTTTTAAGTTGGATGATTTACTTTCTGTTAGGATTTTTGAGTTCTTTATATATTCTTAATATTAACCCTCTATGAGATGATGAGCTGGCAAAGACTTTCTCCTATTCTGTAGGTTGTCTCTTCATTCTATTGATTGTTTGATCTGCAGAAACTTTTTAGTTTGAGGACACCTCATCTGTTAATTTTGGCTTTTTTTTCTTGTGCTTTTGAGTTCTATCAAAAAATCATTCAATCCTAAATTTTCATGTTGATTTTTCTTTTAAAAATAACTTTCAGCCTGTGGTTGTGGCTCAGCTGTAGAGCACTTATCTAGCACGTGTGAGGCCCTAGGTTCAATCCTCAGCACCACATAAAAATAAATAAATAAATAAAATAAAGATATTGTGTCTAATTACAACTAAAAAGTAAATATTAAAAAGATAATTTTCAATTCTTTGTAGAAATTGTCAATATTTTCTTTTATCTCATAGCATATTAAGCATTTTTTTAAAGTCTTAATCTTAAAAATCTCTTATCTTGAGCCACATGGATCTAATGTTTTTTTTTGTTTTTTAGGTTTTCAATCTTACGTGTGTGTATGTGTGTGTGTGTGCGCGCGTGCGCATGCATAGTTTTGATTGAGTACTAGATACTATGGATAAATTGTACACAATTTTTTGTTATTTTTTTTTTTTAGGAAAATATTACTTTTGCCTGTTGTATGCAGTTGAGAGGTTTGTTACTCTTTCATCACCTATAGTTATTTTCAGAGATTTAGATCATTCACAATTGAGTGACTGGATCTGGAAATGTCAGTCTATTTCTGGTTATCCTTATTTTCAGGATTTAGGGATCCAATTCAACTTTACTTAATCCAGGTATTAGTAATAATAATTAAGGTGTATTTTTGTTCAAAAAATTATTTTGTTAATACTGCCTAGTACTAATTTACTTAGTTGTTTCTTTAAGAGTCTTAATATTTTCATAAAAAATTGAAAATATGCTTTTTAATAAATATTGCTTATGTTGTTTGTGTTAAGAAAATTGATTTTCAATAAAATATTACATATAATTTTTGTGTTAATGTATTTATGAAAAAACTTGTTAAGTGGGCCCAAAGCTTTCATCAGAATCTGAAACAGGTCATCGGCCCAAAAGAGTTTAATCATCGCTTATCTAGATTGCCTTCCACTTCCAAACATTTTAACTCTCATACTCCAAACCTCTAAAAGAAATAAGGAAAAAGAAAATCATTTAAGTTGCAATATCAAATTGTTCTACTTCCATAAATGTTGAACTATCTTTTTGTAGACAAATCCTTATATGAAGAACACCAGAGGATAAATCTAGTTTGAAACTACTAGGGAGGTATTATGGTATCAAGGACTTGAAAGGTACATGAGGGTCAAGATAGAACCAGTTGGAATCTGTAAAGAGTAATCAGAAACTTTCATCTTTTATTATTTGCAATTTGGTAATTTCTAGAATTTTGGTATAATCCCAGGGATAGAGAATAGTTCCAAGACTGGTTTATGAAGAATTTATTAACCAGTGGTAATAGGAAATAGCATGTCTTCTTTAGAAGAGATCAACCCAAAACAGAACAAAGTTGCCTTGTCTCCAATAGTATACTGTATGGTTTTATTTTCAATCTCTGTCTTTATTACTGTCTTTATTGCTAGTGTTTGCATTATTCATTACACAGGCTAATTTATCTGCAAATTTAATTTGAGGTTACCCACAATTCTGCTCTTGTTCTGATTTTCCATTCTCTCTGTCCTCTTTCCTCAGCCTCTTCTGGTATTACAGGAGTACACAACCACACCTGGATTTTTGTTTAGGTATATCTCATCTTTTGCCTTTGTTTCTACCACCTCAGCACTCTTTAGTTAAAGACATACCACTATAATCTAGAAACCTGTCCAGGACAAAGGAATGGAAATAAGCAAAGAGAATACAGCATAGATCAAGACCAGAAAACAATTAGGGGAGCATAAATTGGAGAAGGGTAAGGAAGTAAAAAGGTCTTTAAATTGTTTTATCTATATATAGCTGAAGAGAATGCTTCTCTTCCTGAACATTTAGGTGACTCAATCCTGGAGGTTGTGTTTCTTCATCTTGAAGGGGAACTGGAAACAGACAGTCATATGTTATAACCACATCTCTCCTTGTGATTTATTGCATCTCAAACCAAAAAGTCTGTTTCATCATTACCTATAGCTATAACTGCCCTGACACTTAAAAGGCCCTATTGAGTTCAATAATGTGTCCATGATTTTTATGGAGGATCCATTACATAGACACATTTAATTAAACCTGTAGCCATAGTGGATCGAAAGTTTCAACTTTCTAATCCCAAGTAGCACCCACTCTGAAGCTATCTTGGTGACCATCAAAGATAACTTGGGTATGGTTGAAAGGGTCTTGTTATGAATAATCAAACTGGCTCCTTTTATCTTTCTTGCTCTGGAGCTATTTTGGGAATTGGAAGAAAAACACAAATATTGTAACAAAAGATACTTTTATCATTCCTACAGCCCAGAAAATTTCAAGAGTTTTAGAAGCTGTGTGCCTAGAACTGAGGAGGAAGATCAAATATATGTTTCTTAGTATATCCTAGGATCATAATTTTAATATACATATATCCACAGTAAATTTCTTTATATTTAAAAATGCTTCCTTGATAATATAGAGATGTTTGTAATGTTAATAGACAGAAAGGTCTACATTCTAGAGGTTGTGTGTACAAATGAGGAAGGATCTCCAAATCCTTAAGTAGTGACATAGAACTCATGAAGCCTGCTTTTGAACTTATACCATTTCAGGCTTCCCTTTATCCAACAAGGGAGATTATAAAATTTTATTGGCCTCTGTCCAATGTTGTTCCTGACTCAATAAGAGAATTTAATCATCTTTGTCATGTTGAACCCACAAATATGGTCCAGTATGCCAAAACATGGGAATAATTTTAACCTCAAAGATTATATGTGTAATAAGAATTGTAATGCATTCTACTGCTATTGTGTATTTAAATAATAATAATAATATCAATAAAAGATAAAAAAGAATAAAAATATTGCTCCTCTTGGAAGAGGAGCATTATAATTATAATTTTCATATCTGTGTACATAAAGAATGTTCACACCAATTTATGCCTTTATACATGTATTTTTCTTTGCATTACAATTCTTAATACACATATATATACCACAAGTTTTCATATCTCTGTTTGTATATAAAGTATGTTGACAACCAATTCAAGTCTTCATACATGTACTTTTTATAATGATGTCCATCACATTCCACCATCTTTGTGAATCCTCTGTCCCCTCCTTCCCCCCCACCCATCTTTCCTATCTAGAATGAATCTAATCCTCCCAAGCTCTCTCTCCTTACCCCACTATGAGTCAACTTTCTTATATCAGAGAAAACATTTGGCATTTGTATTTTGGGGATTGGCTAACTTCACTTAGCATTATCTTCTCCAACGCCATTCATGTACCTGCAAATGCCATGATTTTGTTCTTTTTTTTTATTAGTTGCTCAAGACAATACAATGATCTTGACATATCATCCATTTGATTCAAATGGGGTATGAATTCTCATTTTTCCACATGTACAGATTGCAGGATCACATTGGTTATACAGCCACGTTTATACATACATCAATACTAGTGTCTGTTGTTTTTTTTTAATGCTGAGTAAAATTCCATTGTGTATATATGCCACATTTTTTTATCCATTGATAAGTCCAGCAAAACAAAGATAGTTCTCAAAGTAATCATTTTATTATAAAGTGCACAAAAGTATGATAAGGAAAAATAAACAAAAGGAATGTGAAATTAAACTTACCCAAAGATACTATTCCATTAGATTTTTTTCAAGCATGAACTAGATAGACAATATCTTCCCAGGACACGAACATGTAAAATAAACACAGGCATGCTTACTGGAGACTTGTAGGAGACCTGAGGCTTATTTTAAAAGGTTAATTTGGTCTTTAGATGCCGCAGTCTGGCTGGGCACAAAATAACCGAGCCGCCACACAGCCTTGTAGGTTCAAAACAGGACTCCTTTATTCTCTGCACTCCCGTGAATGCCAAGCAAGTGGCCTTCTCCAGGGACACACCACACACCAACCGGAAATCCCTCCTCCTGAAATCCCTCCTCCGGCACTTCACCAACAAACTTGAACTCAGGAATCCTGAGAGAACTCCAAAGTAGCAGACCAGGGAATCTAATATACAATTGAATACACAGATTAACATAACCATCATCATCTCAATGGCTTGCTGGCATCACCTCTCAACAACTCCATTCTGGCAAAAATACCATGCGTTATCCCAACTTGGCTGTGACCCTCAACATTTAGAAAACAATTAATTAATCCTGACTTTTGTATCTGACTTAACACTATCATGTCTATTAGGTAAACTTTCTGTGATGTAGGTTTGACCTGGTTAACTATCCACAGTTTAACAAAGAGCAGACTCCTAATTTTATCTGGAGTGAATGATGTTTGTAATGTTAATAGACAGAAAGGTCTACATTCTAGAGGTTGTGTGTACAAATGAGGAAGGATCTCCAAATCCTTCTACTAAGAATGTAGTAAGGTACCATCTCAGTTAAATGGTTAAAACTTCCCCACTGTACCATAACTCACTTATATAATGCCCCAGTGACCATATGATCACTGAAAGTGTTAATTTACAGTTATCTTTGTTTTCTATCTATAAAAATTGTCACAACCTCCTTTTCTTTGGAACTCTTCATTTAAAGCAATTTAAACCTTTGCTCTGAGGCCTGAGTCCCTCACATTTAGTTCATAATAAAATGTTGTATTATTTTCCTTTAAAGCACAGTGGTCATTTTGCATCAACTGGATGTTAGAGTTTGAGGTTGGCTGAGGAACAAAGCACCAAGCAACTCACCTGGGTCTTCTGACCAATCCTGGATTTCAGCAATCTCCCCAGACCAACCCAATAGGACAAGGGACTCTAAATACCTCCTTTTCCTGTCCCAAGCCCTCCCTTCCTGCTCTAAGCCAAATAAAAATTCCAGTCTGGCTGACCCCCATATGCTTCTCCCCAGATACCTTTTTAGTCTGGAGGGTCTCACCTGGGAGTGAACCTTAATAAAGCCTTGTTCAGCAGCATTTTTAATCTGCGTCCTTTTGGTCGGTGCTGCCTGACCTTATGCTGAAACATGTAAAAACAGGTGAAAATAGGTAAAAGAAAATTACTTGTGCACAAAAGGCTAGCAATGAACAAAAAAATTCATACTTCTACAGAAAGAACTGTATACATGGTCCAGGAGAAAAGTTCCTTCAAGGGTGACAATTGAATGGGTCCTTAATGTTATCAAAACATCAGCAATGAAGTAAGGAATTGTTCCTTCTTGACAGAGCCTCCAGAGCTGATGCCAATTCAGAATGATTAAAGAACATTGTCATAGTGAGGTGTGTCTCAAAATGGGAGTCTGAAGCCATTGTATTTGTAGTCCCAGGTATATTGTCTCAATTTCCAGATGTTAATTTGGAGGGAAATATTCCAGGAGTCAACTATCTCATTTACATATCAGTGCACAGTTATCAACATAGCTATCAATCAGTTGGTTGCCAAAGTGACTATCAGTTACAGCTTGTGTTATAAGAGAAAAATCAAGATGGAGTTAGTGCTATCAGAGCATAGCCACATTAACATAATTAAGATACTAATTAACAGATTCTTGAGAACCACCGTATAGTGAAAACACAAATCACAACCCCTCTGTGGATAGATCTTGGAGACTTCCATTTTATAGTCAATCAGTCAATTTTTTTTTTTATGTTTGTAAAAATTTTGAGTTTATTTTAAAGCATCACATCAAGTTTGAATCTCAGTAAACAAAGCCACATCTTCTTATATGTTGATTTTTGCAGAGTACAGACTTGCAAACAACAGATACAACAAAGTAGTGTAAAGTAAAAGATGTTTGTTTTTATAAATAAAGTGGCATGGAGCTAACATACAATGTGGATATCTTCTGGATAAGTTATTTATGCCATGTTTCTCGTCTTTTAGAAATGTTCAAATATATTGTAAGAGTTGCTCTATTTATTTGATTTTGATATTTGTGCTTTTTATGGAACCAAAGAAATATTCTCTTTACTTACATTAATGTACTCACACAATATATGTTAAAATTGAAATATAAAGGTTATCTATCAAGAGATAGTGACATTCATGATTACAAGTTTTATTAAAAGAAGAAAAACCCCTAAAATCTCTTTATCAAAAACCCAAGAAATTAAATCTTGGGCTATGATTACCAATCATTTTCTAATAGTTAAGTGACAAAATTCTTTGAAAGAGGATGCCATTTTAAATTTATGCCATCCCACTTTTGTGACAAACACATAAACATTTCAGAGGCAAGCAACTTAGAAACATGTTTCCATAATGGTAGAGTTAAACAAGGAACTCCTCAACTGAATGCATTTATTTTCTTTTGTTTTGTTTTTGTGGGAAGTCATCTATTCCTATCCAATATATGCAATGAAACTCTGCATTTAGAAGCTTGGAAAACTTGTGGTTCAGTACATAGAAGTTTCTTCTACAGAAGAATGGGAATGTCATAATTGTCACAGGAAATTATAATGTTTAGCAAATCACAAACATTACCTGCAAGTAATTTTAATCATAATAACATCACATTAAAAAGGTACATATGCTTATTCACTAAAATTAATGAGGCAACTTGTGAACAAGAGACAGATTCTCTCTTCTTTTTAAATTTTTTAATGTTGAACTGCAGATACCCTGATGCTACAATAAAAATGTTTTGAAAACAAGGGTGCTTTCTTTGTAAAATCACTGAAGTACATAAATGCCTTGGCAGATTATAATACTATCCCATGATATCTACTTAAAATTTTATGTTCATCTTCCATTTTCCTCACCATAATATTCACATTTTAATTATGTATTTACTTTGTTTGGATGCAAGAACACAAACTAAACTATTTATTATAACACTAAGCATATTTCCTTTGAAGCCAAGATAATTTTGTTATTTTATAAAAGCAATAGAGACTCATTTTTCAAGATGCTTAAGGCAAAATGCTCAAGGCTCATACTTAGTGCTTTGCCTGGCCTTCTGCTTGCTTTGAACCAGGTGGTGCCATCTAGCCTAAAAATGCATACACTGCATCGTTTTCTCAGGTTCTAAAGAAGATATCATAGACCCCACAGTACGGCTTTCACTGAGAATCTGAAGTGGTGGGGGATACCCTGTAGCTGGTTGACTATTTTCAGGTACATTTTTCCTCATTCACTTCTGAAACTCTTCACTGCTGCAGTATCTTTTTCTTCAAATTATATATATATATATATATATATATATATATATATATATATATATATATTTCTTCTACAGAAGAATGAGAATGTCATAATTGCTGCAGGAAATTATAATGTTTAACAAATAACAAACATTACCTGCAAGTAATTTTAATGTAAATATATATATATATATTTGGCTTGTAAGAAACCAAATGCATCTTGCTGTTTTTACTTAATTGCCATAGAGTCAGAGGAAGATGGAACATGTACAACAATCACCATCCTGGGAAAAGCATCTGGTGGTTGTTTGGGTCTTGAAAATGTCTGTAGAGCCTGAGTCACAGTTTTGAAACAATGTTCATGGGTCTTTCTGTTGTTTATTAACCCTTAAGACATATTGATTCAACCAGACTTTTTTTTTTTTACTTCTTAGGACATGTGAAATTAAGCATTACATAAAAGAAGTACCCAATATAAAGGTGTGTTAGGTAGCAATTTATTTAGGCCAACAGATAAATTATTTTAGGGCATGTAATTTGTTTTCTTTTGTATGCTGGAATGAATAGGAATTAATGAGAAACTTCATGTTAGAAACTGAATAAATGATCTGAATATTTCTGTTAAGATTTTCAGGAACAGTTTTGGGTATGTTTCTCAATTTCCTCTTTCGTTTTTCCCACGTCTTTGAATCACTGGAAACTTTAGATCTTTGTGTATTAGCATTGGACATTTATTAGTCATATCAGAGTGTGGAGCTGTTATTATCTGAGCCTTGGCCTCTTTGAATGAAAACAGGTCTCTGGGTAACATTTTCAGGGAGACAGAGAGATACAAAAGGTTCTAGAAACTTCTGAACACACAGAGACTCACATAATGATACAAGAAAGGCAAGCTCAAGGTGGAGGTGAGTATTTCATTTCTCCAGATAGCAAGTTAGAAATGTATGATATGATAAGAGTCACCTGGAAAGAAGGGGTAGAAAATGGACAGATTTAAGCAATAGAGATTGTGCCAAGGCAGTAGAATTGGGAATTTGAAAGAAAGAATAATTTCTCTGAGTCAGAAGCACTTATAAGAATAAGCAATCAAACATGAACACAGAAGACAACATTAATCATTCAAGAAAGACAGGTGATCAGTAGAAGAATATAATAATAAGAAAGAAAGTATATGAAAATGGAATTTACAGTTGCCTGATGAATTTTGTCCAGATTGCTCTGTGTTTCAGAGCAATGTTATCTATCCTGAGAGGTTTGCATTTGTCTTGTTGGTCTGATAGAGAAGAGAGTCTGCTGGTCCTTGAAGCTCTGGTCCATTGCTCTGATTTCCATCATACTCCTCAGTGCTTGTTTCATTGTGAGCTGTGTCGGTAAGTTTGGCACTGAGGTGCCATTTTTTCTTGGTTCTTTCTCTCTCATGTTCTGTAAAGATTCCCTGGGATTCATCCTATTTTACCTTACAAATAGGTCATATCTTACTCAGAATGGCATGCTTTTCTTGATTTTGCTTCCTACCTTTCTTGTTATTTCTCTATCTTTCAACAACGGAGTCTTCTAGATTTACTTTATCTGGCTTTGTTAACATTTGCTGAATCATGACCTCCCAGGTGCATGGGTGTTATTTGTAGATCCCCTAAGGTACCATCTTTCAATACTGGGTCCCCCATTGATCATGTGTTTTCTAGTCAAAAAATCCCTGTATTGGGAAGGCAACTCTGATTGCTTTCATAATGATTATAGTTTAGATAGGGGTATTTGACTCATGTGGGTGTCTCTTTAAATATGAGAGGAAAATAATTCAGATGAGATAATGACAGTGTAAGGAGATAAAATATTCCTTCCTTTTTCCATTTGCCTCTAAATAAATATCTCAAGTTCATTGTGTGAGAAAACTCAAACATGGTTTTTTAGTCCAATCTATAATTTGATTTTCGATTCACTGATAAGGTGAATAAAAATAGTTCTTGAATAGTCTGTAAGGGAGTGAAAGTTGCTTGCTATGTCAGAGTCTTGCTATACATGAACTTTCCTTTGAGAAGTAAATAAATCTATCAATGTTAAGTAAAACACAGATCATTATCACCAAAGTTATAAAATATTTTGGTTCTCTAGATCAAGTGCAAGAGAGAAGAGAGTTAATAATAGTTATTTCATTAGTCAAGAAGCAGAAATTCAGGATGCCAAACATGGGCCAAGAGAAAGTTAGAAATTTGTAAAAGTATTGATCTTTAGTAGTAGGCAAAAGTGAAAGAAGAGAAATAGTATTGAAGAGTCAAATCAGGACCTGAGAGACAATAGATTTTGTTTAATGTTGTTTAACATGCACACCCATGAACAAGAAAGGTAGTTTTTATTTGAGACATATAGATATTTAGAATATCTCCAAATGTTTAAAGTCTCCCCTTGGTTGTTATTTATACCATGTTTATCTATAGCTACATGCAATCAGAAGTATTTAGAAAATATTCATATAACCTGTGACTTCTTCAAGATTACTAAAATAATGTATACCAGATTTCCAGGAAGTCAATAAATATCTGTACATGGTTTGTTGCAAGTCATTTTTCTAGGTATTTGCAAGTAAGTGATGTAGAAAACAGAATCTCTGCTGTAGAATCTAGAGTTTAAATTATAGTGGGGGAAGAGACAAAAATAAATCGTCAGACAGACAAACAAGTAAGATAAATGAATATAAGCAAGCATAATTCAGGCTGGTCCCTACTGGCTTGCATAAGGAAGAAGAGTGGTGGGGTGGGAACTAAGCTGGCTTGGTACAGATAGAAAGCATGAGGCTCTATGGGTGGATTCTCATGCTTTTCTTTCCTTTTCAGTGACTTACCATTTTGCAAGTAACAAATATGACAAAAGACTGTCTGTACTACATACATATCATTCAAATCTAATCTGCTTCAGTGAAGGGACAATGGTGACAGGTAAAGATTTACAATGTTTATCTACACTTTCCCTTTCTCGGAGAAAACTCAGGGTTGAGCTCAAGGTTGGTGTATTCTAGTGTGTGTGTGTGTGTGTGTGTGTGTGTGTGTGTGTGTGTGAGAGAGAGAGAGAGAGAGAGAGAGAGAGAGAGAGAGAGTTTTTGCTTGTATATCTTCAAAATGTCTCTAAACTTATATGCTCATATCAGGCTTTAGTTATGTATATCAAGATATATTGAAATTCTTGATCTTGATGAATGCTGTCAACATCCACACGTTTGCTCAAGTTAACTCTGGAAATAATAATTCTCACAATTTCCACATTATTTTCACCCTTTATTAAAATAAATTTCCATTTTTGATAAGTAAGTTTCCCAATTAATACTATCCTTCTTCATTCTTATCACTAGCTTTATTACTAGCCAGATTATTTCAGGTTTAGATCACCACACTCCAAAATACACTCCTAATACCATCAGATGTTGGAGAATTGGGTTCAGGATTGTTGCCTGCTTTACACTATGGTGCAAAATACCAAAGATATGCAAAGCGCATGTCTATGGAGGTCTTATGGTCTTAATGCTTCCAAATCTATGCAGGTGTCAGACTCTTGTTTTTCAGGAGTAATGAATACCCTATTGCTATGGCAAAACCTTTTAAAGAAGGCAGATGTTTCTTTCCATTTCTATGAGATGTTAAATTTTTTTCTTTTTAGGTATTTGGCAAGAATATGTTGCAAGGGAATCCAAAGCATGGTTTCTTTGCTTTCCCTGACCTATGGTTTTCTTAGCACAGTGGATTTTTATAAATAAATTTCTTTTATAAATAAATATTTATAAATTTTTTATTTATATATTTATGAGTAAATAAATATATAAGCTTATATATAAGCATATTTCATGTATGTTTATGTTTATAATATTTATCTTTATAAATATATAAATATATAATTATATTTTTAAACATAGAATGATTAACAAATATATGAAAAAATGTTCAACATCTCTAGCAATTAGAGAAATGAAAATTAAAATTATAGCCAGAATGGCAATTATCAAAAATACAAGCAATAATAAGTGTTTGAGACGATGTGGGGAAAAGGTTACATTCATATATTGTTGGTGGGACTGCAAATTGGTTCAACCACTCTGAAAAGCAGTATGAAGATTCCTCAAAAAATGAAGAATGTAACCACCATTTGACAGTTATACCACTCCCTGGCATATAGCTGAAGGATTTAAAATCAGCATTTACATAAGAACATATATATTTATAATATTTGTTGTACAAGTTTAAATATTTATTTTATAAATTTTATAAAATGAATATTTATTTTGTTGTTGTAGGTGTAGATTGCACACTGGACCTCACAAATTCTAAGAAACCTTTGCCACTGAGTTTTCAATTTTTTTTGGTCAACTTTTTGAGATTTGTTATATTTGACATATGAAAAATGTTTCAGTATGTAACTTAATTGACAAAGCCAAAACCCACCATTGAAAAAGATAATTAAATCTTAAAATTCATACATTAATATGCACTTTGAGGAGCATTGTAAAAAGCAGGAATCCTTAGTGAATGGAATGCATAAGTAATGTTCTAAAAGCAGCTAATAGTGAATTGATAAATATGTTGTCTATTTTATTCATTTTGTAGCATTATAAAAGGAAGAATAAGTCTAAAGGAAGAATAAGTCTATAGATTTTCATCACTTAATATGTAACAACAGAAATGATTAACATAAGTCTGTGTGTAATAATATGAACAAATCATGTGAAATTTTAAAAAACCTCTAGAAGACTACATATATTATTATGTTTTCTTTCTGCTGTGCAGAGGATTGAACTCAGTGCCTTGTTATGCTTAACTGATGCTCTATCACTGAGTCACATTATCAGCACTCTATTTTCATACCTTGGTAAAAATTGAAAACAAATCTAAAGAATTAATTATTTAAGCATACATATATATTATGCTAAAATTATACATATAGTATAAGTCATGCTGAGTATATGTCTAATAAAAAATATGGCAGTGAATTTATATATGGCTAGGTATCGATTTCTTCAATCCTACAAACTGATACTTCTAAGAGAAAAAGGGAGAGAACTGATCATTAAAACACTTTAAATTGCTTGATACTGTGATAAAATTAGTGGTAAGTGACATTTATTGAGTAATTATTCTGAGTTAAGTATCTTTTATAATGTTTTTCATGTATTATGTGACTAAATCCCCCATGAAGTTGTCGCTTTTATTATTTCTATTTTTATAGATGAAATAACAGACTCAAGGAGGTAATATTGGGCTGGTGGAGTTGCTCAGTGGTAGATATTTGGCCTAGCATGTTTGAGGCTCTGGGTTTGATACCCAATGTTAAAAGGTTAATGAAAAGGAAGAAAAAAATAAAAGGGGTGGAGGAGGAGGAGGAGGTAGTATAACTAGCTTAAAGACACATGAAATAAATGGTAGAGCCAGAATTCTAATCAGGCATAATTAATGAGGCATAATTCTAATAGTTATAATTTACATTTCAGAAACCTAAAACTTGGTGGCTTATTCAAGATCCATGAGTAGAATTGGATTTCCAGATTCATCTGTGTTAGTCATTTAAAACTTCAAGACAACTTTGAACTTATGATGTATAAGAGACAGGGAACAACAGGACTAAAAAATCTCCAACAACAGTAGTCAATTATTATTATTTTAAAATTTATTTCTATGTGGTGCTGAGGATCAAATCCAGTGCCTCACATGTGCTAGACAAGCGCTCTATCACTGAGCCACAACTCCAGCCCCAGTAGTCAATTACTGGAAAACAAACAAACAAACAAAAAAAAAAAACAGAGGAATTTTGTAGGCTAACTCAGTAGTCAATTATTGAAAAACAAACAAACAAAAAAAAACCCAGAGGAATTTCGTAGGCTAACTTATTCAATATTGAAGACTTAATATTTAAGAATGTTTACTTAACATCAATTCTGTGACCCCCAAATTATATAATTCAGAGAAAAGTTAATACCTGAATTAAGAAACCAACTCTAGATAACAACCACAGATCCTGGAAGTTTTATGTGTATAGAACATATCTCTTTCATCTAATTTGTCTCACCTTGCAATCACATTTCTCTTTCATATAATACAGAAAAAGTCTGGGCATGTAAAAGTTAATACCTGAATTAAGAAACCAACTCTAGATAACAACCACAGATCCTGGAAGTTTTATGTGTATAGAACATATCTCTTTCATCTAATTTGTCTCACCTTGCAATCACATTTCTCTTTCATATAATACAGAAAAAGTCTGGGGATGTTGCCCAAGTACTTGGAAGCCATTTGGTTCAAGCTGCTACCTCATTTCTACTGAACAACATTTTTGGGCTAAGAGCGAAGAGAAATGTGCTGAAATGGGGGCACATTTGGTGGTGATTAATACAGAAGCAGAACAGGTATTTTTTCCATCTTTAGTTTTCATCAAACATCTTTTAATTGTAGCAAATAATATAGCAAAGTTTACTCTTACCCATTTTAAGTGCATAGTTCAGTTGTGTTTATTGTGTTCACATTTTGGTGCAACTGATCTCTAGGATTTTTCATCTTGCAAAACTGAAACTTTCTTTCCACTGAACAACAACTACCCATTTTTCAATCTACAAAGGCCACAGCAATCACTCTTCCATCTTTTGCTTCTGTAGTTTGACTCCCTTAGATTCCTCATGTAAGTGGAATCATATCATATTTCTCTTTCTGTGACTGGCTTATTTCATTTAGCATGATGTCTGCAAGGTTCATCTATATTGTTGCTTGTAACAGCATTTTTTTTCCTTTTTAAGGTGGAATGAAATTCATTCATATGAATATATTTACATATGCCAACACTTGCTATTTTCTATTTTTTCTTTTTATTCTGGCAATTTTAGTGGGTATATAGTGATATCTCAAGGTTTTCATTTGCCTTCTTCTAATGCTTAGTGATGTTGAACATTGTTATATATGCTTATTGGCCATTTATATATTTATTTGGAGAAAAGTTTAGTCAGGTATTTCACCCATGTTTTAATTGGGTTACTTATTTTGCTGTTGTTAAGTTGTATGTGTTCTTTGCAGTTCGGATATAAACAACTTATCATTTATGATTTCCAAATATTTTCTCCCATTAAATGGACTACTTTTTCATTAGTTGTTTGCTTATTTTGCTGCATAGATGCTTTTTGGTTTGATATAGTCCTATTGGTATATTTTTGCTTTTTTACCTGTGCTTTTGGTGTCATATTCCAGAATACATTGCCAATTCCAATGTCAGGAAGATTTCCCCTTATGTTTTCTTCTAGGAGTTTTACAGTTTTACACCTTACATTCAGATCTTTGAAATATTTGGGTAACTTTTGTGTTTGTCATAGATAAAGGCCCAACTTTACTCTTTTGTATTTGGATATGCAGTATATCCAGCATCATTTATTAAAGAGATGATCCTTTCTCCATTGTGTGGTCTTGGCACCTTGTTGAAGATAATTTGACCACATATGTCAAGGTTTATTTCTGGACTCTGATTGTTTTCTGTTGGTCTATATGTCTGTTTGCATGCTATTACTATACTGCTTTGATTACAAAACAGTTTTGGAATATATTTTGAAATAAGAAAGTAGGAGTCTTCTTTGTTCTTCTTTTTAAAGATTGCTTTGCCTATCAGGAGTCCTTTGAGATTCAACATGGATGTTAAGATTTTTTCCTATACCTGTGAAAAAATGACATTTGGATTTTGATAGGGATCACTTTGAATCTGTAGATTGCTTCGGAGAGTATGGATATTTTAACTATATGAAGTTTACAAATCTATGAACATGAAATGCTTTTCCATTTATCTGTGTCTTCTTTATTTTTCTTTGTCAATGTCTCTCCTGACCTAGGTTAAGTTTTTTTTTTAAGTATTTTTTTTAGATTTTATTGTAAATTTATTTCTTCCTTAATTTTCTTTTCAGAAAGAAAATTAAGGAAGAAATAAATTTCTTATTTTATGTTTATTGTTAGTGTAAGAAAATATTACTGATTTTTGTATGTTGATTTTGTATCCTGCAACTTTGCTGAATTTTCAGGACACTCAAGAAAACCAGTGATGTAACTGCAGTTCAGATCTGAAGTCCTGAAAATAAGGGGAGCCAATGGTATAACAGCTTGGTCAGGCAGACAGCAAAGAAAATAGGATAAATTCCTCCTTTTTCTTTTTCTTTTCTTTTTTACTGTTGCCCTAAAGCATGCTTATTACTTTATAGTTGAACACTACTAAATTTATTTCATAACTTTGTCCAGGAATCATTGATTGCAAAGAATATGAAATATAAGACAAATCATACCTTCCTTTGTTTTTTATTCTGTTCCTCTCAACAAATTGGATGATGCTCATCCACCCTGAGGAGGGCAATCTACTTACTGATTCTGCATAGTCTGATGCTAATAATACCTGGAAACATACTTACAGACATGCCCAGAAATAAAGTTTTAATCTGGGCACCCCTTGGCCCAGTCAGGTAGAAACATGAAACTAACCATCACAGCATCTTAACATATAAAATAAAAAAGTGGTCAAAAGCACAAAAATGAACTTATGGCCATTTAAAACCCTTCTGTCTCTTGGTAAAGGAAAGAATGAATGGTGGGAATTTATGGGTTAGCACTTTCTCCTTGCAATGATGATGTTTTTTGCCTGCATATTTGGTTAGTGTGCCACCATGTGACTGTTCCTTGCATCCTGTGTTTTCTTAGTATACTTTAAAGGATATTAAAAACACTTATTCTGTTTAATAAGGAAATTCCAAAGTCTATTAAGTCCTATTTTTTTCATGCAGAATTTCATTATCCAGCAGCTGAATGAAACATTTTCTTATTTTCTGGGGCTCTCTGATCCACAAGGGAATAATAATTGGCAATGGATTGATCATACACCTTTCGAAAAAAATGTCAGGTGAGTTCAGACCTAGATTAATGAAATTTAGGACCTTGTACACTTAGAAAATCTAGGAAATTTTGTTAATATCTTGAGACTATTAATATTAATAATTATAATGATGATAACATAATCTAACAATTATTAAATTCTTACTAAGTGAACACTCTTAAATTTTAAGAAAAGTTCTCTGTTTTAGAATTCACTTTTCAGAGGAAAAATGAAAAAGTTTGCTCAAGATTATTGAATGAATATGATGAGAAACTCTGTTTCAATCCCATGGCTATCCAAAAATGGTGCTCTTAGTCATTGCATTGTTTTCTATAGACTTGTAAACATAAGTAGCCACTTAAATTAATTCTAATAAGTAATATTCAAAATATCTGGGTTAGAACTATGTGTAATTTTAACAATTATGTAATTATACTTTTGTGGCCTTTAAAAAGGAATTTAATTATGTACTACCTTATTTTACTCTCACACAATCTTGTGAGTTATCTAGACACCTTTATTAAGATTTGTTTTTGTAGATGAGGAATCTAATCCCTGAGAAGATTAATTCATTTGATTAATAGCAAGATAAATTAGTAGTAAAATTGTCTTTAATTCCAAAACTAATGACCAACTACCCAGCCCTGCTCCATAGTGTATTCCTGAGAGGCAGGGTAACTTATTTATGTTTAGACTCAGGTACCTGATGCTCATTTAAGGCAGCTGTATGAGAACAGAGAAGCTTATCAAGAGGCATGTAAATGCTTGTTTATAAATGGATATAAAGAGGAAGCTTCTATGATGTGCTGGTACGAAAGAAATTGTTAATAAGCTAGGTCAGGAAAATGGCTCTGTAAAGAGGAGGAAGTCAACATCAGATTGCAGGCTGAGGTTCACCACATCATGGAGAATGTTAGACAAACACATGAAAATGTGCTTCCATGCTTAAATTTTTGGTGAGGGGCAGTATGAGAAAAGGTAGAAACTGTTAGAATGCTCTCTCCCAATGTTCTCAACACAATTTTGCTAGACATCAAACTTATATACTTTCTGATCAGTCACTATGCATTCATTGAATAATTCTATTTACCTTTGTTTCTCTTTAGATTCTGGCACCAAAATGAGCCCAATTTTTCTGCAGAGCAGTGTGCTACAATAGTTTTCTGGGAATCTAGAGGATGGGGTTGGAATGATGTTTTCTGTGATTCTAAAAGGAATTCAATATGTGAGATGAAGAAGATTTACCTATGAGTATCAATTTATTCATTGACACCATGAAAATTCAGACCCATCATAAAATGATAATTATTTGTAATGTACATGCAATTCTTGTGTCACAGAGATTTATGGACATATTCCCCTGCTTTTTTCACTTTAATCAATCCTCTTCTAGTTTCTCATTTTCCCTAATAATAGAATAAGTCTTTTCTCCCTTTGTTCTGCTCTTTCATTTATTATTTATTCTTTTTTCACCTTTCTTTATACATACTTCCACATGTATTCCTTGTTCCAGAGATTACACTATTTTATTTGTTAGAAGAATTATAAGACAGCATTATTTGAAAATTATGCCTCTGTTACTAAAAATGCCATAGAGAAATCCCTATGATTAAGATTGTGATTAGAATTGCAGTTTTCTGAAGGACTAACAAGGGCTGAGGGATCTAATTTAGATTGCTCACTCTTGGCTGGTAACTTAGCATTGGCTGTTAGAGGGCTTCCGCTCCTCATCATATGGAAATCACTCTCAAGCTACTAGCATGTTCTCACAATACAGTAGCCACCTTGCTCTAGAACAAGTGACCTAAGAACACAAATGAAAGCAGCAATGTCTTTAATCATCTAGCCTTAACAGTTACATGCCATAACTTTGGCTATACTCCACTGGTTAGGTGAGAAAAACACAGCAAACAGCCTACTTTGATCTCCTGGGCTCTGAAGCAGAAAGCCACAATGTGGGTGTTTCAAGATGGCCCTTTGCTTCAGCTCTCCAAGAAATGCAGAGTACTTTTCAAACAACAGATTATAGTGCAGATTGTCTCTCTGTTCTACAGATTCTTTTGTGCCAAATTTATTCACTCTGTTTTTGTCTCTTTCTGCCAGTCACTCCTCCCCTCTGAGATAAACTGGTGTTGCTGGTGCCACCAGCCTAGCTCCAAAGTACTCTTTCTTGTCCTATGTTCAAAGAACCTGACTTTCTGTGTCTCTAAGATTCTCTTACCATCCAGTATTGAATTTCAGTGAATCCCTTCTGTCCCCCACTTCATTGAGAAGCCACACTCCTTCTGCTTGAATCCCAGGCCACGGAGTTGCTAAAAAATGTACCCTTTCTCTATTCCACCATATTTCCTTCTTCTATTAATTATTCCTTTGTATTTTGTATCTTATTTTTCTAGCTTCTTAAAATAAATAACTGTAAAAAAATAAAAGAATCCATAGTTTTTAGTTTTTTTTTTTTTTTTTTTTGGTAATTAGCAAAACATTCGAGGCTATACATTTACTTTGGTTATCATTATGGCTAAATCCAACAGGTCATAAAATTTGTTAATCTCATTATTTTTCCCTTTACATAATGCTAATTGCAAGAATATTTTCTTTTTAGTCTATGGTGTTCTAAAATTTTCACAAGAATTGGCTTTTGGATATTCTTTTGAAAATTTCATATTGAATTTCACTTAAAGAATGTGACATATGCATATTATTACATTTTCTTCTTCTTTTTTAAATTTCATATCACTCTTTTGGCATACTGATCTGGACAAAAAATTTTGTACAGTTATTCTTAAAATGAGTACTGGCCCCTAGTGGCAGGGCCAAGCAACTGGAACATGGTTCAGAAATCGGAGTGAAAGACACACTTACACATGATCAAGATGCATTTTGCTACTACAAAACAAGGCAGAGGAGGAATTCTAAGATATATAGAAAGATATACACACCTTAGAGGCCAAGGAGCTTATCCCACGTGTTGTGAGAAATGGCTTATTTTCTGGTAATCACAAGTGGGACTATTTAATCACCACTAGAAACACCAGAAGGGTGGTATTATATATATATACATGTTTTTCTTTTTATGAAAGTAAGTGTAACACAAACTTAATTCAGTATTGATACCAACCTTCTAGAACTAGCTCCTCTGGGGTCAGGGAGGAAATACCTTTTTTTTTTTTTAAATTGCCATGTGAGTTACATTTATATTTCACTGGAATAACTAGAGGCTCCCTCCCCTTGCCCCACCCTAAGACCTGACTACAGTATAGTACAGAATGGGATCTCAGGAACATAAATTGTCTCTCTTCTCATGCTTCTTCTTTATTAGTTCCTCCCTATTCTGTTCTAAAGGAGGTTCTTATATGGCACTTAGAAAAAGCCAGAATCACAACTTCAACTCTCCCTAATAAGAGGAGCCTTACCTGGGCTTGGACTGACAATCTGTGTCCCAGGGTCCTATTCTGACTAGATTCTATGAAGAGAGTGGGTGCAGGAGACTAAATGTTAAAATTAAAATGAAAGCTACCATTCCCCATTAGCAGTTGCAACTTAAAATGCCTACAGATGTGGTCAGTGTGATACATGCAAGAGATAGGTGCAGAGGAAAGGATGGGCAGGGCATTCCTTGGTACAAGTGTGTACTGTTTTGCATTTATTTCTTGTTCTGAGCAGCGACAGTTCCACCAAAGGTCTCTTCAACCCCAGGAACTACATGGGCTTGATGGGCTTCAAGTTCTTGTCCAATTCATAGACAATGGGAATCCCAATTGGCAAGTTCAGCTCCATCATGGCCTCTTCAGAGAGACACTCCTAATGCTCATTGATGCCCTTAAAGCTGTTGCCATGGATGGCAGTCAGAACTCGTTTCCCCTCCTTGATTTGGTGAGGGATTTATTCATTTCAGAAGAGAAGAACTTAGGCAATAGTGTTCTTCACACTTTCACAGAAGGGTAGCTGATCCTCATTAAGGCCTGCATATATGTGATCCTTACTGAAATTGCTGTAGCAGGGATGATCAGGATCCATTGGAGGTGGGCCTCCATTTCTTGGCAGCAATTTGTGCTTTATTGAGGTCAGTCAGACTCCCATAGTGTGGCTCATCGAGGCTCCCAATCCTCACCACCTGCAGCTGGCAGCCACATCTAATCAATGGTATTCAGCACTTTCCAGAGGGTTCAGATTGCCCTTTTCTGCACCCAGGTAAAGTAGATATCAAATTCATGGCTTGCTAGCATCTCTCAGTGCCTGCCTAACCAGCATTCCTCGTGGCCAACCAGGCTATGGTCCAAGGTCGTGCTAGCCATTGAAGAATTCTCCATGTTCCAGGTGCTCTCACCTGTGCAGGATCAGCACCAGGTTGCAGGCAGTCAAGGCAGCAAAGTGAGGATGCAGCGACAACGGATTGCAGAGATTCCAGAAGTGACAAACCCAGACCCCTTGATGGTGGTTCCCTGCCTGTCTCCTGCCCCACTTTAGCATGCACGCTCCTGCCAAGCACTCCTTGCCAAGCCCAGCTTTCACGAGAATTCTCCAATATTTATCACAATATTTATTTACTTATTTGGATTTGCATTAGTCCAGAAAAAAGGCTAAACTGTGTGGGCATTTGGAGAGGATAATAATATTTTAGGCTTGTATAAAGCTTACATCCTCGTTTTCTGTATAATAAGAATTTGCATAATGAGTAACCTTTTTCTTCAGCGGAGCATATTAATATAACAAGTATCTTTATACTCTGAATCTATTTTGAGAGACATAATCTCATATGTCTTCCATAAACTTCCTGGATGTCCCTTCCACAAGCTTGACACTCCCATGTCCCTGACCACCCAGTCAACCTCTTGATCTGCCACAGACACTTTGGCCATATTGGAACTTCTGGATCATTAGTGAGCACTGGCAGAACTTCATGCCTGCATCCTGGATAAGCTGGCAACCCTTCTTTTATGCTCAATGTCTCAAAGTTTGTAAGATTTGATGTCAACTGAGCAAAATATCACACACAAATCCCTCCCCAATTCATAGTGGTCCAACAAACATTATGTGTTTACATTGGTGATAGGTGTTTACAGATTCAACAACTTATCTTTCACTTTGTAGGGGTGTCTTGACAGGAAATATATATAATTGGATGCCAGAAACTTCACTGAGGTTCTAGATTTTGGTGAGATTCATTCTCTTTGACATATTAGGTCATACTAAGCCATCTATGGTATTTTCTACTTCATACTAACCACATAGAATGTTTGCAAAACTCTATAAAATTAATGAAGAACTATATATCATGTATATATCATGTGAATATCATTGCTCATATTAAAAATGAAATATTTCAGAACACTAGGAACCTGCTGCCTAGAAGCTCTTTCTTATTTAAACCATCTCTCCTTTTAAAAGGCAACATATTAAACTTTTGGATACATTTAAAAGTAAATTTTGCTGTATATATTCTTTTCCATTTCACTGAAAGTATGGTGATATAAGAACAAAATACCATCTAAATTGAACCTAGATTGATTTGGGCTCAAGGTGTTGGCAGAAGGAAGCAGGAGACTTTAAGGAGCTAAGCAACTAGAAAAAGGACATTCGTAGTACTGCACATACTGTAACCTGAGCTATGAGCAATGTGAATGGTTTTTGTTGTGATATGTATGTAGATTCTGGGACGTTTTCTACCCTTGAGTAGAATTTTTGGATAACTTCTTGTAGGTTGTTTTAATAAGAATTTGGATATTGAAACTTTATATAGGAAGACATACTTGTATATTAAAGGATTATTAGGTAAGATAATATTAAAATTCATATTTTAGTTGGGAAATTAAATTCTTCTATCATTATGAAGTCACTTTAACTTTAGTAATGCCTTTGGCTTTTGGCTTTATTATATTAAAATTATCAACTAATTTTCTTTAAGTTAGTGTTATATTTTTTCCATTTATAAACTTGGATTTTTCTCAATGCTATGTTTTAGATATGCTTCTTGCAAATAGCATATAGTGAAATTTTAAAACATGATATAACAATATTTTAGGTAAAAAATTAATTATTTTAAATTATGGCAATTCCTTGTTGTTTTAATCAGATTTGTTGTTGCTGTGACTTAAAGACCTGATCAGCACAATTGAGAAGAGAAAAAGTTTATTTGGGGGTTCACAGTTTCCGAGGTCTCAGTCCATAGACAGCAGGCTCCATTTCTCAGGACTCAAGGTGAGACAAGACATAATGGTGGGAGAGTGTAGCAGAGGGAAGCAGCTCACATTATGATCAGAAAGCAGAAGAGAAAGATGTCCACTTGCCATACAAATATATATCCCAAAGCCAGGCTCCTAGTGCCCCACCTTATCCAGCCACACCCCACCTGCCTTCAATTACCACTCAATTAATCCTAATAGGTGATTAATTCACTGATTGGGTTAAGGCTCTGATAACCCAATCATTTTTTCTCTGAACCTTCTTGCATTTTCTCACATGTGGGGACACCTTACATCCAAACCATAACACTCATATATATGGTTCTAAATGTATCATCTTACCATGTGGTTTCCATGTTCCCCAACATGATCTATTTTCTTGTTATTTTTCCTCCTTGATTCCTTGTACTCTTTTAGATTAGTCATTTTTTTATTACTCTTTCATTTGTTATTTTGAAAGTCATACATTTTGACAACTGTTTTAGTGATTACTTGAGAATTGCAACGTGCAACATTGACCAATCAATTCTAATGTTAACGAGAATTATTGTTCCAAATCTTCTGGCTTCTATAATTGTGCTTAAGAAGCTAGAAATTCAACTAAATTTCACCTCATTTAAGACTATTTAAGGCTATTTACCTTTTTATCTGGCCATTTCAAAGATTTTTCTCCTTGCCCTTTCTCTTCTGAAGTTTCACAATAATATATCTAAGTAGAAATCTTTTCTCTTCTTTTTTCCTCCTCTTCCTTTCCCTTTCTCCCTTCCTCTCTCTCTGTTCACCCTATTCTCCTTTCCTCTTCTCCATCTCCACTTTCATCTTCTTATTGTTCTGTTTTGGGTTTCTGAAATATATTACTTCATGTCTATCTTCAGCTTTAGAAAATCCTCAGCCATCATTTCTTGAGTGGTTTTCTATGTGCAGTTTCATACTCCAATTAGCAAATCATTATTCTCAATTCAAACTCTTGAGCATGGAAATCTAAACTTCCTTATAATTAATGTTCCTATCCATCTATCTACCTACCTACCTACCTACCTATATCTTTACTGAAGAAACCACAGTTGTTTTCCCAAAAATGAAACTGGGTAATTCAATTTGTCTATTCGTGAATTATGTTTTAAGAGCAGTAAGATCTAAGCCAGGAATAAATTCACCTCATTTAATAAAAGAGATTAATTCACAAGGAATATCAGTCACAAGCTGAATACTGTATATGTTTCTTTCTTTTTTTCTTTTTTAAATGTCTTCCAGTCAGCCTGGAATTTTCTCTCATGATCTTTAGTTTTTTCACTAATACTAGGTTGGAGTCAAAGGGTTCCTCACTATCTCCATTAGTAACCTGAAGCACATTCAGTTCTGCTCTTGCTTTGTATTAATTTGGCAACATGTCCATGATTTTATGCTGCTAAAGTTTAATTTTGTTTTCCCAATGACATCTCTCTTGTTGTTAGCTTTGCACCTCTAAGCAACCTGGAGTTGGTTTATTACATACATGACATGGAAAAATATTTTTGTTCTGTATCTTACATGTTTTTTCCTCTGTCACCAAAGGGAACTGTAAACTGATAATGATGTTGTAGGGTCTAGTCTACCTTTTCCCTGCAGCAACTATTACTTTCATTGAAGGCTGAAGGATTATTATCTCTGGTAAGTTCCTGAATTCTCATAGCATCAGTAAATACTCTTCCATTTGAAAAATTTGATTTGGAAAGATTCATATTTTTAAATTTTTTAATCTCTAAATTACTCACAAGATGTGTTACAATCAATATTTTAGGTTAAGCAAAAGGGCCCATAAATTAAAGCACCTCACCAAGCTACTGACATTAAAAATAGGGAATCTACATCTGCCATCCCAAAACTTTATTGACACCTTATTTTGGTCATTATCTTCTTAGTTAGCCAAGAAAACAATAAAAAATTTATCCAAATGTACCTTGCTTTGGCTTTGACTCATGAAGACTGGTTAACAACTTTATTTTTGCAAGAATATCCTACACAACAAAATATCCATGGATTCCTTGTTTCCTTCCTTAACTCTCAACTATATACATGAAATGGGGTTGTTGCTTATTTTCCTCAGGAGAACCAATTTGTGTTTATTTCTAAGGCATTAGTTAATTCATGCATACAATTTCTGGTGAAAATTTACCATGAAGAAGAATACATAGGTATAGCAATAGGTGTGAATTCTGGTTTGTACCTTAAAGACATAAACTACTTGTTCTTCTTTTTTCTTTTTCTTTGTGGTACTGGGGATTGAACCCAGGGTCTTGTGCATGCTAGGCAAGCACTCTACCAACTGAACTATATCCCCAGCCCAAACTACTTGTTCTTATGCCATTTATTTTTTAATTGTTCTGACTAGTTATACATGATATCAGAATGCATTTTGATTCATTGTACACAAATGGAGCACAACTTTTCATTTCTCTGGTTATACACTATGTTGAGTTGCACCACACGTGCAGTCATATATGTACCTAGGGTAATGATGTTCATCTCATTTCACCATCTTTCCTGCTCCCATGCCTCCACTCTTTCCCTTCCTCCTCTTTGCTCAATCAAAGTTCCTCCATTATCCCCCCATGCCCTCCCCAGACATTATGGATCAGCATCCACTTGTTACAGAGAATATTCAGCCTTTTGTTTTTGGGGGATTGGCCTACTATGCTTTGCATGATATTCTTCAACTCCTTCCATTTACCTGCAAATGCTATAATTTTATTCTCTTTTAATACTGAGTAATATTCCATTGTGTATATGTACCACAGTTCCTTTATCCATTTATCTGTTGAAGTACATCTATTTAACTCATGTATACAATTGGTTGGTGGTTGCTTCCACAGTTTAGTATTGTGAATTGAGTTGCAATGAATATTGATGTGGCTGTGTCACTACAGTATGCTGATTTTAAGTCCTTTGGGTATAGATCAAGTGGGATGGCTGGGTCAAATGGTGGTTCCATTCCAAATTTATTTATTTTTTACTTTTTTTTGGTACCAGAGATTGAACTCATGGGCATTCAACCACTGAGCTACATCCCCAGCCCAATATTGATCCTGGCTTTGAACACAGGATCCTCTTGTCTCGGCCTCCCCAGATGCTGGGATTACAGGAATGTGCCAGTGTGTCTGGCTCCATTCCAAGTTTTCTAAGGAATCTCCATACTGCTTTTCATAGTGGTTGCATCAATTTGCAGGGCCAGCAGCAATGTATGAGTGTACCTTTATTCCCACTTCCTTGACAACACTTATTATTGCTTGTATTCTTGATAATTGCCATTCTGACTGGAGTGAGATGAAATCTTAGAGTAGTTTTGATTTCAATTTCTCTAATTACTAGAGATGTTGAATATTTTTTTCATATATTTGTTGATCGACTGTATATCTTCTTCTGAGAAGTGTCTGTTCAGTTACTTAGCCCATTTATTTATTATGTTTTTTTTGGTGTTAAGGTTTTTGAGTTATTTATATATCATGGAGATCAGTGCTCTATTGGCTGTGCATGTAGTAAAGATGTTCTCCCACTCTGTGGGCACTCTCTTCATGTTATTTATTGTTTCCTTTGCTGAGAAGAAGCTTATTAGTTTGAATCTATCCCATTTATTAATTTTTGATTTTTATTTTTTGCACTTTAGGAGTCTTTTTAAGGAAGTCAGGACCTAATCTTACATGATGAATATTTGGGCCTACTTTCTCTTCTATTAGTTGAAGAGTCTTTGGTCTTCCACAGTTTAGCTATTCTTAGGTCCTTGTTCCACTTTGAGTTAAGCCTTGTGCATGCTGAGAGATGAGGATTTAGTTTCATTTTGCTGCATATGGATTTCCAGTTTTCTCAGCACTATTTATTGAAGAGGCTATTTTTTCCAATGTATGTTTTTGATGCCTTTGTCTAGTATGAGATAACTATATTTATGTGGGTTTGCTTCTGTGTCTTCTATTCTGTACCATTGGTCTACATGTCTATTTTGGTGCCAATACCATGCCATTTTTGTAACTATACCTCTGTAATATAGTTTAAGGTCTTGTATTGTGATGCCTCACACTTCACTTTTCTTGCTAAGGATTGCTTTGGCTATTCTGGGCCTCTTACTTTTCCAAATGAATTTTATAATTGCTATTTTTATTTCTATGAGTAATGTTGTTGGGATTTTAATTGATATTGCATTAAATGTATATAATGCTTTTGGTAGTATGGCCATTTTGACAATATTAATTTTTCTTATCCAAGAATATGGGAGATCTTTTCATCTTCTAAGGCCTTCTTCAATTTTTTCTTTAGTGTTCTGTAGTTTTCATTGCATACATCTTTCACCTCTTTTTGTTAGATTGATTTTTAATTTATTCTTAAGATTCTTGCAAATGGAGTGTTTTTCCTAATTTGTCTCTCTGAGGATTCACCACTGCTACATAGAAATGCATTTGATTTACGGGTGTTGATTTTATATCCTGATACTGTGCTGAATTCGGTTATTAATTCTAGAAGTTTTCTGGTGGAGGTTTTTAGATCCTCTAAGTATAGAATCATGCCATTAGCAAGTAGTGATAGTTTGAGTTCTTCTTTTCCTATTTGTATCCCTTTAGTTTCTTTCATTTGTCTAATCTCTGGCTAGAGTTTCAAGAAGTATGTTGAATAGGAGTGCTGAGAGAGGGTAACCCTGTCTTTTTCCAGTTCTTAGAGAAAATGCCCTCATTTTTTTTCATTTATAATTTTTCAACATTATAATAATGTTGGCTTTGGGCTTAGCATAGAGCTCTTACAATGTTGAAGTATGTTTCTACTATCCCTAGTTTGTCTAGTGTTTTGAACATGAAAATGTGTTGTATTTTATAAAATGCTTTTTCTGCATCTATTGAGATGATCATATGATTTTCATCTTTAAGTCTATTGATGTGATAAATGTATTGATTTCTGTATGTTGAACCAACCTTGCATCCCTGGGATAAATCTCACTTGATCATGGTGCACTATTTAAAAAAAATATATACTAGTATGCAATTTGCCAGAATTTTATTGAGAATTTTTGTATCTGTGTGATTAAGGGATATTGATTTGAAGTTTTCTTTCCTTGTTGTGTCTTTATCTGGCTTAGGTATCAGGGTGATACTAGCCTCATAGAATAAGTTTGAAAGGATTCCTTTCTTTTCTATTTTGTGGAATAATTTGAGAAGTATTGTCTACTTTGGAGAAGGATCCATGTGCTGTTGAGAAGAAGGTGTGTTCGCTTGCTGATGGATGCAATGTTTTATATATTTCTGTTAAGTCTAATTATTGATTGTATTATTGAGTTCTATAAGTTCTTTGTTTAGTTTTTGTTTGGAAGATGTATCCAGTGGTAAGAGAGGTATGTTAAAGTCACCCAGTATTATTGTTGTGGTCTATTTGGTTCTTGAAATTTAGAAGGGTTTGTTTGATGTACATAGAATCTCCATTGTTTGGGGGCATAAATATTTATGATTGTTATATCTTGTTGATGTATGTTTCCCTTAATCAGTGTGAGATGATTTTCTTTTTCCCTATTGACTAACTTTGGTTTGAAGTCTACTTTATCTGATATGAGGATGGAAACCCCTGCTTGTTTACGTGGTCCAAGTGAGTGGTATGTTTTTTCCAATCCTTTCACCTTCACTCTGGGGATGTCTTTTCCTGTGACATGAGTCTCTTGAAGGCAGCATATTGTTGGGTCTTTTTAAAAAATCCAATCTGTCAGTATATGTCTTTTAATTGATGAGCTTAGTCTATTAAAATTCAGATTTATTATTGAAATGTTATTTTTATTCCCAGTAATTTTGGTTTATTTTTGATTTTTAACTTGACTTGGTTTCTCCTTTGACTGGCCTTTTATTTAATGTAATTCTTCCCTTTGCTGATTTTTATTGTTGTTTTTCATTTCCTCCTCCTGCACTGCTCTGTAGTGCAGGCTTTCTATCTGTAAATTCTTTTAACTTTTGTTTATCATGGAAAGTTTTTATTTCATCATCAAATCTAAAGCTTAATTTTGCTGGATATAAGATTCTTGGTTGGCATCCATTTTTTTCAGAGCTTGGTATATGTTGTTTCAGGATCTTCTGGCTTTGAGGGTCTTTGTTGAGAAATATGCTGAGATACAAATTGGTTTCCCCCTATATGTAATCTGAAACTTTTCTCTTGCAGCTTTAAAAATTCTATCCTTTTTTTTCTGTATGCTAGGCATTTTCTTTATAATATGCCTTAGTGTAGATATGTTTTAATTTTGTACATTTGGTGTAAGCCTCTTGTATTTTATTTTCCAATTCATTCTTCATGTTTGGAAATTTTTCATTGAAGAGATTATACATTCCTTTGGTTTGTATCTCTGTTCCTTCCTTTATCTCAATAAATCTTAGATTTTATCTTTTGATGTTATCCTATAATTCTTAGATGTTCTGTTCATTTTTTTTTCCATCTTCACTGTGTGGTTAACTTTATTTTCAAGATTGTATATTTTGTCTTCATTGTCTAAGGTTCTATCTTCCAAGGGTATAGTCTGTTTGTAGTGCTTTCTATTGAATTTCTTATTGGTTTATTGTTTCCTTCATTTCAAGAATTTGTGTTTGCTGTTTTTTTTTCTTTCCAAATCTTTCTTTAATTAATCTTCTGCTACATGTATTCACTCTCTTGTTTTTTTTTTGTTGTTGTTGTTGGAGTAATCAATTTTTGCCTGTATTTGCTCTCTTATGTTATTATTTGTTTTGAAGATCATTTTAATTATGTACATTCTGAACTCCTTCTCTGACATTTCATCTACTGTGCTGTCAATGAATTCTATTTTTTCCTCATCTTGGTTGTTTGAGGCACTTTCTTCCCCATCTTTTCATGCTTTCTGTGTGTCTTTCCTTCTAGTACTGTGGATGCTAGGTATTACAGTTTCTATCCTATAATTTTATAGTGTCTCTTCAGGTTACTGATATCTCACCTTTAAGGGGGAGATCAATATTAAGAGCCCTCAATGTAAAATATATACAGCCTTAAACCAAAGAGTTCCTATTTAGATTATTACAGTTTTGTCACAATAAACAGGAATGATGTGTTCAGTTATTATCTGCAATGTAAACAGTAGGTTTGCAAAAGGGTCTACAGATGCTAATGGTGAACAAAGAGAAGTGGAGTTTGTAAGGTATGACGTTTATGAGGTAGGAGGTAAGAATATAGAGGTATTAGATGATATATTAGATGATAGAAAGAGTGAAAGATGAATCAAAAGAAGTTGGCTGTTAACTGAAGAAAAGAGAGAAAGAAATGGCCCAGTGCAAGGCTCTCTCCTTCTCTGCAACAAGATGGTGGCTGTTAGCACACCTAGCAGGGATATCTCTGCTGTAAGCAACCAAGTCTGCAGGGACTTTGATGATGATCTTCTGGATCCTGAATGTTGTTCCTAGATGTAAGTGGCCATGTCCATAGTTGGTGGAGGGTTAGCATCAAACCTGTAAGTGCTTTGGTGTTGGGCTTCCAGTCACAGTCCAGTGTCCAAAAATAGAAGCTGCCACAACTAAAGATGATGGTTGCAGCAGTAAAGGTAACATGAGGTGGCATTGAAGGTGTCCCAAGGTGGCAGCAACCACTTTTAGAGATGGGGCTAAATAGGTAAGCCAAATGATGGCTTTGGGCAGCCAGTGTGAAGATACAGCACTGTGATGTGTGGGTGTGGTCCTCAGTGTGGTGGCCAGTTCTGTGCCTTAGCTTCCCTGGGCTCCACAGGGGTCAGCAAGACTGTCCTAGGCTTTCCTGGGCTCTGTATAGATTGGTGGGGCTATCCTGGTTCTCTCTTATGTCATTTAAATGCTTGTCTTTTTCATAATCTAACTTACTTACAAAACAGAATTTCAAGGGAACCAAAAGTACTTAAATATGCTTTTTAAATATGATTTGAACATATTTGGAGCAGTACTTAATATTTTTTAAAAATTGAACAGTATCCTTTTGCTTGTGTTTTTGTCAAGATAAAGAAAAAAAATTAAACTTTAAGTAAACAGAAATAAGGGACAGTTTTAGACAGATTTTTCCCACTATGACCAAAAGATCTGGCAAGAAAAATTTTAAGGAGAAAAGTTTATTGGGGGCTGAAGGTTTTAGAGGTCTCAGTCCATAGACAGCCAACTACATTCCTGGGTATTTGTGTGTGGGGGGGATGTAAGGCAGAACATCATGGCAGAAGAGTCTAGTGGATGAAAGAGGCTGAAAACATAATGACCAGTGACTGACAAAATATAAATCCCAAAGGGACACCAGGGACCCAATTCCTCCAGCTATACCCTACCAGTCTAGAGTTACTATCCAGTTAATCCCTATCAGGGGATTAATGGAATGATTAGGTTAAGATTATCACAACATAGTCATTTCACCCTTCAACCTTCTTGCATCATCTCACACATGAGCTTTTTTGGAACACCCAATGACTAAACCATAATAGGGGTTCCTTGTCTGCCTCATTCTGGAGTTGTTCATGCAGTATTTCTAGAAGAGTGAGTTCAGAGTGGAAGTGAAGATTTCTTTTCTTTTCAGTTTCATATAAGAGAGTAAAAGGAAAATCAAGAATGGAAGATTAGAAATTGGTGTTGATTCCAGGAATGATACTCTATAAAGTAAATGAACAAAGTAAAATAATTTTAAAGTTAGGTTGTAATGAATTAGATATTGGAACATGATAATAGTTTAGAAAATGATTAAATTAGAAAGGTAAGCCAGACCTATGAGCAATGAAAATTATAAGAAAACTTTATAATAATTCTGGTAAATGAAAAATTGGAGAATATAGTGGCAGTTGGAAAAGGATAGTATTTCAAGAGAACCAAAAGTGCTTAAATATGCTTTTAGGATAATAATAATTGACTATTATTTTTGATCTATTTTTCCTGTTTCTGCCTGTATATCCCCAATTTTTGTTCTGAAGTCATTTATGCATGTGTTTCAATGGTACTTTTCTAATGTACTCTCTTCATTGATAATGTAGATTAAAAAATCATATATAAGGTGGTTTTGCTGTGGTTTGAGTGTCACCCAAAGGTCCAGGTATTAAAGGCTTAGTCCCTAGGATGGAAGTATTGGGAGGTGGTAGGACCTTTAAGAGACAGAGCCTATTGGGATGTTCTTGGGTCATTGGGGAGTATATCCTCAAAAGGGAATAAACTAGTTCTCATATAATCCATTTGGTAGTTCTCCCTCCTTGTAGTACTGGGGATATTACACCACTGAGTTATATAAGAGATTAATTAATTTATCTTAGGAAGCATGAGAGATAAATCTAATTAAGAGGGCTAGTAGCAAGAGAATAGACAGGAAGTAATTTTGGGTAGACAAATACATGGGAAGACAGTAGAGTACATAAAACAAACACACATATGTATTCAGAAAAATATATACAAATATATATATATACTAAGGCCTTTTCAATTTTTATTTGCAATATGTTCTTGCTATGTTGCCAAGGCTGGCCTTAAACTTGGGATCCTCCTGACTCAGTCTACTGAGTAGTTGGGATTAGAACATGCAACCCTGTACTCTGCCCTTGGTGGTTCTTTCAAGATGGTTGTTATAAAAACCTGAGCCTGGCCCCACACAGCTGTCTATGCTTTCTGGCTGAAACTGGGACTGCTATCATGAGAAGCATTAAAAGGTTTTCTCATTTTTCTGCTTCAATATATTTTGATTAAAATATATTTATTTTTTGGTAGTATGATAAAAAATCAGATAATAAAATTATGTGGGAGAGCAAACTAAGCCTTGTTTTTCTTTTCCCACTTGGTATCCATAAGCCAAGCATTGGCAAGTTCTTTTATTCCAATAAGAACTACTAATATCCATTATACAAGCCACACATCACTGTACATAATTAAATATATACAGGTTATAGACAGGCTAAAAAGGGTTAAGATGGCCACGGGGGTTCAGGAGACTGAACTGAAAGCAAAGACAGATACATGAGATACTTAGGAATGCAGTGTTTTTGTAGGTGGTTAGATAAAACTACTAGCCAGCAGAAGGTCTTGTTCAGGGCCCAGAGCTGGTCAAAGTGCAGGAATATATTCTAAGCCAAGGTCTGGATGGCTGGTTCTTTTGGAGTGTCAGCTTGAGATGTCACAGTGGGTCATGGCTGGTCTTCATCAGCTGGAGAAACTACAATGTTGAAGCTCAAGGAGAGAGATTTGGAAATTTGGTCACTGTGGAGATTTTCCTGGGTAGAGCCTATGAATAAGCTGCCTTCTCTTATGTTCACTGGGAACAAATTGGAATAAACAACTAGAAGTTTTTCTGGGGTATTAAAAATTCTCAGACTTTAGAATCCAAGATGGTGGGCCAGGTGGAGGCAGCATTCTATGTAGCTCTGTGACCTGGGTCTCAACTAATGGAAATACTGCTTTCTGAGAAAGAGAGAGGACCCCTACACAGCTGCTCTCATGCAGAAATCACTGCACAGGGCTCCAGGCCTCAGCATTAGACCCAGACTCCTAATGCCTGACACCTGTCTCCAGAAGTACTAGCTCACACAGGGATTGTGAGTGCTTTAGCAGGATCACCGCATCAGCACTACTGCAGAACTCCCAGATGCCACTCTGCTACCACGCAGGACACTCAGCTGCTACCTACCCACAGGAACTTCAGCCACCACTTCTCTGTGGACTCCCATCTACCAATGAGGGGCTTCCCTGATTGCAACCATCTTGCAACTCAACTTGCTAGCTATTGCCATAGTCACCTACCTGGTAATCTGCCTGCACCTGGGGACATCTCACAGGCTCTGAAGATAGCCAAAGTCACAGTACTGAACAGAGCTCATCTCTTAACACATTGCACAATGCCATCACCAGGTTTCCCCCACCTTACCCCACCTGACACGCTGATGCTGGAAGTGGACCACCTCCATCTTGGGTCACCTTCCTCACCATATTTGGTGGGGGCAGCTCCCAGATTGGAACTCCAGCTGGCCAGGTAGCCGATTTCCAACTCCCCCTTCTCCCCAGTGGAGGTAACCCTGAACAGTAACTGCTCAACACAAAACAGGTCTCAGTGGGTCGGGTGCACAGTGAGACCAGGGTGTGGCCCATGGGAGCCCTGGTGAGAGAGGTCCCTTAATTGGGAACTGCTAAGGGAGAGGGAGATAGTGCAAAAGTTTGGAGACAAACAGAGAGACCAGGAACTGGGAAATCTTCAGGCAAGATAGGGAGATAGAACTGGGCACTCAAGTGACCCAAAAAGAGACCCTTGAGGTGCAGTCACTCTTCAGGAACTGGCGGGTGCCACACCTCACTTTCAGGCACACTGCACCAGGACCAGCCTTTCCACCCTGGTCACCTTCACCATCCTGAGGGTTGAGATACCAGAAAATCCCATCTATTGGATGAGAAGGGAAGCATGAAAGATACCGATCTCCAAACAATCAACAATCCTGCTTTCTTCCTTGGAGACTTTTTTTTTCTCTTTATCTTCTCCCTCCCATCCCCCCGCCCTCACATACCCAACATATGGGAAACCAATTACTTTGCATGAATTAGGATTTTGAGGACTGGAATGTCTGAATAATATATTATAGGTGTGTTGTATATGCCTTTTTTTCTCCTTCAATTTTTACTATTTTAACATCCTTTATTTTTCTGAATACACATGTGTGTTTGTTTTATGTACTCTACTGTCTTTCCATGTACTTATCTACCCAAAATTACTTCCTGTCTATTCTCTTGCTACTAGCCCTCTTCATTAGATTTCTTTTTCACACTTCCAAAGATAAATTAACTCTATATCCTCACTTCCTACTGCCTCACCCCCAGTTCATTGTCCACTGTCAGAAACTGTAAACCTACTGATTATGTTACAAATAATAATCAAATTCAACATTTCTTTACATTGTGACCAAACTGTAAATGTCTTAATAGCAATGAATTGTTTATAGATGGTATATTTGTTAATATTGGGATTTATTAACATTGTCCTTCCTCACAAAGGAAAGGTATTGGAACCCTACAGGAGCATTAAAATCCTGTAGGGTAAAAACAATAATACCTTGGGCCCACAGTGCTAGAAGGGAAGATGCATGAGCAACATAAAAAGACAAGGGAAGAAAGTGCCTCAAACAAATCAAGCTACCACACTATTAGAATCCATGGCTAGCACAGCAGAAGAAATTACAGAGAAGGAGTTCAGGATATACATAATTAAAATGTTCTGTGAACCAAAGGAAGATATAAGAGAGCAAATACAGGCAACAAAAGATCATTTCAACAAGGAGCTACATAAACTAATACAGGAAGCAAAAGATCACCTCAACAGGGAAATAGAGGATCTAAAAAAAAAAACCCAAACATAAATCCTTGAAATGAGAGAAACAATAAACAAAATTAAAAGTTCAATTGAAAGCATCATCTACAGAGTAAACTCCTTGGAATACAGGACATCAGACAACAAAGACAAAATATATAATCTTGAAAAGAATGTAGACCACACAGTGAAATTGTTAAGAAACAATGAGCAGAACATTCAAGAAGTATGGGATAGTATAAAAAGACCAAATTTAAGAGTTATGGGGATAGAGGAAGGCATAGAGGTCCAAATCAAAGGAATGAACAATATCAGAAAATATTGAAATAATATCAGAAAATTTTCCAAACATGAAGAATGAATTGGAAAACCAAATTCAAGAACCCTACAAGATGCCAAATGTACAAAATCACAATAAATGCACACCAAGTCACATTATAATTAAAATGCCCAACATATGTAATAAGGAGAGAATATTAAAAGCCAAGGTGATTAGATTTGGGATGCATATTTAGATTAAGAGAAATATACAAAAATTAAATAGTGTTAAGTCACCAATGAATGAAAATAAATAAAAGGAGTGAAGAAATAAAATGAAGAATTGAGAAGAACACTTTGGTATATTGCTAAAGAACAAAGAGAGAGTTTTATTAAGACACTTAAGATATATCAAACATTTAAATTTCTATTGTTTAATTAGAAAACACTCTTAACAGTTTCTTTATGTACCAGTAGTCAGAAAACTTCAAAAACTTTTAAAAGGCCCATGAGTTATTTTTATTAGCCCATGAGTTTTTCTTTTTCAGCTATAATGAAACATAGAGATGCAAACAGTCTAGACATTGAAAAAAAATGTAAACCTAAGAATAATGGAGTAGCATAAGCAAATACAACCAGGTTCCAAGATACTATAATTTCCTTTCCTGGGGCTGGGTATAGAGAAGAACGATATATTTAGGAGGATTGGAGAAAATTGGGTCAGAATCATGATGCCCTATTTTCATCTTAAAACATGAGAGAGAATAAATATGAGCTGCTAGGGCCAAAGGGCTTTGTGGGAAGATGACATTTGGAGTATTTGATGAACACCGAGCTCTCTAGCCTGACAGAGCATTTGAAGACCTCTTTCTGGCTCTCAAGTCATCTTTCTCTTTTCTAGTTATTTATTGAAGTTCTGCATGATGGAAAGTTGACAAAGGACTTTTCGAGCCTGCCTTGAAATGCAAACCTATTGAAAGATTCCACTTTTCTATAAGTAGTCAGACTTCTGATATCCAATTTCCCTTTAGCTTGCACTCTATTCTGAACTCTGAGTAGATCCTGCTACTTCACTTGGAGATCTTAAGCAAAGTCAACATTTTGAAATGATTCTTGATTTCACCAACAAAATTTTGCCTCTTGTAGTGTTTTATATTTCATGAGTTAAGTGATCAGGCAGGTGCATACAATATAAATCTAAGAATACTTTTGTTTTTCTGCCCTGAAGTCAGACATGCTAGGCAAATGGTAGGCAAATTCTTTATCAACAAGCTACATCCTCAATTCTAAAAATAGTTTTTTTTTTAAAATTTCTTCTCTTTTCCTGCTTTGTCTAAACCATTATCAAGACATGTATTTTAGAGTTTAAAGGGCTGGGCTGTAGCTCAGTGGCAAGTGCTTGTTTTGCATATGCAAAGCCCTGGGTTGGATTCCCAGCTCCAAAAAAGAAAAGAAAAAAAATGACCCAAACCAAAAAAACAATAGAGTTTAAAGATTATAACTAGCAATACTTCATTCCTCTCTGACTTAAAGGAATAAATCGAAATACTAGCTTTATACCTGGTAAAGTTGTACTAAAAAAGTGTGGAATGGACTTAAAGCCAGAGTGTTTCCTGTTACTTCCCAACCCCAAGTGTAATATGGGAGTCCTTTTCATTAAGAAGAAAAACAACAGACTTCTTATGTGTGAGAAGAAGTGAGAAGTCTTTTTTTAAAAAAAAACTTAAATGAGTTCTGTATTTTACTCATCCTCATATACATCAAGGTGTAATATATAGATAATAACTTTACTATACTCTCGCATTTATTATAAATGTTTCATTGTTATACAAGGCATACATTTTGGACAAAATCTGTTAAATGTTCACTACTAGTATGAGTTTTCAGATGTTCAATGAATTTAAAATTTAAATACATTTTGGAAATATTATTTAACTTTTTAGAGTTTCTGGGCACAATGAATTCTCCAAAAATAAGCAGTGTTTAAGAAACATGTAGCTACATTTTTTTTTCCATTTGTATTTTATCTAACCAGTATGTATCCACAGGTGCTGAGTATTGCTGAATAAATTTTAGAGGCATTGTCACATTGTCAATTTTCACATTTCAAAAATTTCTCTACGCTATGGTTATTGTGGTGAGGATTAAATGTTGTCCCTTTCTTAGAGTGGTACAATGGTCTCATTTGTAGAGCTTCTCTCCAGTGGGTTTTCTCTGATGCCTAGTAATATATGATATATAATTTAAAATGTTTCTACATTTTCTACATTAAGATGTCTTCTTTCCAGAATAAGTAGCCTAGTGGTGAAAAGAATTGATTTCTTATTTAAAGCTTTGCTGCATTGTTTCAATTTGTAGGGGTTCTTTTCTGTATAAATTCTGTTGTTAATAAGGTTTAGTCTTTCTTATTTTTAATGCTTATTTTTTATTTGTAGTTGGACACAATTCCTTTATTTCACTTATTTATTTTTATGTGGTGCTGAGGATCGAACCCAGGATCTCAAACATGCAAGGCTAGCACTCTACCATGGAACCACAACCCCAGCCCCAAGGTTTAGTGTTTCTTTAAAAGTATTATTACTTTATTCACATTTCAAATTCACCAGGATGTCTTCTGCTGTGGTGAATAAAGTTTTATTTTTTATTAAAAGCTTTTCCACATTATTCACTTTTGTAGGGCTATTCTCCAGTGTGAGTTCTGTTGTGGTGAATAAGGCCTGTTTTATTGCTAAAAGCTTTGCCACATTCCTTATGGTAACTTTCTGCCTAAATATTGGCAATACAAATGACCCATTTTCCCACAACTAAGGTTAAAATTCTATGGGTCTTTTGATCAATTCAGGTGGAGGTAAACTCTTTCTTTAATCATTATAACCATCACTGGAGTTCAGAGCTGAATTCAACAGGATGTCTGTGAGTGTTCTCTGCTGGGAAACTGATGATCTCAGTGAGGTCATGTGACTAAATCTCAGGTGACTGGTGGTTTGTTGAATATTTAACCAGCTTTTGGTTAGTTGAAGATCCTTTAACCAGAGATGCAGTTACTTTGTAGATATGTTAAAGAAAAACTAAAAACTGTTATTAGCTCTGGTGAAGGCTAACCTGTACCTGGTCAGAGACTTTGGAATGCAAAAATTTTAAATGAAATTATCATTTTTTTGTTGACTAGATAGTTGACTTTTTATTTTTTTGAGTAGTGGGGATTGAACCAAGGGGAATTTTACCACTGAACCACATCTCCAGCCTTTTCTTAAAAAAATATTATTGTTATTTATTTTGAGATAGGATCTTGCCAAGTTGCTGAGGCTGAACTTGCTAAAGTGTTGAGTCTGGCCTGGAACTTGGCTCTTGTCTGGCCTACTTCATACTCCAGAGTTGCTGGAATTAAAGGCATATGCCACCACTCCTAGCCAGATAGTTGACTTCTTATGGCAGTGATCACATGGTATTAATTTCTGTATTACCAATATCTGTCCTATTATTGAGAATGAAATTGTTTTAATAAAAATGTGTTTATTAAGTGTTTTTACAAAGTATAGTTTTTGAATCTTTTGGAGAAAGACTTTATATTTCATGTCTTATAATTCCAACATTTGTATATACTTTGAGCCTGTTTTATATGCTTACTTTGCTCTTGGTAATGTACTCTAAAATAATCTCTTTTTTACTGTCTTTGCATGAATGAGGCAAAACTTTTTTAATATAATTTTTTTCTATCAGAAAAGATAGTATTTCACAAGTGTCATCACTATACCAGACCTTAAACTACACTACAGATCAATGGTAACAAAAACAGCATGGTATTGGTGCCAAAACAGACTGGTAGACCAATGTTACAGAATAGAGGACACAGAGACTAACTCACAAAATTACAGTTATCATATATTAGACAAAGGTGCCAAAAACATGCATTGTAGAAAAGACAGCCTTTTCAACAAATGGTGCTTGGAAAATTGGAAACCCATATGCAACAAAATGAAATTAAAACCCTATCTCTCACCATGCACAAAACTCAACTCAAAGAGGATCAAGGACCTAGGAATTAAACCAGAGATTCTGCATCTAATAGAAGAAAAAGTAGGCCCTAATCTTCATCATGTGGGATTAGGCCCCAACTTCCTTAATAAGACTCTTATAGCACAAGAATTAAAACAAAGAATCAATAAATGGGATGGACTCAAATTAAAAAGTTTCTTCTCAGCAAAAGAAAAAATCTGTGAGGTGAAAAGAGAGCCTACATTCTGAGAGCAAATTTCTACCCCTCACACATCAGATAGAGCACTAATCTCTAGGGTATATAAAGAACTCAAAAAGCTAAACACCAAAAATAAAACAAACAAACAAATAACCCAATCAACAAATGGGCCAAGGACCTGAACAGACACTTCCCAGAAGAGGATATACAATCAATCAAGAAATATATATATAAAATGCTCATCATCTCTAGCAATTAGAGAAATGAAAATCAAAACTACTCTAAGATACCATCTCACTCCAGTCAGAATGGCAGCTCTTATGAAGACAAACAACAATAAGTGTTTGCAAGGATGTGGGGAAAAAGGTATACTCAGACATTGCTGGCGAGACTGCAAATTTGTGCAGCCAATATGGAAAGCAGTATGGAGATTCTTTGGAAATCTGGGAATAGAACCATCATTTGACCTAGCTATCCCTTTCTTCAGTCTATATCCAAGGGACTTAACAGGAGCATACTACAGGGATATAGCTACACCAATGTTTATAACAGCACAATTCACAATAGCTAAACTGTGAAGCCAACCTAGATTCCCTTCAGTGGATGAATGGATAAAAAAAAAATGTGGTATATATACACAATGAAATTTTACTCAGCAAATAGAGAACAAAATCATGGCATTTGCAAGTAAATGGATGCAGTTGGAGAAGATAATGCTAAGTGAAATTAGCCAATCCCAAAGAAACAGATGTCAAATGTTTTCTCTGATATAAGGAGACTGACTCTTAGTGGGTAGGGGGGGAGCATGGGAGAAATAGATGAATTCTAGATAGGGCAGAGGGGTGGGAGGGAAGAGGAGGGCGCAGGGGATTAGCAAGGATGGTGGAATGTGATAGACATCATTGTTCAAAGTACATGTATGAAGACATGAATTGGTGTCAACATACTTTATGTACAACCAGTGATATGAAAATTTGTGCTGTATAAGTGTAATAAGAATTGTAATGCATTCCACTGTCATTTATTTTCTAAAAAATGAATAAAGAAGAAATGGTAGCATTTTTATAATTATTTGGTGGCAGTGAAAAGAATATAAGGGGTGCAAATAGCTGACTTTGGTTTTCATTATTAATTATACACAAAGTTTGTTACAGAGAGAACAAATTCTCATTCAAATTAAACTGGGGACTCATAATTATTATTCGTTTTAATTGTGCATGGCACAAACTCATCCAATAAGATGGTTTTTATTTATTTCATTACCAGAGTGGGCACATGTAGGATATACATCTTATAAGATTTTTAAATTTTGTTTAAAATTGGTATTTATAATTGTAATTTGGAGTTATTTAAAAAAATAAAGTGAATTTAAAAATTTTTAAACTTTATTAGATGACTCTGAAATAAAATCGTGGCAGTTCTAAAATCAGAATTATCAAAATTATTGTTTATTTCCACATACAGTCACTAGAGAAAAATAGAAACAAATTATAAGTTTCTCAACCAGGATGTTTTAATTATTTTCATAATTAAGAAATTAATTATTTAATAATTTAAAAAGAAAGCCATTTTTATACATAAAATTGTTCAATTAATAAAGTAAAATGAACAAATACCTGAAACCATAAGCAATTCCATAATATAGAATTAAAGTACATACAACTATCGGAGCTATCAGACATGAAATATAAAATGTTTATGGTTAGCATTCATAGGAGACTAGATTAAGATGTACAATTTCAGCTGACAACTAGAATTTACTTAAAAATTTCATGGAAATCCTGCAAAATAGAATAAATGAAGTATTTCTGAAAAGCAATTCATTTGCACCAAGTATATGAGGTTTAGTATGGTTGGTGTAGGCTGTTTCAACTTATGATTTATTTTACTTTATCATGGTGCTAGAGTGACAAAAATTCAGTAGAAACTCTCCTTCAAATTTTGAATTTTGAGTTTTTCCAGTGCTTACAACATGGAGTATAATACTCTTTCCTGATGCTGGCCAGTGATAGCCACTGCAGCTCCCCATAAGCCATTTGATCAGAACAATAAGCAATTGATACTCTACAGTTATTGTTTTGCTAAACTGTGCTGAGAGCCATAGCCAAGTAGGAATGATGCATGGCATTTTGGGGTTGAAATTGTTCAGAAAGGTGACCCTGCTCAGGGATTAGGGTGGCTCCAGGTTTAGGGTGGATCCTGCTGGATTAGGGTGGCTCCAGGTTTAGGGTGGATCCTGCTGGGAATAGGGCGTATCCTGCTGCCTCAGACGCCTGCTCCTTGAGTTCCAGTTGAGTTCTCATGGGGTTCTGAGAGTGTTGGTACGCAGAGCCCGGTGGAGGGAGTGTATTTTCCCAGAACCTGCGTGTAGAGTGTCGGTGAGAGTTGGGGAATAAAGAGTTGCTGTTGGAATCTACAAGTTTTTGTGGTGGCTCAGTTATTTTGTGCCCAGCCAGACTGCGGCATTGATGCTCAATGGGGTAGGTGTATTAAAAGCACTTTTAACATATGACAATTTCAACTTACAATGGGTTTATCAGGATATAAATGCTTCATAAGTTGAGAAGCATCTGTAATTGTATTCTCATTGTTATAATTATTAACACATTAATGAGTTTTACTGTGACATTTATATACATGCAAGTATCATACCTTGACAATGTCCACCTTCCCTCTCTTGGTTTCCCTCATTACTTTCTCCTCCTGGTTCTCTCCACCTTCCCTGAAAGCCCCTCTATACTTTGAGGCTGTCTTTTAATTTAATTTATTATTTTTTTGTTTCCATACATAAGAGAAAACATGTGATGCTTGTCTTTCTGCATATTGCTTATTTTACTTATCATGAAGGTCAATGTATTTTGAAGCCTAATTTTTCAGTTGTAAGTTTGATATTTTCTGTCAGTACATCCCAGAAGTAAAATCCTTAATAGTGTTATCTAAGATGACAGAGAACACTGTGCTCTTGATATAAGGAAAAATTATTTTGAAGATAAAATACTTAAAATATAATAGTAGTGGATAACATCTACTGCATATTGGGACACTGATATACCACATTAAACATTTTTTTTTACTTTTTTCCTTCATGATTTCTGTTTGTGTTCCCATTAAGAAGAAAGCATTGTGAGGATTACATGGTGAGGATTCAAAATACTCCTATTTTGAAGAGCCAAAGATTTTAATATTATACCATCTCAATTTATATAATTTTAAGTTCATTTAAGTTTAAGGTTTTTTACTTTGGGGCAATGAGTGACAGACTGTGAATATATTTTATGTTTCCCTTACTTCTAATATGATGAGGATAGTTAACAATGAGTGTTATTAAGAACTGAAGGAAGGGGATATTGTAGCAAGATGGTGAGATGGGTGGCTCTAGTACTTAAATTCCAAAAGAAACCCAGATTTTTATCACCATCAAAGGATTAAAAATACCTTCAGAACAGCTCCAGAATTCATGTGAAAGGCTATAGCAAATGAGCAGAGTGTAGAAACAAATACAGAATCACTGAAAAGATTAAGCAGTTTCACTTTACTTATGTCACCTAACAGTGCTTGTTATAACAATGCATACCTAAACAGTTAGTCTGTAGAGAGATCCCTTTGGCTTATGTGTTCTCAAATGAGGGAAAGAAAGATTGAACTGAATGTCTGACTTCAATGTAGATACTATCACCAGGCCCACTTGCCCACAATCCATTGCTCTGGGCCCACCTGGGTAGACACTACCATGATGCTTGCCCACCCAAGCATCCAAGCACATGCCCATCCCAAGTTTCTGAATGAGCTGACAGATGAGGAGCTTTCCCTGTTGAAGCCAGTATACAAAGATTAGAAGAGGTGACTCCTTGCTTAAATGCATAAACAACAATGCAAGGTATAAAGATCCTGAAGAATCAGAGACTAGTGACACCATCAAAGAAGTAAAATAAAGATCCAATAATAAACCTAAAAAGTTAAGGTCTATGAAGTACATGAAATGTAGTAAGTATTAATAATAATAATAATAATAATAATAATAATAATAATAATAATAAAGTTCAGTTAGTTACAAGGTAACACAGACAACTAAATGAAACCAGGAAACCATATATGATTGAAATGAGACATAATAGATGGAAGCCATATAAAAAAGATCCAAATAGAGATTCTGGAGTCAAATAATACAAGGACTGAACTGAAAATAGCAATAGAGAACTTCAAAAACAGACATAAATCAGCAAACTTGAAGACAAGTCATTAAAAAGCATCCATTGGAAAAGAAAAAAAAGAAAGAATTAAAGAAAGCTTATGTGACTAAGGGGACAACAGCAAGCAAAACCATATATGCATTATGGGAATTAAAGAAGGACAATACAAAAAAAAATGGGAAAAAAAAAGATTGTGTAAAGAAATAATGACAAAAAACTTCTACAATCTGGAGAAGGAAATGAACATCCATATTCATGAAGCCCAGGGGATCTGAAATAAGTTGAACATAAGAGGTCTATACCAAGGCACATAATTATACTGGCAAAAGTCCAAGAAAGAGCATTATAAAAACAGCAACTGACATTGTACAAAAAAAAAAAAAATCTTTAATTGACTATTAAGTTTTGTTTTGGGTAGAAGATTTGCAAATCAGAAAAGAGTTGGATGATATTTCAAATGTGAAAAGAGGAACCTGCCAACCATGAGCACTATACCCTCCAAATTGTCCTATCAGAATTAAGGATAGATTAAAAACTTTCTTATGCAAACAAAAACTGAAGATCATTTCCATTAGACTTACTTCAAAAAAGTGCTAATGGGTGTTCTTCAAGTTGAAATGGAAGGACAGTGATCATCCATCATGAAAGATTATAAAAACATAAGTCTTACTGGGAAAGGTAAATGTATAGAGAAATACAGAATGAAGTAATTCCCTAGGAGTGGTATATAATATGCTACTAAAAATAATAGCAGTGTTAAAAGACAAAATCAGAATAATACTAATCACAAAAATTGGCTAATGGGTGAAGAAAATAAAAATAGACTTTAACATCAGTAAAGTGTGTGTTTTTGGGGGTTGAAATAAAGGCATAAAGAGTTTTTGTATACACTTGAAATTAATTTTTTAACTCAAACAATTTTTATTATAAATAACTATAAGAATTTTTAGATATGTCCGTGGAAACCACAAACAAAGAAACAAATACACAACCACAACCATAAGAAATCAGCCAACCAAACAAACTAAAGTAACAACCCCAAAAAGAAACAGGGAAAAGAAGTATTTCACTATCAAAAATTTTTCAATCACCAAGGAAGATAACAAGGGAGGCAGAGAAAACAAACAAACAAACAAACAAACATATAGGAATCATTGAACAACATAGTGATAATAAGTCCTTATCTAATGTTATGGTTTGGATAGGAGCTCTCCCCCCTATGCTTCTGTTAGTACAGGAATATTCAGAGGTAAAAGGATTGCATTTTAAGAGCGATATCTTATTCATTCCATCCTACTTTGAACAGATTGATAGGGTGGTAACTATAGGCAGATGGGGCGTTGCTAGAGGATGTGGGTCCTTGGGGGAGTGCTCTGAAAGGGTGAATTGTCCTCCCCCTCTTCTTCCTCTCTCTCTCTTCTTCCATAAGCTGAGCAGCTTTCTTCTGGTGGGCCCTTCCTCAACAATATGCTCCCTTATCTCGGGCCCAGAGTAACAAAGTTGGCCATTAATGGACTGAGACCTCTAAAACCACGAGCTTCAGATAAACATTTTCTCCCTTAATTTGTCCTTCTCAGGTGTTTGGTCACAATGACACAAAAGTTTATTAAAATAGATATCAATAATTAGGTTAAATGTAAATGAATTTAAAAATATATTCTTCAAAATATATAGATAACTAGATGAAAACAAGATTCAGATACATTCTGTCTGTAGTAGATGCACATTAAAATTAAGGATACAGAAACTAAAATTTAAGAAATGGAATATATATTGCATGTAACTTGTGACCAAAAGAGAGCAGTTTTGTCTACACTTACATCAGAAAAAGTAGACATTAAGTAAAAAACTACCATAGAAAACACAGAACATTACTATATTAATGATAAAAAATCAACAGGAAGATAATAGCAATTACAAATATGTATGTACTCAACACAAAGCATTGGAATATAACACAATTAAAGATCTGTAAGGAGAAGGAATTATAGGCAAGAGACTATAATACCCTATTTGTAACAATATGTCTTTCCATTAGAAAATTAGATAATAGCAGTCTTGAACACTACATCAAATGAATCTAAAAGACATATAGAGAACTTGATACCCAAGAATAGTAGAATAGTCATTCTTTTCAAATTCACAAAAAACATTCTCTCAGATAAATTTCAAACTAGTTTACAAAACAATTTGTAGCAACCTGAAGGATATTAAAATCATTCCAAATATTTTTTCCATATGGGAATTAAATTCAAGGTGTTTTATCCCTGAGCTACATCCCCCTCATATTTTTTTTTTTTTTTTATTTTGAGACAGGGCTGCATGGAGTTGCCTAGGGCCTCACTAAGTTGCTGAGGCTTACCTTAAATTTATGAAGCTTCTGTCTCAGCCTCCCAAGTACTGGGATTATAGGCATGCACCACTGCTCTCAGCTCCAAGTAACTTCTTGGAGCATTAGAAAGAAACTACAAATCACTAATCTTAGAAAAAAATAAAATACATTGAAAATGAGGTCCCCTTTCACCACTTATTTTGCTCTACCTTCCATATATGTGCTGAAAACATCAGAACTTTGACTTTCTGAGTTTGGCTTATTTCACTTAGAATTATGTTCTTAAGTTCCATCCATTTAGCAGCAAATGCAATCATTTTGTTCTTCTTTATGGCTGAGTGAAACTCCATTGTGTATATATGCCATATTTTCTTTATCCATTCATTGATTGATGGGCACACGATTGGTTCCATAAGTTAACTATTGTGAATAAATATTGATCGGCTTGTATCACTATAATATGTGCTTTTAGTTCTTTTTGATAAATAACAAGGAGTGGACAGCTGGGTTATATGGTGGTTCCATTCCTAGTTTTATGAGGTAAATTTACCTTTTCATTAGCAATATTTAGCCAGCTTATTTCTCTTATTTGTGAATAAAAAGATAACATAATACACAGGCTATCTTGATAACTAGAAGTTAAAGAAAGAAAAACAAAGAAGGATTCGAATGGAATAAAACATGATAGTGGTTTGGGGCAACTGTTGTAACCTTGAAAGGAGAGCTAAGCATGCCTTGACCAAAAAAGAAATATAGATATAAATATCTAATTTCTGTTTCCTAAGGGTTTTGTCTTCCATATAAAGAGACAGTCAGTAGCCTTAACATATGGATACAGGCTCACTACTTTAATAAAGTAATATGATTTATGTCCTTTATTATAGCCTGGCATGTAGGATGTATCAACTTACTTTGGAGAAGAAAAGTAAATCTTTACTACTAGACATATTCACTTGCAAACATTTTTAGTTTATTCTGGCCTCTGATCTCTGGGAAGCTTATTGTCCCAGAACAGTGCTTTTTTTTTTTTTTTTTTTTAACTTCTTTCCCAAAGAGGAAGTTGTGGGTTATCAGTGAATCACTGAGTCATTGTTATGGTTTCCATTCTGTTGCTGCAAGTTTCACCATCATAGTAGCTGGTATATTTGTGTTCCTTTCTCTGCCTCCTTGTGTCACTGGATCAGTGGGTCTTTTAACTCATGCAGGATAGAAATAAAATATAGCTAACAGAACATTAGAAAGAATTATTTATTATACTGATTTGCATAGCAAGGTGGTTACCCCACAGATAGAGGAGTCAGGCTGCAAACTGGACCAACCCATAGACAGATTGGCCAAGAAGACAAGGGGTGAACAACATATGCATGAGATTGTTTGGGGGATAGAAATTAAAATATTTATAGGCTTCAAGGAATCCTCTTACTGTGCTTGAATCAATTTTTGAAGTGTCCAAAATATGCTCCCCAGTCATATCTTTTAACATGTAAATGTATTTAAATGAGGGTCTCAGTTACTTTTGGTTAGATAATTGTCTGATCTGTTTGCACCAGTTGATGCTTTCTTGTTGTCTGTCTTCAACAATGAATATAATTGGAATAGAATTTATGACATTTATCTTAAGTATAAAGCAGTAAGTTTTAAAAACTATCTCTAACTTAAACTTAAACTTATACTCCTGTTCTTGCCATTTATCTTAAGCATAGCACATGCAGTGCTTTGTTTTCAAAGCTGTCACCATCTTAAACTTGAACCCCATACTCATAGTCTATGCCTCATTTGTACAGACTCCTTTATAGTTAGTCTGGCCATGATTTACAATATTTGAGCACTAGATGTTTTTCATTCCCTGTTACTCTATGTTTTCAATTTATCTTTCAGTAATGTTTAATTTGATAAAAGATTGTTTTCTCACAGGACTATAGTGATTGGCAATGTGGGTTTGAATCCTATGTTATCTAAATCTGAATTTCAGTTCTAGCATGAACTGAACTTGGGCAAGTTTTTAACCTCTCAAAGCCTTAAGTATGCTATTTGTAAAAGAGGAATAATAATAGCACTTCATTTGGTGCAGATTAAAAATGTTAATCTCCATTCAGTGTTTAGCACAGTGCCTGCACATCAACATTAGTTAATTTGTTGCTTTAGCATTTTCCATAATGATCAATGGCTATAACTGACATCAGCTAATACTCCATATTCTTACAGGTATATTACTTAGTATTACTTATGTTTTTTGACCAAGGGATTTCTTTTTTATTCTTCACAATTTCTATGTGGAAATCCTCCATACTTATTTATTTATTTTTCCTTACTAGATGCTGAACCTGCTGGCATCTAGTTCTTCCAAGCTTCCAGAACTATAATATTTTTTTCCTCAAAATTATTTTTTAGTATAATTTTACAAAATAATGTTTCACTGTGACATTTCCATATATGTGTATATCATATATGGGTCATGTTCATCTTTCCTTCTTTTCTTTACTCCTCTCCCCTCTCTCTGCTCTGCCTTCTCCTTTCCCAGTTCCTAAAAGTTCCTCTTCTATTTTTAGGTCATTTTTTAATTTTAATTTTTTTTTTAGTTTTCATATATGAGAGAAAACATTTGATACTTGTCTGCCTGTGTCAGACTTTTCTCATTCAGCATGTATGATGCCCTCCAGTTCCATCCATTTTCCTGTAAAATGATAGGATGTCATTCCTCTTTATAAAACCTTGATATTTATTTATTTTCAGCATATTTTTATTGATGAATTAAAACTATACACAATAGTAGAATTTATTATGCCATATTTGAACAAGCATATATTATAAATTGTTCAATTATAGTACATAGCATATTCCCTTCCTGTCCCTTCTTCCTTCACATGACCTACTTGCTCTACTCTACTGATGTCCCTTTATCATCATCATTATTATTATATTATGTAATTGTTATAATTACATGCCATATCAAGATGTATGGTATAATTATACATGGACATAGAATAATTTGATAGATTTTATTACCCACTATTTTACCTCACCCTCTCCTCCCTCCACCTCAGTCCTCTTTATCTACTCTATAGGTTTCCTTCTATCTTCATGATATAACCCCCTCTTCTTAATTATTTATTCCCATCTCTGTTTATCTTCCACATATGAAAGACAGCATTGACCCTTAACTTTCTGAGTCTGGATTCTTTCACTTAGCATGATGTTCTCCAGTTTTATCCATTTACCAGCAAATTGTGCACATATACATTTTGTTTATCCTTTTAGTTATTGAAAGGCACCTAGGTTGGTTCCATATCTTGGCTATTTTGAAATGTGCTGCTATAAACATTGGTATGCATACATAATATGCTGATTTTAGTTATTTGGGATAAATGGCAAGGACTGGGATAGTTGGATTCCATGGTAGCCTCATTCCTAGTCTCTTGAGGAATTTCTATATTACTTTATAAAGTAATTGTACTAAGTTGCAGTCCCACCAGCTATATAAGTGAAGCTTTTTACCCATATTTTTAGCAGCAGTTTTTTTTTTTTTTTTTTAATTTGCGTTCTTGACATTCTAAGTGAAGTGAGTTAAAATCTCAGTGTGGATTTGGTTGGCATTTCTCCGAATGCTAAGGATGTTGAACATTATTTGCATAATTTTTTGGACACATTTATTCTTTTGAGAAATGTCTATTTATGTCCTTTGCCCTTTTATAAACTGTTTGTTTGATTTTTTGATAGGACTGAAATTATTTTTTCTCCTTATAATCCTACAATTTGCAGTGTGAGGCACTTATATTTTCTGTAAATTTTGAAATTCCTTTCCCCATTTTCATATCACATCTTCCCAGCACATTCATTTGGCTCCCTTTAATTTGATTGTATTTCTCTATCAGTTTCTTCATTACTGATTTGTTGATGAATTTTTGGACTCTGTGCTGCAAACTGCTAATCAACATTCAATTATATCTTTTTAAATCTCTCCTTTAGCTTTTCTTTGTACCTTTAATGATCTTTTGTCAATGCTTTCAGTGCTATTCCTTGTCTGATTTCAATAGTGACCTTCGTCTTGAATTGTAGCTCAGTAGGACTCACTCAGAAACTGACACTATCATGAGAAGAAGATTAACATCAAACAGGGGTGAGAGGTGGGAGGGAAAAGGAAAGAGAAGGGAAATTGCATGGAAATGGAAGGAGACCCTCATGGTTATACAAAATTACATACTAGATGAAGTGAGGGGAAAGGGGAAAAAAACAAGGGGGAGAAATGAATTACAGTAGATGGGGTAGAGAGAGAAGATGGGAGGGGAGGGGAGGGGGGATAGTAGAGGATAGTAAAGGCAGCAGAATACAACAGACACTAGTATAGCAATATGTAAAACAGTGGATGTGTAACGGATGTGATGCTGCAATCTGTATCCGGGGTAAAAATGGGAGTTCATAACCCACTTGAATCAAAGTGTGAAATATGATTTGTGAAGAACTATGTAATGTTTTGAACAACCAACAATAAAAATTAAAAAAAAAAAGAAACTGACACTATCTTCAACCCCAGCTGAGTTAGATACACTTTCTGGACATTGGGTGATAGATTTCCCATTCTTATTCCTGAGCTGTAACAATCTAGGGGGATTATCATACTCTAATCATTGTGCTGGTTTACACTCTTACCCTCCCCCATGTTTGGGCAGTATGGAACAACAAAAAGATAGCAAACTCTGACATCATACAGGCCTATCATAAGATTAAACAAAATTAAAACCAAAATAAGATATGTACAAGATAATTTAAAAATTTCCAAAGTGTTGATTATGAAAAGCAATAGTCTTTTCTTATCCTACTGTGCATATACAAGTACTTTCAGTGTTTTTTTTAAGTTTTAATAATTTCTTCCATGATTCTAAATATAAATATATACATATATATTTCTGAAAATTACAATTCAGTACTCCCCTTAATTCCATCTAAATTCTGCTCTCCAATTTTCTCTCTTTGTCTTTTCTTATTTCAAATTTTGATAATTATGTGCTGATTATTACTTTTAGTGAATTTATTGGTTACTTTTATAATTCTTGGCTGTCTATTTATTTGTTACATCTTACTAAAATAAGAATGATTGTTCCTACAATTCCTTCATGTTTATTTACCCTTTTACTTTCTTTGGGGGGGCCACGGTGGTACTGGAGATGGAACATAGGGCCTACACTGCAGCTGAGCCCAAGCCTCAGCCCTTTACTTCTTAAATCAGTCACACTTTTAATTTTAAATTGTTAGAGTCATTGACACATTCTATATTACAGCCATTTCTGATTCATTTACAGGAGACAGCTTCTATTATGCAACATGAATTGACTCCATTTGCTTGAATTGAATTAATCATTTCAACATAAGCTACATTTTAATTTGATTCCTATTTAAACCCTAACTTTTTCATATGACTTATATTATTTTCTAATATTGCTTGTTACCTTTCCTTGAAAAATCTGTATCTGTTATAACCTTGTCCTTTCAATTGTTCTATTATATGGTATTTTGTTTAATCTGGTCTTCTCAGAACCCTTCTGTTTGGTCCATACCTAGTTTGTTATTCTTTAGGCTTTTCCACAGTTGTCATACATAGACTTCCTCTCCCAACTCTTGTGTTTCTGATCTACTGTTTCTTGTATACTGTGCCTTTCTCTTTATTCTTTTGGATGTAACTCTTAGTCTACAAACTTGGATGTGCTAAAAGCAGTATATGTTTTAATTAAAAAGAAGCCTGATTCTAAGCCCCTATTATGTCAGCCAAGTAAGAAGTTCAATCTATTATTCTGGGGCTGCTTTTCCTTAATTGCAGTTGATGTGATGAGAATCCAGGACACTTATGTGATATCCAGAAAAACGAGGACTTTTAATATTCATTGCACCATAGTCTCACTGATTGTGCCATGTTCACTTTTGGGAGCCTGGCAGGATATGGGATAGAAGTTCTAAGGGCTGCTGGAATGGGGCAACTTTTGTTCTTATCAAAGTCTTTAGAAATCTCCCCTCTTCCTCTTTTTAGGATCTTTACCCAAGCACTCTAATACCTCCATTTTCTGGAAAACAAAAGAAAAAATGGTTATCATTTGTTATAAGTAAATTTTTCTTTTTGTGACTGCCTGACAAACCTTCCTTGAGGTGAATAAACACAAGGCCTAGGGACCTGTGAATATGTAATTCATGTACTTTCAGTACTCAGTTATGTTGATAATCAAACATCAGTTTTTTAGCATGACATGATAGGGGTCAGCATCATGCAGAGACTGAGCCCCTGAAAGACTGGTGTCTGCATCCTCATCATTGAAATCACATTGTCTCCACATTAACACCCAGTGGCTTATTTGTACACAAAAGCCCCCATGTAGCTTGTCTTCATAGTTACAGGAATCAGTAGGTATGCCAACATTTTCTTTCCTAACTTGATCCACTGAAATTACTTTTAAAATTTGTATGTTATTTGTTCTTATTAAACTCATCAGATCCTTGGAAAGGGTTTTAAAAAGTTTTTTTTTAATGTATGTGTCTGTGACAACATAAATAAATTCCCTAAAAATAGGCAATTCTTTGTGAAAAGAGAGATTCAGCTTTTAAAACTGGAATTCTGTTCTTCTACCTCCTAGTCCCATTCCTTTACTGATATTCCTTTGATTTTCACAAGATCCCTGCATCCAACTTCCTTTTCCTTTTTCCTCTATAATCTATGCATATGAGAGAAAAAATAAGATCCTTGACCTGCTGAGTTTGATTTATTTCACTTCCATAATGGTCTCTGGTTCCATCTGGAAAATGGCATAATTTCATTTTTCTTTATGGTTGAATTAAAACTCCATTGTGTATATACACCATATTTTCTTTTTTTTTTTATTTTTTATTGTTGGTTGTTCAAAACATTACAAATTTCTTGATATATCATATTTCACACTTTGATTCAAGTGGGTTATGAACTCCCATTTTTACCCCATATACAGATTGCAGAATCACATCAGTTACACATCCATTGATTTACATATTGCCATACTAGTGTCTGTTGTGTTCTGCTGCCTTTCCTATCCTCTACTATCTCCCCTCCCCTCCCCTCCCCTCTCCTCCCCTCTTCTCTCTCTACCCCCTCTACTGTCATTCATTTCTCACCCTTGTATTATTTTTCCCTTTCCCCTCACTTCCTCTTGTATGTACTTTTGTATAACCCTGAGGGTCTCCTTCCATTTCCATGCAATTTCCCTTCTCTCTCCCTTTCCCTCCCACCTCTCATCCCTGTTTAATGTTAATCTTCTTCTCCTGCTCTTCGTCCCTACTCTGTTCTTAGTTACTCTCCTTATATCAAAGAAGACATTTGGCACTTGTTTTTTAGGGATTGGCTAGCTTCACTTAGCATAATCTGCTCTAATGCCATCCATTTCCCTGCAAATTCTATGATTTTGTCATTTTTTTAATGCAGAGTAATACTCCATTGTGTAAAATTGCCACATTTTTTTTTTATCCATTTGTCTATTGAAGGGCATCTAGGTTGGTTCCACAGTCTTGCTATTGTGAATTGTGCTGCTATGAACATCGATGTAGCAGTGTCCCTGTAGCATGCTCTTTTTAGGTCTTTAGGGAATAGACTAAGAAGGGGAATAGCTGGGTCAAATGGTGGTTCCATTCCCAGCTTTCCAAGAAATCTCCATACTGCTTTCCAAATTGGCTGCACCAATTTGCAGTCCCACCAGCAATGTATAAGTGTACCCTTTTCCCCACATCCTCGCCAGCACTTGTTGTTGTTTGACTTCCTAATGGCTGCCAATCTTACTGGAGTGAGATGGTATCTTAGGGTGGTTTTGATTTGCATTTCTCTGACTGCTAGAGATGTTGAGCATTTTTTCATGTACTTGTTGATTGACTGTATGTCCTCCTCTGAGAAGTGTCTGTTCAGGTCCTTGGCCCATTTGTTAATTGGGTTGTTTGTTCTCTTATTGTCTAATTTTTTGAGTTCTTTGTATACTCTGGATATTAGGACTCTATCTGAAGTGTGAGGAGTAAAGATTTGTTCCCAGGATGTAGGCTCCCTATTTACCTCTCTTATTGTTTCTTTTGCTGAGAAAAAACTTTTTAGTTTGAGTAAGTCCCATTTGTTGATTCTAGTTATTAACTTTTGTGCTATGGGTGTCCTATTGAGGAATTTGGAGCCCGACCCCACCTAATGTAGATAGTAGCCAACTTTTTCTTCTATCAGACGGCGTGTCTCTGATTTGATATCAAGCTCCTTGATCCATTTTGAATTAACTTTTGTGCATGGCGAGAGAAAGGGATTCAGTTTCATTTTGTTGCATATGGATTTCCAGTTTTCCCAGCACCATTTGTTGAAGATGCTATTCTTCCTCCATTGCATGCTTTTAGCCCCTTTATCAAATATAAGATAGTTGTAGTTTTGTGGATTGGATTCTGTGTCCTCTATTCTGTACCATTGGTCCACCTGCCTGTTTTGGTACCAGTACCATGCTGTTTTTGTTACTATTGCTCTGTAGTATAGTTTGAAGTCTGATATCGCTATACCGCCTGATTCACTCTTCCTGCTTAGCATTGTTTTTGCTTTTCTGGGTCTTTTATTTTTCCATATGAATTTCATGATTGCTTTCTCTATTTCTACAATAAATGCCATTGGGATTTTGATTGGCATTGCATTAAACCTATAGAGAACTTTTGGTAATATTGCCATTTTGATGATGTTAGTTCTGCCTGTCCATGAACAGGGTATATTTTTCCATCTTCTAAGATCTTCTTCTATTTCTCTCTTTAGGGTTCTGAAGTTTTCATTGTATACGTCTTTCACCTCTTTTGTTAGGTTGATTCCCAAGTATTTTATTTTTTTTTTTTGAGGATATTGTGAATGGAGTGGTTGTCCTCATTTCCATTTCAGAGGATTTGTCGCTGATATACAGGAATGCCTTTGATTTATGCATGTTGATTTTATATCCTGCCACTTTGTTGAATTCATTTATTAGCTCTAATAGTTTCTTTGTAGACCCTTTTGGGTCTGCTAGGTATATAATCATGTCACCTGCAAATAGTGATAATTTAAGTTTTCCTTTTCCTATTTTTATGCCTTTAATTTCTTTTGTCTGTCTAATTGCTCTGGCCAGTGTTTCGAGAACTATGTTGAACAGAATTGGAGAGAGAGGGCATCCCTGTCTTGTTCCAGACTTTAGAGGGAATGTCTTCAATTTTTCTCCATTCAGAATGATGCTAGCCTGAGGCTTAGCATAGATTGCTTTTACAATATTGAGGTATATTTCTGTTATCCCTGGTTTTTCTAGAGTTTTGAACATAAAGGGATGCTGTACTTTGTCGAATGCTTTTTCCGCATCTATCGAGATGATCATATGGTTCTTATTTTTAAGTCTATTGATGTGGTGAATAACATTTATTGATTTCCGTATATTGAACCAGCCTTGCATCCCAGGGATGAATCCTACTTGATCATGGTGCACAATTTTTTTGATATGTTTTTGTATCCGATTCGCCAGAATTTTATTGAGGATTTTTGCATCTAGGTTCATTAGAGATATTGGTCTGTAGTTTTCTTTCTTTGAAGTGTCTTTGTCTGGTTTAGGTATCAGGGTGATGTTGGCCTCGTAGAATGAATTTGGAAGTTCTCCCTCTTTTTCTATTTCCTGAAGTAGCTTGAAAAATATTGGTATTAGTTCCTCTTTAAAGGTTTTGTAAAACTCTGCTTTATACCCATCCGGTCCTGGGCTTTTCTTAGTTGGTAGTCTTTTGATGGTTTCTTCTATTTCCTCAATTGATATTGGTCTGTTTAGGTTGTCTATATCCTCCTGACTCAATCTGGGCAGATCATATGACTTAAGAAATTTATCGATGCCTTCACTATCTTCTAATTTATTGGAGTATAAGGATTCAAAATAATTTTTGATTATCTTCTGTATTTCTGAAGTGTCTGTTGTGATATTGCCTTTTTCATCCCGTATGCTAGTAATTTGAGTTCTCTCTCTTCTTCTGTTCGCTAGCATGGCTAAGGGTCTGTTGATTTTATTTATTTTTTCAAAGAACCAACTTTTAGTTTTGTCAATTTTTTCAATTGTTTCTTTTGTTTCGATTTCATTAATTTCAGCTCTGATTTTAATTATTTCTTGCCTTCTACTTCTTTTGCTCTTGTTTTGCTCTTCTTTTTCTAGGATTTTGTGATGAAGTATGAGATCATTTATTTGTTGTTTTTTTCTTTTTTTTAAGGAATGAACTCCAAGCAATGAATTTTCCTCTTAGAACTGCTTTCAATGTGTCCCATAGATTCCAATATGTTGTGTCTGTGTTTTCATTAATCTCTAAGAATTTTTTAATTTCCTCCTTGATGTCTTCTATAACCCATTGATCATTCAGTAACCTATTGTTCATTCTCCAAGTGATGTATGCTTTTTCCTTCCTTCTTTTATCGTTGATTTTCAGTTTCATTCCATTATGATCAGATAAGATGCATGGTATTATCTCTACTCCTTTATATTGTCTAAGAGTTGCCCTGTGACATAATATATGATCTATTTTTGGGAAGGATCCATGTGCTGCTGAGAAAAAAGTGTAACTGCTTGATGTTGGGTGGTATATTCTATATATGTCCATTAAGTCTAGGTTATTAATTGTGTTATTGAGTTCTATAGTTTCCTTATTCAACTTTTGTTTGGAAGATCTGTCCAGTGGCGAGAGAGGTGTGTTGAAGTCTCCCATGATTATTGTATGGTTGTCTATTAGACTCTTGAACTTGAGAAGAGTTTGTTTGATGAACATAGCTGCACCATTGTTTGGGGCATATATATTTATGATTTTTATGTCTTGTTGGTGTATGGTTCCCTTAAGCAGTATGTAGTGTCCCTCTTTATCTCTTTTGATTAATTTTGGCTTGAAATCTATTTTATTTGATATGAGTATGGACACTCCTGCTTGTTTCTGAAGTCCATATGAGTGATATGATTTTTCCCAACCTTTCACCTTCAGCCTATGTATGTCTTTTCCTATCAAATGTGTCTCCTGTAGGCAGCATATTGTTGGGTCTTGTTTTGTGATCCATTCTACTAGCCTGTGTCTCTTAATTGGTGAGTTTAAGCCATTAACATTTAGGGTTATTATTGAGATATGGGTTGTTCTTCCAGACATATTTGTTTATTTCTGTTAGTAAACATGGTTTGTTTTCCTCTTTGATTATTTTCCCTCCCTTTACTGTCCTACCTCCCACTGTTGGTTTTCATTGTTATTTTCCATTTCCTCTTCCTGTAATGTTTTGCCGAGGATGTTTTGAAGAGATGGTTTTCTAGCTGCAAATTCTTTTAACTTTTGTTTACCGTGGAAAGTTTTAATTTCATCTTCCATCCTAAAGCTTAATTTCGCTGGATACACAATTCTTGGTTGGAACCCATTTTCTTTCAGTGTTTGAAATATGTTATTCCAGGATCTTCTAGCTTTCAGAGTCTGTGTTGAAAGATCAGCTGTTATCCTGATTGGCTTACCCCTAAATGTAATCTGCTTCCTTTCTCTTGTAGCTTTTAAAATTCTCTCCTTATTCTGTATGATGGGCATCTTCATTATAATGTGTCTAGGTGTGGATCTCTTATAATTTTGCACATTCGGCGTCCAGTAGGCTTCTAGAATTTGGGATTCTGTCTCATTCTTCAAGTCTGGGAAGTTTTCTCGTATTATTTCATTGAATAGATTGCTCATTCCTTTGGTTTGAAACTCTGTCCCTTCCTGTATCCCAATGACTCTTTAATTTGGTCTCTTGATGTTATCCCATATTTCTTGGATGTTCTGCTCATGGTTTCTTAACAGTCTTGCTGAGCTGTCTATGTTCTTTTCAAGTTGAAATACTTTATCTTCATTGTCTGATGTTCTATCTTCTAAGTGTTCTACTCTGCTGGTAGTATTCTCAATTGAGTTTTTAAGTTGGTTTATTGCTTCCTGCATTTCTAGGATTTCTGTTTGTTTGTTTTTTATAACCTCTATCTCCCTGTATAGTTGATCTTTTGCTTCTTGGATTTGTTTATGTAATTCATTGTTGAAGTGATCTTTCATTGTCTGATTTTGCTGTCTGATGTCTTCCTTGATACTCCAGATCATCTGAAGCATGTATATCGTGAATTCTTTATCTGACATTCCATCTGCTGCAGCTATTACCTCTTCTAACGTTGAGTTGACCTGCATTGCTTGTGGTCCTTTCTTACCTTGTCTCTTCATACTGTTCGCATTCCTTTCTACTTGGTGAAACTGTTGTGCTATTGAATTTTCCCCCTATATATTTATATTGGTCTTGTATAGTTGCAAATTCTCCCTCGCAGGCGCGGGCGGCGGCTCTGCCCCTCCTCCAATTGGGGCAATGTGCGTACCACGCCGGCAGGCCGCTGGGCCTGCTCTGCCGGTCGGTAGCAGGTCCACCTACCTTGCAGGCGCGGGCAGCGGCTCTGTCCCTCTGTGGGCCGCTAGGCTTGTTCTGTCAGTGGTTGCAGTTTTGCCTACTTTGCAGGCGCATGCAGCGGCACTATCTTCTAGGTGTTCTACTCTGCTGGTCACCATATTTTCTTTAGCCACTGTTCCATGGATGGATACCTAGGCTGATTTCCATAGTTCAGCTAATGTGAATTGTGCTGGTATAAACATGGGTATGTATGTATCACTGTAATATGATGACTTTAATTCTTCAGTATAAATATTGAGAAGTGGTATAGTTGGGTCTAATGGTCCTTCCATGCCTAGCTTTTTGAGGAAACTCTGTACTGATTTTCATAGCAGTTGTATTAATTTAGAATGCCAACAATATTATAAAAGTGTTTCTTTTTTCCCGTATCTTCTTTAGTATTTATTATTGTCTGTATTCTTGATGATTACCATTCAGATTGGGATGAGATGAAATCTCAGTGTAGTTTTATTTTTGCATTTCCTAATCGCTAATGATATTGCACTTTTTTAAAAATATATTTGTTGGCCATTTGTATTTCTTGAGAAAAGTCTATTTAATTCCTTGACCGTTTGTTAATTGAGTTATTGATTTTTTTGTGTGTAAGGTTTTTTGAGCTCTTTATACATTCTAGATATTAATTCTCTATGAGGTGAGTAAATAGCAAAGATTTCTCTTTCATTCTGTAGGTTTTGTCTTCACATTCTTAACTGTTTTCTTTGCTTTGCAGAAGCATTTTAATTTTATGCCATCCCAAATTATATTTCCTGAGCTTTAGGGGTCCTAATGTGAGAATTGTTGGCTATGCTATGCCTATATGCTGATTTGTTGATCTTACATTTTCTTCTAGGAGTTGCAGAGTTTCTGGTCTAATTCCTAGGCCTTTAATAAATTTTGAGTTAGTTTTTGTGCAGCATGAGAGATAAAGGTCTAGTTTCATTGTTCTACATGTGAATAACCAGTTGTCCCAGCACCATTTCTTAAAAAGGCTGTTGTTTCTTCAGTGTTTGTTTTTGTTATTTTGTCAAGGCTTGGATGATTGTAGATATGTGGGCTTGTCTCTGTGTCTTCTAGTCTGTACTATTGGTCTATGTGCCTGTTTTAATGCCAGTACCATGCAGTTTTTGTTAAAATAGCTGTGTAGTATAGTTTGAAGTCTAGTGTTGTGGTTCCTTCAGCCTTGCTTCTTTGGTTTAAAATTGCTTTGGCTCTTCTAGATCCTTCAGTATTCCAAATGAATTTTAGGACTATTTTTCTAGTTCTGTGAAATATGTCACTGATATATTTTTGGAGATTGCATTGAATCTGTATATGGCTCTTGAGAGTATGGCCATTTTAACAATAGCAATCTGTCCATCATGAACATGGGATGTCTTTCCATCTTCTGAGGTCTTCTTCAATTTCTTTCTTCAATGTTTTATAGTTTTCACTGTAGAGGTATTTCACCTCTTTGGTTATATTTATTCCTAGGTAATTTATTTATTTATTTTTTGAGGCTGTTGGGAATGGAATTCTTAATGAAAAACAAAGGAGTCTTTCCCACTGAAGTGGTCAGAATAGTTGACAAGAATGGATGCTCATTGTTTTTCTTTCTTTCTCTCTTTCTTTCTTTCTTTCTTTCTTTCTTTCTTTCTTTCTTTCGTCTTTCTTTCTTCTTCAGCTATGTATTGAGAGTGAGAGCAAGAGCTAGAAGTTGTTAATTCCTTTCTATTTTTTTATTGCTCTCTGAACTGCCAGTTTGTATGTCTGTCCTAAGACTGAAGATGGTTGAAATAAATCTCAACTTCCCCTTTCACCAGTATGAGGTAGGATGGAATGGGAAGTACTGTCAGTTGGAGTTTTGTCTGCACAGACCATATTGATTCACTTCCAGGGTGGGGCTGATGCAGAGTTCTATGAAGAAAGTTCTGCTCTCTTGTACAACTAATTCTCTTCTAGGTCTAATTTTGCCTCAGGGGCTTTGTTGAGTGGTGTCTGTTCTGGCCTGGCAGTTGCTAATTTCATTGGGAAGTCTGGATCTCAGGAGTATCCCAAGAATTATTCTTGTGGGGACATGGAAGCCAAACCACACATTCTACTGCCCGTAAACACAATCTTCCCAGGGTTACTCCTGAGTGTAGTCACACCTATCTGTTCAGATTCTCAACTTGCTTCAGTCAGCCCATAAGCTGCCAGACTCAGAGGAGTAAAGAATTGGACTCCCCTTTGTGTTTCTGATCCCCCTGGATAGAATCTTCTCTGTGCCTGTTTCACTCATATTCTACTAGACCACAAGGTAGGTGCTTGCTGAAATAGTATGGCAATGTTTGCTATGATTTCCCAGCTCCCACAGCAGTAGTTGTAGCATGGCTGCCTCAAGGTGATTTCTGCCTCAGCTGTCTGTAGCCAGCACCAATGGCACAGGGCAGCCTCTGCATCAGTCAAGTTCAGGCTGCTTTTCTGGTTTTTCTGTTTTCAAATCTGTATTTCTCTCTATGTTCTCATGACCTCTTTGGTGAACCAGCACTGTTTCTGTGTCTGCCACCACATCTATCTTGGTTCCAATGTACTCTTTCTTCTTTGTTTAGTATACCCAAATTTCTGAATCTCAGATGCTCTGACTGATCCATATTGAATTTTAGTGAAGTCCCTCTTTTACCCAGCTTGCTGAGAAACAGTACTACCTCTGCTTGAATCCCAATCCACAGAGCAATTAGGAATGCAGCCTTCCTCTGATGTATCATCTTGCATCTCCTTGAGGTATTACGTGATCTACTTTTTTTAAAAATTGATCTACTGTTTGAATAAATAAATGTGAAATGGCTAAGTGTTAAAACAAACATTTGAAGAAAACTGAGGTAAAATAAAATATTACCTCACAGAATGGATATTTGGTATATCATAATAAATGTAAGTTTATCAAAATTATTTCAGCTAAATTTTTAATCATTAAGTCACAAGAGCTTGATCACATAGTATATCAATAATTTCATAAGACTCAATTTCTGAATTGCAATAAACCACTTATTTTCAAAGAGATTTCTGAAGAACCAATGTATCTTTGGGGTACTGCAGTTTCCTCTAATACTGTCTTCTTTTATCAATACAATTTATCTTTGATTATGTTTAGAATGGACAATTTATTATAAGCCTTGTGCATTTTTTCCCTCTTGAAATGTGATGGTGTGCTGTCTCCTCCTCCTCCTCCTCCTCCTCCTCCTCCTCCTCCTCTTCCTCCTCCTTCTTTTTCTTCGTTTTTGACTTGTTGTGCTGTATTCTTAAAATCTGTGAAGAACTTACAAAGTAGGAATTTTCTGGAGTGAAATATGCTTACCTAAATGAAATTTATGACTATTATTATAAATTCTAGTTTACCAAGGAATTCCACAACCAATAAAATTATGATATAGTTTAATTTCTGTCTTTCTACCTTTGCTATTTAAATTCTTTTGCAAAAGGAGGTCATGCTGGTCTACTTTTAATATTTAAAACCTTTTGCAAAAGAAGGTCATACTGTTCTTAAATACCACACTGTCTTAATATTTATGTATACTAGTATTTTATTTCCTTATTTAAATATTGAAAGTAAAAATTTACTATGAAGTCAACAATTATCACAATCATTATTTCTAGGAGCCATTTATTCTGGTCAAAATCAATGTACATTTTACTAGACTCACAGAATTCAACATATAAACATACAATAGGATCTTCATTAAAATTACATTTAGAATAACTAAGAATAGCTTAAATGAAATATTAATGTGTTAATAATAAATTTGAATGAAAAGTTGTTCTTATAGTACTAACATTGTTTTTCCTATGTGATCATATGATCATTGATCATACAAATTCAGGGTTATTAGAAAGAAGTTCAAGTCAACATTCAACTATTTGATGGTGTTCCATAAACTGGAGTAAAACAGCAGATATTAAAAACATTCCTAAATAGAAGCTGAACTTTTCAGTGCATTCATAGTGGAAGCTATAATGCATATTTTCATATCTTACTATATTTTAGTCATATTATTATTCCTGATGTTTGGCCTCACCTTGGGTCTAGACTATGGTGACTATATTCATCTATAGACTGAAACCTCGGAAACCGTGAGCTAAAACAAACTTTTTCTCCTCTATGTTTCCCTTATCAGGTCTTTTAGTCATAGTGAAGCAAGAACTTACTAAAACAGGGCTATATTCTGGAAACTGGACTTTAAGAAAGCTCTCTAAAGTGCTAGGCACTTGCATTAGTCACCATGAGCTACTAAAATAAAGTATCAGAGATTGGATGCGGAGCAAACACTCAACCTCACAGTTATGAAGGTGGAAGTATGAGATCAGGGTGCCAATGTAGGCAGGTTCTGGTGAGGGGCCTCTTCAGGTTTGCAGATGGTTGTTTCTTTCTGTAACATCACATGGAGAGAATGAAGCTGTGGGTAGGGGGGGAGAGAGAGAGAGAGAGAGAGAGAGAGAGAGAGAGAGAGAGAGAGAGAGAGATATCAAGATATATCAAGTGCAAACTCTCTGAGCACTTTTTAAAAGGGCACTGATTCCAGAATCAGTGTGGAAGCCAAACCACACACTCTGCTGCCCAAAACATGATCCTCATGATTTTATCTAATCCTAATTGTTGCCCAAATGTCCTATCTCCAGATATCATATGGGGGGTTAGGGTTTTAACCTAAAAAATAGTCACTCTCCACTGTAAGTGAAGTCAGGGGCTCTGTTGGTGTCTATCACAGAATCTTCCATTTTCTTTTTCTTTGCCTTAGAAATCCTATTTTTTTCTCACTTAAGAAGATCCTGGAATTCAATGAACAGTTTTTAGCACCTTTCCCTCAATTCCAAAACAAAGAATTCTGTGTCTTCACATCAACAGACATATAAAATGTACATTAAAAGCTTTTGTTCATTGCTCACTTGTCTTTGCAATCTAGAAGAAAATGTCTCACTTGGTTCAAGGAAATTTATAGGGCAAAATTTACCCCATTTATATAACTGCCTTTGAAAAGACAATATCCAGGAAAAGAAAAAGATGAGGGGATGAGTATTTCGTTTTTATCCGGCATAATGGTTATTTCCTTTAGGGCATTAATAATGTTTTGTCTAGATGAACAAAAACAAATTGTGAAATCTTACATGACACACCAAGGATCTCAATATACTTATGGAAGTGTCTACCAACTCTTTTGGGGCATTAATTTCTCAATTTCCTTTTTCACTTTGCCCCATCTGCCTGAGTGAATCAAGGGAAACCCCAGTTTTTGAAAAGACTGCTTCTTTTTAGTTAACGGTTATACTGGGAACTTTCTGACCTCACCAGAAGCTAAGATTGGTGTTCAATCTCAAGTATTTATGAACATATTTCTCTATCCACAGAAATATATACCCTGAAAAAAAAAAAGGACGAGGTTCCTGGTCCTCTTGACCACTGGTCAACATAGAGTAAACACACAATGAGGCTTGAAGAAACTCAGAGTAAACGTGAGTACTTTTTTTCAATTTTAAAGAGGCAGAGGAAATGATAACTAAGAGTTAACAATGTGAATTGATGATAATTGCAAAGATCAAAGATAGTGATGAGAAGGAGCAGTGGGAGGAAATGAGGATGACCTTGGTGAAGAGACAGATGAGTTGGGTAGCAGAAAGTTCTTTACAAAATGTAGGTTGTAGCAAGAGAGGAATAATAAAAGTATAAAAGAGAAGTAAGGTGAAAAGAAAGAGAGTATTTTGGGAAGATTCTTTTTAAAATGCTTTTATTAGTGCATTGTAGTTATATACAAATGGGGTTTCATTTTGACACAAACATACACGTGTGGAGTACCATTTGCTTCATTTTAGTCCTCAGTATTTCCTCTTTCCCTCCTCTCCTCTCTCCTTCTGTTTCTCTTTCTCTATTTTACTTGTCATTCTTCTATTTATTTATTATTTTTAATTGGTGTTGTATAGACATACATAAAGGTGAAATTCAGTGTAATGTATTCATATTTGTACGTAGCATAACTTGGACAACTTCATTCTGCTTGGATGGATTCTTTTAAGGGGGAGAGAGAAGGAGGGTATAGAAATACACTGCCTCAGGCTCATGGTATATCATAGGTTCTGACTCTGATTTTGCTTGACTTAAAGGACACCAAAATATTTGTGTTGCAAGAATGTTAAATAATAGTTTTGAGAAATATGGAGAATTAATGAAAAATTATTTAAATTTAAAATTAAAGTTTTGCTTAATCTCATCAACCCACCAAGGTGAACTTTATTGGGATCACATTATATAGTGGTCCTGAAAAATGCCTTTTAATGTAACAACATGTCTTGGGAATTTTTAAGCTAATACATAAAGATATGCATAATTATTTAGCTGTTACATAGAATTTCATTATATACACTGATTGTAATTTAGAATATATGATATTGATAACACATATGTAAGTATTAGGTCCTTTTTTTCACAACTATTTGATGGTGTTCCATAAGTAAAACAGCATCTATTAAAAACTGCAATGCACATTCTTTTATTTGTAGAAAATTAATGAGTTTAAAAATGGATAAAATCTACTGAATTGATATTTCCGAAAGATTTTTTTTTATTTACAGTCTCAGCAGCAGTTGTTTCCTCACTGTGGGTACTTATTTCCTCACATCCTTGCCAACACTGCAATTTTTACTTTCCTTCTACAAATCGATATGAAAAATCACACTACAATATTATAGTTCATGTTTCCTGATTGAGCATATCTTGATAACCATTTATAATTTCAGCAAATTATAATTTGGGCATATTTTCTGCTCAAAGCTTTGCTCAGTTTTCTAATTGACTTTGAAATTCTTTATACAATATGGATTGTAATATTGGGACAAGACTTTTCTTTCATGTATTCCTTATTGTTTTAGGTTGTTTTGTTACATAGAAGTTTTAATTTTTATGTACTCAAATTCTCAACTTTTTTTGGATTTCAGGTTTTATGTTTTGCTTATAAAAATGTTTCCTATTCCAAAATTATAAAAATGTTCACAATTATTTATTTACCAGTAAGCTCTAAAATCAATATATTCACAAGAAATATTTAAGCTGTCCTCTAGATACTAAAATGTTTTGGATGTTCTTACATTTAGCTTGCTCCTTGGTAGAACTGCCTTTCTTACACTTTTTGGCCAAGTTATCTAACCAGTTTCTTTTTGTTTTGTTTTTTAGGACAAGGAGGCCGGCATTCCCAGCTGGTCACTTGGGTCTTTGCAATTGTTTGCATCTTTCTTCTCAGTGCCTGTTTTATTGCAAATTGTTTTGGTAAGTTATTAGCTAAGGTGGAACTCTTATTGAATTATTTCTTGAAAACAACTTTCATAAGGTTAATCCTAGCCTTTTACTGTCTTGATTTTCCCCAACATATAAATGTATAATACATTCAGTGTCTTTGATTTAAAATTTAGACTTACCTAGTTGCTTTTTATTGTTTGATGGTGCTATCTTGTGCCACAGAATGAAAGACTATTTTAGGTACTTGTAAAAACTGGTGAAAACAGTAAAGTTTTGAATTCAGATCACAAAGGGCTGCATCTTATGAGTAGGGAGTAAGCAGAAAAAAAACCAACTTTCTAATGTATTGACTTTGAAAGGGAGAGCAAGTTTGGATGTTCCCCTCCATTCCCTTCTCTTCCTCCTTCTTTCTTTCCCTCCCTCCCTCCCTTTCCTTCTTTTATTCCTCCCTCCCTCTCTCCCTCCCTCTCTCCAATTCTTTTCCTCCCTCCTTCCCTCCTTCTCTCCTTTCCTTTTTCAAAAAAAACACAACACTTTATTGAGAAATGGTTGACATATAAAAAGCTATAAATACTTAACACACACATATGAAGTTTGAGGATAAGTATATATTTATGGAACATAAGTATCATCACAACCATAGGAAAACTTGTTTTTAATGATATCAAGACCCAAAATAAAATTATTAAAATAAAAGTAATATTACACAGGTACAAAAACAAACAGACTAGAGGAAATTAATAGAGATCTTAATTACATATCCTGCATACATAAACTTTTTATATAAAAATAGAAGGGAATATTGCATAGTTATGAGAAGAGGATCATTTTGCTAAATTAATATTTAAACCCATTAATTTATCTATATTTAATAAATGAAACTAGGCTCCTGCATCACACTAAGTACAAACATCCATCCAAATTGGATTATTGACCAAAATGTGAAGAGTGAATTAATTAAATCTTAAAAAGATAAATGGAGAATATCTTTATTTTTTTTTTTATTTTTATTTTTTTTTTTTAGATTCAAACAGCAACTCTTTATTCCCGAACTCACACCAGCCGTCTACAATCACGTTCTGGGGAAATCCACGTTCTCTGCCCAAATCCACGTTCTCTGCCCAAATCCACCTGGAGAATATCTTTATGATCTTGATAGGGCAATGATTTCTTAAATCACAAAATGCACATATAAAATAAATACAGCTTTGACAAATTATAATACATTGAAATAAGAGTTACCATATAACAAGATAACAAAGTGGAAACAGAAAACCCTAAAAGAAAACATTTGTAGTCTATACAACTAATATATGTGATATCTATACTACAAAATCTTTTCAATTCAATAGAAAAAAATCTACAACACAATAGCAAAATTTTAAATAGTACATTATAAGAAAAATGATAGTCAAATAAACACAGGAAAGTCAACTTCATTAGTCAGGAGAAACACAACTGCAACTCACAATGAGATACCATGCAAACATTCCAGGATGGTAGTGATTAAAAAATCTGCACTTCACAATATTGTTGATGCTATGGAAAATTGGACCCAAACTGCTAAAGACTTGGTGCTTGTGTGAGTGTGAAGCAGACAACCTCTTTGGAAAAGTGTACCATGATTATAGTTTATAACATGTTTATGCTATCATCATCAATTGCACTTCCAGGGATTTACCTTACAGAAATGCATGCTTATGTGCTTTAGAATGGTGGTGAATATTGCTCAGAGAAGCATATTCACAACAGCCAAACACTGTAAATAATACAAATGTCTACTAGAAGTAGAATAGATAAATATGTTTTATACATTGCTATAGCAAAGAAATGGATGAGTTATTGCACATGCATTAGCATGGATAAATTCCAGAAACAATACTGAGCAGAAGATTAAAACCAAAGGAATACATTCCATGATTCCATATGGTCTTGGATTACATTATTACAGTGGTAAAATTGTGAAGCAAAGCACTTTAAAAGTCAGGAAATGGTTACCTTACAGAATAAGTGGAATGCATTTGGGTTCTGAAGGCCACTGGCAATATTCTATTTCTTGAGTAGGACAAAATACCTGGAGTTTAACATATTATTATTACATGTTACAATAGTTTTCTAAACTGTACATTTATGTTTTCCACTTTCTTTAAAGCATTTGGCCATATTTCAGAGAAAAATTACTAATAAATATTAATATCAAATACAATTTTCAACAATTGCTTTTTAAAAATATTTAATTGATTTTTATTTTTTAAATACATGACAGTGGAATGCATTGCAATTCTTATTACATATACAGAGCACAATTTTTCATATCTCTGTATATAAAGTATGTTCACACCAATTCATGTCTTAATACATGTACTTTGGATAATGATGTCTATCACATTCCACCATCATTGCTAACCCCCGCCCCCGCCCTTCTCCTCCCACCCCTCTGCCCTATCTAGAGTTTGTCTGTTCCTCCCATGCTCCCCTCCCTACCCCATTATGGGTAAGAGAAAACATTTTATATCAGAGAAAATATTTGGTATTTGGGTTTTTTTTTGGGGGGGATTGGCTAACTTCACTTAGCATTGCTTTCTTCAATGCCATCCATTTACCTGCAAATGCCATGATTTTATTATTTTTTGTTGCTGAGTAATATTCCATTGTGTATATATGCTACATTTTTTTAATCCATTCATCTACCGAGGGGCATCTAGGTTTGTTCCATAGTTTAGCTATTGTGAATTGTGCTGCTATAAACATTGATGTGGCTGTGTCCCTATAGTATGCTGTTTTTAAGTCCTTTGGGTATAGACCAAGGAAAGGAACAGCTGGGTCAAATGGTGGTTCCATTCCTAGTTGCTTTCAACCAATTCACTTGTTGCTGGCACAAAGAAACTGCATAGGAAAAAAAGAGAATGTGTTGGCTTTAACTATTAGAGTAAGAGAAAATTTAGACTTCTTTAATTTTTCTATTAAAGTTGGTTATGTAAAGAAAGGAAACTAAACTTTTCTTTCTTGACAGTGACATATCACAATTTTTTACGTAAGAGAGGAATGCAAAGGTTCAAGTTACCAGAGTATCATATGAAGCTAACATGCATCAGAGAAGAATCAGGACTAAAAGGTATAGATAGCAGAGAGCATAAACGAATGTCTTCTTATTTTCATTTCTGTTCAAATTCATAATTTGATTTAAAGAATATAAGCAGTAAGCCAAGGAGGAGTAAAATAACATAAAGAAGAATCTAGCATAGAGGTGAATATATAAGTAAACTGGGAAAAATATTTCTCATGACTACACTCCGTGGAATAACTGGAAAAAATATAATAACACATTCATGGGCTATTTTTGACATCCAATATATAACATGAATTTAATTCCAATTTATTATATGGACAGATTCTTCTTAGACTATATAGCTCAGCTGAGATATATTTTTATCTTTTATTTGCAGTCTCATTTAAGAGAATGGAGAAATGCTTGAGTTTTAACAGATTTTCTTTTGACTCCTTCTGATAAGATGTCTTGCAAAAGACTTTAAGGAAACACTTTATATTTGAAAGTAAATAGATGGATATAGGGACATTGTTTTTGAAGAGAATACTCTGCAATTTTCTCATCGACGTTATGTGGTTTCAGGTACTATTATTTAGAAGATATTTAGAATTTAGTTTTTTTGAAATTTTGCTGGGGGGTGGGAAATGGGAGATAATGATTGTGGTAATCCTGGTATTACTTACACAAATGTTAAATGGATATTAAGTCATAGAATAGTTATGCAATTTGTCACAGATGAAAAAAAAATTATTTAATTTCCATTTCAATTTTCACCTGAGGAGATACCTGGAATTGCTGTCCTATTGGCTGGAAAGGCTTCCAGTCCAACTGCTATATTCCTTTTAATGACAACAAAACGTGGGCTGAGAGTGAAAGGAACTGTTCAGAGATGGGGGCCCATCTGGCGACAATCAGCACAGAAGCTGAGCAGGTTTGTCAGGAACTCTACCACAGTTTCTCTACTGCTTTGAATCTCTTTTCAGGGAAAAAATTTTTCTGCTCTTCTAGACCTCTGGATCTTTTCTTCATCTATTCCATATGCTTGGTAGGCCTTTTCTTCTTATCTTATTTTTTTCTTCTTTCCTTCCCTCCCTCCTTCCTTCTCCTTCTCCTTTCTTCTTCTTTGGGGGTACTGGGGATTGAACTGAACTCATGAGCACTCAACCACTGAGCCACATCTCCAGCCCTATTCTGTATTTTATTTAGAGACGGGTGTCTCACTGAGTTGCTTAGCATCTTGCTTTTGTTAAGGCTGGCTTTGAATTCGTGATCCTCCTGCCTCAGTCTCCTGAGCCGCTGTGATTATAGGCATGGGCCACTACACCCAGGTAAACTGTGGTTTTAATAGTAAAGCCCACCATATGTTACAGTATACTTTACCATTTCTCTGATAATAGAAACGTTACATACATGTGGAATTATATAGTAACATATACATCTATCTATGAAACATTTTTTACATGTTAGAAAATTAGCGATTTTTCTTTATATTGTCAACTTCTCATCTTTCTGGGTTTTATTCAAGCATTATCTCTTCTAGAAAATGACCCTGATGACCTTCCCTACTCCACCATCCCAATTCTAAGTTGTAGGTACAGTTGTAACTCATTTGCAAGTGAGGTCGTAGCATTTACTCTAGTGTACTAAAATGTCTGTTTGCTACACCATCTCTTCCATTGACTCCCACTTGGGAGAGGGCTGGAGCCTTACTATACTCATCTTTGCATCTCTAGTGTTCTGTGCAGAGCCAGGTAGGCACACTGGATAAGACATTAAATGTTTGGTGAGTATGTGGGTAAACGAGTGATTAATCAGGATTGATTATAGCTTCTCAAGATAAAGTACAGACAAAAAAATTGAGATGTATAGTTCTAATTCCAAATAAAGAAATATTTGGGTAAGTTCAGTTTTTCAAAGATGAAACTTATTTCCTCATATATTTATGACTCAGATTCTATTTTTTTCTTAATCAATAGTTTCCTTGAGGATTCTATCTCTAAGCCTTTTCCATCTATAGGCTTGCTGCTGTTCAAATAAATGCAATTTAAAGAAACAATTAAAAAAGGCAATTTTAGAAACAAAAGCCTCTACAAATAAAATGCTATTAAGCAGGTATTAAGAGGGCTTCAAGTATGAGCTCATTTAATCTACACAGTAATTCTATGAAGTAGTAAGTTGTTCTTTTTGGAGATAAGAAAACTGGGGATTCAGTAAGACAAAAGTATTTACTAAAATCGTTAGAAGCAGGATTTGAAAACAGACCTGATATCAAATCTTTGTACTAAACCAGTAATCTATTTGACTTCTCTTTCTCAACAAAACAGCTATGGCTTAAGTTCAAATATATCTATAAAAATCTATATTTTGTGTGCAGAACTTTATGACTAAATTTTTGGATAGACGATTTTCATATTTCCTGGGACTTACAGATGAGGATATGGAAGGTCAATGGCACTGGGTGGACCAGACACCATTTAATCCACACATGGCGTGAGTATATTGGTTGGGGCTAAGGGAATTTATAGGCAAATGTGAGAAGATGTAGCAAGAAGAATTAATTGTAGAGTGGAATACACCAATGTAAAATATTTACTCAGAATAGAGCAGTGTGGATCAAGTAGCCTCTGTAGGCCACACCCAGTTGCAGAATAATCCTGACTTTAGCAAAATTTTTGGTATTTTTATTTATTCAATATTGATGGAAGAATGGGTAGCTTAACAGTTATTTGAGAAAATAGTCCTTAAACTTGACATTTGTATAAACAACATAATGTGATATATATGTCTTCATTATCAGCTAAGAGTATACTACTGTATATATATGTATGTGTGTGCGTGATTCAATTCCAGTATGGGGATTGAATCCAAGTACATTATACTACTGAGATATACTCCCAGTCCTTTTTTTTTCATATTGAGACAGGGTATTATTAAGTTTCCAAGGCTGACCTTGAATAATTGTGATCTTCTTGAGTCTTTGGCATTACATGTGTGCCACTATGTCCTGCTGATAAAAATTATTATTCAGAATTATAACCTGTTTTTCTTCTGTGAAACCAATATTGTCTAATATAAACAAAATCACAAAGTACAATTACAATGTTTTAGCAATCACAAGAATAAAGTAAAAAGAAATAGTAAAATTTATTTTAATAATGCTTTAATTATCATGAATAATATATTTAACTCAATAATCCAAATCTTGTTTCAATGTGTGATTAATAGAAAACTATTAGTAAGATGTTTAAACCCTTTCTTTTTGTACTAAGTTTTCAAAGTAAGGTGTGCACATAACAAACATCTCATATGGAGAGATCACATTTCAAGTGCTCAATAGGTGTTCAAGAGTCACATCAAATAGCGACTCTTGCATTGCACAGTGCAGCTCTGAAATGTTCAATAGGGACATTTTCTCTGACATGGTCCCCTGATAACTATATCTGTAATCCATATCATCTATCTCTCTCTCTGTTTCTTCTTCTTTCAGATTCTGGCATGAGAATGAACCTAACAACTTTCAGGAAGAAGACTGTGTGGTCATTGTTAATGCCCAAGATAAATGGGCCTGGAATGATTTTCCTTGTAACTTTGAGACAAGTAGAATTTGTAAGATACCTGGAACAGGATTCAACTAGAAACCTACAAAGTGATTCTTGTGATGGAAAAGAACAACCAAATCAAGCAGGGAAGAATGTAAAGCATCATTTAAACAGAGAAAATGTGGAGTCATAGAGCATTTTTCAGTCAGAATGCCCTTATTTATTTTTGTTCAACTCATGCAAGATTGTGTGTGTGTGCGTGTGTGTGTGTACAAGATAATGTGATTTTGTGTGGTGTTTTCATGGAAAGAATCATCTATTCCATGAGAACCAGTTTCATTATCTGTGCTTTCTTGATATTATCTCAAGGTAATTACTTTTTGTTTGTTATGCATTGATTAAATATCTAACAGAATCACTTGAATAATGCAATCTTTTTGTCATTTTTCTCTTGTTTTAATTCTTATCTCTTAGAATTCTTAACTGGTAGTGGTGAATCATTTTTTTTTTTTACCCAAGTATCACAGACTTTGAAGTATTTATGTGATATTTTTATTGTTTGATGTTTCATTTTCAGACTTTGAAGTAATGTCATTAAACTGACATTTGTGAGTGAAAATTTTCCAGAACCATAGTATAAAACAGTTCTAAATTATGGTACTGCACAGGTAGAAAAACAATGAATAACCTCCTTACTCCACTCTAAATAATTTTGAAAGCAGAATGTATCAAACTGACTTAATATCATTTTTAGTGGAAAATCCCATTATTGGACACTTGAACCAAACACCTTCAATTCTATAGGATTGAAGGAAAAAGATCCTTGGGAAGATATAAAGCTCACCTTTGAATTGCTTGCTCATGATAACCATTACTATCCTTTAGTAGAGATGAAATGTATTCCCTGTGGAATTATAGGAAAGTTACTGGGGATAATTTGGCTCTTAGCTAACAGTTAAAATTTATTAATTATTTGGAGTTCCACTATATTGGTAACTTCATTTTCACATGAAGGAAAGAGTCACATTTTAACCCATTCATTTATATTGTTAAAATATTTTTAAGCTATAAAGCTACAGTTCAAACTAGAAAGGAAGTCATTGTTTTAACCTCTTAAAATTGTTATGTATGTAGTACCACTTATGAGGCAGTCCCATTCAACTTTAATAAGATACAGTGCTTTCTTAAAAATTTTAATCAGCTAATGTTTCCTGGCTCTCAACTGAAAGATTTTAAGTAATAACTTTTTAAAAGATTTTCTATGCCACTCTTTTAAAAACAGTATTTATTTTGTAAACTGTTATTGATTTTTCTGATTTTGGAGTGTTGGTGTATGATTATATGTGGGGATTGGGTGCATTGTGTGTGTGTGTGTGTGTGTGTGTGGTGTGTGTGTGTGTTATGTGTCTACATCTCAAACTGATGCTTTTAATTGGAGTGATACTAAGTAGTTTTAATCCTGTCTACCATATACACTAAATTACATAGCACAAAGCCTGTTATAATAATTTTATGTAGATGCTACTAGGCTTTGTACAGTTAATTCTTCAATTATTAATTCATATAAACCTGTATATAGGTAGAGATTCAGTTGTCAATAAAATGTGATAATTTATTCAGTTATGTCTATCTCTGTATAATGTGTTTCTCCAAATGCCAATCATCTTTCATCACCTCCAATGCCATCACTACACCCTAAGCCTCATGGCCTTTGGATCTATCTCTCTGTTTCCAATCTTAGTCATTTTCGGTCTATTTTCAATTCTCATAGCACATCTCCTATTCACAATTTTTTAAAACATAACTGACAGTAATTTAATAAAAATAAACTCTAAATTTTAGTACTTTATAATATTCTAGAAGCTTGAAACACTCAAAAGATTTTAAGCAGTGTTTTTATTTTTATTTTTTTAAATATACATGTGTATTAAAGAGGAAAAACAAGAAACACATAAATAAAAGTATGAAATAAATCTTCAGTCCCCCAATGCCCCTCAAGAGGAAATATGATTATCGGTTTCTTTTATATATTTCCATATGTTTACATAATATATAACTATATATTCTACAAATGAAAGGTTAAATATGTATACTGTATAAGCTAGCTATGTGCTATATGAAATATAGACATATGCATACTATATGAACATATTAATATGTAGTCCACAATATTTTATACTGATATAATCAATATTTACATATTCCTAAACATCTTTTTTAAACTTAATAATGGTTTGGAAATTGTTTTTACCTTGTTTTTTTATAAGTGAATAGCATTTCATTGTATGGTTGTATTATAATTGGAGTAATCTTAAAATTATAAATTATTTCCTTTATATAATAAAAAATCAACAAGATGATAGCTCTAAAACAAACCACAAAGCAGTCCCAGTTCAGAGCTGGAAATGGGGAAAATATTTCATGGATTTTCCATCTACAAATATATGGGGCTTACAGAACAAGTTTGAATGCATTGAGAGGTGATGTGCAGTTCTGGAGAGTTAAGAGATGGATTATATGTGTACATAGAAAACTAAATAAATATGAAAAATAATGACAATACTAACCACAGTGAAAATCAGAATGCTTTAAGAGTACATGATAATATTAGATGTATATAATACATACCAGTACATGATTCAGCTGTGAATAATATTTTCAAATTCACAACAATGTAAATGTTGAATACTTAACATTTAAGTACAAACTTAAAAATAAGTGATCATATAGTGGTAAAAGAATAGACATTGTACACATGTGAAACAGAAAGAGAAGGAGATAGTCTTGTTCACTAGTGTGCAGTTAATAGAAACTAATCAAAAATTTAAAAAGAAACCAAAGAGTTGTAATACAAACTGTATTTAGAAGCTATTGAGATCAGAAACCTGGAACTCAATAGATAAAGAAACATCTAAAGAGTTGAATGTAGTTTCTCCTCTGATTTAGGAATCAGAAGTCAGAAGAAGACAGCTATTTTTAATTACAACCCTTGCAGAAGAATTTGTTTTTTAAAACACATGTGTGGTGTTTTGATGGAAAGAATCATCTATTCCATGAGAACCAGTTTCATTATCTTTGCATTATCTAGTGTGCAGTTAATAGAAACTAATAAAAAATATTTATGTGGATAATTTGAAAATCTGATAATGTAATTAGTCACATCAGTATTTATTATTTATTTTGTGGTTCTTGAGATTGACCCCACAGCTTTATGCATGCTAGGCAAACGCTGTTCCATAGCTCCACCTCCAGTCCTTGCAACTATTTTGGAAAAGAGGTGCTTGAGCATTGTCATAGTCCATTTTTGGTTGCTCTACCAAAATACAAGAGGCTTGGGAATGTATAAAGAAAAGAGGTTAATTCAGCTCATAGTTTGGATGCTGAGAACCTGAGTCAGCTAACTATCAGTTTACTTTTTGGTGGAAGCATTCAGGCTAGATCACAATACAGAGGGTGGCATCATGGTGGGAGGGCATGTGAGAGGGAAACAGCAGTCACATCAAGAGACAGGAAGCAAGAAGGATACAGGGGCTATTCTCACCCTTTCTATAACAACCTACTCTCACAGGAGCTCACTTGGGTTTCATGAAAACTACATTAGTCCCTACCAAGGGCAGTGCTCTCAACTGGCCTAATTACTTTCCCTCAGGCCCCACTTATTCAAGGTTCCACCTCTTCTTACATTGCCACTCTGGAGGCCAAGTTTGCAGCACATGCAACTTCAGAGGACATGGTCAAACCATATTTAAAAGATAGCAAGTATCATCTAATAAAATCAATAAACCACTTAGTTTCAACTTTTTAACAAATAAGGAATAAAAGGAATATTCTAAAGGGTGCCTACACTAAATCTGTAGCAACTTTTCTTCTCAATGTTAACCATTAGAAGCGTTCTTTGTAAAATATAATAAATATTATTATATTTAAAATATATAAAATATTAGTGTATTATATCAGAGAAAACAAGAGCAAAGTAAAGTGCTCACAATAGCAGCTTTTATGCAATAAAGTGTTGGTTATCTTAGCTATCTTATTATAAAAATAAAACTCTAGGCAAAAAGTAAAATTCTCATTATTTCTATACCAAAACTGTCTAAAGGAAACATACTGGAAGCCCAAAATATGAACCATATATGTTTAATTCATATAAAACAATAAAAAGAAAGAGGTGAGATTAATTCAAATAACTTATTCTATTTAAATTAACATATTCAAATGATATCCATGATTATCTTTTTATCATGTAATCAATATAAAATTATTAGTGCTATAGTTGTTTTTTCAAGTTAAGTTCTCAAAAATCTGGTGTGTATTTTATATTTCTAGTATACCTCAATTAGGATAATACTCAATAGCCTCCTGTGGCTAATGACCAATGAACTATTAGCTCAGTTATATGGAGAGTATAAACATCTATATAGAAAATATCAGGGACCATATGGCCAAATGTTAAAAAATAGGGGAATTTAGAAATATTTCTGGCTAAATTATGAATATATAAAGATTGACAATACAATACTCTATAAAATATAAAAATATTTTCAAATAAAAATTATGCTTAAAATACCAACAAAAATATACAGTGGAATAAACTTGACAAAATGTGTTCAAGTTTTTTGGAGAAAAAAAAAATTAAATATTTTTTCTTTTACTTGTACACTTTTGTTTTTACTTATTTACTTTTACATGGTGCTGAGGATTGAACCCAGGGGCGCACACTCTAGGTGAGCACTCTACTGCTGAGCCACAACCCCAGCCCTTTTTTCTTTTTTTTTTGCCATTATACATGTAATTTTCTTTTGCATCACAAATCTTAATACAGATATATACCACAATGTTTTATATCTCTGTTTGTATATAAGGTATATTGACACCAAATTCAAATCTTCATACATATATTTTGTATAATGATGATCATCACATTCCCCCATCCTTGCTATTCCTCTTCCCCCTCCCTTCTCCACCCCACTTCCCTATCTAGAAATAATCTTCCTCCCATGCTCTCCCTCCCTACCCCACTTTGAGTCACCCCCCTTATATCAGAGAAAATATTCGGCATTTGATTTTTTGGGATTGGCTAACTTCACTTAGCATTATCTTCTCCAACTCCATCCATTTACTTAAAAATGCCATGATTTTGTGCTTTTTATTGGTGAATAATATTCCATTGTGTATAAATGCCACATTTTTTTATCCATTCATCCACTGAAGGACATCTATGTTGGCTCCACAGTTTACTTATTATGAATTGTGCTGCTGTAAACATTGATGTGGCTGTGTCCCTGTAGTATGCTGCTTTTAGGTCCTTTGGGTATAGTCTGAGAAGAGGAATAGCTGGGTCAAATGGTGGTTCCATTCCCAGATTTCCAAGGAATCTCCATACTGCTTTCCAAATTGGCTGCACCAATTTGCAGTCCCACCAGCAGTGTATGACTGTACCTTTTTCCCCACTTCCTCGCCAACACTTGTTGTTTGTCTTCATAATAGCTGCCATTCTGACTGGAGTGAGATGGTATCTTAGAGTAGTTTTGATTTGCATTTCTCTAATTGCTAGAGATGATGAGCATTTTTTCATATATTTGTTGATTGATTGTATATCCTCTTCTGAGAAGTGTCTGTTTAGGTCCTTGGCCCATTTATTGATTGGATTATTTGTTTGTTTGTTTGTTTGTTTTTGGTGCTTAGCTTGTTGAGTTCTTTATATACCCTAGAGATTAGTGCTCTATCTGATGTGTGAGGGGTAAAAATCTACATTCAGGATGTAGGCTCTCTGTTCACCTCACAGATTGTTTCTTTTCCTGAGAAAAACCTTTTTAGTTTGAATCCATCCCATTTATTGATTCTTGGTTTTAATTCTTATGCTATAGACATCTTATTAAGGAAGTTGGGGCCTATCCCAAGTGGTAAAGATTAGGGCCTACTTTTTCTTCTATTAGATGCAGAGTCTCTGGTTTAATTCCTAGATCTTCGATCCATTTTGCGTTAACTTTTGTGCATGGTGAGAGATAGGGATTTAATCTCATTTTGTTGCATATGGATTTCTAGTTTTCCCAGCACCATTTGTTGAAGATGCTAACTTTTCTCCAGTTCATGCTTTTGGCACCTGTGTCTAATATTTTGTGGGTTAGCCTCTGTGTCCTCTATTCTATACCATTGCTCTACCACTCTGTTTTGGTGCCAATACCATGCTGTTTTTGTTACTATTGCTCTGTAGTATAGTTTAAGGTCTGATATAGATATATACCACATATTTCACTCTTCCTGCTAAGAATTGCTTTATTCTGGGTCTCTTATTTTTCCAGATGAGTTTCATGATTGTGGAGAAAATTTTAAACTTTATTGCAAGACTTGTACTCATAAATACATATATAAAAGATCCTGCTCCACCTAATGAATGATTATCAGACTGCATCATCAAGAAAGGGAAAGGGACTGTAAAGAGTAAATACAAGAGTAAGAACACTTTACATGATTCTTTATAATTTTTCTTTACTTCGGAGCAACTTATTTTTATAAGTTGCCACCCAGACCTTTTACATGCTAGGCAAGAACTCTGCTTCTGAGCTACACCCCAGTCCAGACAGAGCAACATTTTAGGAAAAAGTTTTATATGGTAATCTATAAAACATACATTTTTTTAAGTTCTAGAACCTTTACATTTTTAATTTTTCACTTAATAAAAATAAAATTAAATTTAATATTGAAAAAGTATCATGTTGTATGATTTCTTTGTATAGGAGAAAAATGAATAATTTTTCACCTTATGAATCATAACATCCATGGCTGATGTCCCCAATACAGAAGATAAATTAATAAAATGAAATCATAGATTTATTTAATAAAAGTTTTACATGTCATAGGAGTCATCAGAAATGTTTAGTCAGAGGAACAGAGAAATCAACATATATTTAATCTCATGACTTGAAGATGCATCTTAGTTATTATACAGGAAAACATAGAGAAGATGTATGTTTGGACAGGAGATGAAAAACAACATGAGAAAAGACAGGCTTTTCAGGAGCTAGAAAGGGACAACCAGGCAATCATTCAAAGGAATTTTCCAAAATCTTCTTTGTTTTGCTCTATGTCCCTGCACTTTCATATAAATACCAATGAGGTGAGTGTATCAAAAGGAGAATTCCTTGCTTCTCATGACTAGTGGATTGCTTTGAAAATTCTGAGAGTAGGAACTAACATGGAGGAGAATGTACTTCAGTCAGCATCATAAATTATAACATTGAAAAACACTTGTTTTATTTATATCTGAGTAATGAATACTTATGAAGTCCTTATGGTATGCAATGAATATTTTCTCTTGTTGGGCTATGATATGTTCATGTTCTTGTTCCTTATCATTTATATGTTTAAGTCATGCATATAGTTCTTAAATATTTGTCTTAGTTTGCAGCATTTATTTCTGTCATTTCACAAATCCTAAACATGTTGTAGAAACAGGGTATATCATTCCAATTTTGCCTTGCATTTGAAGAGTCCCTGATGGTGGCACAGTCCTCCAGTGTAATTAAATTGTTAGGCTCTCCTGCATCCCAGAAGCTGAAAAAGACCAACATGGGAGATTTTAAATCCCAGCAAGAGGAAATAAAGTTACCTAATACATAAGGAAAACCACATTTGTGTTATTTACAATAATTTTGTGATGTAGAAATTATTATCTTTATTTTGTTGGGGAAAAAAAGGAATCTCAGAAAAGCAAGACCATTTGTCCAAATCTTAGAATTTGTGGGTTTTAAAACTGAACTGGATTCTTTAGACTTTCTATTCTGTCATGCCTCTTCATGGTTTTAGACCCATAAGGAGAAATTATGGGGAGGCTTGATTATCTAATGTATTTATTTCCTTTGCATTCTTACCGTATGTTAAAGTTGGTTCTCTTTATTCTAACTCAGAGTATGTATTAACTTAGGTACACCCTTAAATTTTACAGTGCTGTAATGAAGCAACTTCTCTAGAGAATTCGAGCCTCTGGGTTGTATTCTTAAAACTGCAGTTTATTAGCTGAGTAAGACATTTAATTCTTTGACCTTTAGCTTCCCTAAATGCTAGATGAAGACTAAGTACATTGATGTCTCTCCAAAAGGGGTAATTTAGGTAAAATGAAATAACGAATGAGAGAAAAACTTAAGTACTGGGTTCTAAAAATTCAATATAGTTATTAAGGAGAAAAGGGACATTATCAAAGGGTTCCCACTTTCACATTGTAAATGGGAAACCATTTTAAAAAGTTTTACATGCTTTCTCAAAACATTATTTTTTTTTTCATTTATCTAGTTTCGGGGCATAAAACTTTATTCTATTCTTTCTTTTGCAACTTCAATGAGCACATATTTCATTCTAATCTCCTTCCTATTTTCATTGATCATTTCTCCTTGATTCTTGAGACAGTCCCAGGAAATGGGAGAAGTAAGAGATTGTGCCTCTTTTCTCTCTTCTGTACGAGTTTTCCTCTTTCAGAATCTAATACAACCTGAATGTTCTTCATGTATCAACAATAACAAAAATGTTTTGAGAATGCCCCTCAACAGTGGTCTAACTTTAGGACTGTGGGTAATGTGGTTATTTTCCTACAGGAAGGTACTTACCTCAGTGACTTTGTGAAAGGTGTGCCATCCACCCATTGCCACTCACCCTCAACTACTTGGTCTGTCAATCCAATAAAAAACTCTCTCTTTTTAGGTTTTGCGTGGTAAAGGAATTCCTATGGAAGGTATAAAATCAAAAAAAGAGAAAATCAGCTATTTCACTTCAGAAGAGATGTTGCAAGTAATTGCAATTGAAAGAGGTAAAGTAGGATCAAGACAAGAAATGATAGATCAATGAATCTGAAATCATAATATCATCAAGGATTACCTTCTAATTTTTTATTGTAGTAAAATACTCACTAAAATGAAACTGAAAAGGTAACAATCAACAGGAGAATTTCAACAATTAATTCAAAGTTTATCTACTTTTATAGATAGTCAAATCTCTTGTCTATCTATAGCACAAAACGTTTGTAATCATAATTTAAAAATAATGGACAGTAGTTGCCTTTCTTCTCTCATATGATATGTTCATAAACAAAAGGATTATTCTAAAATTAATTCCCAATTTTCTTTCCCCTAAATAATAGTGTAACTCCACAAGGAAATCACCTTTTTGTTAGGTTCATCTAGTAATGAAGATAAATTAAAACAAATATTAGAAGTATTAGAAGCAGCATGCATTGAATTATGTTTATTTAACAAATTGTAGTTTGGGTCAAACATTGTTCCATGTATGGGAAAAGGATGGATTATGTGGAGAATACTACATCAACACTGGAGGAGCCTATACTACAATTACCTGTTCCTCCTGTGTGTTGATAACCACCAGGTGAGCTCCCATGCCTGAGCAGTTCCTTGAACTTGATAACCAGGACATGGTATTTGTAGAAAAGAAATAGCAGCTAGATTGAAAATGTTTCCAGTTCAATGGACAGCAATTCTTAACTGATCCTGGGAGAAGAGAAATTTCAGTTAGTGCCTCAAATGAACTGAGTAAGAAAATGTAACATTTCTTCTGATCCTATGGAAACCAGCATTGATAACAGAAGCCTCAGAAATACTTGTTCATTCCCCACATCTTACTAAGACTTTAGATAGTTCCAGTATCAGTAAATATATAAACAACATTTCTCGTGTCTTTTGAACATATCTTTATTTTCTAGATGTCAGTGCTAGTAAATACAACAATACATGCCATCTATTTAAGTCATGCAATTGATATAGAACCCTTTCATTTGCTCTTAGACTATTAAGGGCAGAAAATGCAAGCTATGCATTTTTTCCTGGGTGACTCCTAAGCAAGTGTCTCTTTTGCTACCTAAAAATGTATTCTCAACCAAGGCATAAAGACGGGCAAAATTTCTAAGAATACTACAATTTTAGCCTTTGAAGTTTCTTTTAAAAAACCATCAAAATCTCTCAATTCAATGGTGAGGAAATTATAACTCAAAGAAGAAAGTCCATTTCCCAGTATCATGTAGCATTTTTCTAAGACTTGTAGCAAGACAAGATACACAGGCGTTTGCAGTTTATTTCTGAGGTACTACCAAATTCTCTACTCTGTACTCTTTTTTTTTCTTTTACCTTATTTTGGATACAGGTGAATGAAAAAGAAAATATTATACACTTTCTGTTTACAGATTTACTGTTCAGACATATCCTCAAATTTATTCTAAGCTTTTCTCAAATGTCTCTGAAATTTTCTGTCTCAACGCTAATTACATTTCCAAAGTTTTGTCCTCTATCCTGACCATTTCCTCAACATTCTTTTATAGTATAGACAGGATTTCACATTTTGTTTTAAAAAACCGGATCTTATCCAATGATAATTTTCTTATTCCAAAATCAGTCTAGAAGCCATAAAGTGTAGATTTATAAATTTTGATATTCAACAGTGGGGCCTGTTATACCTGAACCATCATTATTGCAGGAGAGCTCCCGTAAATTCTCATGTGGTCGGAACTTTTTCTCATCACAAATTTGAAAGCTGTGATATGTCACTGTAAGAAAAAGGGCCCAGTTAATGCTCATTTTTTTGTTGTTATTTATATTTTTTCTCAGTTTAGTGTTCATAACAAAAGTGGCAATAATTATTATGATGTTTATATCCTATTTACTTTTCATTCCATCTACAGAGGCACTGGGATTCACTTCCTAAAAAGGAGAAGACAGTTTCATATTTCATAGTTTTCCTGACTTTTGAAGATGAGTACACTTTATTTCAGACCCAAAGACCTAGAAAAACCAAACATGTTTGCATTTCCTCTTATTCCAAGTTTAACTTCTCAACCCTTTCTTACAAAAAAGTAATTTGTTTTTACATCTGTTCCTGACCAGTGAATCCAAGCTCCAGGTTATTGTCTCACAGAGGAGAGTACATTAATGATAAGGGTACAATGGGAGGGCGCTAGCAACAGGGAGGTGAAAACTGTGCCAGAGATCACTGAAATCGGGTAATGGTCCTCTAGTAGTTGGGGGTTTCTGGCTTGAGGAATATCCCGGAGATTAAGAGGAAAAAAAAAAAAAACAAAATAGAATACATGTTTCAGGAGAAGAAAAGCCAGAGGCAGCAAGGAAGAGTTTACTCTTAATATTATTGTGGAGAATTGGATTAAACTTGACCTTCAGAACCCACCGATACATCTGGTGATAAAACAGGCACTGAGAAGCAGGATGGAGGCACTGGCCACAGTCCATAAGAATGCCTGGGAAGAGAAGAATCTTCTCTCTGTAGAAAGGCAGACTCAAACACAGTCAATCTTCCTGGGACAAGATAACAACATAGATTTAAGAGAGTCTTATTTTTTCTCGTTTCTTTCCACTCGCATTGTTTGTATTGTGAAATTCTCAAGTGTCAGCATGCAGCAAAATCACCTGCTGGGCTTGCTAAAACAGATAGCTGAGCCTTACCCCCAGAGTTAGCAATTTGGAGGAGCTCATTTGGAACCAACAAGTTTTCAGGGGTGGCAGATGCTGCTGGTATGAGGACCCCACTTTGAGTAATCCATCACTAATTTTAAGACTTTGACTCATGAACTCAGTTATACAATTTTTTTCCTTCTAGTTCTTCCAGTTAAAAAAGTACTTTCATATTTATAAGGCTCTTTTTGTTTCTCTCCCTTTTATCCCTTCTGCTTTTCTTGTCTCTCCTTTCTCTTCAGTGTCTCATTTATCAAGTTTGCTGTAAATTAATCAGATAAAGCATTGACAATCCTGTATTAGCTTCCCCCTCTTCCTAATATATATTTTAAGGACAAGGAAAGTGAGTTCCACAGAAGTGAAGTGACTCAGGGCATCAAAGAAAAGGAGAAATAGCAGTCTGGAAGCTCTGCTTGCATTCAAGTCAACAAGCTTCCAGTATGACATATAGTCTTCTAATCAATCTCAATCTCTCTCTTTCTTTCTCTTTATTCTCTCTCTCTGTCTGTCTCATTAAACCTCCTTTTTTCCTCTTCTCATTCCTATTTTTTTTCTTAATTCTACTGAGTACTTTTCTATTGTCCTGCCCCTCACCATATTTATCTCCTTTTCCAATAAAATATCTAAGGAAGAAATGAAAGAGTTGCAAGTTTACCTGTGCATTGTAGTGCAGATGATTTGGATGAATTCATTCTTTTTCTTTCTCTCTCCCTTCTCAGTTTGTGGGTCCAGGAGTGTTCGGTTTGTAAGATTCCAGGGAAAATGAATCATGAACGATCAACACTTTATTTCCTTTTAGATAGTTCAACACTAGTAGACATAGATTAGCTTGTTTGGAGACTGTGCATTTAACTCAGGATTTCCCTTCTTGCATAAGGTTAAGGGAGTTTACTGTACAACTCGTCTATTTTCCTCACTCCAGGAAATAACAAAATGAGGAAATGACAAAGCACTAAGCAGCAACACATGTAGGCTGACTGACATAAAATGCAAAAAAAACCTTAAAAAAGTTGTTTCTTTAGGTGGAAAAAGTCTCATTTTCTTCAACACCAAACTCATTACCAATTTTCCCTTGACACTGTGGTGTCCATCTTTGCATTCAAAATTTCAATTTTCATCTGTATCACCCACACATTTGATAACTGAAAAAGAAGGCTTGGACTCCAAATCTCACACATTTAGCAGAGAGCTGGGCATATAGTGGGTGTATTTATGATTTAGCAATGAGAATCTTTTTCCATCTTTTATCATTTTACTTCCTTCTTCTTGAGATGGTAGTGCTGAGTATTTGCATCCCTTTTATCCAATGTTAACAATGGTCTATTTCACAGACCCACCTTAGCTGATCAACCTCATGCAACATTGGTCTCCATTGTCTTAAAATTTCCCAAGTGCAAAGAAGCAGAAGTATAATACACATGAGTTGGTAATCCCCACATTTGATGATGCAGATGTTCCATGTATTAGAAAATGTCTTTTGTCCCACAGGGACTTTGTATTATTTCAATAGATTGGGAAATTTACTTTGAATTCTTCAATATATATATATATATATATATATATATATATATATATATATATATATGTTTTTTTTTAAAACATTCTAAAATTATATATGCAAATTGCTATGGTTTATGAGTGTTCTCCAGAGGTCTATAATGTAAAGGCTTGGTCCCCAGGGTGGTGCTATAGGTAGGTGCTTTGGACCTTTAAGAAATGAGGCCTAGTAGGAGGTTCTTAGATCACTGGGATATATCCTAAAGGGAATAGTGGCACCTCCTGGCACAATATGTCATTCTCACCTGAGATCCAAACCATGTGTGTGGCTGTCCAATGTTGGACTTGAACCTGCAGAACCTTGCCAAAATAATCCTGTCTTTACTTGATAAGTGATGTGTATCAGGCATTTTGTTATAGTGATGTAAAGGTTATATATATATATATATATATATATATATATATATATATATATATATATATTTTTTTTTTTTATTTAATATATATATATTTACATATAATATATGTGTATATATTAATATATATGTATATATAATACACACATATACACATATTTAACTAACATATATATACATATTTATGTTATACTATATAACTAACCTACATAGTGTGATATATATATATATATATATATATATATATATATATATATATATATAATGTTTAACATCATATGGCTATTAAATATGTTTATATTTTATTATATATGGTAAATATAATATATCTACCATATGTATATACTATATGTCTTCTTTCAGAATTTTTCTTTACCTTTGATTTTCTGTGGTTAGAATATGTTATGCTTATGTGTACAAGTGTGTATGAGTGTGTGTGCACATCTATTTCCATTGGTCTGCCTGCTTGGTGTTCCCTGAAGATCCTGGGTCTGTACTTTGGTGTGTCTGACATTGATTTGGGGAAATTTCTCAGTCATTATTATTTCAAATATTTATTGTCTTTCTTTCTATAATAGTTATTCAACTCTTGTAGTTGACTCACAGACTAGAATATTCTCTTTTTTCTTTTCTGTTTGTTTTCAGGTTTGAAGTTTTATATTGAGATATCCTTAAGCTCAGGGTTTCTTCTTCAAAAATGTGAAGGTTACTAATAAGCCCATCAAAGGCATTATGACTTTTTTATAGTGATTTTTATCTCTAGCATTTTTTGGTTCTTTATAAGAAAGTTCATAATTATACTTAAATTGTCCATTTATTCTTGCATGCTGCCTGTTCATTAGGTCCCCTAGTATATTAATCATAGTTGTTTTAAGTTTTCTGTCTGAGGTCCCCTAGCATATTAATCATAGATATTTTACGTTTCCTATCTGATTAGCCAACATCCCTGCTATATCTTACTGGTTCTGATGCTTGTTCTGTCTCTTCAAACCATGTTTTCTGCCTTTTATGTTTTATAATTTTTTTGATAGCTAGACATGATGTATGGTGTAAAAGAAGTTTCTAAACATATGTGTCTCTAGTAATGTAGTGGTAAGATGTGGGGAAGATGAAACATTCTACAGTTGTGTGATTGGATCTGTCTTTGGTGATCCTGTGCATCTGGACTGGACTGTTGCTGGTACATCTCCATTTTCTTCCTCTTGGTGTGAAACTGAGGCTAGAAGAAGTTTCTGCTAGAAGAAGATATAATTTTCTGTATTTGTCTTTAGGTCTCTGAAATATTGTGTGTCGCGACCCCTCGCCAGCAAGGGAAAACACGACACAGGATTCTTCTTTCAGCAGTTTATTCAGGCCTTGATTCAAGTATCATCTTCTAGCGACCCCCCGCCGAGCGCCCAAGCATAGCCTAATAAAGCCTCCCGCATACCTATCCCAAGCTGCCACGTGGATCTCTCTCATAGGGTGGTAAGGGATTGCGCGCCAACTCTCCAAAAAAGGAGTTGTTTATCACAGGCCACAGTGGAAGCTGGCGCCATCTTCTAATGGCGGCCACGGTCTATAAGAATGGCTTACCACAGTTCCCCCTTCTATTTTATATAACAATGCAGGTGAAAGTAGAGGTCCTATCCCACTGTGCAGAAGTGGCTGCAATGTATGGTTCAGTCCTAAGGAGGGCCCTTCCCTAGACCTGGTCCCATATCAGCCGACGCCTTTTTTCGTAGGGCGGGGCGTGGACGTCAAACCCGCATGCAATAGGACATGCTTTCCTTGAGGTCCGTTGAGGGATCACTCAAGTGCAGTGCCTTGCCTCGCATCCTGCATCGTGACGACGGCGAGAAGTAGGATAACACAGGTAGCCTGGTAATAATGACAAAATTTAAGTTGGCAACACAATCCCTAAGCCCCAGAGGAAGGTAAAGAGTCTGTAGCCGAGAAGAAAGACCAGTCCTGAAACCCATCTGCGTGCAATGGTAACAAGACCTGCAGAGTGCAAGGGCTATTCAGCACTGAGAGAGCATAAAGAAGAAGGCATGCCAATCCCAGTGCAATGTGAAATTAACTTGGGGTGCAATGACCATGCCCAGAAATCACTGTTTAAGATGTGCAAGCCAGATTTGTGGAGAAATGCCATTTTCTAAGGCCGCAAGAGCCTGTACGATCATAGCCTTCTCTTGCGCATGGCGAGTTTTAAGGCGACAGAGAAGCCACAAACAAAGCACAACACCAAAGCAACACATAGCACCAAAAATGCCCACTCCCACCCATTCCTTAAAAAAGGAAAAGGCAGAGGATAGCCAACTGGTGAATTGACCCAAAGTCACTGGTTCGACACGGGTGCTATTCAAAACAGCAATCTGAGTTAGTTGAGACTGGATCAAGTTTTCTGCTTCCATGGACCAGGTTCCGGATAGATACTCCCCGATGATGCGGGAGGCATTTCTGGAATCATTAAATCTGACAGAGGTTATACATAAATGTGCACGTTGATCAACACAACCTAAATGTACTAGGTCAGACAATTCCTCAACTTGAGCTTGAAGCAGATCTATCCTTTGATTAGCAGCCAGAATCCCAGATAAAATGTGTTGATTAATTCTACTTTGGGATTCAAGTACGGTGGATGTTTGTTGAATAACCTGATTAATAGTGGCAGCAGTTTGTACCTGGCTGGCCATGGCTACTCCAGCTGTAACTGCTGCAGCAGCAGATACCGCCACAGCTGTCACTATAGCTGCCGTAATTCCAAAATCTCTATGGGCTCTAATCAATTCAACAATAGGAAAGGATTCTGGATCTGCAGTAACTGGGATCGGGACAAAGGTTGGAATTTTCATAACCACTGCCGTAGTCCAGGAGCCATTCCAACACTCAGACAAGTAGCAGGTAACATTAGAACAATCAAGCATCCCCTGTGATGTACCATTAGCCAAAAGAAACAGGAACGGAGATTGGAGACAGACTGCTGCGGAGGGTAATGTAGCATTAGATAATTGTGAATTATTTGCAAAAATTTTAAGCCTCCTACCTCGCTCCGAGTCTTGGGTACTGCCAGAAACATTAAACAGCCAACTTTGGACTCCTCGTAATTGAGCCAAAGCGGAAATATCAGCTGTGGCTCCCTTTTCATTGGAAATCAACCATTGAAACCAAGACCAACCTGCTCCTATAGAGGAATTATTGTTGGAAGAATTATACAAGTATCTTTTAAGAGAGGGGGAAAGGGAGAAACCTTTAGCGACCTGATGTTTCTCCCAAGAATGATCTTGACAAGGCGTGAATATTGGAGGGAAGCCATACTCAGGGGTGCAATAAGGAGAAGCCTTAAAATGAGTGGCATTAGAGGTCTGATTAGAAGGAGACAACGGAATCAACACCTGGGAAGTAATGGCCAAAGTGGTTATATTTAACTCAGATGTATTTGTCGGGACTCTTCTTGTCAGGCGTTCTGGAACCCACACCGGCTCCGTCCGGTCCTGGCCCCCGGCGGCGCTCCGCTTTCTCCGCAGCATGAGCCCGCTCCGCAGCAGTGCAGGCAGGTCCTTCAGCCGCGGCCGCAGCGACGCCGGCGGCTGCTCGCGCTCCGGCTCGCGGGCGCTGGGACTGCGGCGCAGAGCGCTGTCCGCCATTGCCACCGCCGCGGCCAGGGCTGGGCGGGTTCTTGCACGGCGGCTGCATCTTGACTGAGCCCACCGCCATCCTCATGCCCAGACTGCGGCCGCGGGCCCCGGCAGCTTCTCTCAAAAACATCTGCAAAGTGCTCTGCTTTACTTTAAGTCCTTTTGAACGTAACAACCCATCTAGGGCCAACAAAATTGGGCTTGAAGAGGTAGCGCCCATAATGTTTTTAGAGCTATAAAGAAAGTGAAAGTACAAAAATCCACGCTCTCTTCCTTTTACAGGGGAGCGTTCCGTTCTATGAATTCCCCGCTCTCTTCCTTTTACAGGGGAGCGTCCCTTTTCCCGCTCTTTCTTTACCGAGGAGCGTCCCGCTATTAGCTTGCGGATTCCCACTTTACCTGGGAACTTACCGGTGCACCACCCTGACTGCTGAAAGTTCTGGATCCTGGGTTCGAGGAATATAATTCCCCGTCCGGGCCACCAATTGTCGCGACCCCTCGCCAGCAAGGGAAAACACGACACAGGATTCTTCTTTCAGCAGTTTATTCAGGCCTTGATTCAAGTATCATCTTCTAGCGACCCCCCGCCGAGCGCCCAAGCATAGCCTAATAAAGCCTCCCGCATACCTATCCCAAGCTGCCACGAGGATCTCTCTCATAGGGTGGTAAGGGATTGCGCGCCAACTCTCCAAAAAAGGAGTTGTTTATCACAGGCCACAGTGGAAGCCGGCGCCATCTTCTAATGGCGGCCACGGTCTATAAGAATGGCTTACCACAATTGTGAACAAGGGTTTGCCCTCTGACTTGCTTCTTAAATCTTGCTGATTTCTCTGTTCAGTTTAAAACTGTTAAGACAAATAACTTCACATTTCCTTACATGCCAAAGCAGAAATGAAAAGTTATTTTACTGAAAAACAACTTCTAATGTTACTGAAAAGCTGGATATTTAGAAAATAATTTGGTGTTTCAGTGCGATGTAAAATAATGTTTCACTAAATAAAAGTATCACTCCACACATAAAGTGGAAACTGAAATAATAGAGCTACAAAGTAAAGAGGAATGAGATTAAGTATTCCAAATAAGAGTGGAATGCACACCCAACTAGACATATAAATAATATGTCTCTGTTGTTAAAATGTATAAGAAAGTAAGAAAAATTCCTTTAAGTTGAAAGAGTAAGTCTGCAGATCATGCTGAGTTCCAATGCTAGATAGACTGCTTTTTTGAGTTACTGAAGGTGCAAGTGCCACCATCAGAAAAAACCTGTTTGTCTCTTCTGGACTATAATCCTATTGAACATCTATGTCTTACTTAATTCTAAATAAAACAATAAAATAATAACTTTTTGATAATTTTGCAAAGAAGTATTGTGATCCAATGAATTTATTTTTCTTTTGATTAAACTAAAAAGAAAAAAAAAACCTCTTTGATGTGGAAGTATTTTAAACATGATGACTACATTTGACCAAAGCTATTAAAAATTAAAATCTGAAGAAAATTAAGAACTAAATTGCTCACAACATGTAATTAATTATTATTTAAAAAAGCAATAGCATCAGGCTTGGGATATAGCTCAGCTGGTAGAGTGCTTACCTCACATGCACAAGGTCCTGGATTCAATCCCTAGCAACACCACCAACAAAAAGCATCAATCAGAAATGGTAAGATCTTTAAGTTTTATTTATTCTGTGATTTTTTAAATTGTTCTTCTTTACTCATAAGTGAAGAGTGAAGCAAGGCCATACATAATTCAAAAAAAAAGCTTAGTTGTTTTTTATATATGTTGACAAAGATAATGAGTGATGTGATTTGGAATAAAAATTCAAAACCACTTCTAAAATTTATACAGTGAAGATCACAAAAATTTTTGTATTTATACAGTAAATTGGAAAGTAATTACCCCATTCATCTGCTTCTGAAACATTTAAAATAAAATTTAGCCCTGAAAAGAGTAAAATGATATAATGGTATAATCAGCAATAGCAATTATATTTACTCTTTATATAAATTTGCATGATCTATAAGAAATCTCCATATACATTATAAATTGTATGATCTATCTTTTAGGGGTTGACACATGCCCAATGAAAGCAAAATAAAAACACAGACATAGAATAGAGAAATGAACATGGTTCTGGAAGATCATTTGAACTGTCTTTGTGAGTGAACTTAATGAAAATATGGGTAAATTTCAGAATTTCTAAGAGAATTTGCAAAGCAGGATTTGCATTTATATTATTACCAGGTGCTGTCAATAATTCATGTGGGCTAATGCTAGGATAAGAAAGATGATCTAGCAGCAGAATTAGAGGTATACATTTGAAGTATTAGAAGGACTATTAGATAATCAAGCAATTTAGAAATTATTTCAATAACATCTAGTAAATTAAAAATTTCACAACTGGTAATTTTATCCACTAGATTTACACACACGACTACATGTATTTCATGAGCCAGAAGATATGAAATTTCTGAGAATTATTCAGAATATGGATATATATAACTTGGTGTACCATCTTTCTATACATTGATAAAATGCTGTATGGTCATAATTCATGAATACCTTATCAATGTACCCCTGGCAAAACTTGGAAAAGCAGGACTTTTAGTATTGGGAATGTCAGCATTAGCAGATTCCTTTACTCAAACTTGGCTCAAAATCAGCAGCACTGTCCTTCAGAGAACACCTATCAACTGAATGAGATGGTGATCAGAAGAAGTCGAGATGGACTAAGGATAAAAGTGGGTTTTTCTTAATTTTCCAAGTAATGAAATGTGTGTGTAATTTTAGAGAGGATATTACCCTCTTTTTGATAGTAAACGAAATGGGTTGGGTAGACTTGATAATATAGATCACTTTGATTGGAAGAAAAAAAATAATATCTGATGTACATTTTAGTTTGTAGTTATGAATACATGTTATTAGATCAAAGGCTATAAACAGATTCTCACACATAATAGATCTTAGCTGTAAACATTCCCTTGATTTCTTCTCCGTGGAGTAAATCAATTTGAAATAATTATGCTGCTAGGGAAAAGACTATATGAAAATTGAAAAATTAATCATTCCATGATGCATACATATATCAAAGTATTCCAAGCTGGGAACAGTGGAGCATGCCTATAAATCAGCATCTTGGGAGACTGAGGGAGGAGGTTTTCATGCTCAAGACCAGCCTGGACATTTTAGGAAGACCCTCTCCCAAAAGAAAATGATGAAAATGTCTGTGGATGTAGTTTGGTGGCAGAGGACCCTTGAGTTTTATCTAGTACCACGAACAAACATACAAAAAAATCCTGTTATACCCCTTAAGTATATACAATTGAACATTTTAGACATATATAACTAAATAACTGGCTCTGTGAAATGATCAGAAATGATTTTATCTAATGAAAATATTTGGCTTATTTTTGTAGAGATATACATTGGGTAATTCCTTTTTTGCCCAACATTATACAAGGGTCCAATGTTATACAGGAGTCTAATGAAGCATCTGTACTTGACTGTACCCTTTCATACCCTTCTTCTTGATCTCTGTGACTTCCTGCTTTGTTAATTGTTTGATAACAATAAGAGCATTATTTATATGAAGCTTCTTAACTCATGACAACATAATTTCAGCATATAGTCTATTATACTTACGTTGGCCTTTCTAGAATCCACTGAGAATATAAAATTACTAGGAATTTTCTGTTATTTAAAATTGGTTTTTAATTAAATGTTTTTCTTATGAGAATATGGATACCAGGTGCAAAGTTAGAGACTTTTGATCCCTTAGAGACATATAGTAACTCTAAATGGGACAAGAGATGTAGGCTGAACAAGTGAAAGTTGGAAATAATCCCACAAACCAAAGGATGTTTACATATTAGCATATGAACATCAGGCTAAATCAAATCCTTTATAACCTTGCCCCACACTGATTGGAGAGGCATATGTTTTGTGCACTGTTTAAGCACTCTAAGCATTGATTAGTTTTTGACAGGATTCTCAACAAAGTATATTTTTGAGGTTTATAATTATATTAATATTTATCAATGTTAATATGAAATTACCTGTTGCTTTTTCTCTGCTGGTTGTTTTCCTCTTTGTATTTCAGGACAAAAATTCTATTGTTTCATTATTTAATGAAACCCGCTTCTCCTGGCTACTATCAAGATGGGGATTTCATTACTGGTGGACTTTTTTTCCTAAGAGTGACTGATGGTGACACCAGAAGTCAATTTGGCTTTGAAGATAAATTTTATATGCCAGATTATGTTCTTGTGTAAGTATTTGACTTCTCTGAAGTGCATAAGAAGGTTTAAAAAGCACTCTAGAGCTGAGAATTATTTTACCTTGTTTAAAGTTATAGGACATGGTGATGAGAATGTTTTTAACTTATATCCATTTAAATTGGTTTATTGGAAACTACTTTTGTGTATTGCCATGGGTAATTTAGCAAAATATATTTTCCGGAAATATATCACATAATCCAAGGCAGGAAAATGTGAATTCTAAATTTAATTACATTTACTTCATCTCTGACCTTACTTGCTCTGCCTCAAGATGCACATAAAAAAGCCAAAACTGTAAATTTGACTGTAAATCATCAGAATGTCAGGTTAATATTTTTTAGGCACCCAATTTCTCAACATTTTCTACAGCAAATATTTTATTTATTTCTTAGATTGTCATGTGTTTTTTTGACTTAGAAATAAAAGGAAGACTATCTTTGTATCTTTGCCTTCTAAGGATCTTACTAAGTAAGCATTATCAGCACCTGCTGGCCATGGTTTTTGCTGTAGAGAAAATCAACAAGGACCTGAATATATTGTGCAATTTGTCTCTGGGATTCCACCTCTTCAATATGGATTTCTGACTTTATTGAGATGAAGGCCATGGAGAGTTCCATGTCTTTGCTTTCTGGAGAGAGTCCTCCAGTTCCTAATTATAACTGTAGGTATGAGAAGAGAAACAAGCTGGTGGCTGTGGTAGGAGGCATTTCAACAGGAACAACAGCTCATAGTTCCCAGGAACTAAGCCTCTACAATGTCCCCCAGTAAATGAAGAATTTTGTGTTTTCTATATTTAACATAGTAATATAGTATCACAAGTCAAAATTTAATTTATACTTATGAAAAGATATGGGACTTCTTAAAAATGTACTGTTTAACTTTTATTCTCTAAAAGATATTTATTCATAGTACAAAATTTTATAATAAAGTTTCCTTTTGAAAACTTAAAATGGAGAAAAGCATATAGATAACATAATGATGACCTACCTATAATCTCACAGGCTAGATAAAATATCCTTTTCTCTTTATTGGTGTTATCATTTACATTTTTTCTATGAAATTATGGAGCATCATACATATTTGGGAATGTGGCAATTCTATTCACAGACTTCTTTTTACTCTTTTGTAACATGCAGTATTATGAATGTTTTTCATTTATTGTCAATTATTTATTTGCAATATCAGTTTAAGTTACAATATAATATTTCTACAAAAGTTATTTAGTCAATTTATTAGGAGCAGACATTGAATTGTTTTCAATTTTCCTTTATTATACAGTTTTTCAATTTTCCTTTATTATACAGCTTTAAAAGTTATTTTATTGATTAGTTTAATTTTTCTAGTAGAAGAATTTCAGTGTAAAATGTATTCATTTTTGCAAAGTTTATGGTAAAATTAAAAATTGTTATCTAGAATATTAGTTTGCCATAAATATTGCTGAGATTCTGTTTACTTTCCTCTTAACATTGCTGGATTGATTTTTAAAATATTTGTCAAGTGGAAGAAACTGTAAGTGATTTTTTTCTGTTTCAATTTTCATTTACTTGTGTTTAAGAGTTAATTTAATTCCTTTTTAAAATGTATTCTTAATTTTATCGTTTGGTTATGAAATTATAGGGTCGGGATTTTATTATTTTCTTATTGGTTAAAAAACTTCCTTCTGGGCTGGAGTTGTGGCTCAGTGGCAGAGCACTTGCCTCACATGTGTGAGGCACTGGGTTCGATCCTCAGCACCCCATAAAATGAGTAAATAAAAGTATTGTGTCCATCTACAACTAAACAAAATTAAAAAATATTCCTTCTTCTCATTTCCCTACTAAAAAATGCAATCTTTCAAATTATAGAAGAAAGTAAGCTTTTTAAAAAATGATTTCAAATACATATTCTTAAAAGTTATTCAATAATACTTTGGGGAGAATTTGTAAACAAAACTGAAACTAGAGACTAGTTTATTAAGCTTCTTCTAAGCATCATCGAGCTTCAACAAATAAAAAAATTTGGTTTATTTTGTGCTTTTATTAAATATTGATTTTTTTCTTATGTTTCATTCTTTCTTCTTAAAAACAGATGTTCATCTTTAATTTATGCTTTCATAATTTCTTTTTTCCTTCCCTCTTTCTCTCTCTCTCTCTCTCTCTCTCTCTCTCTCTCTCTCTCTCTCTCTCTCTCTCTCTCTTTAATGTTTGAAGCATCCATTCATCCATCCAGCTATATGACAAGCATTTAATAACCATCTATGTCCAAAGATCATGGTTTTATATTTTTATTTTTTGGTACCTAGGATTAAACCTAAGTTTTCTTTATCTGAGTTACATCCCCATCCCTTTTGGGTTTTTATTTTGAGGCAAATTCTCACTAAATTGCTTAAGGACTCACAACTTTTAATTCTGCTGCCTCAACCTCCCAAATTTATGGGATTACAGGCATGAGCCATCATGTCCAGAAGATCATGGTTTTAGAAGTGATGTGTGAGATCTCTGTTAAACATTCAAGCATAGATACTTTGTCAGTAGTGAAACATATGGACATATAGTTTGGGTAAAATTCTATGGTAGACATATAAATTTGGGAGAAATTTAGGGAATGTATGTTTGTGGAAAATGGAAAACATCCCAGTCTGAGCCATGGAGTCTTCCGATATTATCAATTTGGAGAGATGTGGAAGATTCAGTAAGTTAGATTGATAATATGTTTTATATCCCAAAATTAATTATGAAAAGATCACTCTGGAAACTGGCAAAGGAACATGTTTCAAGGAAAAGATTCTGATCTACTGTTTTACACCAATAATAGATTCAGTAAAATGAGTTCTGTTAATTGGTCATTTGATTTAGCAAATTGGATAATTAATGACCTGGTTTTTAAAGGATGAATTGTAGTGGGGATACCCCATAGAGCAAGTCTGAGAGAAAAGTCAAGCAACATATAGGATTAGCAGTCTGGACAATTCATTTGCAGAGTTTTTTATGAAGAAGAATAATTACATGGAGGGGGAACTAGAGGGTTTTGGATAAAGAGAGATTTTATATGTAGTGATGGGAAAATAATTAGACTTTTCTCTTTCATTTTGGCATATTTTTGGGTATATACAGGTATAACAAGCAAAGTATAAGGGCTCCTAGACTTCTTTCTCTAGTGAATTTTAAAATGCTTAATGCATTCTCTTTTCTCATTTAATTTGATTATGTGCTATGGCTTCAAGAAGAAAATCTAGTATTAAATTTTATTTGCTTGGTAATCCAGAAAAGCCAGTATGGAAAGATATTTTAATTTTTTTTTGTGGGGGGGGGAAGGATGGGTGGGTACAAGATTGAACTCAGGGGAACTCCACCACTGAGCCACATCCCAGCCCTATTTTTTAATTTTATTTAGAGTCAGTCTCACTGAGTAACTTGCCTTGATTTTGCTGAGGCTGGCTTTGAACTTACAATCCTCCAGCCTCAGCCTTCTGAGCTGTTGGGCTTACAGGTGTGTGCCATCATGCCCAGCTGAAAATGTTTTTTTATTGGTACATTATAGCTATACATAATAGTGCAATCAATATTGACAATCACATATGCAAGGAATATAATTTGTTCCATTTCGGTTCTTAGTAACTTCTCCTTCAGCTTCTCCTCCCATCCCTGTACTTCACTGGCCTTTCCTGACCTGATTTTTTATATAAATTGATACTTAAAAATAAACAGTAAAATTCACTATAGTATATTCACACAGGTATACAGCATGATTTGGTCGACCTCATTCTGCTATTCCTCCCCTTTTCCATCCCTTCCCAATCCTCAAACTCCTTCCTCAATTCCATTTTTTTCCCCAATTTTCATGGTGTTGCAACTCCTGTACTTTGCCCCCATTTTTTTGCTCTAGCTTCTGCATATGAGAGACAACACTCAACTCTGGACATTCTGAGTCTGGCTTATTTCATAAGTTTCATCTATGCACTGGAAAATACCATAATTTTATTCTTTATAGCTGAGGAAAACTCCATCATGTATATATACACCACATTCTCTTTATGCGTTCACCTGAGCATCTGGACTGGTTGCATAATTTGGCTATTGTAAATTATGCTGCTATAGTTATTAATGTACCTATATCACTATCATATCCTGATTTTATTTCTTTTGGATAAATACCAAGAGATGGTACATTAAGCATTTATATTTATATTAAAAAATAATCTAATGTTATACCTCAAGGCCCTAAAACAAATAGAAGAGTGGAAATAATTAAGATGAGAGCTTAAATTAATGAAGTCAAGAAAAATACAAAGAATCAATTGAGGGTTGGTTCATTGAAAAAATTGACACACCCTTAGCCAAACTAACCAAAAAAGAGAGAAGACCCAAGTCAACAATATTGGAGTTGAAAAGGGAGATACAATAGACACTTCTGAAATCCAGGAATATTAGAAATTATTTTGAAAATTTATGCTCCACTAAACAAAAAAATCTAGGAGATATGACAAATTTCTAGACTCATATTACTGACCCAAATTGAACCATGGGGTAAAGAAAACCTAAAGAGATTAATACCAAGCAAAGGGATAGAAGTAGTAATTAAATGCCTATAAACAAAGAAAAGCCAAGGTCAGAAGGATTGTCAGCCAAGTTCTATCAAACTTATAAAAAAAGAACTAATACCAATCTTCCTCAGTATGGAAAATTATTGATTTGCAAATAATCTTCACAAATTTATGTTACTCTAAGTCAGAGCAGAAAAGGAAAACTTCTGTGACTCTTTGTATATATTTTTAAAAGAATAAAGAAAAATATGCACACACACATATATGTATACAAATAAATATGTGTGTATGTGTGTTTGCATGAACTTTTAGTAACAAATATAAATACACACATACACCACATATAACTTAATTTCCACTCTATATGTATGTGTGTATATATATATATATATATATATATATATATATATATATATATTCCACTATACATATACTATTTCCATATATATACTAATTTCTATATATATTCTAATGTATAACTTAATTTCCACTATATATACACACACATATATATATATATATACTCATAATTATGTGTATATATATATAATTATGTATGTATTATACATGTATATACACACATATGTATATATATACACACACATAATTATGTGAATATATACGTGTGTATATATATATGTGTGTGTGTATATATATATATATATATATATATATATATACATATATATATATATATATATATATATAGAGAGAGAGAGAGAGAGAGAGAGAGAGAGAGAGAGAGAGAGTGGAAATTAAGTTATAGGTGGTATATAGAAAATTGATACTTCTTATTTTTCTTCTTCTTTTTTTATTATTAGTTGTTCAAAACATTACATAGCTCTTGACATATCATATTTCATACATTTGATTCAAGTGAGTTATGAACTCCCATTTTTACCCCATATACAGATTGGAGAATCACATCAGTTATACATCCACGTTTTTACATAATGCCATACTAGTGTCTGTTGTATTCGACTGCCTTACCTATCCTCTACTATCCTCCTCTCCCCACCTCCCCTCCCAACTTCTCTCTCTACCCCATCTACTGTAGTTCATTTCTCTCCCTTGTTTTTTTTCTCTTTTCCCTCACTTCCTCTTATATGTAATTTTGTATTACGATGGGAGTCTCTTGCCATTTCCATGCAATTTCCCTTCTCTCTCCCTTTCCCTCCTATCTCTCGTCCCTGTTTAATGTTAATCTTCTTCTCATGCTCTTCCTCCCTGCTCTGTTCTTAGTTGCTCTCTTTATATCAAAGAAGACATTTGGCATTTGTTTTTTAGGAATTGGCTAGATTCACTTAGCATAATCTGCTCTAGAGCCCTCCATTTCTCTGTAAATGCCAAGATTTTGTCATTTTTTAGTGCTGAGTAATACTCCATTGTGTATAAATGCCACATTTTTTTTATCCATTCATCTATTGAAGGGCATCTAGGTTGGTTACACAGTCTTGCTATTGTGAATTGTGCTGCTATGAACATCCATGCAGCAGTATCCCTATAGTAAGCTCTTTTAAGGTCTTTAGGGAATAGTCCGAGAAGGGGGATAGCTTGGTCAAATGGTGGTTCCATTCCCAGCTTTCCAAGGAATCTCCATACTGCTTTCCAAATTGGCTGCACCAATTTGCAGTCCCACCAGCAATGTACAAGTGTACCCTTTTCCCCACATCCTCGCCAGCACTTGTTGTTGTTTGACTTAATAATGGCTGCCAATCTTACTGGAGTGAGATGGTATCTTAGGGTGGTTTTGATTTGCATTTCTCTGAGTGCTAGAGATGGTGAGCATTTTTTCATGTACTTGTTGATTGATTGTATGTCCTCCTATGAGAAGTGTCTGTTCAGGTCCTTGGCCCATTTGTTGATTGGGTTATTTGTTCTCTTATTGTTTAATTTTTTGAGTTCTTTGTATACTCTGGATATTAGGGCTCTATCTGAAGTGTGAGGAGTAAAGATTTGTTCTCAGGATGTAGGCTCCCTATTTACCTCTCTTACTGTTTCTCTTGCTGAGAAAAAACTTTTTAGTTTGAGTAAGTCCCATTTGTTGATTCTAGTTATTAACTCTTGTGCTATGGGTGTCCTATTGAGGAATTTGGAGCCTGAACCCACAGTATGTAGATCGTAGCCAACTTTTTCTTGTATCGGACGCTGTGTCTCTGATTTGATATCAAGCTCCTTGATCCATTTTGAGTTAACTTTTGTGAATGGCAAGAGAAAGGGATTCAGTTTCATTTTGTTGAATATGGATTTCCAGTTTTCCCAGCACCATTTGTTGAAGATGCTATCCCTCCTCCATTTCATGGCTTTTAGCCCCTTTATCAAATATAAGATAGTTTTAGTTTTGTGGATTGGTTTCTGTGTCCTCTATTCTGTACCATTGGTCCACCCGCCTGTTTTGGTACCAGTACCATGCTGTTTTTATTACTATTGTTCTGTAGTATAGTTTGAGGTCTGGTATCGCTATACCGCCTGATCCACACTTCCTGCTTAGAGTTTTTTTGCTATTCTGGGTCTTTTATTTTTCCATATGAATTTCATAATTGCTTTATCTATTTCTACAAGAAATGTCGTTGGGATTTTGATTGGCATTGCATTAAACCTAGAGAGTACTTTTGGTAATATCGCCATTTTGATGGTGTTAGTTCTGCCTATCAATGAACAGGGTATATTTTTCCATCTTCAAAGATCTTCTTCTATTTCTCCCTTTAGGGTTCTGTAGTTTTCATTGTATAAATCTTTCACCTCGTTTTTTAGGTTGATTCCCAAGTATTTCATTTTTTTGAGGATATTGTGAATGGGGTGGTTGTCCTCATTTCCATTTCAGAAGATTTGTTGCTGATATACAGGAATGCCTTTGATTTATGCATGTTGATTTTTATACCCTGCCACTTTGCTGATTTCATTTATTAGCTCTAGTAGTTTCTTTGTAGACCCTTTTGGGTCTGCTAGGTATAGAATTATGTCACCCACAAGAGTGATAATTTAAGTTATTCTTTTCCTATTTTTATGGCTTTAATTTCTTTCGTCTGTCTAATTGCTCTGGCCAGTATGTCAAGAACTTTATTGAATAGAAGTGGTGAGAGAGGGCATCCCTGTTTTGTTCCAGATTTTAGAGGGAATGCCTTCAGTTTTTCTCCATTTAGAATGATGCTAGCCTGAGGCTTAGCATAGATAGCTTTTACAATGTTGAGGTAAGTTCCTGTTATCCCTAGTTTTTCTAGTGTTTTTAATATAAAGGTATGCTGAACTTTGTTGAATGCTTTTTCTGCATCTATCGAGATGATCATAGGGTTCTTATCTTTATGTCTATTGATGTGGTGAATAACATTTATTGATTTCCGTATATTGGACCAGCTTTGCATCCCAGGAATGAATCCTACTTGATCATGGTGCACAATTTTTTTGATATGTTTTTGTATCCAATTCGCCAGAATTTTATTGAGGATTTTTGCATCTAGGTTCATTAGAGATATTGGTCTGTAGTTTTCTTTCTTTGAATTGTCTTTGTCTGGTTTCGGAATCAGGGTGATGTTGGCCTCATAGAATGAATTTGGAAGAGCTCCTTCTTTTTCTATTTCCTGAAATAACTTGAAAAATATTGGTATTAATTCTTCTTTAAATGTTTTGTAAAACTCCGCTGTATACCCTTCCGGTCCAGGGCTTTTCTTGGTTGGTAGTCTTTTGATGGCTTCTTCTATTTCCTCCTTTGTTATTGATCTGTTTAAATTGTGTGTATCTTCCTGACTCCATCTGGGCAAATCATATGACTTAAGAAATTTATTGATGTCTTCACTATCTTCTATTTTATTGGAATATAGGTTTTCAAAATAATTTCTAATTATCTTCTGTATTTCTGCAGTGTCTGTTGTGATATTGCCTTTTTCATCCTGTATGTTAGTAATTTGAGTTCTCTCTTCTCTTTGTTAGCATGGCAAAGGGGCTATTGATCTTATTTATTTTTTCAAAGAACCAACTTTTAATTTTGTCAATTTTTTCAATTGTTTCTTTTGTTTCAATTTCGTTGATTTCTGCTCTGATTTTAATTATTTCTTGCCTTCTGCTACATTTGCTGTTGTTTTGCTCTTCCTTTTCTAGGGTTTTGAGATGAAATGTGAGTTCATTTATTTGTTGTTTTTTTCTTTTTTTGAGGAATGAACTCCAGGCAATGAATTTCCCTCTTAAAACTGCTTTCATAGTGTCCCATAGATTCCGATATGTTGTGTCTGTATTTTCATTTATCTCTAAGAATTTTTTGATTTCCTCCTTTATGTCTTCTGTAACCCATTGATCATTCAGTAACATATTGTTCATTTTCCAGGTGATGCAGGATTTTTCCTTCCTTCTTTTATCATTGATTTCCAGTTTCATTCCATTATGATCAGATAAGATTCTTGGTATTATCTCCACACCTTTATATTTACTAAGGGTTGCCCTATGGCATAATATATGGTCTATCTTTGAGAAAGATCTATGTGCTGCTGAGAAGAACGTATATCCACTTGATGATGGTTGGTATATTCTATATATGTAGGTTAAGTCTAGGTTATTGATTGTATTATTGACTTCTGTAGTTTCTTTATTCAACTTTTGTTTGGAGGATCTGTCCAATGTGTGTGTTGAAGTCACCCATAATTATTGTGTTGTGGTCTATTTGATTCTTGAACTTGAGGAGAGTTTGTTTTATGAACATTGCAGCACCATTATTTGGTGCATACATATTGATAACTGTTATGTCTTGTTGGTGAATGGTTCCTTTTAACAGTATATAGTGTCCTTCTTTATCCCTTTTGATTAACTTAGGTTTGAAGTTGATTTTATTCCATATGAGTATGGCTACTCCTGTTTGCTTCCGAGGACCATGTGAGTGGTATGATTTTTCCCAACCTTTCACCTTCAGCCTGTGTATGTCTTTTCCTATCATATGAGTCTCCTGAAGGCAGCATATTATTGGATCTGTTTTTTTAATCCAAGTTACTAGCCTCTGTCGCTTGATTGGTGCATTTAAGCCATTAACATTTAGGGTTACTATTGATATATGGTTTGTAATTCCAGTCATGTTTGTTCGTTTGTTTATTTATTTTAATTTGGCTTGTTTTTTGTGTTTGATTATTCCCCCCCCCCCTTTACTGAGTTATCTCCCACTGTTGGTTTTGGATGCTGTTTTTCATTTCCTCTTCTTGTAGTGTTTTTCTCAAAATGCTTTGCAGTGCTGGTTTTCTGGTTGTGAATTCTTTTAACTTTTGTTTATTGTGAAGTATTTCAATTTCGTTGTTAAACCTGAAGCGTAATTTTGCCAGATACAATATTTTTGGTTGGAATCCATTATTTTTCAGCGTTTGAAATACGTTGTTCCAGGATCTTCTTGCTTTCAACATCTGTGATGAAAAATCAGCCGTTAACCTAATTGGTTTACCCCTGAATGTAATCGGCCTCCTTTCTCTTGTAGCTTTTAATATTCTCTCCTTGTTCTGTATGTTGGATATCTTCATAATAATGTGTCTTGGAGTTGGTCTATTATGGTTTTGTATGTTTGGCATCCTGTAGTCTTCTAGGATTTGGACATCCATTTCATTTTTAATGTCTGGAAAGTTTTCTAAAATTATTTCATTCAACAGATTGTTCATTCGTTTGATTTGCACCTCTATACTTTCTTCTATCCCAATGACTCTTAAGTTTTTTTTTTTTTTATGACATCCCATATCTCTTTGATGTTTTGCTCATGGTTTCTTATCAGCCTTTCTGCACTGACTATACTCTTTTCGAGTTGATATACTTTGTCTTCATTATCTGACTTCATTGTTCTGACTTCTATTTGATCTAATCTACTTGTAATATTCTCATTTGAATTTTTGATTTGCTTTATGGTTTCCTTTATTTCTAGGATTACTGTTTGATTTTTTTTAAATCTCTATCTCCTGGTAGAGTTGATTTTTTGCTTCTTGAATCTGCTTATGTAATTCATTTTCAAAGTATTCTTTCATTGTTTGGACTTGCTGTCTAATGACTTCTTTAAGATTCCTTTCCATCTGAGTCAGGTATGCCTTGAGTTCTTTCTCTGTCCATTTTTCTGATGCCTCTAGGTTCTCCTGTAAATTTAAGTTGTCCTGCATTGTTTGTAATCCTTTTTTCCCTTGTTTTTTCATGGTGTTCATGTTACTTTCCAATTCTGTTTAACTGCTGTGTTTCTGTTTTCTCCTATAGATTTGTTTTGGTTTTGTATATCTCTGTGGTCTCTCCTTTGTGGTGGGAGACTATGTCTAGAGATGTTGGGCTTTATTGTAATTTAAAGCTGATTTATTCATTTCATAAAAGGCTTATGGATTCTGTAGGCATATAGTGATCTGTTGTTTGGTCTTAGGACTTTATCTTTAGGTTGGGTGCTATGATGGTATGAAGGTTAGTATGTCTTGGCTACTTTGGAAGATTGCTCTACCGAAGGGGGATATTAACAGGTGAATGGATCAGGGTATTTGGTAATAGCTAGGTACTTAGGAGCCATATAGACAGCCTCGGAACATTCACCTATTTGCATTTAGAAAATTACATGTAATGAAAGTCGTAATGCTTGGTATGAAAGTTAGGGGGAAGGGAAAGGAAGAATTCCTTAAAGAGAAAAAGGGAGAGAAATATAGGTAGAATAAAGGAGAATGGAAAGAATAATAAAAATTGAAAAGGGAAAAGAAAAAAAAATGATAAATGAAGTCTTAGAGTTCTATTTTCTTCTCTTCCAGTGGGTGGAGCTGTGCTCTCCAAGCCGAGCTTCTGCCCTCTATATCCCGGAAGCAATCCCTGTAAGGTGGCTCCTCTTCCTCTACTGGGCGTCTTTCCAATCCTGTTAGTTCAGGTCTGTTTCTCTATTCTGGCCCCTCCCCCCTTCCTCCTGCCAGCCAGCCAGGCCCCACTCACCGGAGGCGTTCTCCACAGATTTAGTTACACTTGCAGCCCCCTGAGTGTCCTGTTCTCCCAACGACTGAGCACTCTCTCTGTTTCCCATTCACCCAGGTCCCAAGGTTGTGGAGCAAGTGATCTGGGAACTGTCAGCTTATTTTGCCTGGATTTCTTAGGTGGCCATGCCCCTGGGAGCTGGTGGCTAAGGCCTTGGGTGTTGCCGCTGATGGTAGGGGGAGTTGGAGGTCAGGAGTCCCCTCTGATTCCCTCGGCCCCTACAGTCATGCCCACAGAACTCTGGGGAGATATTTTTGAGGTTTCCCAGCTGTATGTATCTGATGGGGATGGGAGTCACACACCTGTTGAAGCCGATTTTGCTGGGAAGGGATCCCGTCCGCCGAACTCTGGTGACATCAGCTCTCTGCTATGGCAGGCCCCAGACTCCTTTCTGTAGTGTCCAATGGGAGGGGTGGGTCTGGCCTGTCTCTGGTTTGTCCTGGTCTCGGTTTCAGTTCTCGGTCCTCTGTTTCATGAAGGCTTGGTTAGCAACCTCTTCAAAGGGTCTCTACGCTGCACACGGTCTCTGGCATTGCTGAAACACCTCCTTCTGGGGCCGGTGGCCAGACAGTGGTGACCCGCACCTCCACGCACAGGGTGGCAGAGATTTACCCGTCAGGGGCAAGCTGTCACCTCCAATAATCCCAAACTCCCCACCTAGGTCTCACTTCAGCGGAATTTTGCTGGGAGTTTCTCAGCAGGCAGAATCTGAATGTTCTGATGTGTCTCTCTTTCTGCGTGGCTGATGAGGTACTGAAAGCGCTGCCTCCCCGCCTGCCGCCATGTTGAGTTTGCAATTTGTTCTTCTTTACCAACATCTGTCACTTTCCAGGCCCCCACTGCAGCAGCCTGTGCCCCAGGGCAGTAGTCTAAAATTGATACTTCTTAGTCAACTCATTTCCTTAATTTTTAAATTTCTTCCACAAAGTATATACAAGATGGGATAATTAGTCATTTTTGAATAAGCATCATAATTTTGTCTTAGCAGTAACATTCTGCTCTGTTTAGATCAGCTACTGTCCATTTGGCCACAGACTCAGAGACAAAGCCCAGTATCAAGGAATTATTCAACTAATGCTACATTTTGGTTCAACCTGGGTTGCTCTTGTGATTCCAGATAACATCAGGAGAGAAATGTTTCTCAGGGACATGACACAAGAAATTGCCAACAATGGACTCTGTGTTGCATTTACAGAAAGTTTCCTATAAAGGATACTATTAACAGTGTACTTTTCATGAAAAGATTCGCATATTCAAATGTCAGTGTTGTATTTGGTGACACATATTCTCTTCTGAGATTTGTATGTAAATTATTTTGCAGTCTTCCATTTGGTAATATTTGGGTTACAACATCTGACTGGGATATAAATCCATTATCCTTTGGACAAATGCTACCTTATACATATTTTGATGGAGTATTATCATTTTAGTACACATGGAAGAGATACATGGTTTTAAATATTTTCTCAAAAGTGTTCAGCCTGCACAATATCCCTGTGATGTCTTTAATCAGAATATGTGGTCTTTATTATTTGATTGTCCATATCTGGTTCAACATGGGATCAGGTTATTGAACCAGTGTGAACAAAATGATAGCCTGGCAACTTGAACTGTACATGTTTGGGATATGAAAGCCTCACATAAGAGTTACAAAGTCTATTCTGCTGTGAATGCCATTTCCAAGGCACTTCATGAAGAACTCTCACTCAAGGTGGAAGAAGTATCACTTGACAAAGGTGTAAGTGCAACTCCTCAACCTTGGTGGGTAGTAACAATTCATTCTTGTGTTTTTCTAGGGCAATGGACCATGGATTGTCTTGTCTACTTCTTGATTCATGATGTTTTTGCAGCTATATATTATTATTTTGTTGTTGTTGTGTTGGAGATTGTAGCCAGGGGTGCTCTACCGACTTAGCTATATCCCCAAACATTTTTTCTTTTTTAAATTGAAACTAGGTCTTTCCAAGATGCCAACACTGGCCTGAAACTTGTGAACCTCCTGCCCCAAACTCCTAAGTCACTGATATTATAGATATGTACCACTGTTTCTGGCTCTAAATGATGCTTTTAAAAAGCAAAATACATTTAAGAAGATTCTTTACTCACACTTTGAAAATTTAATATTTCTATTATAAAATCATGTTTGGGAAACATTAAAAAAATCCATTTCTAAGCATATTTAAAATAATATTCATGCCCTTTGTGGTTACCCATCCTTTTTCTTATTCTTTTTGTTGTTTTGGAATCAAATAAAATATTTAACTCAAAGAATTTTCACAAGAATAAATAGGGTCTATTTGAAGGAAATTTAGTAAATGTGATCCCAATCTTTCATTTTGCAACTTTTTTTTTGTTTTTATAATATAAGTGCTAGAAATGACAAATATCTTCTTTAAAATGAAAGTAGTCTAAATGAGGTACTATGGGCTCTGTTCCCTTCATTCAGCTTTCTGTATGCTCCTTCCATTAAATCCATTTGTCTTTCAATCCATGTTACCTTTGCTAAACCATGTAAAAGAGAATCACATCATTTTAATAATACATTTACTGCATTTTACTCTAAACTTTGTCTTCAAGATCATTTGACATTAGAAGGTCTCAAAGTAATTCTCAAATTATTTTGGATAATTTTCAGTGATTTCTGTCCTTTCACCATAAGAATTCAAAGACCAATAAAAATATGAAAGTTTACTGAATTGTGTGTAGTTTTCTTTATTGTGTACATTCCAAATTAAACATCTCATTTTTTGGTTCTTTTCAATTTAAAAAAAATTAGCTGTGAATCACAAACTGTCCACGTTCATATTTCTAAGCATATAGCATTTGCATTTGAATTGTCTTGTAAATAAATGGTCAATAAGTTGAATTTCACAGAGAGAAACTAATTGTAATAATTTTCCCATAGGCCCTCCTAGTGACAATGCATACTTATGTACAAACAGGCAAGCATGTATAGGTATCCAGTTATATTTTTCTCTTAAAAAATAAAATAACCAGGGCTTGGATTGTGGCTCAGCGGTAGAGCACTCTCCTAGCATGGGTGGGACCTGGGTTCGATCCTCAGCACCACATAAAAATAAAAAGGCATTGTGTTGTGTCCATCTACACCTAAAAAAATAAGATATTTAAAAAAATATATAATAACCTATTTTATATTATATGCCATCCCACATCAATACAGAAAAGTTTTCTCATTTGTCTACATATTTTAATATCGTATTTTACTATAGGGAATGATACCTTATTTTGCCAATTATTTATTAATTTAGCAAACAATGAGCACCTTTTTAATATCAATCTTTTAGATATCTACTTTTTTGAAGTATTACCCATCTTTTGCCAATTTTCTTTTGACGTTTTCTCTTTTTTATATATAAAATTTTGAATATATTCCTTCAGATAAATATATTCAGATATTTTCTCCTCTGTGAGTTGACTTCTTCCATTTTCTGTTTTGATTAATAAAGTTATTTACATCAAAATAGTTCACTTTATTATTTTTTTCTTTATGGTTTATGATTTTTATGTTATTGAAAAGTCTTTGCTTACATCAAACTAGTGAAGATTACTTTTTAGTTTTCCTCTATTTTATTGCTTTATATTTTACATTTAGATGATAATATATTTGAAATTTATTTCTATATATGATGTGAGTTAGGGGATCACAAAATTTTTTCTACTGCAAAAATTCAAGTAATCCAGCACAATTTATTGAAAAAGATCTACTTTTTCAAGTGCTCTGTATTATCACCTCTAAATTAGTTGTTTGGGTGTATATAATTCTATTTATGGACTTATAATTCAATATTTTTATATTTATGTATATCTTGTAGCTTATAATTTGTAGGTTTTTACAGTTTCATATGTATATAATCATTATTTGAAAACATGAACATTTATTAGTTTCTACTTTTATGGTTATATTTTTTTGTGTTATTAAATTAGCTAGACTCTCTGGTAAAAGTTGTAATGAAGTGGCAATAACTGGCACACGTATTATCCTTGAAAAAGAAATATTCTTTTAATGTAATTTTTATTAATGCAATAAATTGCACTGATTGACTTATTTAAAAACATTAATCTATGGGTGATTCCTAGAATTGATATTTAATTATGTCATTAACTTTTTTCATGTTGGATTTTTTTAAAAAATATTTTTTAATGGTAGATGCACACAATACCGTTATTTATCTTTATGTGGTGCTGAGGATTGAACCCAGTGTCTCACATGTGCTAGGTGAGTGCTCTACCACTGAGCCATAACCCCATCCCAAATTTTATTTAATTTTCATATATGTTACTGAGAAAAATTGATCTACAATTTTCTTTTTCCTGTTTATATTGATATATATTTGACAAATTAAAATTGTACAAATTCAAAGGTGTACAACATGATATTTTAATATATGGATGCATTTGAAATGATTACCACAACTAAGCTAATTAACACATCCATCACTTCACATAATTATGTATCTGAGTGTTTGCATGTGTGCTGAGCATACTTAAAATTCATTCTGTTAGCAAATTACAAGTATATAATATGTAATTATCAAGTACAAATCAGCTTTCTATACAGTAGGGCATCTCTATTTATTCATCTTGGAATTGAAAATTTGGTTCCTTTGATCAACACCTCCCCATTTTTATAACTACACAATTTCTACCACTACATAATCTTTGATAAACACACTTCTACTATTTATTTTTTTTAATTTCATCCATATTATCACAAATAGCAGCATTCTCTCTTGTTAAGGGTGAATAATACTCCTTTGTATATAAACATACCATGTTTTCTTTATTTATTCCTTTGTTAGCTGATACTTAGATTGTTTCCATATCTTGGTTGTTGTGATTAATGCTTCAGTGAAAATGGGAGTGATTTTGTTTCCTTTGGATATATACACAGAAGTGGGGTTGCTAGATCATAATGTAGTTCTGTTTTTAATTGTTATGAACCCTCTGTACTCTTTTCCATACTGGTTATAATTATTTGCATTTCCACCCACAATGTGTAAGGATAAACCTTTCTCCACATCCTCACCAAGATCTACTATCTTTTGAATTTTTGATGATAGCCATCCTCGAATGTATAAGGTGACATCTCATTGTGGTTTTTATTTGTGTTTCCCTGGTGACTAAGTGATGTTGAGCACATTTTCATAGCCATTTTTCTGCCTTTCTTGGGAACACATCTCTTTTCTATGTATTTTTCATTACAATATTTTGTTTTTTTGCTAATAAGTTGTGCAAATTATTACTACATTTTGGATATGAACAACTTTTTGGATATATGGTTTGCAATTATCTTTTCCCTTCCCATAGATTTCCCTTTCACTCTGTTGATTGTTTCTCTGAATAAGCTTTTTAGCTTGATGCCCTTCCACTTGTTAATTTTGCTTCCATTGTCTGTGCTTTTGATATCATATGCAATAATCTCATTACCAAGACCAATGGCATGGGGTTTTCTTCTATATTGTCTTCTAGGAGTTTTATAGTTTCAAGTTGTTAATCCATTTTGAGTTTATTTTTGTATATGGTGTAAGATAAGAATCCAATTTCACTTCCTTTTACATGTAGAAAGCAGTTTTCCCCAAACCCTTTTATTAAATTGATTATTTTTTGCAGTGTGTATTTTTGGTGCCTTTGTCAAATCTAGTTGACCTCATATGCGCAGGTTTGTACTGGCCTTTAAATTTGGTTCCATTGATCTATGTATCTATTTTTATGCCAGTACCATGCTAGTCTTTTTTAGCTTTATTTTTTTGTGGGGTTATTTTTTACATATTTATAGGTGTATGGAGTATAATTTGCCCCATTTCAATCCTCTTTTCTCTCCTTCTCTTCCCATTCCTCTAGTTTACTGGTCATCTCTCTACTTATTGTTTTTATTTATTTATTTAAAGATCTACATAAAGGTGAAGTATATTCATATATGTACATATTATAATTTGACCAAATTTATTCTGCAATTCCTTCCTTTCCCCTTCTATACTTTCTGCCCCTCAGTTGCATTTTCCTACTCCACTGAGATCCCCCCTTTTTATAATGGGATCTCTCCTCCCCATTTTTTAACTTATTTTGCTCTAGCTTCTGCATGTGAGAGAAAACATTCAACCTTTGACTTTCAGAGTATGATTTATTTCATTTAGCATGATGTTCCCTAGTTCCATCATCTATCAGCAAATGCTATAATTTCATTTTTCTCTATAGTTGAGTAAAACTCCATTGTGTGTATATACCACATTTTCTTTATCCATTCATCTACTGATAGGTATCTGGTCTGCTTACACATCTTGGTTATTATGAATGATGTTGCTATAAACATTGGTATGCATGTATCATTAGAATATGTGATTTTAATTTATTTTGATAAATACCAAGGAAACTGGGAAAATTGGGTTGTATTGTGGTTGCTTCCTAGTTTTTTGAGGAATCTTCATTGTGCTTTCCAAAGTGCTTATATTAATTTTTAGTCCACTAACAACATATGAGTGTCCTCCACATTCTTAACAGCATTTACAATTACTCATATTCTTTGCATTTGCCATTTTACCTAGAGTGAGATGAAATCTGAATGTAGTTGTGATTTACTTTTCCTTGATTGGTAAAAACGTTGAACTTTTTTTTGTGTATATTTTTGGCCATTTGTATTTCTTTTTTTGAGAAATGTCTGTTTAGTTCTTTTGCCCATTTATTGATTGTGGGATTTCTCTTCATGTTCTTAATTGTTTTCTCTGCTGTGCAGAAGCTTTACCAATTTGATGGAATATCAACTATTGATTCTTGGTTTTATTTTTTGAGATTTTTGGGAGGGGTCTTGTTAAGGAATTTGGTAGCTGAACCAATATGTTTTAGTATTGAACCTATGTTTTCTTTTAGCATTTGCAGGGATCCTAGTCTATTTCTTAGATTTTTTATTCATCTTTTTGTGCAGGGTGAGAGATAGGGATCTAACTTCATTCTTTTACATATGAATATCCAGTTTTCTTAGCAACATTTGTTTAAGAGCCTATCTTCAATGTTACTTTTTGACATCTTTGTTTAATATTAGATGACTGTATCTATGTGAGTTTGTCTATGTGTATTCTGTACTATTCCATTTGTATTCATGCCTGTTTTGATGATTATATATATATATATATATATATATATATATATATATATATATATATATATACACACACATTTAACTATCGCTCTGTAGTATAATTGATGGTGGCTGGGGACTGTGAATTGCAAAGTAACAACTTTCCTCTGCAGGGGCTTATGTGTAGTGGCTGTATCTAAGGATTTGGTGGCTATTTGCAATTGTGGGGCCTGTGAATGCAGAATCCTATATTCTGATCTATAGTACAGAAGTGTCCACCGTGGCTGGTGCATTTCCTCACGATTCTATCCATTCTCATGATTGAGATAGAAAGTCAGTGGCTTGTTTTCACCTAATCTCCCCCTGATACTATAGGGAGTACTGGTTTAGAGTTAGCAATTACCAGGAGTGATTTGCTCTTGGGTAAGCTCCACCCCACTCTCCTTGGCTGTGATGATGGGGTAGGTATTTGGGTAACCTTCAGCTAAAAGTAATTCTTCTATAGTTTCATTCTAGTTGAATTATTGAGACCACCTGTTTAAAAGTTATTCCTTATGGTTTCATTTTTTACTATCTGAAGGTGGAAAGAAACTATATGTATTTAATTTCTTTTTTTTTTTTGACATAATAAACTCTGTATCTTTTAAAATAAGGTTTAAAAGGAATCAAGTATCTAGAACCATTTTCAATTAGCCTTCCAAAATTGGCTTCTTTCCCCCAATCCTGTATTTAGACACAAATAACTTTAGTATAACATTTGGCATGACCTTACACTTGCTTGTAATAAAAACCAAAAAAGTATGTATCTGAAATTGATAAGTGTTACAAAATATTTAGCATATGAAGAAGAGGTATATCTTACAGAATTATTTGGCTACATAATAAGGTAATCAATGAAGACAGAGCTTTTCCTATCATAAATTTGACATATGTGAAATTCTACAACATGATATTCTTCATAATTCTGAAAGCTCATTGGTTACAGCAATATGATCATGCCATGTTGTCACTGCCATTCAACTTCCATGAAATTAGACTGAATGAGAAAGGAACAAATTTGGTGCCTGCACCAATGTAGAATTTGTTCTGAAATTCTACCCAGTGGAGGCATATGGTATGAAGAAATGCAGAAAGCCCTTCCATGATCAAGAGGATGAAAATAGTCAAAACTGCAAAGAAAGCAATCACTGGGAGCAGTGCAAGACACGGTAGATGGTGTACACTTGTAGGCCCACTCGCATCAGCATGGCCCACAGGACATCAGAGAGAAGTGCATGAGCACTGAGTGCCCAGAGCCGCAGGTAGGGTGCAGTGTTGGACATGAAGCTAAGACAGTACTCAATGGAGTGAATTAGTATTTCTCCAAAATGAAACTCTTTGCATGGCATTTCTCTGCATCCATCTTCCATTTGGTTATATCCCTCTTCTATATCCTGGTTTCCCAGCAGAGAAACAACTTCCTCACTATTTTTCCTTACAAGTATGTAACCAATTCTGCACATTGTGTAGCCACAACAAGAAAACTGGTTTTCCCAAGAAGACAGTACTGTGACAACCGGCAGCACTTTCTGGATGTGCTCCTGCCCTGGGTAAAGGCCACTTGATCCACTTGCTGGGAATATGAACAAGTTGATGAACTCAATCAGAATGCTGGGAGCTTCCTTGTAAGTTTCTGCCAGAAATATGAGCCACTTATAGACAGTCAAAAAGATGAGGTATCACAGACATTTTCATTTTGAAAGAATTTAGGAAAGTGAGGTGATTGGTTGCTATGTTCCAAATTGGGTCAATCCCCAAAGGATAAGGGTGTAGGAACACTCCAGGAATGGCTCAGTCCAACTGCAGCACCCTGTTGTGCCTCAGGACACCGTCGTTCCACAGAGCCATCTTCTCAGGCTCCTGCTGAGTGTGACTGGAGCTGTACATGGCAGACACGTTCCACTGAGAGCCAAAGATGTTGAGTGACTTGGAGAAGCAGTCATTGTAGATGAGGCCTGTGTACACTAAGAACAGTCCCATGAGCAGAAAGATGTATCGGCCATTGAAAAACATCCTCAAGATGTCCTGCAACTGGTTCAGTCCAGGATGATTTTCATTTTTACCAATAAGAGGGCAAATAAGAACATCACAAAGCTGAGGCCAAGGTCTCCGAACACCACTGCAAACAAAACTGGGAATGTGATGTTGGAAAAGAGCTGGATTCACTTCCCTGTAGCTCCCAATGCCATAAGCATCCATGGTGCTCTGAAATCCCTGGATGAATCTGTTGGTCCGGATTAGGGTTGAGGGTGTTTCTTTTGTGGGGATTGTGTTCATAAATGAGGGGATGGTAGCCCTGCTCTCTCCCAAGCCCTCCTCTAGCACCCTGCGCAGGTCAAGCAGATCACCCTCAGAACACCAGACCTCGGGGATGAGGCACCTGTTTGTCAGTCCAAGCTGGACATGTTCAGCATGTGGTAAATGGCTTTCATTTTCTTCACCTGGATGACATGGCTGTTCACTGGCCCAGCAGCTTTACACAGCACTTGCCTTAAATAATCTTCAGTTGTGTGAAGCACAGTGTAGAGATCCTGGATCCCAGTATTCAACCCCTTCTGAATCTCCTTTCACTTCTCAACAGTGTTTGAATAGGAGTAGATATGGCAGTAGTAACAGTCACATACCTTCCTGACCTTGTGGCCAATCTGCTTTCCCCAAAAGGATATCAAAAAGATGGCAGGTCAGAGGGAGGCAGCAGTCTGTGTTGCTCCATGATCCAGATCTCACCTAGTCAGAATACTGCATCTCTGAGAGTGTTAGAAGACCCCTACACAGCTGATTTCTGCAGAAATCACCAGCAGCTGTGACTCTGCACAGGGCTGGGCCTCAGCTTTCAAGTAGGACTCCTGGACTCCTGCTTCCCCAAACCCAAAGCCTGAAGTTCTATCCCATTTAGGGCTGGCTAGCACCTTAGCAGAATCACCTATCAGCACCTCTGCAGAACTCTTAGACTTCACTCACCTCCCATGCAGGTCACTCAGCTACTACCTACCCACAGAACAATGTCATCACCCACTCCCCCCACCTTACCAGACACCCCAGCCGGTGCTGGAAGCAGACTGCCTCCACCTTGGCTCAACATTCTCACCATATTAGGTGGGGGCAGCTCCCAGATCAGATCTCCAGCAGCCAGGTACCAGGTTTGCAACCTCCCCCTTTCCCCAGCGGTGGTAACCCAACACAGTAGTTGCTCAACACAGGTGTGCAGTGTGACCAGGGAGCCACCCCCGAAGCCCCGGTGTGAGAAGTTCCCCAATTGGGAACTGCTAAGGGAGAGGGAGTTGGGGCTAATGTTTGGAGCCTAACAGAGAGACCAGGACCTGGGAAATCTCCAGGTAAGATAGGGAGATAGTACTGGGCACCCCAGACATATCAGTGGTCCCAGAAAGAGACCCGTGAGGTGCAGTCTCCCTGCAGGGACTGGCAGGTGGCACTCCCTGTTTCCAGGTGCCCTACACCAGGACAAATCTTCCCACCCTGGTTACCTACAATATCCTGAGGGCAGAGAAACCAGTTTACAATAGACAACGCCACCTATTGGATGAGAAGAGAAGTAGGAAAGATACAGATCTCTAAAACTAGCAAGAACTCTGGTTTCTTTCTTGGAGTATTTGTTTCTCTTTCTCTTCTACTCCTCTATTCCCTGGCCCTCACATCCCCAATATATATGAAACCAAGAACTTTGCATGAAATAGGATTTTGAGGACTGAGTCACCTGAATAATATAATATAGAAGTGTTGTATATGCCCCTTTTTCTTCTTTAATTTTTCTTTTCCCCTCCAAATTTTACTATTTTAACATCCTGTATTTTTCTGAATACATATGTGTGTTTGCTTTATGTACTCTGTCTTCCCATGTACTTGTCTACCCTAAATTACTTCCTGTCTATTCTCTTGCTACTAACCCTCTTCATTAGATTTATCTTTCATACTTCCTAAGATATATTAACTTTATATCATCTCATCCTATTTCCTCAGCATATCATCCTACACCCCACCCTCAGTTCAATGTCCACCTTCAGAAACTGTAAATCTTTTTACAAAATTACTGATTATATTTTAGATAATAATTGAATACAACATTTCTGTACATTGAAACTAAACTGTAAATGTCTTAATAACAACAAATTGTTCATAAGTGGTATATTGTTGAAATTGGGATCTGTTAACATTGTCCCTCCCTACAAAGGTGACATCTTAGAACCCTACAAGAGCACTACAAACCTGTATGATAAAAAGCAATAATACTCCAGACTCACAGAGCTGGAAAGGAACACACACAAGCAACATGAAAAGACAAGGGAAGAAAGGGTCCTAAACAAATCAAGACACCACACATGATTAGAATCATTGGCAGCCACAGAAGAAGGAATTACAGAGAAGGAGTTCAGGATGTACATGGTTAAAATGTTCTGTGATCTCAAGGAAGATAAAATAGAGAAAATACAGGCAGTGAAAGATCATTTTGACAATGAGCTACATAAACAAATACAAGAAGTAAAATATCACCTCAACAGGGAGATAGAGAATCAATCTCTCTCTCTCTCTCTCTCTCTCTCTCTATATATATATATATATATATATATATATATATATATATATATTGCAGAATCACATTGGTCATGCATATATATATATATATATATATATATATATATATACACACACACACACACACATAGTAATAATAATGTCTAAAAGCTGAGAAAGAAAGAAATCAGATTACAAATAGGGGAAAACCAATTAGGGTAACAGCAGATTTTTCAACACAGACCCTGAAAGTTAGTAGATCCTGGAACAACATATATCAAGCTCTGAAAGATAATGGGTGCCAACCAAGAATTTTGTATCCAGAAAAATTAAGCTTTAGATTTGAAGATGAAATAAAAACCTCCCATGATAAACAAAAGTTAAAAGAATTTTATAGCTAGAAAACGGACACTACAAAACATCCTTGGAAAATATTCCATGAAGAAGAACAAAAAACAACAGTGAAAATCAGCAGAGGGAGGAATTACCCTAAAGGAAAAACTAATCAAAGAGGAAAACCAAGTCAAGTTAAATAACAAAAATAAACAAATATGGCTGGAAATACAAATCATGTCTCAATAGTAACCCTGAATATTAATGGCTTAAACTCACCAATAAAGAGACATAGGCTAGCAGATTGGATTTTTTAAAAAGACCCCAAAATATGCTTCCTCAAGGAGACTCATCTGATAGGAACAGATATACAACACACTGAAGGTGAAAGGTTGGGAAAAATCATACCACTCACATGGACTGCAGAAGCAAGCAGGGGTTTCCATACTCACATCAAATAAAGCAGACTTCAAGCCAAAGTTAATCAAAAAGGATGAAGATAGACATTACATACTGCTCAAGAGAACCATACACCTACAAGACATAACAATCATGAATACTTATTCCCCAAACAATGGTGCAGCTGTGTTCATCATACAAGCTCTTCTCAAGTTCAAGAGTCAAATTGACCACAACACAATAATCTTGGATGACTTTAATACACCTCTCTCACCACTGGAGAGATCTTCCAAACAAAAGTCAAATAAAGAAACTACAGAGCTCAATAACACAATTAATAACTTAGACTTAACTGACATATATAAAATATATCAACCAGCATCAAGCAGATACACTTTCTTCTCAGCAGCACATGGATCCTTCTCAAAAATAGACCATATACTATGCCATAGGGAAACTCTTAGCAAATATAAAAAAGTAGGTATATTACCATGCATTTTATCAGATCATAATGGAAAAAAATTGTAAATCAATGACAAAATAAAGAATAAAAATTTCTGCAACACATGGAGACTGAACAATATGTTACTGAATGAACAATGGGTTACATAAGACATTAAGGAGGAGATTAAAAATTCTTAGAGGTAAATGAGAATACAGACACAATATATCGAAATCTCTGTGACACTATGAAAGCAGTACTAAGAGGAAAACTCATTGCATGGAGTTCATTCCTTAAAAGAAGAAAAAAATCCACAAATAAATGAACTCAGGCTACATCTCAAAGCCATAGAGAAAGAAGAACAAATCAGCAGCAAAAGCAGTAGAAGTCAAGAAATATTTAAAATTAGAGTTGAAATCAATTAAACCAAAACAAAAGAAAGAAAACTGAAAAAAATTGACAAAACAAAAAGTTGATTCTTTGAAAAAATAAATAAAATTGACAGACCCTTAGCCACACTAATGAAGAGGAGAGAGAACTCAAATTACCAGCATACATGATGAAAGAGGTAATATCACAACAGACACTACAGAAATACAGAAGATAATTAGTATTTTGAAACCTTATACTCCAATAAAATAGAAGACATTGAAGGCATCAATAAATTCCTTAAGATTTATGATCTGCCCAGATTGAATCAGGAAGACATTCACAACTTAAACAGACCAATATCAAGTGAGGAAGTAGAAGAAGCCATAGAATTCTAAAAACCAAAAAAAGCCCAGGCCAGGATGGATACACAGCTGAGTTCTACATGACCTGCAAAGAAGAACTAATACCAATACGCTTCAATTTATTTAAGGAAATAGAAAAACAGACAGTACTTCCAAACTCATTCTATGAAGCCAATATCACCCTGATTCCAAAACCATGAAAGACACATGAAAGAAAGAAAACTTCAGACCAATATCTCTAATGAACATAGATACAAAAGTTCTCAATAAAATTCTGGAAAGTTGAAGACAAAAGCATATCAAAAAGATTGTGTAACATGATCAAGTGGAATTCAAATCAAGGATGTAAGTTGGTTCAACATACAGATACCAATAAATGTAATTCATCACATCAATAGACTTAAGATAAGAATCATATGATCATCTGATAGATGCAGAAAAAGCATTTGACAAAATACAGCACCCATTTATGTTCAAAACACTAGAAAAACCAGGGATAACAGGAACATATCTCAACATTGAATAGGCTATCTACACTAAGCCTCAGGCCAACATCATTCTAAACAGAGAAAAACTGAAGGCATTCCTTGTAAAATCTGAAACAAGACAGGGATGTCCTCTTTCACCACTTCTATTCAACATAGTTCTTGAAACACTGGCTAGAGCAATTAGACAGATGAAAGAAATTAAAGGGATATGTACAGGAAAAGAAGAAATTAAATTAGCTCTATTTGCTGATGATATGATTCTATACCTAGAAGACCCCCCCACAACACACACACACACACACACACACACACACCAAAAAAAAAAAAAAAAAAAAAAACTCCACCAGAAAACTTATAGAACTAGTAAATGAATTCAGCCAAGTATCAGGACCCATAAATCAAAAGCATTTCTGTATATCAGTGACAAATCCTCTTAGAAGGAAATGAGGAAAACTACCCCATTCACAATAACCTCAAAAAAAATAAGATATTTGGGAATCAACTTAATAAAATAGGTGAAAGATCTATACGATGAAAACTACAGAACCCTAAAGAAAGAAATCAAAGAAGACCTTAGAAGATGGAAGGATCTACCTTGATCTTGAATAGGCAGAATTAATGTTATCAAAATGAACATACTTCCAAAAGCACTACACCTATTTAATGTAATTCCAATCAAAATCCCAATGACATTCCTCATAGAAATAGAAAAAATAAACATGAAAATTATCTGGAAAAATAAGAGACCCAGAATAGCTAAAGCAATCATAAACAGGAAGAGTGAAACAGGTGGTATCACTATACCAGAACTTAAACTATACTACAGAGCAATAGTAACAACAACAGCATGATATTCACACCAAAACAGCCAATCCTAAAAAAAAAAAAAAAAAAAAAAACAAAAAAACAATGCCGAATGTTTTCTCTGATATAAGGAGGCTGACTCATAGTGGGGTAGGGAGGGAGAGCATGGGAGAAATAGATAAATTCTAGATAGGGCAGAGGAGTTGGGAGGGAAAAGGAGGGGGTAGGGGATTAGCAAGGATGGTGGAGTGTGATGGACAGCATAGTAATCAAAGTACATGTATAAAGACTCAAATTGAGTGTCAACATACTTTATATACAAACAGAGATACAAAAATTGTGGTATATATATATATATATATGTATTAAGAATTATAATGCAAAATAACAACAACAAAGTACATGTAAAAAGGCATAAATTGGCATCAACATACTTTATATACAGAGATATGAAAAATTGTGCCCTATATGTATAGTAAGAATTGTAATGCTTTCCAGGCCATCGTGTAATTTAAAAAAAAGAAAAAGAAAAACAAATATTGTCATTAGATTTCCTAAGAGAATATGTAGATCTTCGACTTTTCATTGCAGTTTTAAGCTCTTACAAGTCCTATTAATGTATGTCTACCAGAAGTGTTAGATAGTAAGTACTCTGATAACATTTTTAAAAACATATTAAAATTTAAATTAAGAGAAATAAATTAACAAATTATTTAAATTAAAATTAGGATAAACAAAAGGCCTGATGCAACATTTCTGAGTTTTTTGACAATATTCAAAAATCGTTATTTGACAGATAACTTCTGAATTAATATAAAGAAATGACAATAAGTAGTATATGTATTCATTTAAAACATTTTCATTAAGCACCAAGTAGAACAGTTTCTGATTTTTTAACTAAAAACACTTTTATCATTGAAAGACTGCCTCAACTTAATTTATTTGGCGTGGGGTGCGGGTGGGGCATATCAGGGATTGATCTCAGGGGCATTCAACCACTGAGCCACATCCCCAGCCCTATTTTGTATTTTATTTAGAGAAAGGATCTCACTGAGTTGCTTAGCTCCTGGCTTTTGCTGAGGCTGGCTTTGAATATGTGATCCTCCTGCCTCAACCTCCTGAGCCTCTGGGATTATAGGTGTGTGCCATCATGCTGGGTGTTTATTTAGGTTTTTAATCAAGAAACCTAAAGCTGCCAATCAGAGCTTCTAACTAGCATGAGATGACCTGGCTAAAACCCTTATGAGTAAAAAATAACTGTTTTGACCTATATATTCCAACCAAGGGGAAATATGCTGGCTTTAGGCTGGTTATCAGAGGTCATAGGTCCACAAACCAAGTATCAACCTCACAGCTCACAAACAAAATGAGTAATATGTGTATACAAAGTGAGTACAAAGTATCATATAAAATACATGTTCCTGTATATTCAAGGGAAGTAATGCCTATTTCCCATGAGTATATAATGCAGCAAGGAGCACAGAAACAGATACAGCTCACTAATTCACAAGAAAGTGGAAGGAATAAAAGTCCTGTGCCCTGGAATGGAGTGGAGGCTTTGTGGACCAGGTGGTATCCAGGCCACACCAGGAACATGAGTGGATACTGAGACGCATTGGGAGAAATCTTCAGTGTTGGAATGGACAAAATGAACCAAGACACAGCCACAGACATACTGACTATTCAGAAGGCAGTGAAGGAGTGTTTTTCCTGGCTGAAGTGATATAATCTGTGAGATGCATGAAACAGAGAAAAGAAAACCTCTGCTAACAAGAGGGCAAAACACCTTCCCCACAGAGGATCCACATGCTCTCTTTGGAGGTGAAGTAGCTCCTAATACAGCTAGCTTAAAACAGCAAACATCACACAGCACATAACAAAGGCAGCATCCACTTAAGGGTCTACTGTAATATTACTATGCTAACCTAGCCTATCTTAATCCTTTTTTTTCTGACAGATTTACAAAATATCTGCACTCTGTACTGCTATGGAAGCATTATAAATGTTGCACTAGATTCCGCTTCTTGAGGTAGTTCAAAGTCTTGAAACAGCAAATTTACATATTTTTCTCTAAGGCCTAAAACCAAATTCCTTCTCCCATGATTCTAGGAGTATTTTAATATCCCCCCCTCAGATCACAACAAACTAACAACTGGATAAAAGCTATATAAAATTTTAAAAACAAGAAAAAAATCTGTGCATCAAACTAATAGTCTAAACTTTGCTGTGGACAAAACAAACAAAATGAAACCTCACTTTGTTTAGCAAGCTATTGGCATTTTATAAAGTACTCAAGTACTTAACAGGTCATAAAAATTGGGGAAATTTTTCAGTGTGAATAAAATTAACAACAACTCATTCTCTGGCAGATAGTTTTTCTAAAATGCCATGTCTACACAGAGAGGTTTGGAGAAACTGTTTGCAGAAGGCTACGGTTGTAGGCCAGACCTCTCTCAGGTCTGCTTCAGAGGTGCAAGGATTTTGGAAGATGCCTGCTCCAGATAGGTCAAGGATACCTAAGGGACTTGGCTGGCTTTTTGTGCTGCACACTGATGTCCTCTAGCACCTGATGCCAGTGCCTCAGCTGTGTCAAGTACTTCTGCACCATTACATCTTTCCACTGCAACTCATTCCTTAGTTCTGAGACGTCCTCTTTGATAGCTTGCTGTGGTTTCTGGACAGAGAGCTACAATCTTTTTTTTTTTTTTGTAGAAAAAAAGCATTCTGTCTTGCAATATCCAGAAACTTCTGGATACACTGATCAACACCAGTTCCAATTTCTTCCTGATCGATGCCATTGACATAATCCTAACTCAGGAGAGAAGCAAAGCAAGCGTGGAATGAAGCCTCCAACTCGTCTACCAAAGTTCTGGTAGAAGTTTGCATCGGGACCTGCACTGCCTGATGAAGCAAAGCCTAACCAGGGAGTCCAAGAGGAGGTTGCATGACTGCTGGCTGTTCAGAGAATATACCTCCCAGCAGAGCCGCCTAATCTGGGATGGCAGGCCTCCCACTGCACCTGCGCAGAGTGGTGCCAGTTCAATATTTCTGTTAAGTTTCAATGCTGACTTGACTTTATGACCTACATTTAATTGAATAAAAGTAATTAAAAAAAGAAAAACTAAGGAATTTGTTTAATGATAAAAAAGACTTTGGATTATTGGTTCACAAAAACAGGACAAAAAACAATCTGTCATTTGTTCCACATCTTCCCTTTTTATCTCCATATCCTATACTCAGATACCCAGTTGGAAGCCTTCAAAGTCTGTGCTTCCAAGTTCTCCTGTCACATATTCTTGGTACAATTAGAATACACACAGAAAAACAGAATCTTTAGACATTGTTCAAACTAAAAATAAATAGGACCAGGACATTATAATCATAAAGGAATTACAACTTATTTTCCTTTTTGACTATAAGTATTTAAAAATTAAGTCTAATATCCTTTGGGAAATTTTATAAAGTATTTTATTAGGATGAAATTCTCTAATGTACAGCATAAATATTATAGTTATTAATGTTATACTGTATTTTGTATTTCTACTGAGTAGGTTGTAGCTGCCCTTGGTATATACACAATAAAATGAAGGAGCAGGTGAGATAATATATATACTAATTTCCATCTCTGTAGTAACCATTTTGTTATCTACATTATCCCATAACATAATTTTGTATACCTTAAATATATACAGATAAAGTTTACTTTTTAAAAAGTGTCTTAAAGCCCTGCTGTTGGTGATGCTCAGTTAAAAACTGTTTAACTCTCTGGATAATAGGGATTCTTTTCAACCCTATGTAAATTTTACTTTAACTTAATGTTTTTTTACTGTGAGGTGCTTATGCAACAAAACTCTAAGGTTGGGGTTTTTCTAATGTCACTTAGGCAATGCTATATCATTCGTATCATTGTCCAATTAGATAGATCAAGTTTTAGTTCTGACCTTGAAAAAGAAATAAATTTCCCATCTAAAAGGAGGGAAATTTCAGGTCTTCCATTTCTGTGTCTTTAGCTAAACAGAAAGTGGAGTAGACTGAAATGTCATAAAATCAGAAAGAGAAGTTAGAGTAGACATCTTTTTTGCAAAGAATAATTTAAAGAAATTAAGCCCTTTATTACTGACATTTGTGAAGGATTTGTTATTTAAAATCTGTATTATGAATTTTAAACAGACTTTAAAAATCGTTCTGAAATTAGAAATTTGGATGCTGTGCAGAATAGTGTAAAAAAAAGGTAAGAATGGGAGCCAATCCAAGTTAAGCAATTAAAAAGTCAAAATTAAATAAGTGGTGAACAAATTTGTTCTTTAATTACAGAGAGTTGGGCTTTTCAATGATTCTTTTTTTTAATTTTTTTTTTTATTTTTTATTTTTTTATGTGGTGCTGAGGATCGAACCCAGCGCCCCGCGCATGCCAGGCGAGCATACTACCGCTTGAGCCACATCCCTAGCCCCTGGCATATTGTTTATTTTTTTTTTTTTTAATTTTTTATTGTTGGTTGTTCAAAACATTACAAATTTCTTGACATATCATATTCCACACTTTGATTCAAGTGAGTTATGAACTCCCACCTTCACCCCATACACAGATTGCAGAATCACATCAGTTACACATCCATTGATTTACATATTGCCATACTAGTGTCTGTTGTGCTCCGCTGCCTTTCCCATCCTCCACCCTCCCCCCTCCCCACCTCTCCCCTCCCCTCCCCTCCTCTCTCTCTACCCCCTCCACTGTATAACCCTGAGGGTCTCTTTCCATTTCCATGCAATTTCCCTTCTCTCTCCCTTTCCCTCCCACCTCTCATCCCTGTTAAATGTTAATCTTCTTCTCCTGCTCTTCGTCCCTACTCTGATCTTAGTTACTCTCCTTATATCAAAGAAGACATTTGGCATTTGTTTTTTTTAGGGATTGGCTAGCTTCACTTAGCATAATCTGCTCTAATGCCATCCACTTCCCTGAAATTCTATGATTTTGTCATTTTTTAATGCAGAGTAATACTCCATTGTGTATAAATGCCACATTTTTTTTATCCATTCGTCTATTGAAGGGCATCTAGGTTGGTTCCACAGTCTTGCTATTGTGAATTGTGCTGCTATGAACATCGATGTAGCAGTGTCCCTGTAGCATGCTCTTTTTAGGTCTTTAGGGAATAGACCAAGAAGGGGAATAGCTGGGTCAAATGGTGGTTCCATTCCCAGCTTTCCAAGAAATCTCCATAATGCTTTCCAAATTGGCTGCACCAATCTGCAGTCCCACCAGCAATGTACAAGTGTACCCTTTTCCCCACATCCTTGCCAGCACTTGTTGTTGTTTGACTTCCTAATGGCTGCCAATCTTACTGGAGTGAGATGGTATCTTAGGGTGGTTTTGATTTGCATTTCTCTGACAGCTAGAGATGGTGAGCATTTTTTCATGTACTTGTTGATTGACTGTGTGTCCTCCTCTGAGAAGTGTCTGTTCAGGTCCTTGGCCCATTTGTTAATTGGGTTGTTTGTTCTCTTATTGTCTAATTTTTTGAGTTCTTTGTATACTCTGGATATTAGGGCTCTATCTGAAGTGTGAGGAGAAAAGATTTGTTCCCAGGGTGTAGGCTCCCTATTTACCTCTCTTATTGTTTCTTTTGCTGAGAAAAAACTTTTTAGTTTGAGTAAGTCCCATTTGTTGATTCTAGTTATTAACTTTTGTGCTATGGGTGTCCTATTGAGGAATTTGGAGCCCGACCCCACCTTATGTAGATAGTAGCCAACTTTTTCTTCTATCAGACGGCGTGTCTCTGATTTGATATCAAGCTCCTTGATCCATTTGGAATTCACTTTTGTGCATGGCGAGAGAAAGGGATTCAGTTTCAATGATTCTGAAGTGAAGAGCAATTGCATAATTAATAATAATTACAACATATAATTAAAATTGTTTTCTGATAAATAGTTGATATTTTATTTTCCAACTTGGTAGGAGAGGAACCATAAAAATAAAACATTAGACACAGAACAAATTCAAATAGTTATTAAATTTAGCTCTGTGGTGAGGTGGAGGCTGACAAAATGTTTGCCTTTGGTTAGGTTTTAATTACTAGAATGTTCATGGGTTCTCTATTCAGTGGTCTAATCCTTCACATGGACTAAATTAGAATAGTAAACGATCTTGGTTTCCTTACCCCAAATTATTCATGAAGTAAACCCTAAAGGTCTGTTACAGAAAAGAAAAAAAAAATCTATCACCATTCTTCCAATTTTCCATAATAATTGTCTTTCCTTATCTGCAATATTAAGATGAATAGTATACATTTATTTTCAGGGAGAAAATGGAAAGAAGCTTATATTTAAAAAAAAAGGTTTTTATTTTACTGTAAAATAAAAGAGATGAACTAAAGTGAAAAAAAAAAATAGTGTAATTTAAAACAGTGTCTGATACCCAGTAGCCAATCAAACATATCTATGGACCATTGTTGAATTTATAGATGCCAAAGAATCATAAGGAAGTTCTTTATTTTCCTTATTGTCTTCCTTCTTGTTATAAAGGAATAATAAAAATAATTTCCTCATTTGTGAACTGTCACTGAGGGGTAAGAATAGATATGTTAGGGAAGAAATTGGGAGATGGGTTTGAGGGTACTCACTGTCTCCTTACTCTACAGACAGAGCATGGGTCCCTGATCTGATGATACTTCCCTCAGCCATGATCTGAAGTGAAAAATCAACAGAAAAGAGACTTTACCTCTTTGACTTTGACCTGCTTTTATTTGTTGAGTCTGCTGCAGGGAATTAACCTGATAAAAAGAATCAAGGGAGCATGGATGAGAATTACTTGTGGGTAATAATTTATTGTGACATTCTTAGACTCATTGACCACTTTCTGTCTACTGATAAGACCCAAATACATTCCACTGCCTTATTCTTACCAGGTAATAGAAAATGAGTTTTTGACCTTCCCCATGGCTTGTCCATCCAGTGTATAGTGTGCCTTGATATTCTGTTTTTGGCCACATGGCAGGGTACCAGCCACAGGCTCAGGTCAAGGTAACTCCCACTTAAGGAGAAAATATGCCTTGCATACTCTGACCTCCCTGGTGTTCTTCTTATATAGTTAAAACATATGTTAGGTTGCTGGTGATAGACCTGATATAACATAAAAGCAAAAAGACAAAATTATCTTGAAATACTTTACTTAGTTTCTTATCAAAATGAATAGTTAAAAATATGTTTCTTCTACTCTATCAGTCTCCCTCATCCCCACTGACCACCAAATACCCAAGTTATCAGCATCACCATGTTGAAGATATTAAAAGGAAGTCATTCACAGATTTTTCTCCTTTACCCTGATTCTGCTGACTCATCATTGCTTTGATATATTTTTTTCCTTCTACTTTTCAGAGCCAGAGGAACAAAGATGTTCAAATGGAAAGAATAAATCATCCAAATGAGCAGAAAAAAGAATTGTCAGATAACTGAAATCTCATGTAAATTTTTTAATTAAAATTCTATAAATAGATAGATATAATACATTATCTTACTGATCTCATAATTGCTTATAAATAATTCTAAGAAAATTAGCATTCATGCTTCTTTTCATTATTATGATTTCCAACTTTTAAGGCCTATTTAGTTCCTGGAATTTAAACCTTTTCAGATGTTTAGCACATGATTCCATATTCCCTAAAGTCACTGTTCCCTAGTTCTTTTCCTGGTGCACTAATATTTTATTCTAAATTTATTTGGCATATTTTATGGACTAATCTATTTTATCCCATAATAAAGTTTGTTTGTTTAAAACTATATACTTAGATACATTATAATAATAATTTACAGGTCAGTTAACTTCATGGATATGTCAACTATTTCATGTGTAGGAACTCTGCTTATTTATCTTTTCATCTTTTCAGTCCTAGGGAGGAGCAGGTATTCATCACATGGAATTTACCATCTCTCTCTCTCTCTCTCTCTCTCTCTCTATATATATATATATATATATATATATATATATATGTATAATTTTTATATAGCTATAATTTAATATATATTAAATTTAATTAACGTGAATATTGGGAATTAGAAATAATTTAAATACTCTTAAGCAAGAATCAACAAATTGTAGTTTTTTTTAACACTTTTTGTTGTGATAACAAGCAAGAAAACTTTGAGCTGTAGAAATATTTTGATCACCATCATTAGGAAATATATACTTGGGTGTGTGTCTGTATTATCACTTTAAAAATGCTGAAATAGTTGAGAAAATATATAGCATAAATTATATGAATGATTGAAGCAGCTGATATTATTCAGGACCCAAAGGAAATAGGATTTATGTTTGCACAACATATAAAACTGTACAAATAATGCTAACAAAATTATCACTCACTTTGATAATATCCTTTCCTAATGCCTTAATTAATTTTTATGAAATTCAATTATCTTCAAATTTCTAACCTTAAAGTTTTGACTTCTTATATCTCTCAAGTGCAGCGTGTGCTTTAAATATTTTGTCTCTTTTTGTCCTCAGAGGATTTACTTATATTTTTACTTATCATAATAAAAAGTTAATTGGTTACGATGTTAATGGTATTGATTGAAAACAGTACAAGATCCTATTCATTAGTAGTTGCCCTGTAAAGATAATTGACTTCACTTGCAGAGATGAAGATGAATTTTTGGGGAATGGGAATGCCTTTTTCATCCACCAGAAGCATCTAAGGAAGAAACAGTATTTGATAATTGATGTGGAAAACAAAGAGGACAGAAATCAACATGAACAAATGCCTTTAGTGTTGCAACTAAGTTTACCACAAGGCTTTTCTTCCATTTGGATCCTCACGTGCTCATAACTCATTTATTTTTGAAACTTTGTAGCATTTCTATTAAGACCAGGGAGGTTTTCATTTTTTAAAGAATATCTTTCCAGGCAGGAAGTTTTTAATAACTACAATCATCACTTACTACATCTGGAACCAAAATTACAGGAGTGAATTTAAAAGGGCAGCTTTCCCCTTTTCACCTGGCTGAAGGCTAGAGTGCTTCGTTGTGCTCACTCTCCTCCTCCCTGAATAAAGCATTTCTCTATGCTTCAGCTTCTCACAAATGGAACTAATAGTAGTGCCTCCTTCACATGTGGCAGTGACCATTAAGTAATCCATTTAAAATATGTTATAAGATATCTGACACATTTATTCCTCCAAATTAGCTAATAACTTTACTATTACCCCCTGAAATGATCAGCTATGAAAACCCACATGAAAATATTTCTTTTTGAGGAAAATAAAATAATTATAAAGCTGATAAATCATTTTTTTGGTACTGGGGATTGAATTAAGGGACACTCAACTGCTGCATGGGCTCTCTCTTGTCCAGTGAGGAGGTCTATGGAACAGGGTAGAGAAGAGTGTGGCTGCCGAGTCTCTAATCAAGACCCCTGGAGACCATGCAGGAAGCAGGTCTGATTTTATTGCACAGTTATCATATATATATATATATATATATATATATATATATATATATATATATATATATATATATACTCAGAGAGTAGCTAAGCAGATTATAGGCAGCCACCAATGCAATGTCTGCTGAGTGTCCTTGCAGTGACCAATTGAGGAGTGGAAGGTGGCTCTCATGCCCAGGGCTATGCCTACGGGGTAAGCTGCCTGCCACTCACACGCCTAGCACTAGGGGAGTAGCCTGCCCTTAGATGCCCTTAGCCTGCCCACTCAGATGCCCTTAACATATGCCATGTATGCAATGCTCCATGCACTTGTCCCCACAAACCACTGAGCCACATCCCTAGCCCTATTTTGTATTGTTTTTAGAGACAAGGTCTCACTGAGTTGCTTAGTGCTGCCCTCTTGCTGAGGCTGGCTTTGAACTCGTGATCCTCCTGCCTCCACCTCCCGAGCCATGGGGATTATAGGCATGTGCCACTGTACTCTTCAAAGTCAATTCTTACTATGAATAAAATCAGTATTTTCTTTGCTTTGTTTTTAAATTATATACATTACATATTAAAACAATACAACAATAACCATGAAATGCATGCTATAATAATATCTACACCTAGAATTTGAACCATTTATTCACTTATTTCTAAGTAGAAGAATAGATATAAAGAAGGCACTGGCAGCCATAAACTGGGAGTCACTTGTGAGAAACTAAAAATTCTGATGCTTACTGGATAAGGGCAGAAATAGTATTTTCTGAAACGGGTGAGCAAGGAGATTCATATAGTAAATGCTTCATTACATTAAGAATTTTCATTTATTACATATCCCAAAGAGAAATAATGTGACTGAATTTCATAGCCCTTTATTATAAGTTTATACATTTCATCAGTGATATTTACCTAGGGAAGTTCTAGTTCTTGGTTTCATAATTTTGGTCATTTTGATTAATTAATAACTAATCAAGTATGGGTTTCATCATTGGACCCCAGATTTTACCAGCAGGAAATTTTTCCTATTTGTAAGTTACACTATACCTGTCCAGAAAAGGAGATTCTTTGTCTAAAATGTGAGTCCACTCTCACAAACTTGAGTTTGGTGGGCCATGTTTGTGATTTCACTAGTCCCATTTCCAATGAATAACAGGTCTGAAAAATATATAGAAAAGAGTAAATACTCTTGGAAGTTACTTTAGTTCTAAATTTTCCTTCCTATGTCAACCTTTCTTATCTTCATTTTGTTATGAGAAATAAATTAGTATTTAGTATTTTATCTCCCATATTCAGTTATTACTCAAACCTGTTCCCTCTTCTCTGATCTTGGATTTCACTGTTTCATTTTGTAGCCTGTACTTTTAATCTGAAACTTGTTGGTTTTTACTTGTTGGGTGATGCAGCCATTGCTGTTGAGCTGCGAATACAAAATTAATAAATGTCAAGCTGATTAAGATGCATAGTCACTAAATTTATTTTCTTTCTGGTGCCAAAATAAACTTTTTTTGAGTTAATTTGTTAATTGACCTTAGGAACCTTATATTCAGTTCTGCTTTGTAATCTTCAAGATTAGTTTTCCAATGAAAATCTTATTAAGAATAGAAATTCTTGTTTTTGGTAAGGGGTATTTTGGGACAAGTTTGTCCTATTATTCTCCTTCTAGTTAGTAAAATAGGGTGCCCTCCTGGCTGAAATAGTGATAGTATTGAGATAGAATACTGAATACTAACTTGCTGACCGAATTTCTTTTTCTTTTAACAATTACCAGTATGAAATAATTTTCTGCACATGCTTATAGTTGCAAGCCCTGGGACTGGTTCCCCATGGGTGTATCTATCGTGGAAGAAACAAATCAGGAATTGAGAAAGGCCGTCTGCATTTCCCACTATCAACCCTCCACAGAATGGTTATTCTTGACAGTTACCTACACATCATTTCCCTGTGGGCTCAAATCATGCAGAAGCATGTCTGGGAAATGTTTCTCTTCAAGAAGCACCATTAATTAAAACTTTCAAAATCATTTTGCACTGTGCTGCTATGTTCTTTTTAAGATTTTAAGTTTTCTTCCTCTTAGCTTGTTTATTTTTATCATTCTTTTAATTTAGTGATAATAAAATAAAAATTTATTCTGTATACCAAATGAACAAATTTAGAAGAATAAAATTAATAAATAATAAGCAAAACTGGGCTGGGGATGTGGCTCAATCGGTAGCGCTCTCACCTGGCATGTGTGCGGCCCGGGTTCGATCCTCAGCACCACATACAAACAAAAAGATGTTATGTCCGCCAAAAACTAAAAAATAAGTATTAAAAAATTCTCTCTCTCTCACTCTCTCTTTAAAAAAATTAAAAAGATAATAATAAGCAAAACCAACATGATTATAACACACAACTACATATGCATGAGAGAGAGAGAAGAGAGGAAGAAAGAAGGCCCTAAGAGTATGATGGGGTATATATAAAAGTAATTTATGGGGTCGTGTGTGTGTGTACACATAGTATATTAGTTCTTTTTCTCTCCTCCTTAAAAAAATGAAATAATTGAGAATCATTTTGGTTGTTCATTACCTTTTCTTTCTATTTGTAAACATCTTTGATATCACTTCAAATGATAATTTAAAAAGGGATCAGAGCATCAGAGCAACTTATGCTGAAACCCTTAACCCCTAAGATATAGGTATCTGCCGTTAGATAATTCCTTGGCTATTCATGTGAGACAGGATTAAGGCAGAAGCCTTGGAGTGTTGGTATTTCTAGCTAATAGTACTTAGGCTGGCATTCTTTGTCCTGCCTGCTTCATCTGCTACTGCTTATTTGAATGGGGTTGTGTGGGGGTTTTGTTTGTCTGTTTTTTAAAATTCACATATGTTTAATGTGTATAGTCAAGGAAGGAGTAGTCCTGAATTCAATAGAAATACTCTGTAAAATTCATCTGGTGGGTTGAATGGGAGGGGAAGTGGCTGCAAAAGCCACACTGGAAGATGTACAAAATAACTCACACTCAGCCCCACCTGCAAGGACAACAGAGATCCTTGCTCAGCCCCCAGGACTGGGGGCACATAACATAAACAGCCTCACAGGAGCCAACTAGAGCAGGTGCAGGAGCTGGTGGGAGTGAGGAGGCATCAGTCCAGAGTGAAAGGAAGCCTAGGGGGAGGCCTTGAGGCGATTGTCCGCAGAGCGCGAGCTCAGGAGCTTATCCGCCATGGTGTTGGCTTAGGGTAGCCGGCAGGCCAGCTCCTTACAGCAGCAGTACTCCTCCAGGAAGCTGAGGCGGTTCTTGGAAAAGTCCCACTTCTAGTATTGTAGGTCATGGATGCCATCAGTGGACATAGGATAAGTCTGGTATGGTCCTGGAAGAAGCTGATTTGCAGGGTGCCACTGCTAAGGTGCAGGATGACCGTGCTGCAGGTGGGGAACCTGGTTCACAGAGCCTTTCAGCAAGGGTTCGCTCATGTAATTGCAGAAATATTTAAGGAGGGTGATCTTCATCAAGGAGTTGGGGTGGGAAACCATGGTGAGGTAGGACTCAAAGCTGGCACTCTACATCCTGTAGGCTGTCTCCGTCTTTGTGCAGGATGAGGCGCGTTGAGTCATTCAAGTGCACCCTCACACTGTTGTCACATAGTTGATATGGAAGGCCATACTTGTCCAAGTAGACCACCCATTTACCTACCCAGAAGATGGGGATGCAGGAAGGGTCCTCAGCTTCCTCTTGCCTCACCAGCACCTCCCCCACCCCCCGCCCCCGTGAGGGCCTGGAGGTATTGAAGCTATGCAAGTGCTGCAGCATGTTACCAAGTGGCATCTAATGGCCTCAATTTTCTCCCGAACAACTGGTTTCTCTTTATCCTGGTAAGCTCAGACTGGGGGTTTTCCATGCCTTTATTGAGGACCTTAAGAGGTTTCCAATTACTGGGGTCCAGGCTGCTGGGAGCGATTATAAACTTTGGTGGGATGCAGCCGGAAGTGAAGAACTCGCCATTGAGCAGTTTTGAATGGTTGGGCGGGTGTGGGATCCATCTGGATCTTCTTTTGAATGAGGGAGGCAGCCACAGGTTTGAGGTGCTTGGGAATACTATGTTCATTCTTCTTGATCTGGAGATAGGTCTCAGGCAAGATGTTTCAAAAGGTAGTTTGCCTACTATCAAGGTATACATGATGCACCCAGTGGACCACATGCCCACGTTGAAACTGTGCCCCTTCTTGCTCAGCTCCTGGGGAGCTATGTAATTAGGGGTCCCACACAGGGTCTTCTTCCACTCCCCTTCATACTCGACTTTGGTTGCCAGTCTGAAATCCCCTATTTTCATCTCCAGATCCTTCTTCAGAAAAAGGTTGCCCAGATGAGGTCCCTGTGGATTCAGTGCAGATACTGAAGGCCAAAGATGACCTGCTACACGTATTAGCTGGCCTAGAGCTCAGTCAGTGCTTTCTGCCTCTTGTGCAGCTCCAGAAGAGACCACCGGAGGCAGAGGTCCAACACCACCTACACGAAATCATCCTTAAAAAGCCATGGAAGCCTAGGACATGCTGGTGGAACCAGCTGCTGATGCTCTGGGAACTACAACCCATTTTCCCGGATTTGGCTGGTGCCTGTGCCAGTTTCTCGTCAGTTGCTGCTGTATTTATGTTGTGGGAGTTGCTCCGAAGTCCTGGTTGTGTGGGCGCAGAGACTCTGCACCATTCTGCTCTTCCGCGATTTAAAATGCAGCACTGAGAACATTACAAAAGCCTCAAGTATGAGTTCTAATTCTCAAGTCTAAAAGAATTGCAAGAGTTATCTTAATTCACAAAAGGCAAAAATACAAGGGATATTTAGAGATCATGTTCACCCCTCACTTTACTACTTTAGAATGGAGGCTCAGTGGGCCTGGTGGCCCATGCCTTTAATCCCAGTGACTTTTGAGGCATGGGAGGAGGATTGCAAGTTTAAGGCCAGCCTCAGCAATTTAGCAAGGTTCTAAGTAACTTAATGACACACAGTCTCAAAATTTAAAATAAATAAATAAATAAAGGCCTAAGGATGTGGTTCAGTGGCTCAGTGGTTAAAAACCCCAGGAGTTCAATCTCTAGTACCAAAAGGAAAAGAAAAGGGGGGGGAGGCTCAGAAAAATAGCAGCATGCCTCAGTAAAATAGTGTCACTGATTGGAATGCATTCTCATGACTACTGGTTTGAACCTACTACTCTTATAGTCATGATATCAGTAACTAGATCATTTATTCTATCCTTAAATCACTTCTTTAGAATTCTAATTATTTGCTTTTGCCCTGTAGTTTTGACATATGATCTTTCCTGTCATGTCCTCAGTCACTCTCACTAGATCCTCCTCATTGTTGCTCCATGTCAGGATTAATATTTATGGTATGTAAATGAAGAAAAGGAAAAAGTAAAATATCCTACAGTAGAAAATTCTGTGGGTGATATTTCAGGCTATTAAACAATTTGTTCCATCATTGTACCAGAAAGATTTACATTAACCATCAAAAAATTTTCTTAAAATTGCCCACTTGAGAGATTAAGCATAATTAATGCAATGTTCCATGAAGGCAGATTCAGCATGTGAAATGTTTAGGATCTCTTCAATAAGTTAGTGCCATGAGGAGAAACTAGGCTATATATTTTTAAAACTTTAAGATATTTATAAGTTCCTATGATTGGCTTCAAAATATTAAAGCAAAAGAAAAGTACTATAGGGAAATCAAATGGAGCAAGAAATTGGAAGACTTCATAATTTTTTTATTTTTTGGTTTTTTTCTTGTTTTTAATTTTAGTTTTGTGAGTCACTAAATAAAAGTACTAAAACTAAAATTAACATTTATATTACCAGAAGTACTGGAATTTTTTGAAGACATCACAGAATCCGCTTCTATCTAGAAGAAAGGAGAAAATAATAACATGTAAGTTAGCAAGTGTTTTAACAGTGCAAGTTCTTAATCTTGGGGTAAGGGACTTATTTTATAAGAAACCATCTTTTTTATTAGTTGTTCAGAACATTACAAAGTTCTTGACATATCATATTTCATACATTTGATTCAAGCGGATTATGAACTCCCATTTTTACCCTATATACATAATGCAGATTCACATCGGTTACACATCCACTTTTTTACCTACTGCCATACTAGTGTATGTTGTATTCTGCTGCCTTTCCTAACCTCTACTATCCCCCCTCCCCTCCCCTTCCCTCCCCTCCCATCCCCTCCCTTCCCGTCTTCTCTCCCTACCCCATCTACTGTAATTCATTTCTCTCTCTTGTTTTTCTTTCCCCCTTTCCCCTCACTTCCTCTTATATGTAATTTTGTGTAACAATGAGGGTCTCCTTCCTTTACCATGCAATTTCCCTTCTCTCTCTCTTTCCCTCCCCCCTCTCATCCCTGTTTAGTGTTGATCTTCTCATGCTCTTCCTCTCTATTCTGTTCTTAGTTGCTCTCCTTATATCAAATAAGGAATTTGGCATTTATTTTTTAGGGATTGGCTAGCTTCACTTACCATAATCTGCTCTAGTGCCATCCATTTCCCTGCAAATTCCATGATTTTGTCATTTTTTAGTGCAGAGTAATACTCCATTGTGTATAAATGCCACATTTTTTTATCCATTCATCTATTGAAGGGCATCTAGGTTGGTTCCACAGTCTAGCTATTGTGAATTGTGCTGCTATGAACATTGTTGTAGCAGTGTCTCTATAGCATGCTCTTTTAAGGTCTTTAGGGAATAGTCCAAGAAGGGGAATATCTGGGTCAAATGGTGGTTCCATTCCCAGCCTTCCAAGGAATCTCCATACTGCTTTCCAAATTGGCGGCACCAATTTGCAGTCCCACCAGCAATGTACAAGTGTACCCTTTTCCCCACATCCTCGCCAGCACTTGTTGTTGTTTGACTTCATAATGGCTGCCAATCTCACTGGAGTGAGATGGTATCTTAATGTGGTTTTGATTTGCATTTTAGAAGATACATGAGGTTTCATTGTACTTTTATGTTAATGCTTGTAATGTGGTTGAAAATTTCCATCATAGAGAACTAAAACAAAGAGGGATTATAAATTAAAATTGCCCAAAACAATATATAAGCACAGTTCTAGACACACTCAGGAAAATTTGAGGATTTGACTATTAGCTTATACCTAATATTGTAAAATACTTTAAATTTTGCTAAGTGTAATAATGGTATTGGTTAAGTGGGAAAACATCTCTATATTTTAGAAGTACATACTTGATGAAAATTTTGTCACCTCTAATTTAACCTAAAATAATAAAGCAAAAATATGATTATTAAAGCAAATATGGAAGGTTGTTCCTTGCTAAATAATTATTAATGGTGTCTTTTTCCCTTATCTTTTCTATACTTATGATTATTAATAAGTAATCAAAGAGAAGTCAATGGAGTACTATGATAAAAGTAATGAGGGATACTAAATTTACTATCTGTACTTAGCCAAATAATCATCCAGAATTGAGGCCAAATATGACAATGTAGGCAAAAACAACTCACATTCCACATACTAATGTGTCCACTTTTTCATCCAGGATTCTAATTATCTTTGGTACTTGAACTTCGACCTCAAACTTGGGCAGCATTGTTAATAGAGATAATGGTAAAAAGAGAGGCTGGTGAACTTTTAGTGGAATGCAAACATTTTCAAAAGAACTTTCCCCCAAATAAAACTTTGAAATGTTAGATGCTCTTTTCAATGCACCAATTTTAAGATGGCAAGATTTAACAATCCATGCAGAACCAGTTAAAACAAACCCTGTAAAACAACAGTAGATTTCAATGACACTAACAGATGATGATAGTTGTACTGAGGTAAGAATTTTCATACTTGTCAAAGAATAACAAACATATTGAAAAATACCAAACTCTTTTGAGTTTATTTGTTCACATAATCATGATTCCTTTCTTTAGAGACAGATATGGCTGACTCTAATTCAATTAAACATACTTATGGAAAATTCAAATGATCTAAGTGAACTCACATTTTATGTACCGAAAAAGTCCTACCCTTTCCATCGTATATTATCCATACAAAATCATTCACAGTGAAGTGCTCTGCTCTTCTACCTGATTCTCTCTGTACCACCTGTAGGAGCCCTGAATGGGCACTGATGAGAGGGGAAAGGAGAGTTGACTGAAGCCACTTTCTAACTTGAGACTTTGCCATTGTGAAATGCTGTATCTTTTGGGGTTCTAAAGGGAAACAAGAAGCACAGGGATAATCATTAAGTTATGATGGTCCTTGAACATCACCAAGGATTTGGGGGGTGGTCATTAGCATTACCTTTGGGAAAGACAAATATAGAAGGAAGAAAAATATAATAAATATGACTTCAGTGAGGAGGAATACTTGAACTTTTTAACACATGAAAATACTAACTTCCTTTGTGATGCCTACCTCAAGGTCTATAAGTGATCTATACGAAAAGAGGAAAGAAGTAATGTGGTATTAATATGTGTTGGCATTTCTCTGAAAATATTATTTAATAATATCATTTGAATACTTACATCCTCTTAATGAAGATTATAGTATTTACTTTCATAAGTTAAGTATATTCATAGAGGTATATGTCATTTTGAATAGACCCAGTAGGTAGAGAATTTCCAGAATTATTTGATAAAAGCAAGCCAACACTATTACTTCTACTAGAAAGAGATGTGTTCAAAGAAATAATAAATGCTGAAAGAGATAGAAATGCTAATTACCCTATTAGCTGGTTAGATATTATATATATGTATCAAATTATTATCCTTTGCCCTATAAATATGTATGACTATTGTATATCAGTTAAAAAAAGGCTAAAAACGTTATTTTACTAAATAGTAATAAAATTTCTTTTAGTTTCAATATTTTGTGTATTATCTACCTTTTAAAAGTAGCCTTGTTCCTTTGTCATAATGTTGAAGGCCAGTTGGAGAAAGGGATACTTAATTAGCACAGTCAACTCTATGTTGCATATATTTTCTAATATAGGTATTAAATATATATTACATATAATAAAATTGTGATAGATGATATGAACATATATTCAGAAGTGAATTCTTTGATACTTTTAAAATCATAAACTCAAATGACTATGGATATAAATAGTAACTAACCTCTTTTATGTGCCTCTTCATTATTCTTAATGTGGTATATTCAGAGCAATAAATGTAGCTCTTATATTGATTAACTACTATTAAAGAGAACAGACTTCCTCATCTCCTGCCCCTCCACTTTGTCTGGTATGAGACTCTAGATCTGTGGTGAGGCTGGAGTCAGGTTCCAAAGGAAATGTCTTTCATCTTCCTGCTCTTCTTGAATCTCCCTGCCTGGCTTTGGAAGAGTATTCCTATCTGCCTACCCATATCCCTCAATTTGTTGACATAGGATTCTTATCAGTTCATTTTGGGAATGAGAATATTCATTTGGGAAGACAACACAAAATCTTACTAAAAACTAAATTCCCTTATAAGAGTCAGACACAATAATATAGATGTTTTGATTTATCAGACAAAAGACTAAAGAATTATATAATTGTGATTTTGGCTGGAAAACCTGCAGGTGTACAAGTTTCTGCTTGAGCATATGTTTTCATCACCCTTTGAGAATATACATAGGAATGAATTGTGGGTCATATGATAGATTGATATCAAACATTTTGAAGAACTGAAAAGTCATTTTCTACAGTATCTGAAGTATTTAAAATTCTCACCAACATTGTATTCATACCTTTACTAATACTTATTCTATTTTTTTAACTTTTTGAAAAGAATACCTATACCTAAAGCTGTCTAGAAGATGTGAATGGGTCTCTCATTATGGTTTTTTTTTTTCTTTTTTTTTTATTGAGACCTTTTTCTTAAATTTTTTTTTTTAGTTTTTTTTATTGTTGGTTGTTCAAAACATTACATAGTTCTTGATATATCATATTTCACACTTTGATTCAAGTGGGTTATGAAGTCCCATTTTTACCCCGTATACAAATTGCAGAATCACATCAGTTACACATCCATTGATTTACATATTGCCATATTAGTGTCTGTTGTATTCTGCTGTCTTTCCTATCCTCTACTATCCCCCCTCCCCTCCCCTCCCCTCTTCTCTCTCTACCCCCTCTACTGTCATTCATTTCTCACCCTTGTATTATTTTCCCCTTTCCCCTCAATTCCTCTTGTATGAAATTTTGTATAACCCTGAGGGTCTCCTTCCATTTCCATGCAATTTCCCTTCTCTCTCCCTTTCCCTCCCACCTATCATCCCAGTTTAATGTTAATCTTCTTCTCCTGCTCTTCCTCCCTACTCTGTTCTTAGTTACTCTCCTTAAATCAAAGAAGACATTTGGCATTTGTTTTTTAGGGATTGGCTAGCTTCACTTAGCATAATCTGCTCTAATGCCATCCATGTCCCTGCAAATTCTATGATTTTGTCATTTTTTAATGCAGAGTAATACTCCATTGTGTATAAATGCCACATTTTTTTTTTATCCATTTGTCTATTGAAGGGCATCTAGGTTGGTTCCACAGTCTTGCTATTGTGAATTGTGCTGCTATGAACATCGATGTAGCAGTGTCCCTGTAGCATGCTCTTTTTAGGTCTTTAGGGAATAGACTGAAAAGGGGAATAGCTGGGTCAAATGGTGGTTCCATTCCCAGCTTTCCAAGAAATCTCCATACTGCTTTCCAAATTGGCTGCACCAATTTGCAGTCCCACCAGCAATGTACAAGTGTACCCTTTTCCCCACATCCTTGCCAGGACTTGTTGTTGTTTGACTTCATAATGGCTGCCAATCTTACTGGAGTGAGATGGTATCTTAGGGTGGTTTTGATTTGCATTTCTCTGACTGCTAGAGATGGTGAGCATTTTTTCATGTACTTACTGATTGATTGTATGTCCTCCTATGAGAAGTGTCTGTTCAGGTCCTTGGCCCATTTGTTGATTGGGTTATTTGTTATCTTATTGTTTAATTTTTTGAGTTCTTTGTATACTCTGGATATTATGGCTCTATCTGAAGTGCGAGGAGTAAAGATTTGTTCCCAGGATATAGGCTCCCTATTTACCTCTCTTATTGTTTCTTTTGCTGAGAAAAAACTTTTTAGTTTGAGTAAGTCCCATTTGTTGATTCTAGTTATTAACTTTTGTGCTATGGGTGTCCTATTGAGGAATTTGGAGCCCGACCCCACAGTATGTAGATCATAGCCAACATTTTCTTGTATCAGACGCCATGTCTCTGATTTGATATCAAGCTCTTTGATCCATTTTGAATTAACTTTTGTGCATGGCGAGAGAAAGGGATTCAGTTTCATTTTGTTGCAAATGTATTTCCACTTTTCCCACCACCATTTGTTGAAGATGCTATCCTTCCTCCATTGCATGCTTTTAGCTCCTTTATCAAATATAAGATAGTTTTAGTTTTGTGGATTGGTTTCTGTGTCCTCTATTCTGTACCATTGGTCCACCCGCCTGTTTTGGTATCAGTACCATGCTGTTTTTGTTACTATTGCTCTGTAGTATAGTTTGAAGTCTGGTATCGCTATACCGCCTGATTCACACTTCCTGCTTAGAGTTGTTTTTGCTATTCTGGGTCTTTTATTTTTCCATATGAATTTCATGATTGCTTTCTCTATTTCTACAAGAAATGCCGTTGGGATTTTGATTGGCATTGCATTAAACCTATAGAGAACTTTTGGTAATATCGCCATTTTGATGATGTTAGTTTTGCCTATCCATGAACAGGGTATATTTTTCCATCTTCTAAGATCTTCTTCTATTTCTCTCTTTAGGGTTCTGTAGTTTTCATTGTATAAGTCTTTCACCTCTTTTGTTAGGTTGATTCCCAAGTATTTTATTTTATTTTTTTTTTGAGGATATTGTGAATGGAGTGGTTGTCCTCATTTCCATTTCAGAGGATTTGTCGCTGATATACAGGAATGCCTTTGATTTATGTGTGTTGATTTTATATCCTGCCACTTTGCTGAATTCATTTATTAGCTCTAATAGTTTCTTTGTAGACCCTTTTGGGTCTGCTAGGTATAGAATCATGTCTCCTGCAAATAGTGATAATTTAAGTTCTTCTTTTCCTATTTTTATGCCTTTAATTTCTTTAGTCTGTCTAATTGCTCTGGCCAGTGTTTCGAGAACTATGTTAAACAGAAGTGGTGAGAGAGGGCATCCCTGTCTTGTTCCAGATTTTAGAGGGAATGCCTTCAATTTTTCCTCCATTCAGAATGATGCTAGCCTGAGGCTTAGCATAGATTGCTTTTACAATATTGAGCTATGTTCCTGTTATCCCTAGTTTTTCTAGAGTTTTGAACATAAAGAGATGCTGTACTTTGTCAAATGCTTTTTCCGCATCTATCGAGATGATCATATGGTTCTTATCTTTAAGTCTATTGATGTGGTGAATAACATTTATTGATTTCCTTATATTGAATCATCCTTGCATTCCAGGGATGAATCCTACTTGATCATGGTGCACAATTTTTTTGATATGTTTTTGAATCCGATTCGCCAGAATTTTATTGAGGATTTTTGCATCTAGGTTCATTAGAGATATTGGTCTGTAGTTTTCTTTCTTTGAAGTGTCTTTCTCTGGTTTAGGAATCAGGGTGATGTTGGCCTCGTAGAATGAATTTGGAAGTTCTCTCTCTTTTTCTATTTCCTGAAATAGCTTGAAAAGTATTGGTATTAGTTCCTCTTTAAAGGTTTTGTAAAACTCTGCTTTATACCCATCCGGTCCTGGGCTTTTCTTAGTTGGTAGTCTTTTGATGGTTTCTTCTATTTCCTCAATTGATATTGGTCTGTTTAGGTTGTCTTCTGTATTTCTGAAGTGTCTGTTGTGATATTGACTTTTTCATCCCGTATGCTAGTAATTTGAGTTCTCTCTCTTCTCTTCGTTAGCATGGCTAAGGGTCTGTTGATTTTATTTATTTTTTCAAAGAACCAACTTTTAGTTTTGTCAATTTTTTCGGTTGTTTCTTTTGTTTTGAATTCATTAATTTCAGCTCTGATTTTAAATATTTCTTGCCTTCTACTTATTTTGCTGTTGTTTTGCTCTTCTTTTTCTAGGATTTTGAGATGAAGTATGAGATCATTTATTTGTTGGTTTTTTCTTTTTTTAAGGAATGAACTCCAAGCAACGAATTTTCCTTTTAGAACTGCTTTCAATGTGTCCCATAGATTCCGATATGTTGTGTCTGTGTTTTCATTTATCTCTAAGAATTTTTTAATTTCCTCCTTGATGTCTTCTATAACCCATTGATCATTCAGTAACCTATTGTTCATTCTCCAAGTGATGCATGATTTTTCCTTCCTTCTTTTATCATTGATTTTCAGTTTCATTCCATTATGATCAGATAAGATGCATGTAATTATCTCTACTCCTTTATATTGTCTAAGAGTTGCCCTGTGACATATTATATGATCTATTTTTGAGAAGGATCCATGTGCTGCTGAGAAAAAAGTGTAACTGCTTGATGTTGGGTGGTGTATTCTATATATGTCAATTAAATCTAGGTTATTAATTTGATATGAGTATGGACACTCCTGCTTGTTTCCGAAGTCCATATGAGTGATATGATTTTTCCCAACCTTTCACCTTCAGTCTATGTATGTCTTTTCCTATCAAATGCGTCTCCTGTAGGCAGCATATTGTTTGGTCTTGTTTTGTGATCCATTCTACTAGCCCGTGTCTCTTAATTGGTGGGTTTAAGCCATTAACATTTAGGGTTATTATTGAGATATGGGTTGTTCTTCCAGCCATATTTGTTTCTTTATGTTACTAAACATGGTTTGTTTTCCTCTGTGATTATTTCCCCCCCTTTACTGTCCTACCTCCCACTGTTGGTTTTCATTGTTATTTTCCATTTCCTCTTCCCATAATATTTTGCCAAGGATGTTTTGAAGAGATGGTTTTCTAGCTGCAAATTCTTTTAACTTTTGTTTATCGTGGAAGGTTTTAATTTCATCTTCCATCCTGAAGCTTAATTTCGCTGGATACACAATTCTTGGTTGGAACCCATTTTCTTTCAGTGTTTGAAATATATTATTCCAGGATCTTCTAGCTTTCAGGGTCTGTGTTGAAAGATCAGCTGTTATCCTGATTGGCTCACCCCTAAATGTAATCTGCTTCCTTTCTCTTGTAGCTTTTAAAATTCTCTCCTTATTCTGTATGTTGGGCATCTTCATTATAATGTGTCTAGGTGTGGATCTCTTATGATTTTGCACATTCGGCGTCCTGTAGGCTTCTAGGATTTGGTATTCTGTCTCATTCTTCAAGTCTGGGAAGTTTTCTCGTATCATTTCATTGAATAGATTGCTCATTCCTTTGGTTTAGACCTCTATACCTTCCTGTATCCCAATGACTCTTAAGTTTGGTCTCTTTATGTTATCCCATATTTCTTGGATGTTCTGCTCATGGTTTCTTAACAGTCTTGCTGAGCTGTCTATGTTCTTTTCAAGTTGAAATACTTTGTCTTCATTGTCTGATGTTCTATCTTTTAAGCGTTCTACTCCTCTGGTAGTATTCTCAATTGAGTTTTTAAGTTGGTTTATTGCTTCCTGCATTTCTAGGATTTCTGTTTGTTTGTTTTTTATAACCTCTATCTCCCTGTATAGTTAATCTTTTGCTTCCTGGATTTGTTTGTGTAATTCATTGTCGATGTGATCTTTCATTGTCTGATTTTGCTGTCTAATGTGTTCCTTGAGACTCCAGATCATCTGAAGCATGTATATCCTGAATTGTTTATCTGACATTCCATCTGCTGCAGTTGTTACCTCTTCTAAAGTTGTGTTGACCTGCATTGCTTGTGGTCCTTTCTTTCCTTGTCTTTTCATACTACTTGCGTTTCTTTCTGCTTGGTGAAACTGTTGTGTTTTTGAAAAATTTTCCCCCTATATATTTATATTGCTCTTGTATAGTTGAAAAGTCTCTCTTGCAGGGTTGGGCGGCGGTCTGCCTTCCTTGCAGGTGCGGGCGGCGGCTCTGCTCTGCCCCTCCTCTAATTGGTGTGAGGTGTCTACCACGCCCGCGGACTCCTGGGCCTGTTCTGCCGGTTGGTCACAGGTCTGCCTACCTTGCTGGCGTGGGCAGTGGCTCTGCTCTGCCCTTACTCCAATTGGGATGACGTGTCTACCACCCTGGCAGGTCGCTGGGCTTATTCCGGGCGCGGGTGGCGGCTCTGCTCTGCCCCTCCTCCAATTGGTGTGACTTGTCTACCACACCCGCAGACCACTGGGCCTGTTCCGGGCGCGGGTGAAGGCTCTGCTCTGCTCCTACTCTAATTGGGGTGATGTGCCTACCACCCTGGCCGGCGCTGGGCCTGTTCCACGGTCGGTCGCAGGTCTGCCTACCTTGCTGGCACGGGCGGCGGCTCTGCTCTGCCCCTACTCCAATTGGGGTGACATGTGTACCACGCTGGCAGGCCGCTGGGCCTGATCCACCAGTCTGTCGCAGGTATGCCTACCTTGCAGGCACGGGCGGCGGCTCTGCCCTGCCCCTCCTACCACGCCCGCCGTCAACTGGGCCTGTTCTGCCGGTAGGTCATTATGGTTTTGATTTATATTTACTTAATAAATAATGATGTTGAGCATCTTCTCATAGATTTATTGGACATTTTAGCATGTTTTAAAAGAAATACCTGTTAAATTATCTTTTCCATCTTTGAATTTAGTTGTTTTCAACTTATTACTGAGTTGTAAGACTGATTTATCTATTCTGGATCACACTAGATGTATGATTTGCAAAAAATTTCCTCCTATTGTGTGAGTTACCTTTTTATAACATGGTAGTGTCCTATGATGCACAAAAATGTTTAGTTTTAATAAAGTACAATTCTTAAAAATTTTAGGTTGGTTGTTCTTTTATTTTCTTATGTAAGAATCTTTTTTTAACTGACTCAAAGTCACACAGACCAATTATTAAGTTCCTGATAAGACTTTTGTAAGTTTAGCTTTTGTATTTAGATTTTTAATCTATCTTGATTTAATTTTTTATAGGATGTGAGTTAGGTGTTCAACTTTAATCTTTGAAGCTTTTGATTTCTAGTTGTTCCAACACTGTATGTTAATAATAGCATTTGTACCTTTACGTAATGTTCTTGCTCCCACTTTCAAAATTCAATTAATTGAAAATGGGTAGATGTATTTATGGATTTTCATTTATTCTTATTGTTATTTTAGTTGTACATATTTGATTTAGGCATGCAATATTTAATAATGATATCAACATATTACAGAGACTCTGAATTCTATTCCAATGATCTGTTTATCTATGCTCATGATGGGACTTCACTATCTTGATTGTTTAAAGCTATGCAGTAAATTTTGAAAAAAGATGTATGAGTCCCTGCTTTGTGATTTTTTTAAAATTATCATTTTGGCTTTTCTAAATCCCTTTCTTATCCACATGAGTTTTTTAATCAATTTGTTTATTTCTGCAAGAATGATAGCCTGAATTTAAACAGGGATCACATTAAATTTATAGCTCAACTTGAGAATTATTGTCATCTCAATAATATTAAAACTACAAGTTCACAAGCATGAGAGATTTTTTAGTTTCTTATTCTGCCTTTTTGTTATAATGCCATCTGACTCGATTTTGATTAGCTTAAAGAAAGCTTATAAAAATCTTACTCTCAACTATTTGCTAATGTATCACTAGAATTTGATTTTCTCTTGGTTAAAGGATACATTGGTTTTAAAGCTCTTCATGAAGATTAAGATATTAATTATTGAATTAATCAGTATTTGTTACTATAATGAAATATCTTGTGATGGCTTCTTAAGAAAATAAGTTTTATTTAGCTAACAGTTTTGGAGATTTAAAAACATGTTACCTTCATTGGCTCAGTTCTGTGAGGGCACTACTGCCTGCATTACATCATGACAAATGGCAATGGTGGGAGTGATTTTATGATTATATGTGATTGTATGATTATATCTCTTGCACAAGAGATACCTTAATCCATTCCTCCCAAGGTCAGGGTCTTCAATTTACCTAAGAACTGCTTAATAGATAGGGTCTCATTAAGTTGCTTAGGGCTTCCCTAAATTGTTGAGGCTGTCTTTGAATTTATGATCCTCCTGCCTCAGCCTCCCAAATGTGTGCCACTGCACCTGGCTATAATGACACATAATTTTTGATGACTCTATTATAATTCTGAAAAAAAATGTTTCACTATATCTCCCTACCTTCCATGGCAATGCAATTATTTACATTATTCATTAAGAATCAGTTTTCTCCCAGGAACTTGGGAGGCTGAGAGAGGAGGATCACAAGTTAAAAGCCAGCCTCAGAAAAAGTGAGGCAATAAGGAACTCAGGGAGACCCTGTGTCTAAATAAAATACATAAAAGGATTGAGGATGTGGCTCGGGGTCGAGTACCCCTGAGTTCAATCCCCAGTACAAAAAAAGAATCAGTTTTCTTTGTATCTGAATATATTGGGCATATTGATCTAATTATATAAAGAAATACCAATAGTGTTAATATTTGAAAATAATTCTCAATGAATCAGGCACAAAAATCTCATTATTAAGAAATTTTGGGGAAGCTTATGCCTACAAAGTTCTGCTTTGGAACTTGGTACCTGACTTATGGGATCTGAGTTTCTCAAGTATGAAGAAGATTGTTTCCTTAAAAACCAAAGACCCTGGACATGTTGGAGACTTCCACATTAAAGGAACTCATTTATCTTTGTAATCAACAGGAGGCAAAATAGCATATTATAGATGTTCGTAAAAATCCAAGTGAAGATGTTCTGACTCCTGGACAGAAATTAATTGTGTTCACTTAATATTTACTTGATATTAAAGGTTCCTAAGAGCTACATGGCTAATTAGTCCACTTTATACACAGATGGAAATCATCTAAACCTAGTGAGAACTCCCAGTCCAATTTTTCTTATTAAGAACAATCTTTAGTGAGGGAAAACTATCAAAATTATTAGAAACTCAAAAAATAAGATTAAAATAATTATAGTATATTCTTTTGTTTCTACTTGGAGACAAGAGTCACTTAAGTATCATCTAAGTTAATCTCATTATTTAGTACAAAATAAAGGTTCCAGACTTACTGAAGTTCTTGTTGAATCTTTGTCAGATATTATTGTAAATAATTTCTGTGTGATAGAGCAGATAACTCAAGATTGTATGCCTGTTTTGTATTAATTATGTTATAATATTCTTATCATAATAGTATCTTTGCCTGTGAATAACCTAGCTTTTTGAATGCTCCTTGAATTTATAATGCATTTTAGTGGTTATCTCATTGCTTAATAGATTAAATGAAATCTTTGAACATTTGTTTTCTTTATATTTGCCTAAGAATAATTTCTAAAAGAATCTTTTAAAAATAATACTTTTATAAAAAATTGTCAAAAAAGGAAAGTACCATAGTTAATAATACCCATATGTGTGTATCCATTTGAATCACAAAATATTTTATAGAAAAAGTGTTCTTTAACTACACAATTTGGCAAAGACTTTGCCTTTTGATTCTTATCTTTTCCTTTTTTGATGCCTGACTCTAAAATGCCTTTTAATTACACACCCAGCTTTTCTGTCTTATGTAGGGAGCATTTTTGGTTCAAGGGTTTTCCAAGCATTCTGCTGATAAAAATCTTTTATGTGGTTAATTTATTAAAATGCTTTGAGTAATCAAAGATTTTTTTACTATACAAGGCAGAGTCCATCCTGTCAGAGTATGTATACATTACATCTTGGTACAGATTTTTTCATGCAAAAATTTGTTTAGTATCAACTTGGATCTACACAAAAGCTTTGCCTTAGTACCTCAATTATTATTTGCTTTTATATTCTCATTCTTATTCCCAAATTTTATAAGAAAATTATCGAAGAGCATTAAGTGAAAACATTAAGATATCTCTCACAATCATACTAAATAACAGCATCTCCTTTATTAAAAATCATTAAGAAGTCTTCAGTAATACTTCTACTTTTTATTAAATACTAATCAAACATTCCTATGGAGAGATATTAAAATAGATAAAATTGACATCAGGCCTTTAACCCATACATATATTGCTGTCCGGAAAGACTAATGATTCGAGAATTTATTTTTTTGTTATGAGTCATCTTTATACTTTTCTTATTGTCACATAAGCAAAAAAGATAAGAAAATTCTTTGTGGAGAATTCTAAACAAAAGACTCATTTTTTGAGAGGGACTCTAAGCATGGCAGAGAACTAGAAAAAAAGTGAACTCAACAGCTTAGATTTTATTTTTTATTTGCTTGTTTTACATATTGGAAAATATATATATATATATATATATATATATATATATATATATATATATTAATCTTTAAACTGTGGCTAAGGTGAACCTATCATGCCTGCTACCTGACCTAAAAACACACGATAAAGCTATAGTAATGAAAACAATACAGCAGTGGAATAAAAATAGAACTGTAGATCAGTGGAAAAAAGAAATAAAATAGAAAACACAGAAATAAATCCATGCATTTATAGCCAATTTATTTTCAGCAAAATTGCCAAGAATGTACTATACAGCATGAACCGTCTCTTCAAGAAATGGAGCTAAGGAAACTGAATATCCACATGAAGAACAATGAAACTAGTTCCCATTTCCTGCCCATGTACAAAATCAAATTCAAAATGGATTGAAGACTTAAATTCAAGACCTCAAAGAATATGAGAAAAGGCCTCATGACAGTCATCTGGGAAAGAATTTTTTTTCATCAGATTACCCAACCATAGGTAACACAGACAGACAAATGAGATTATGTCAACCCCAAAAGCTTCTGCACGCCAAGGAAACAATGAACACAACAAATGGATCACTTACAGAATGGGAGAAAAGTATTCACTAATGAATCTGACAAGGAATATACAAGGAACTAAAACTACTCAGGCTAAAAAAATAGTTTAATTAAAAAATGATCACAACATCTGAATATACATTTATTAAAAGAAGACATATAAGATATTTTGTTGTTCAACAAAAATGTGAAGAAATGTTCAAAATAATCATCAGGGGCTCAGTGTGAGGGTGTATGCCTGTAATCCCAGTGAGTTGGGAGGCAGAGGCAGGAAGATTGCAAGTTTAAAGTCAGTCTCAGTAATTTAGTGAAACTCTAAGCAATTTTAGCCATACCCTATTTCAAAACAAAAAGAAAAAAGGGCTGGAGATTTGGCTTGGTAGTTGATGAAATATCAACTTATAGTTGAATGTCTAACTTACAGTTGGGATGTCTATTATAGAAAATACATAGAATAACAAACCCTAAAATGGATATGCAGAAAGAAGAAAGGCATGAATATTCCTCTACCCATTATGGAAAAGAGTGTGGACATTTCTCAAACACTTAAATACGCAACAACTTAATCATTCAGCAATTTCACAATTGAGTAAATATTCAAAGAAATAAAATTATGTTGAAGAAGTCTCTTCCTGTGCATTTTTATTGCAGTACAATTAACAGATATATGGTCAAACTAAGTTTTCATTAAGTGATATATGAAAAAAGAAAATGTGTTATAAATAGTGAAACTCTATTCAGCTATAAAAAGGTAAAATCCTATGACAACATAGATGAACCTGTGCTAAGTGAGATGGGTCAGGCTCAGAAAAGTAAATATTGCATGCTTTCACTCACATGTAAAATCTATAAAAGTTGATCTCAAAATTAAGAGTAGAATAATGGTTATGTGACCAGAGGCTGAAGAAGTCAGGGGGAGGTGAGAATAGGTGGCGATGATCAACAGGTGTAAAGATTCAGGTATAGATAAGAGGAATATTTTCAATTATTCTTTCACAGAGTGAGACAATCGTGTTTAAAAATATTGTACTGAATATTTCCAAACAGCAAGAAGAGAGGATTTTTAAATATTCTTACCACAAATAGATAAATGCATAAGGTGATGCATATGCTAAATACCTTTCTTTGAACATTACAGAAAGTATACTAGAATCAAAATATCAGAATGTACCCTACAAATATGTATAATTATGTGCACATATTTTAATGTGTCAATTAAAAACAAAAGTAAAAAATTAAGTCATATGGAAATATATATAAAAAGAAAGGCAACATGAAAGGGAGAAATAAGAAAACAGTGAAACAGCAGAAAGGATAGCAGGAAATAACTGATTTATTATGTGAATGTAAGGACTAAACAAGGCTCACCTAACTCACAGCTGTTTTCAGTTTAATTTTGAGACAGCCTATCCCAAGATAAACTAGGAGCACTCTGAAAGGCTGTCCTCCATTCTCCTGTCTCAAGCTCCCTGTTTACTGATCAGAATTTCTTTAGAGTTACACATGAAAATAACACATGCACAGGTCCCACATGGGATCTGGGCTCCCTCTTTAGGCTAGATAAACTCTGTGTGCCTTGGGCTGTCTTTTTTGAGAGAATTTTACCTAGAGTTCTAGGTAACCTCCCAGGACTTGGATGCATCTTAGTGTTGGAGCCTTTCCTTGGGATGTGTGATGCCTAGGGTTGGATTCCTAGCACTGTAGTACACATGAGTGAAGAAATAAATGAGTGAATGATAATGAAAGAAACACAATAAGGCAAAATAAAAACATTCATGAGATACTAGTAACACACACACAAACAAACACGACACACACACACACACACGTTTTGTAGCTAAAAGATATCTGTTGGTGTTGTCAGAAAAAAAGAATCAAAATTTCTTCAAGATGACCCAAGCCTGATCTTTGGAGAGAAATATCATGCAGGATGAGGGTCAGCAAATTAGATGATAATTTATACCTTTCAAAAGTAGAAGCAGGTAGGTGCAATAGCCTGTGGTACTTGTGTTTCCAGAATCCCAAGATGGGGATCATGGGAGCACAGGTGTTCTGCCCAGCAGGGGGAAACAGAAAAGGAATCCTACAGGGCAAAAAGAAGGGCTGAGAGAGACGGAAATCATGGAAGAAATAGAGAGTGAAAAGTCAACTTTCTCAACTTTGTGCTGTCTTCTTCCAGGAAGAAAGGCAACACAGAAGAGAAAAATATGGAAAAGAGAGAGGGGAAGAGAGAACAAGGGGAATAGAACATCATTACTTTTTACAAATCTGAGAATTGAACCACGTGCATGCTACCTTGTTGCCTCATCTTTCCTTTTGTGGGGAGGTCGAGGAGGTCATATAGGATCTCAAGAGCTTTCCCAGGATTACTTTAAGCATGCCGCCCTTCTCCTGCCTCAGCCTCAGTGGTCAGCAGCTGTGGTTTCTTTGGAGTTACCCATGAAAATAGAACATACAAGAATACCAAATGGGGATCTGGGCTCCTACTTTAGGCTAAATAAATAATTCTGTGTGCCTCAGGCTGTCTTTCCAGCCCTTAGCATTGTTGGAGAACATGCAGTCTTCTGTATCTTGAAAATTAAGAAATTAGAATATAATTTGGACTTTCCAAAATAAGAAATATGTAGGCACAGTACACTTTGATAAAAAACATTCCAGATGCTGAGTCTGTGGCAGCCTGACTTCCACCTGCACAGGTAAATCTAAGTGTCCTGTAATCCTTTGAACCTGACAAAATCTCCTCGACGGTCAAAGCTCCATATCAGTTTAGGTTTCACTTTTGTGCTCTGGGACCATGCTCACAGGTGGGAGGAACCTTATAAAAATGTATACACTTTGTGTGCCCATTTGACCAAGTTGGGCCTTGATAGTTCCAGCAAAGCCAGATTCTTTCTCTCCTCTTGCCAAGGAGGTTTGTAAGCCTAAAAGATTAAACATCCTCCAGCCAAAATCTTACTTAGCTCAGAAAGATGACTCCAGGTTAGGCCTGCATGGGACTGATCACATTGGACAGTGGCCATTCTGGGCAGAGAAGAACCTATAATTTGGAGCCCAGGAGATGCTAGGACATACCTGAAAGGTCCAACTAAGGCTGCTTGTGGATCCTGGGAGGATGGAAAATGTGTTTGAAATGAACTAATGATGTTGGGTAAGAATGCAGACTCTCTTGTTTGGAGAGTTCGCAGCAGATCTGAAGCCCATCCCAGGCTATGATGCTCTGTGATTGGATCCCACAGGGAATGAGGTTGGGTGTGGTATCCAGGCTGAGGATAAGAATTACATGCAGCCAGGTAGACACTGCCTCTTCATGGTTCATCAATCTTTAACCTGTCCTGCAGCAAAGTACCGCATCCCCAGCAGCAACAGCTGTCCCAGAGAACAATGTCCCAATCAATGAGACAGAGACAAAGGAGGGACTGGAATTCCTCCTTTCTTGCCTTGGAAATGGTGCAGGGTGGGAAAGTTTGGGTTGGGATTGTGCTTAGGACTCTGGCTGTGCTGCTCACCAGCATGTGACCCAGGGCAATCTCTTAACCACTCAGAGCCTGTTTTCACACCAATTTTAGGCTATAAAAACATCCTGGTACAAGGAGTGACATGACACTCAGATGCAACATTCAAAATGCTTACTTGTTTAAAAAGCATTATGTTCTCACAAAGAAGGCCTTGGATCTTTCTAGCATTGTCCAGAAAACATACTCTAAGAACAGAGAAGATCCAGCCAGCTAGCCCTAGAGAGAGGAAAGAAGTCTTCCCTCAAAGGTCCACCACAATAAGGTCAGCCCTTCCTCAAAGTCAGAAACATGGAGATAAAATTATATGGTGAGCCATTAATGTTAGAGTTGAGATTATGGTTGGGGTCAGGACTCAGGAAATCTATGATCTAAATTTGTGGTCAGCTATTGGGTACAGATAGGTCAGCAGGGTTTGTGGGTTATAGTAAACAGAATTGCATAGTTTGTGATCTTAGGAGATAAAACATTGTATTAGTGTTTTATGGTTATGGATAGGCAACAGAGGTCAGGATCAAGGTCAGACCAAGATTTTCTCAGAGCTCCGTGACTCTGAGATACTTTCTACCACACTGTGTTGTCTTTGACCACCTCCTCTTATGCTCCACTCTGTAGCCCTCCACTTGTCTCAGAGCCCCCTGTGTAACCCTCTATCATGTCTCACAGGGTCTCTGTGCACCCTCCATTGCCTCCTTTCACAGACACTGTGTAGCCCTTGACAACCTCCTTTCATCCTTACTGTGCTGCTCTCCACCTCCTTCTTACTTGTCTACCTAAGTAGCCCACCACCACCTTCTCTCGTTTTCACCTGGGTAGCCCTCAAGCACCTCCTTTCACCGAATTCTGTGAAGCCTCTATCATCTCTTCTCAATTCTTCCTGTACACCCTCCCATTACCTCTTCTCAAGGGCTCATGGATAGTGCTTGGCCATCATCTCTCATGGTCTCTTTGTTGCACTCCACCATCTTTTCTCGTCCCCTCCTCTGTAGTTAACCACCAACATGTCTCAACTCTGGTGTCTTCCTCCATCAACTGCTCCCATTTTCTGTATATCTCTCCACTTCTCTCCTATACTTTAGGGTGGTCTTCCATCACCTTCTTCATCAGCTCCCTGTTTAGCCCTTCACCACCTACCCTCACAGTCCCCTATGTAGCTCTTTACCATCTCCTCTCTTCTCCACTGTGCAGTCCTCCAGGATCTTCTCTCATGGTCCTCTACCATCAACTGTCATCTTCTCTGTAGCCACTTTCTTTCATCTGTGCACCCTTCTGCCACCTCCTTTTGTGGTCCCTGTGTAGCTCTCCACCAAGTTATGTGACCTCCTGTGTAGTCTTTACTTTCTCCTCTTAGCTCCTCCTGCATACCTCCCCCTGACCTGCTCTTATCTCCTCTTATGTAGCCCTTTACTACTTCCTCTCACTATCTCTTGTGTATACTTACACAACCTTCTCTTCCCCCACTCTGTATGAGTCTCTACCAATTCCTCATCCCTTATGAAGACCTCTACCACTTCCTCTCATCTGTGTACTACCCCACCACCTCTGCTCATATCTTCCTGTGTAGCCCTTCACTTCTTCCTCTCATGGACTCTGTTTAGCCTTCCAGCACCTCTTTTAATAAATCATACTATTTTTGTATGACACATTATTATTGTCAGACAATTTAGAGCCAACTATGAAGTATTTTAATATTGAGTTTTGAAAAATCTTAATGTAGGCAATAATTTATTCATAAAATATATCCATAAAATTTTCATCCAATGGAATACTGACTCATTTCTAGCATACATCTTCTTTTAGACTTTTCTAAATAGAGCTACAAGTAGCTATTTCAAAGTGTAGAGAAACTCAAAATATCTGTGAAGAAGGTACTGCAAAAAAATTTAGTATCCTGAATTATAAAGTTTTAAATAGAATAAAATTTTCATTGTAAATTAGCCAAATGGCTTACTGTATTTCTTACAGTTGACACAAGCAAATATAAAAGGATTTCTCTTGGATAAATCAGAATATTGTTGTGTCTTACAATCATCTATCTTATTATCAATGATGTTAAGATGTGGGGATTATAGGACTATATATTCCAAAAGTAATATCTGTATAAGCCCAATGACTAATGATTTCATCACTTGCTTTATTCTAGGGAAAATCAAGTGAAAAAAATTCTCTTTGAGAGTTTCATGCTGTACATTGTATTTTTAATTTTAAATAATACTTTTCCAATTATGAATTCTTGTTAAATAATGAATAATTTAATGAGGGATGAAAATAACTAGGGGACTATCCCTGCTGTCTTGGGGAAAAACAGTCCTTGTTCTATCTAAATGAAAAAGATACTTTTTGTTTTGTAGTATGGATTGAAGCCAGGGGCATTCTATCACTGAGCTACAGGCTCTCGCTAAGTTGTTTTCTGAGACAGGCTATCTCTAAGTTGCTGAGCATTGCCTTCAATGAGCAGTCCTCATGCATCAGTCTCCTGAGTGCCTGGGATCACCACACCCAGGTCAGAAGTTGCTTATTTTGTTAGTGAGAATCCTCTGGTGGAAAATATCAGCAGTCCATTCTTCTTGGGTAAAAGCAATAGGCTAGGAATGTTGCTCAGTGGTAGAGTTGTTTCTCAACAGGCATGAGGCCCTGGGTTTATTCCCCAGCAGTGCACATGCTGTGGGGGTGAGGGATATAGGATTGGAGGAGGAGAAAGAAAAACACAGACTAGAACATCAAAGTATTCTCTACTTCATTTATTCATGATGAAACTGAGGCCTGGAGACTACTAAATGACTATCTTCAAATCAAACTGGAGGGCAACTCAGATAGGACTTGGGCCAGGCCCCTTCTGGAGTTGGGCTGAGTTGCCTCCCACCTTAACTGTGCAATCTGTTTTGTATCTGTTTCTAGACTTTATTAAACTGCCTTAATCCTAATCCCTGTGCTCTCTTCCCAGCCTCTGTTTGGACTCCCCTTTGCCACCAGTGCTGCCTCTGCAGGAGAATCCCTGAGCTCAAGGTGAGCATTCAAGCTAGAGACCTAGAGTTGTTAACATTGCACTACTCTGGCATGCAAGACAGAGCAGTGGTTCTCACTAGTGTGCACAATGGTGGTGTTATGTGAGAAATCTTTCAAAGTGCACAGGTCCAAGGTCCTATTCTAACTGCAGAAGTCAACATGTGTGGTTTTTTTTTCAGGCAGAATACTGTCTAGGTAATTGTTGCATTAGTTAGAATCACAGCCCTAGGACTAAGGATGTAGGTCAGTGAAGGAGCACTTGCATAGCTTGCACAAGTCCCTGGGTTCCATCAGAAGCATTCAAAAAAATGGACAAAGAAAAAATATCGTTATCATGAAAGCCCACAGTGGGGAATCTGATGACCTAGATCCAGTCCTGTCCAACCTCACCAGCAAGGCCTGCTATATGCCCTGAAATTCAACTGTCCTGAAGCTCCTAGCACTGCTACTACACTGTCATCTGGTAGTTTTGCAGAGGTACAACAGCTGATTCAGCCATTTGCCTCTTATCCCTTTCTTCCCTCTGAAAATGAAGTGAAAATCCTTGGCAAGAAAGTGAGAAACACGTCAGTTCTGAGGGAGCAATAAGGGAAGTGGGGATAGTTTCTCTTGCAGGCAATCAGGATAAATTTCATGGCTGTCAGCTGGAGCTGCACCTGGAAGAACAGTAACAGTTCAGTTCCTTGAACAGTGGGAAGAGGGAATGGCCAGAACTTAAGCCAAATTCTGAAGATGAAAAAGCCCAGGAGAATTAAAAGCTGCAGTGACCAATTGAGTGTTGTAGAGAATTCAAAGGGAGTAGTGGAAGTTCATTAAGTCAATGTGAACCTGAGGCCATGTGAAGACCTATCACTGAAGTAGAAGTGACCACTGGAATGGTCCTAGTGTTGAAGTGATGTTATATCCAACAACATGTATCAAGTTGAAGACCATTTGGATGGCTTGGGTTGTGCCTCAGAAGTGAATGACTTGCCTAGCCTGTGCAGGAAACTGGGCCCCACCCCAGCACATCCAAAGAAAAGAAACAAAATGAGCAAATGAGACCCCTAAAGCACAGAGTATAAGGAGGCTTTCACTTCCAAATCTGGGCAAACACATTCATCTTCTTACTCCCCCTTCATTCCTGCCTACTAAGTGACCTCTCTTGTTCTGCCCTCTTCTATTTCTGAGATGAACTATGAATTGTGGACAGTGAGTGGGGTTAAATTCTTGCCATCATCCAGATGAGAGCTGAGAGTGAACCCCCACAAGTGTTGCAGTATGTAGGAGCAAGCTGTAAGAGCAAGTTGCACCTACACTGTAAAAGCAGGATTGTCAACTAAGGGCCAGTGCAGTGGGAACAGCAGTGACTGAGGTGGGCATGAGGTTTCCATTTGCATAAATAAGAAGTCCGATAGGGAGTTGCAAATACATAAATACTGTAGGACTTCCCAAGAAGAAAAATACAGTAACTGGAAATTTCTGAATATCTGCCAGGTATTAGGTTCATTGTCTATTTTTGCACACATGCAATTGGATTTTGGGTTTGTTTGAGGGTTTTGGGTTGTGTCGATTTTGCAGTGCTGAGAATTGAACCCAGATCCCTTCTCTGGCTAAGCACACATTGTACCCCTGGATTCCAACCTAGCTCAATGCAGTTGTTTATTGAGCACCTGCTATGTACTTGCATTGTTTGAAGTGCCTGGCATTTAACAGTAAAACAAACCAATAAAAAATTTCAAATTTGCTCAGTACAGAGGCGCACAACTGTAGTCCCAGGTACTGCAAGGAGTGGGGCAGAAGAATCCTAAATACAGTCTGGTCAGATTTCATCTCAGTCCAGGCAGTTATCAAGAATGCAAACAATAAATCCTGGCAAGAATCTGGGGAAATAGGTGGGGATGCAAACTGTATAACCACTCTGGAAAGCAGTGTGGAGATTCCCAAAATACTAGGAATGGAACCACCCTGTGACCCACCCAGCCCCAGTATTTATCAAAAAGATACAAAAAAGATCAGCATATTGTAGCGATACAGCCACTTCAATGTCTATTGCATCACAATTCACAATAGCCAAAATTCAGAATCAACTCAGATGTACACCTATAGATAAATCGATTAGGAAAATGGGGTATATGCACACAATGGAGTTTTACTCAGCCATAAAGAAAAATGAAATAATAGTATTTACTTGTAAATGGGCGCACTAGGAAAAAAAAGATGCTAAGTGAAATAAGACAGATTCATATAGTCAAGATTCAAATATTTTCTCTCATAAGTGGAAGTTAAATGAAAATAATGAAGAAGGCTGTTGGGAAGGAGATCAGATATCATAAGGATACAAGGAAGATCAGTGGAGTCGGAGAAAGACAAGGAGAGTGAGGGAGAAAGAAAGGGAGGTGAAGCAGAAGTTTTAAAAAGAAGCTGTGTTCTCCGCTGCTGGTGTATCCCTAAGCTGCAGGCACCTGAAGCCCAGAAACTGCTGCAGTTCTTCACAGTAGGCTCAGACCTCTTGGGCTGCAGCAGATTGCAGCAATTTCTTCTTGATTCTTTCCTAATGTATTCTAAGAATAAAACTTTGAGACCATGATGAGAGGATGCAAGAGTAGGGTTTATTCCTATGAATAGAAACTAAACTCCTAAAAGGAGAGAGGTGACATCTGAGTGTGCATTAATGCTGAACCCCAAACAATAATTCTCATCCATTGATAATTCTTAATAGATCATAATATATTATATGTATAATAAACATTAAACATCCACCCCATGTATATAAGTGAAGCCAGAACTAGTCAGCCCTTAGTATACACAGGTAAATCGAGTCAGGTCAGATTAAGGATGCCAGTTTTGAATGAGTCTGGCAATTTGGAGACTGACCCCTGAGGCATTGAAATGTTAATTCCTGCAGAGCCCTGTCTCCACCCTTATCAAGAACCTCCCCCTGCTCCAACCTGCTGCTAAGTTAACCTGTCCCAGGAATTGCCCCTCCCTACAGGAAGCTATAAGGTTGTTAATTAATGTGTCTTCCGCTGCTCCATCCTGCCCTTCCCCTTTCAGCCCACGTGTTTCCCTCCTTTTGGACATCCCACAAAGCATTTCATAGGCCTAGTCAAATGCTAGTCATGTGTGCAAGAAGGAGAAAGATAAGGGGGAGAAGGCAGGGGTACAAAGGAAGCATAGGACATATAAAAAGGGCAGAACATCTCACTTCTTAGGATACCAGGATACCAGCTATGGCCCTCTTCTCCCTCTTAGGAGAAGTCTATGTTACCCCTTTTTTAATAACCCTGCTTTATATGCTTGCCTTGGCCTGCTTCTCTATTCTTAAAGCTTCAACATATGAGGAAGCAGAACTCATCATGGATAACTAATGGTATAATGAGCATGCACAATTAATACTCAGATACCCCATAAAACATTCAATTTTTGCCTCCAACTAACCCTCATTTGGCACATATGCCTATTTTTCACAAAATAGTAACCTTAATATTACATAGCCCATTATATTCACTAGTGACACATACCCCATTCTGTCATAAATATTTCACAATCCAAGATCTAAATGACTGTACCCTTCCCATGGTGGTCCCCTAATCTGTATCCTCCATGAAATCATCAACTCAGGTTGCCCTCTGAGTGTGCTAATATAGGGTTTTATATAGCTCCCAAGTCCATGTTATTGGTCCCAAACTATACTAATCAGAGATTGGAAAAGTACAAATGCTGTTGGTTAGGCCTGCAATACCAGTCAGGTCTGCCCTTCTTCAACTTTTTCCCAATTTGGGAGAAAGCAAGAAGTTGAGATCTGAATCATGCATGAGCTATGGGGAGGGGATGTGTCAGGAGCTGCAGTGCTGAGTGAAGCTGGTGTGTACAGTGGGCTAGTCCTAGTCTTGGTGGGATGACAAGTGGGTGGGACTACCTCATCTGGGCACTGGTCTGTCCTGCCTCAACAGAGCTCTTACTCTCTGCCTAACCCTAACCCTAACCCTAACCCTCTCATCAGGGAACAGTGGGATGACTGCATGGTTTAGTGGCCAAGCCATGACAGAAATGGAAAGAAAAAGGAAAGGAATTCAACCCAATATTGTTAAATCCACATATAAAAAGAACAAATAAGAATTTCAGGCTTATGTGTATATAGAAAAAAAGAAGTTCAGTAGTGTACAGGAGAGCAAAAAGAGGGAGAAGGGAGAGAAAAAAATAATAGGGTATTGAAAGTAAATTCCTTGCATGTTTGGTTTTGTCAAAATGAACCCAAATACTATGTCTAGATAATGTTCTAAAAAAAGAAAACAAAAAAACTAAATTGTCTCCCCTTCTATTTGCCCAGTAGCCTTAGCTACTGAATCATTATTTCCCTCTGAGATATCTCTTTGATTTTAATATGGTGTGTTGAACCACGACACAAAGAAATGACCACCAACTCTAATTTTAAATCAAATTAAAGTTAGCTTGTATTGTGTATACAAAAGCTGGCTACAAATGACTGTCTCTCCCAAAGCCTGACTAGAGATCAGCACCAGTTCTCATGGAAGAAAAGGATTATATAGCACAAAAAGTTACAAAGGGGTGTCTTTGGAACTTACAGCTAACAGGGTTCTGGCAAACATAATACAAGGGCAGATAGCAGATTAACGATCTATATGGCAAGGTAGGAAGTAAATTCAGGTCCCAACATCAGAATTTATGAGGTGCTGATGAGGTTTCAGAGAGGGTTGTTATCTAGTCAGGGGGAGCCAGGATTTATGAGTCACCACTAAGTTTTTTAGAGAGGGTTGTTATCTGGTCGAGGAAACCCAGACATGAGTGAGTTCAGAGCATGGGTAGGAATTCTAAACAAGTTTAGAAATCTCAGTAAAACAGAAATTGACTTTTCATGATTTTTTGATAAGATGGCTCCCAATCTTAAAATGGAATTAGGCTGGGTTCATCATTCCCCCCATTGTCTTATGTGTCCCTTTCAAATCTTTGAAACATTAGAGGAAGAGCTCTAAAGGAATTTTAACCCCTCAGGGGACAGTCTCCAACTTCCTGGACTTACTCAAAATTGGTCTCCTTGATCTGACCTGACTCAATTTACCTATCTATACTGACTGTCTATCCGATTCTGGCTTCATTCCCCCCTTTCTAATTTTAGGAACTTTCAACTGCTGTTAGGAAAAGGGGTGATGACTGTTCTGGCTTCTTCAGAGCTGAGATGGGGCGATGTGAGGGGCAAGCAGTTTGCAGTTCCCTTTTAGAAGTCAGGTGGGATTGAAGTCTGGGTTGGGGAAGAACAACAGGTGGTAAAGTCCTCTGAGATTGGTGCTTCTATGAGACAGAAACAACAACAACAACAACAAAATGAAACATGTCAATGAATACCATGAAGAGGATAGAAATTAATATTTTCTCACCAGGACTGAGGACTGAGAAGCTGTCCCCATAATAAGGCTAGAGTGGACCAAGCCTTTATATGAGAAAGTAAATCTTTAACATCTTTAGAGTTAACAGGAATGTAAACACAACATTTAACTTTTAATGTTATGGATGCCCATCCCCATAAGATGTAGTTAAGCTACTTAACATCATCTGATCTTGTAAAATTTTTACTGGTATGACCTCCATGTCTAGTATAGAACCCTTTATTTCTGTTACTTAGAGTTAGATAATGTGTCAGCAAATATCGATCCTACCTGTGTAGGAGGTTTGGAAGATCTATAGGCTTTAAACTGAATAAAACTTCTGACTTGGCAGTTTCACTTGATAGTTATTAGGCATCCCTTCCTAAGAATTTCTACATAGCTTCCAGTCTTACTTATTTTGGGGGGCTAACATAAGTGTATTTCTTCAGTTATATTTAACTATTATTATTTATTTTTTAAATGCCCAGGAATGGCTATGTTTTTGTTTTAACTATTTTTGCTAGGTGTTTAAGATGAAGCAGGTCAAACAGACTTTTTGTTTCTATCTATTGTTAAGAGTCAGCTGAGTTTCCATGGGAGTCACTCTAAAAAATCTAATGTGATACCACAAGGCCATAGAAAAGCAAGAACAATTAACTTCAAAATTAGTAGAAGATAGGAAATAGGTAAGATCAGAACAAAATCAATGAAATTGAGAAGGAAAAATAATACAAAGGATCAATGCAACAGTTTGTTCTTTGAAAAGATGTACAAGTAGATAAACCCTTAGCCAAACAAACCAATAGAAAGAGAGAAGACCCAAATAAAAATATTTACAGATGAAAATAGAGATGTTCACCGCTGACACTTCAACAGTTCAAAAGACTATTAAAAACTATTTGAAAATTTGTTCTGAAGGACTGGGGTATGGTACAGCAGAAGAGCACTGGCCTAGCATGCATGAGGCCCTAGGTTTGATCCTCAGCATCACATAAAAATAAATAAATAAAAATAAAGATATTAAAACATACAACAACAACAACAACAACAAGACCTGAAAAATGTGTATTCTAATAAACTAAAAATTCTGGAAGACTGACAAATTTATATACACATATGACCTCTCCAAAATGAACCATGAAGATACAGAAAAACTAAGCAGCCCAATATCAGGTAATGAGATTGAAAAGCCTTCCAACAACAATAACAAAAAAAAAAAAATTCAGGACCAGATGGATCCTCAGTCATGTTCTCCCAGATCTTTAAATATTTAATATCAATAATTCTTAAATTATACCATGAAATAGGGAGAGAACACTCCAAAATTCATTATCTGGAGCCAGTATTACCCTGTTAACAAAACTGGATAAAAATACGTCAAGGAAAAAAAAAAAACTTCAGATAAATATATCTGATGAACATAGATGACAAATCATTAATAAAATATTGTAAAATTACATTAAAGAACACATTAAGAAGATAGTACACCATGATCAATTGGATTTCATCCCAGGGATGCACCCTTGGTTCAACATGAACAAATCAATAAGTATGAGTCACCAAATAAATAGAACTAAGAAAAAGAATGCACAACCACCTCAATAGATGCAGAAAAAAATCTCTGACAAAATCTAGCACCTATTTATGGTAAAATAATGGAGAAATTGAGGATAAAGGGAACGTCCCTCAACATTATAAATACTCCATGTAACAAATGCAAGATAAACATCAGACTGAATGTAGAACACCTGAGAGTATTTACTCTAAAATCAGGAACATGCCAAGCATATCCACTCTGACTACTCTTATTCAAAGTAGCCAGAATACTCAGAAAAGAAAATTAAAGAATATAAATAGGAAAAAAAAGTAGTCAAGTTATTTTTGCTGATGAAATTATAATAAATCTGGAAGACCCCAAAAAACGTGACCAGAAGACTTCTAAAGCTGGTGAACAAATTCAGCAAATTATCAGAATACAAGATCAACATAAAGAAATTCAATCACTTTTCTTTTTTTTTTTTAGAGACAGAGTGAGAGAGAGAATTTTTTAATATTTATTTTTCAGTTTTCGATGGACACATCTTTATTTCATTTTATGTGGTGCTAAAGATTGAACCCAGCGCCCCATGCATGCCAGGCGAGCGCTTTACCGCTTGAGCCACATCCCCAGCCCCTCAATCACTTTTCTATACATGAGTACTGAACCTCAATCAGAAAAACTATCACATTCACAAAATCTCAAAAAAAATCAAATAAAATTCTTGGGAATAAATCTAACCAAGGAGGTACAATAGCTCTATAATGAAAACTATACAATACTGAAGAAGGAAACCAAAGATATTAGAATATGGGAAACCTCCTGTTTTTGGATAAAAAGAATTGATATTGTCAAAATGGCTATATTACAAAAAAAGATTATAAAGATTAAATGAAATTCCTATCAAAAATGACATTCTACACATAACTAGGAAAAAGCAGCCCTAAAATACACTTGGAAAAAAATGAGACCTCAAAGCAATTCTGAGCAAGCAAAATGATTGTGGAGGCACCATGCCAAATTATACTAAAGGACTACTTAGAATTATTCTATTAGACTATTTAGAATTATACTAAAGTACAAAACCAACATTCATTGTGTTAGCATTGAAATAGACCTAAAGAACAGTGGAATAAAAGGCACAAGAGAAACCCACATAAATATAGGCATCTGATATTTGACAAAGGTTCCAAAAAATGTTGCAGAAAAGAATCTTTTTAATAATTGGTGCTGGGAAACTGGATATCCATATACGGAAGAATGAAACTAGGTTCGTATCTTTCACCCCACACAAAATTCAACTCAAAGTAGATCGAAGATATAAGATTTAGAACAGAAAGTATGCAACTGCTAGAAAGTTTGCAAAGAAGTTGTTGCAGTTTGGATGTGAAATGCTTCCCAAAAGTTTGTGTGTGAGACAATGTAAGGTTTCAAGGAGAAATGATTAAGTTATGAGAGCCTTAACTCAGTCAGTGAATTAATTTCCCTGATGGGATAAACTGAGAGGTAACTGAAAGCAGATAGGGTGTGGCAGGATGAGGTGGGTCATTGGGGGTGTGACTTTAGTATATATGTATTTTGAATCTGGCAAGTGGGGTCTTTCTCTGCTTCCTGACCATCACATGAGCCACTTCCCTCTATCACACCCTTCTACCATGTTGTTCTGCCTCACCTCGAGCCTTTAGGAATGGAGCCAGTTATCTATGCACTAAGACTTCTGAAATCATGAGCCCCCAAATAAATGTTTTCTTCTCTAAAATTGTTCTACTCAAGTCTATGTAGTCATAGTAGCAAAAAAGCTGACTAAAACACAGGCTTAACACTCTAACATAATATCATATGCACCAACTTTCTTAATGCCCCAAAAGCTCACGAAATAAACCAAGGACCAATAAGTAGGACCTCATAAAATTAAAAAAAAAAGCATCTGTACAGCAAAAGTAGTAGTCAAGAGTATGAAAAGAGAGCCTACGAAGTGATAGACCTTGGCCAACTACTCCTCTCTGACAGTGGGTTAATAGTCAAAATTTATAAATATCTCAAAAAAATATCCCCAAATAACAACAACAACAACAGCAAACACCAATCAGTAAATGGTCTAAAAGTATAAACAGACACTTCTCAAAATCAGAAATACAAATGACTAACAACTGAAAAATGTTCAACATTTTGCATTCAGGAAAAAACAAATCTGCACTGATTTCATTAATATATGCTGAAGAGAATGTGGAAGAAAACATACATTCTTATTTTATTGGTGGGACTGCAAATTAATACAACTACTTTGCAATGCAGCATAGGGATTTTCAAAAGACTTGGAAGACTGACCACCATATAACCCAGCTATCCCACTCCTCCGTATTTATCCAAAGAAATAAAATTAGCATTATCATGTTATAAGCACATTAATATTCATAACAGCAAAATTCACAATAGCCAAATTATAGATAACTGTCACTAGATGAATGGATTAAGATGATGTGGTATAAATACACAATGGAGCTTACTCAACAACAAAGAATTAAATTATGGTATTTGCTGGAAAGTAGATAGAACTAGAAAATATAACATTAAGTGAAATAAGCCAATCTCACAATGTCAAAGGTGCATGTTTCTCACATACAGAAGCTAGAGCACAATAAGGAAAAAGGAGGGAGGGGATCCCTGAGAAGAGAAAGGAGATCATTTCAGGAGAAGAAAGGGACAAAGCAGGAGGAAGAAAGAAAGGAGAAATAAAGGGAGAAAATAAGGAATGAAATTGGCCAAACTATGCTATGCAAATGTATGAATATACCACAGCCAATTTCACATTCATTGGTATGTCTGTAAGGCACCAATTTAAAAAATAAAAAAGAAATTATAGGTGAACTTGTGCATATCCCAACTCTGAGACCTTAACTATAAGTAACTATAATTGGAAATACAGGTACTTATATAGATGCATTGCATACTATATATGTATACATATATAGATACATACATATATAACTAACATATATATACATATAATATAAATATAAATATATATGTATGTATATGCATTGACAGAAAAAAATGAGAAATGAGAAAAAATTTGCAAACATGTTTTAATAAATAGCTGGTATAAGAATAAAGACTGACAGTATGGAACAGGTAGTACCTAAATAGTGACTCTTATGCATCATTTCTTTCTAAAATGAATTATAGGCTCTTGAGAAATTACTGATTCCAGGCAAGCCTGATCTAACTTTATTGTTCTGTGCTGGAATGCAAGGCATTATCCAAAGTAAAAGAGAACCAACATGTAGAAAATTGTACTGGACCCTTTGGGGAAAACTTAAGCATAAAAAACATGTGATAAATTACAAAATATTAAATACATAAAGAAGAAGCTAAATGTTCATAATATTACTGAAAGTATAGGGGAGGGAGGAGATATCTAGAGAATGCTTCTTTACAGAAGAAGGCCAATAAATAAGCATGCAAAGAAGAGCAAAATTAGGAAATCATGGTTTTATATCAATGTATGATTTTAGTAATTATTTTAGGAAAGAATCATCAATGGTTCTTGATATTATTGGGGGAAAGTCTGTTGAGAAATCATCCTCTGACTATGATGGCCTGTGGTATTTATAAGCAGAGGAAATAGCAAGTGGTTGTTATCAAACAAGACTAAACAGAATGCAAATAATAACAAAGGGGCCATAGAAGGGAAGTATAATGAGGAAAGAGGAAGAGAGAAGATAAGACTTATTTAGGCAATGTGGAGACTTGAAGCCATTATAAGGACTGGCTTTTGTCCACACTCAAACTTGGGAACAATCACATGAATTTGGATGAAAGAGTGATATAACATAATCTAATGTCTTGTTTATTGCCCAAGATTCCACCAAACTCCTGGACTGAAGCAATCCTCTTGCCTCAAGTTATTGAGTAGCTGGGGTTATAAGTGTGCACCACTGTGCACAACTCTGAGTTTAATTTTGAAAAATGTCTCTTTCAGAATAGATCAGAGGAGTTCAAAGAAAATCATAGACTTGTCAAAATGTCCATGGTGACAAAATTATTGGAAATCTAAATAGCAGTATTGTGTAAATATGCATATAAAGAGTATGATGGTTATATATTTGTGTCAACTTGACTGGTCAAGGGATCCTCTGACAACCGGGTGTATCTTTTTTTTTTCACTTTTTTAAAAAACTTGTTCTTCTTAGTTATACATGACAGTAAGGTATATTTTGACATATTTATACAAACATGGAGTACATTTTATTCTAATTAGGATCCCAGTCTTGTGGTTGTACATGATATGGATATTTACTGTGGTGTATTTATATATATATACACACAGGAAAGTTAAGTCAGATTCATTCCACTGTCTTTCCTATTCCTGTCCCCCACTCCCTTCCCTTCATTCCCCTTTGTCTAATCTACTGAGCTTTTATTCTTCCTCCCCACTACCCTTTGTTGTGTGTTAGCATCCACATATCAAGAGAGAACATTCAACCTTTGGTATTTGGGGATTGGCTTATTTTGCTTAGCATAATGGTCTCTAGGTCCATTGTTTCACTGGTAAATGTCATAAAGTCATTGTTTTTTATGGGTGTGCCTTTTAAGGGTGTTTTTATATAAGGTTAGAATTTGAATCAGTTGACTCACATTGCCATACCCTGTGGGGGAACATTATCCAATCTGTAGAGTTCCTGACTGGATAGAACACAGGATAGATAAAAAGTGAATTTGTGGAAAATTTGTATAACTGCATATTTAATCATGTTTCCTCCTTCTGTTTGCATTGGGTTTGGTTTTTGTTCTTTTTTCTAGTGCATCCAGTTGGGAGGGTAGGCTATTGACTTGAAATCTTTTTTCTTTTTTAATATAGGCATTTATAGCTATATGTTTCCCTCTCTATTCTGCTTTTGATACATCTCATAAATTGTGGTATGTTGTGTCTTCAGGGTTTTCCATTCTGTCAGTTTCGGTCTCCTGTTATAGGGCACTGCCATCAGGTGCATTCATGTTTATAATTATTGTCGCTTCTTGATGGATTGACTGCATTGTCTTTATAAAATATGCTTCTTTGTCTCTTAAAAAAAGTGAATTTGTTTATTTTCTGCCTTACTGCTTGATCTAGGTCATTGGGTTTGCCCTGTCCTCAACCAGGATTTATACCATCAGCTACCCTGGTTTCCAGGTCTTTGAACTTAAGCTGGATTATGCCAGTGAATTTTCTGGGTATCTGTTTTTAAAATGACAGATTTTGGGACTTCACAGTCTCTAAATTTTCATGAAACAATTTCTTATAATAGATCTATTTTAGGAATCTATTCTCTGCCTCAATACGTATGAATGTACACATGGAGGTAAATATGTATGTATTAATCTATCCATCCACCTCAATCCAAATGAACCTATTTCTCTGGGAAGCCTATTCTAATAGCAATTGACAAGAAATAATAAAGAAAATATTTTTATGTAAAATTTGTTAAGGATGAACAAACAGAGAATAAAAATTAAAAGTATAAATTTTAGGTAATAACTCAATATTTTAAGAAAGAGCAGAAATTAAATCACTGAGGTGAGCAGAGTTTAAGAAGTAAATAAACTTCTTTTATTGAATAAAATTTCCAAGTGTTTATTTCTGTAGTAATGCATTTGCATTACTAGTTTTCCATTCACAGTTTTATTTTAGTAACATTTAAATTTTTCAAAAAATAGAACTTATTAGCTTTATATCATTTTAATTTCAAAAGAGATATTTTTTTCTTTTACAATAGTTTATCTTTAAACCATTTTCTTCAATTAGAATTGAAGAAGAGATCAAGAATTTATATCTGTATTGAAGTATTCTTATTTTGAGTTTCATATGAACAAAGTCTTACCACTTCTGTGAAGAAAGGTTCTCGTCAGATACTAGTGTAAAACTAGTTTTTAGAGCGGAAGTTTTAGAGTGGAACCCACTTATTTTACTTTTTTGTTTATTTATTTATTTGTTATTTTCTTGCTTGTTTATTGGGAGGGTATGCATCAACTCTGGTTTATACAATAAAATTTTTAAATTTTAACTTCCTTCATCCCTTCTGGTGCCGTTCTTTTAAGTTGATTCAAGTTTCTTACCTGTATCATATTGCTTCTGTCTGAATAACTTCTTTTAATGTTTCTTGTAAGGCAAGACACAGTCCATAAAAATGCCTGGAAGAAGAATTTTCTTTCTGTAGAAAGACAGGCTCAAACACATCAATCTTCATGAGGCAAGTTACAAAAACACTTGAGAGTCTTATTTATAACTTTCCACACATATTGTCAATATATTGAGTAATTCTCAAACCAGTGTACATTAGAATTACTTGGTGGGCTTGTGGCAAGAGTTTCTGGGCTTTTCCTCTCCCCCCCAGTTTCGTATGTTCAAGACTCTCTATTTCTCTCAATTTTTTGGTCTTTTGTCCACCACTCTGCTTTTCTTGTATCCTTCCTGTTCTCTTCAGAATCTCATTTCTTAAGTTCTCTATATATTGATCAGATAAAACACTGACAATCCCGTGGTACTTCTTCCTAATATGCATTTTATTGACAAGAAAAGTGAGTTCCACAGAAATGACGTGACCCAGAGCATCACAGAAATGTAGAAACAGCAGTCTGGCATCTCTCCCTGAACTCAAGTCAACAAGCTTTCCAGTATGACAGTCACTTCATCTTCTCTTTGATTCTCTCTCTCACCCATTCTGCTCCCGTACACTCTCTCTTTTTTATTTTAACTTCACAGAGTATTTTCCTATTTCCCTGTCCCTCATATTTATCACCTGTGAAACAAAAGGGAGAGTGAAAGTCACAAATTTTGCCTGTGCATTGTGATGCAGATGATTTTCATCAATCCATTCTTTCTCTCTCTCCCCGACCCATTTACAGCTTTTGGGTCCAGGATCTTGGTTTTGAAGATTCCAGGGAAACTGAAACTTGAAAAATGAATACTTAATCTGTTTTTAGGAAGTCCAACACTAGTAGACATAGAATATTAACTGATTTGGTGACTGTGCACTTTAACAAAGAATTCTGATCTTGCATTAGGTCAAGGGAATTTACTGGGCAACAAGTTCAGTCTCCTCAATCCAGAAAACAGAAAGATGAGGAAATGATAAGATACTAAGCAACAACACAAGTAAAACCTAAAAAAAGTGTTTTTTATTTTGTTTATTTATTTTATTTTGGTGGACAAAATGTCTCACATTTGAGGCCTAGCTCATCCACAATTTTTCTTTGATACTGTGGAGTCCATCTCTGCATTCTCATTTTCAGTTTTCATCTGTACTATCCTCACATTCATTTAGAAAAAGGACTATACTCCAAATGCTCACAATATGTTTCTGAGTGCTGGGCATAGAGTGTGTGCATTTACAATTTAGCAATGAGAATTTCATTTCATCTTTTCTTTTCTTGTTCCTCCATTTGAAGCTACTGCTGTATATTTCCACCCCCTTAATATAGTTTAGATGAGAGGTGTCTTCCAAAAGCTCCTGGGTGAGATAATGGAAGAAAGTGTAAAACAATTGAATTTGAGAGTCTTAACCTAATCATGATGAGAATCCCTCTACAGGGATTAAGTAGGTGGTAACTGTAGGCAGGTAGGGTGTGGCTGGGGGCATGCCTTTGGGGGTACATATTTTGTCCCTATTGAGAAGATCACTCTCTGTATTCTATTTGCCATGTTCTGAGGTGCTTTCATCCTGTACACCTATCTGCCATGATGTTCTGCCCCACTTTGGGTCCAGAGCAAGAGTCAGCTCTTTATGGACTGAGACCTCTAAAATTCTAAGCCTCAGATACTTTTCCTTTTATAAAGTTGTTTTTGTCAGGTATTTGGTCATGGTGGTGAAAAAAAAAACTGACTAAATCCTCCTTTTGATATCATCTTGGAAATCAAGAACTACTCCTTATTCCCAAATATAAATAAAAATAACCAAAAGTTTTTCAGCACTCTAATTAAAGTAACCTGGATGGAGCAGACCTCTCAAATTCAGACAAACTTTTATTCAGTAGCAGTCAGACATCAAATGGCTTACTTTCTGGGTAGAAAAATGGCCCCGATTGCAGGGGAAGTGTGGGTTTTTATATTTTACATTGGGGGAGGGTCTCAGTGCTTGAAAACTTCAACAAACCATGGGCAAAAGGCTGCAATTATCTGGGACTTGTTTTTACTGGGCACAGTTTTTACTGATTATATCAATTAAATGGTGTTTTACAGGTCAGAGATGGAGGGTTCAGAGTCCAGTCTGCATCTGACCTCCTGGGGTCATTGTATTTACAAGGGGACAAAATTGACATACAGTATCACTGTCACTGGCAGTAAACTTATTTGGGAAAATATCCCTTCTCCCAGGGACTGCAATCTTGGATTGATGGTTATCTCCCTTCCAGGGCTTGTCCTGTCACTGAGAGATAATTTATTGGAAGGATCAAAGTTTTGGCCTCTCCCTCCTCCCAGGTCACATACTGTCTTGGGGGTTTATTCATTCCATGTTCTTCAACCTGTGTTGAAAATTAAACACCTTAGAAATACCAAAGCAAGCATAGAAAGTAAGTTTTATTTAAGAAAAGTGATAGTGACAGACTTTCTGAAAAAAAGGGGCCCCAGGGCTGGGTGTTTTCTGGAGGGGATGTGTCTAGCTCTTTTATAGATGCCCATCATTGCCTTCTCTTTCTTCTCCATGTGTGTATTGGTCGGCAGGAAGGAGCAGAAGCACAGGGTTACTAGTTAGCAACCTATTGTGGTGGGAGTGCAATTATGTAGGTTAACTGCTAGCAACCCACTGTTTTCTCTGATCACCAGTGATAACCAGTCATCATTCTCTCAGGACCCCCATCATTCATCAATAATGTGAAGAGAGTCTACTGAGTGGGGGAAAATCTTTACCACAGGCACATCAGAAAGAACAGTCCAAGATATATAAAGAACTCAAAAAAACTTAACACCAAAAAAATAAAAATAAAAAAATAAACCAATCAATAAATGGGCTAAGGAACTGAACACACACTTCTCAGAAGATATACAATCAATCAACAAATATATGAAAAAATGTTCAACATCTCCAATAATTAGAGAAATGCAAATCAAAACTAAGATTTCATCTCACTCCAGTTAGAATGGAAGTTATCAAGAATACAAACAACAATAAGTGTTGGTGAGGATGTGGCATTACTGGTGAGTCTGAAATTTGGTGGAACCACTCTGGAAAGCAGTATGGAGATTCCTTAGAAAACTTGGTATGTTAAACAGCCAACTATCCCACTCCTCGGTTTATACCCCAAAGACTTAAAATCTGCATATTAGAGTGATGCAGCCACATCCATGTTTATAGCACTACCCTGTGGAACCAACCTAGAAGCTCTTGAATAGAGGAAAGTATAAAGAAACTGTGATTCTAAATACTTTTGCAGTGCTAGGGACTTAACCCAGGCCGTAAAGCTCTACCACTGAGCCACACGCCTAGGCCTCAAATAGTTTTGAAAAAGTATAAAATAACCATCACAGAAGCACCTTGTAAGTATTAATTCAATTATCACTTACTTTAATCTTCTATGCCATCTTACAAATGAGCATACAAAAGCACCCAAATTTACTAGCCTGCCCACAATCACACAATCAGTAAATGGTAGGAGCCAGGATTTCGACTCAGGTTGATTCCAGAATCAATGTTCAAATTGTCTATACCATTCATTCATTTACCAAGTTTGACTAAGGGTCTATTACATACCAGGCACAATTCCAAGGAATGACACAATAGACAAGATCTCTGCCTTCTATTTGGGAAGAGGGAGCAAACAAATCTAACAGGGGAAACCAATAAATAAGTGAACAATGTATCTTCACCTAGTATTAAATGCTAGGGAGAAATCAGATGAAATTAAGTGACAGAAGAGGAGGCCAGGTTCTATTTTAGAGGTCATGGGAAAGCCTCTCTTAAGTGATGACTTTTTTGCATGAAATAGAAGATGTGAAGATAAGAGGTATGACCATTTAGAGGGTTATTTTATAATTTTCAAAACTGTTTGAACTGGGCATGTGGCTCAGTGGTAGAGCAGGATAAACACAACCAGCCTTAGCAACTTAGCAAGACTATCTCAAAATAAAAATAACAAGGCTGGGGATGTAGCTCAACTGGAAAGCACCCCTGGGTTCATTCCCCAGTATCAAAAAAATAAAAATAAATCACTTTGATTGTTACATGGGGGAATAGTCAGGGAGCAAGAGAAATAGGGACACCAGTGAAGGCACAATTCAAACAGTCCAAACATAAGATAACAGAACTTAAGACTAGAATTTGTATATGGTCTTCAAGTAGATGAGATACCACAGGAGACTGCAACCTCACTGTCTCTATTAAATAAAAAGACAGTAATATCCCTTTCTCTTGATCACACCCCATTTCTCCAGTTGCATTTGTGGGGAAAAATCAGATTCATATTTAATATCCAGGTTAATGGTTCAGAGGAAGGGTAAAAATACAAAGCAGACATTTTCTTCATTTTTTAAAAGCTCTGCTTAATCTACCCTGTGATTTAGAATATGCCACAGATACCCATACATTAAGAGGCAAAAATAACCATAATGTTTCTTAGAATTCCTTTTATTTGGAGATAAGAGGTACCTTCTGTCTCCTGTAATTAGTTTTCCTCTCATGTTCTCTCTCTAGTACATTCAGGCTCATTTTAGATAGTAACTTCAAAAAAGGGATATAAACCACAGCAGTACTTATTGAGTAACTAATGTGTACCCAGGTCTCCCCATTTAATCCTCAGGTATTCACAGTGGAAAATGATGTCTTCATACTATGAATGAGGGGAAAAATCAATATTACTAATCTAACTTGCCCAAGGTCAGAACAGAGGCAGAATTCAAACCCAAATCTAACTCCTCTAAGTTTTTATCTTTCCACCACAGAAGCTATCAAAGACCAGATTATCAAGTATAAATATGTAGTTTATACAACCTATTAATAATGACTAACTGTTGCTGATGCAGATATGGTTTCTTTTTTTTATTGGTTGTTCAAAACATTACAAAGCTCATGACATATCATCTTTCATACATTTGATTCAAGTGAGTTATGAACTCCCATTTTTACCCCAAATACAAATTGCAGAATCACATCAGTTACACATTCACAATTTTTACATAATGCCATATTAGTGACTGTTGTATTCTGATGCCTTTCCTATCCCCTACTATACCCCCTCCCCTCCCCTCCCATCTTCCCTCTCTACCTCATCTGTTGTTGTTCAGTTCTCTCCCCATTCCCAGCCCCTTTCCCCTCACAACCTCTTATATGTGATTTCGTATAACGTTGAGGGTTTCCTTCCGTTTCCATGCAATTTCCCTTCTTTCTACCTTTCCCTCCCACCACTCATCTCTGTTTAATGTTAATCTTTTCCTCATGCTCTTCCTCCCTGCTCAGTTCTTAGTTGCTCTCCTTAAATCAAAGAAGACATTTGGCATTTGTTTTTTAAGGATTGGCTAGCTTCACTTAGCATAATCTGCTCTAATGCTATCCATTTCCCTGCAAATTCCATGATTTTGTCATTTTTTTTAGTGCTGCATACTACTCCATTGTGTATAAATGCCACTTTTTTTTTTATCCATTCATCTATTGAAGGGAATCTAGGTTGGTTCCACAGTCTTGCTATTGTGAATTGTGCTGCTATGATCATTGATGTGGCAGTATCCCTATAGTACGCTCTTTTAAGGTCCTCAGGGAATAGTCTGAGAAGGGCGATAGCTTCAAATGGTGGTTCCATTCCCAGCTTTCCAAGGAATCTCCATACTGCTTTCCATATTGGCCACACCAATTTGCAGTCCCACCAGCAATGTACAAGCGTACCCTTTTCCCCACATCCTCGCCAGCACTTGTTGTTGTTTGACTTCATAATGGCTGCCAATCTTACTGGAGTGAGATGGTATCTTAGGGTGGTTTTGATTTGCATTTCTCTGACTGCTAGAGATGGTGAGCATTTTTTCATGTACTTATTGATTGATTGTCCTCCTCTGAGAAGTGTCTGTTCAGGTCCTTGGCCCATTTGTTGATTGGGTTATTATCTTATTGTTTAATTTTTTGAGTTCTTTATATATTCTGGAAATTAAGGCTCTATCTGAAGTGTGAGGAGTAAAGATTTGTTCTCAGGATGTAGGCTCCCTATTTACTTCTCTTATTGTTTCTCTTGCTGAGAAAAAACTTTTTAGTTTAAGTAAGTCCCATTTGTTTATTCTTGTTATTAACTCTTGGGCTATGGGCGTCCTATTAAGGAATTTGGAGCTGGACCCCACAATATGTAGATCGGAGCCAACTTTTTCTTCTATCAGGTGCAGGGTCTCTGATTTGATATCAAGCTCTTTGATCCATTTTGAGTTAACTTTTGTTCATGGCGAGAGAAAGGGGTTCAGCTTCATTTTGTTGCATATGGATTTCCAGTTTTCCCAGCACCATTTGTTGAAGATGCTATCCTTCCTCCATTTCATGCTTTTAGCCCCTTTATCAAATATAAGAAAGTTGTAATTTTGTGAATTGGTCTCTGTGTCCTCTATTCTGTACCATTGGTCCACCTGCCTGTTTTGGTACCAGTACCATGCTGTTTTTGTTACTATTGCTCTGTAGTACAGTTTGAAATCTGGTATAGCTATACCTCCAGATTCACACTTCCTGCATAGAATTCCTTTTGCTATTCTGGGTCTTTTGTTTTTCCATATGAATTTCATGATTGCTTTGTCAATTTCTACAAGAAATGCCATTGGGATTTTGATTGGCATCGCATAAAACCTGTAGAGAACTTTGGGTAATATCACCATTTTGATGATGTTAGTTCTGCCTATCCATGAACAGGGTACATTTTTCCATCTTCTAAGATCTTCTTCTATCTCTCTCTTTAGGGTTCTGTAGTTTTCATTGTATAAATCTTTCACCTCTTTTGTTAGGTTGATTTCCAAGTATTTTATTTTATTTTTTGAGGATATTGTGAATGGAGTGGTTTTCCTCATTTCCATTTCAGAAGTTTTGTTGCTGATATACAGGAATGCCTTTGATTTATGCGTGTTGATTTTATATACTGCCACTTTGCTGAATTCATTTATTAACTCAGGCAGTTTCTTTGTAGACCCTTTTGGGTCTGTTAGATATATTATCATATCATCCACAAATAGTGATAATTTAAGTTCTTTTCCTATTTTTATGCCTTTAATTTCTTTTGTCTGTCTAACTGCTCTGGCTAGTATTTCAAGAACTAAATTGAATAGAAGTGGTGAGAGAGGGCATCCCTGTCTAGTTCCAGATTTTAGAGGGAATGCCTTCAGTTTTTCTCCATTTAGAATGATGCTAGCCTGAGGCTTAGCATAGATAGCTTTTACAATGTTGAGGTAAGTTCCTGTTATCCCTAGTTTTTCTAGTGTTTTGAACATAAAGGGATGCTGTACTTTGTCAAATGCTTTTTCTGTATCTATCGAGATGATCATATGGTTCTTATCTTTAAGTCTATTGATGTGGTGAATAACATTTATTGATTTCCGTATATTGAACCAGCCTTGCATCCCAGGGATGAATCCTACTTGATCATGGTGCACAATTTTTTTGATATGCTTTTGTATTCGATTCACCAGGATTTTATTGAAAATTTTTGCATCTAAATTCATTAGAGATATTGGTCTGTAGTTTTCTTTCTTTGAAGTGTCTTTGTCTGGTTTCGGGATCAGGGTGATGTTGGCTTCATAGAATGAAATTGGAAGAGCTCCTTCTTTTTCTATTTCTTGAAATAGCTTGAAAAGTATTGGTATTAATTCTTTTTTGAAGGTTTTGTAAAACTCTGCTGTATACCCATCCGGTCCAGGGCTTTTCTTGGTTGGTATTCTTTTGATGGCCTCTTCAATTTCTTCCTTTGTTATTGGTCTGTTTAAATTGTGTGTGTCTTCCTGACTCAATCTGGGCAGATCATATGACTTAAGAAATTTATCGATATCTTCACTATCTTCTATTTTATTGGAATATAATACTTTCTAATTATCTTCTGTATTTCTGTAGTGTCTGTTGTGATATTGCCTTTTTCATCCCGTATATTAGTTATTTGAGTTCTCTCTCTTCTTCTCTTCATTAGCATGGCTAAGGGTCTGTCGATATTATTTATTTTTTCAAAGAACCAACTTTTAGTTTTATCAATTTTTTCAATGTTTTTTTGTTTCAATTTCATTGATTTCTCCTCTGATTTTAATTATTTATTGTCTTCTACTACATTTGCTGTTGTTTTGCTCTTCCTTTTCTAGGGTTTTAAGATGTAGTGTGAGTTCATTTATTTGTTGTTTTTTTTTTTCTTTTTTTTTTAGGAATGAACTCCAGGAAATGAATTTCCCTCTTAAAACTGGTTTCATTGTGTCCCATAGATTCCTATATGTTGTGTCTGTATTGTCGTTTATCTCTAAGAATTTTTTGATTTCCTCCTTTATGTCTTATGTAACCCATTGATCATTCAGTGACATATTGTTCATTTTCCAGGTGATGCAGGATTTTTTCTTCCTTCTTTTATCATTGATTTCCAGTTTCATTCCATTATGATCAGATATGGTGCATGGTATTATCTCCACACCTTTATATTTACTGAGAGTCGCCCTATGGCATAATATATGGTCTATCTTTGAGTAGGATCCATGTGCTGCTGAGAAGAACGTGTATCCACTTGATGATGGTTGATATATTCTCTATATGTTGGTTAAGTCTAGGTTATTGATTGTGTTATTGAGTTTTATAGTTTCTTTGTTCAGCTTTTGTCTAGAGGATCTGTCCAATGGTGAGAGCAGTGTGTTGAAGTCCCCCATAATTATTGTGCTGTGGTCTATTTGACTCTTGAACTTGAGGAGAGTTTGTTTTATGAACATTGCAGCACCGTTGTTTGGTGCATACAAATTGATAATTGTTATGTCTTGATGGTGGATGGCTCCTTTTAACAGTATATGGTGTCCTTCTTTATCCCTTTTGATTAACTTAGGTTTGAAGTTGATTTTATTCGATATGAGTATGGCCACTCCTGCTTGCTTCCAAGGGTCATGTAAGTGGTATGATTTTTCCCAGCCTTTCACCTTCAGCCTGTGTATGTCTTTTCCGATCATGAATCTCCTGAAGGCAGCATATTGTTGGATTTGTTTTTTTAATCCAGGTTACTAGCCTATGTCTCTTGATCGGTGAATTTAAGCCATTAACATTTAAGGTTACAATTGAAATATGGTTTGTACTTCCAGTCATGTTTATTTATTTATTTATTTATTTATTTATTTATTTTAGTTTGGCTAGTTTTTCCTCTTTGGTTATTTTTCTCCCCCTTTTCTGAGATACCTCCCACTGTTAGTTTTGGGCACTATTTTTCAATTCCTCTTCTTGTAGTATTTTGCTCAAAATGCTTTGTAGTGCTGGTTTTCTGGCTGTGAATTCTTTTAGCTTTTGTTTATCGTGAAATATTTTAATTTCATTGTCAAATCTGAAGCTTAATTTTGCTGGATACAGTATTCTTGGTTGGAATCCATTAGTTTTCAGCGTTTGAAATACGTTGTTCCAGGATCTTCTCGCTTTCAAAGTCTGTGATGAAAAATCAGTCATTAAGCTAATTGGTTTACCCCTGAATGTAATCTGCCTCCTTTCTCTCGTAGCTTTTAATATTCTCTCCTTGTTCTGTATGTTAGCTATCTTCATAATTATATGTCTTGGAGTTGTTCTATTATGGTTTTGGATGTTTGGGGTCCTGTAGGCTTCCAGGATTTGGCAATCCATTCCATCTTTCATCTCTGGGAAGTTTTCTAGGATTATTTCATTTAAGAAGTTGTCCATTCCTTTGGTTTGAACCTCTGTGCCTTCTTCTATCCCAATGACTCTCAAATTTGTTTTTTTCATGAGATCCCATATCTCTTGGATAGATTGCTCATGAGAGTTAAGCATCTTATCTATGTTGACTATATTCTTTTCAAGTTGATAAACTTTGTCTTCATTATCTGATGTTCTGACTTCTACTTGATCTAGTCTATTTGTAATATTCTCATTAGATTTTTTAATCTGGTTTATGGTTTCTTGCATTTCTAGGATTACTGTTTTTTTTTTTTTTTTTTAATCTCTATCTCCTGGTAAAGCTCGTTCTTTGCAGTTTGAATTTGTTTGTTTAGTTCGTTTTCAAAATATACTTTCATTGCTTGGACTTGCTGTCTCATGTCTTCTCTAATATTCCGTTCCATTTGAGTTAGGTATGCCTTGATTTCTTTCCCTGTCCATGTTTCTGATGCTTCTAGGTCCTCCTGTAGATTTAAGTTGTCCTGCATTGTTTGTAATCCTTTTTCCCTTGTTTTTTCATGTTTTTCCCTTTATTTTCCAGCTCTGTTTGACTGCTTTGTAACTGCTTTCTCCTATACATTTGTTTTGGCTTTGTATATCTCTGTTGTCTCTCCTTTGTGGTGGGAGATTATGCCTAGAAATGTTGGGCTTTATTGTACTTTAAAGATGATTCATTCAATTCATAAAAGGCTTCCAGGTTCTGTATGCATATAGTGATTTGTTGTTTGTTCTTAGGATTATATGTTTACGTTAGGTGCTATGATGGTATGAGGGTTAGTATGTCTTGGCTACTAGAAGTTTGCTCTACTGAAGGTGGAGACTAACAGGCAATTGGATCAGGGTGTTGGTAGTAGCTAGGTATTTAGGAGCCCTATAGACAGCCTCGAGACATTCACCTATTTGCATTTAGACAATTACACATAATGGAAGACATAATGCTTGGGATGAAAGTTGGCGGGTAGGGGAATGAAGGTGCTCTTAAAAAGAAAGAAGGAGAGAGAGATAGATGATTAGAGGAGAATGAAAAGAACAATAAAACTTGAAATGGGAAAGAAAGAGAGAAGGAAAAGGGGAGAAAGGAACAGAGAGAGAAGAAGAAAAAAATATTGAAGTCTTAGAGATCCACTTTCTTCTCTTCCAGTAGGCGGAGCTGTGCCCTCCGAGCGGAGCTTCTGCCCTCTACCTGCCAATAGCAATCCCTGTAAGGCATCTCCTGGGAGTATCTCAGACTTGTCAGTCCAGAGCCGTTTCACTTCTCCAGCCCTTCCCCCCCTTCCTCCTGTTAGCCAGCCAGCCAGGTCCTGTTCACCAGAAGCAGTTCCCCAGAGATCTAGTTAAACTTGCAGCCCCACCACGTGTCCCATTTAAGCCCCAGTGCTGTGGTAAACTGGCAGCTAAGACCTTGGGAGTCACCGCTGGTGATATGGGGGGTTGGGGGTCGGGGATCCCCTCTGCTTCCCACCAGACATGACCCCTGAGAGGTCCCTGAAGTTTCCTGGCTGCTTGTATCTGGATGGGGAGGGAGTCACACACCTGCTAAAGTGGATTCTGCTGGGAAGGAATTCGATTGGCCGAACTCCGATGACGTCACCTCTCTGCTATGGCGGGCCCCAGGATCCTTGCCGGAGTGTCCGAAGGGAGGGGTGGGACTGGTCCGTCCCCGGTTGGCCTCAGCTCCCGGCTCGCTATTTCATGAAGGCTTGGCTAAAGACTTCTTCCTGCCAAGCTGTGTCTCGGAGGCTAGTGGGACCCAGTCATGTTGGCTGCGGGCGGACAAGCCGGCAGCCGCGCTGCGGCGCGCGGACTGTGGCTATCGGATCTGGACCTCTGCATCTCGTTGCAGGGATTCGCTCCTCTGGGGAATACTGTCGCTTTAAAAAATCCTAGTAGCTCCCAGCTGGTCTCTCTTCAGTGGAATTTTGCTAGGAGATTCTCCGTTGGTAGAATCTAAGAGTTATCTATGCGTCTTTATGACCCCATCACTGGGGAGTATTGAAAGCGCTGCCTCTCCACCCGCCACCATGTTGGATCTCCCAGATATGGTTTCTTTAATTCTCTTACGTAGAATTTGAGTTTTGAGTTGTGAATAAGGGAAATGGAGTTTTACATTTTTATAAAAAAGTTATATTTTATGGTTGAGATTGCATGGAAATTAATCCTAAAAGTGCGATTTCCATCTCTTAAAAATATCTTAACAGATACATACTATTTACTATAAAATTAGGGTTAAATTCTAAGTGTTTGGTACAGTCTGGCCTTAAAGGACCTACAAAACAAAGAAAAAGAGGATGGGGTAAATAGATAATCACAATACTTGACAAATAGCAAGTATCCTAACCACTGAAGGGAAGATAGCTTTTTAGACTGGATCTTTGGAAGAGGGACTTTAAGTGAGCTTCCAAGTTTCCAGCACAGAAGTCTTAAGATTAGGTAACATCATGCTAGCAAAATTTGCAAGGGCAAAGCCAATGCAATAAGAAATCGCAGACCTAAGTTTGGAAAGCAGTTAAACTACAGCCAATATGGAAAGCAGTATGGAGATTTCTTGGAAAATTGGGAATGAAACCACAATTTGACCCAGTTAAATTTCCTTGGTCTCTACCCAAAGGATTTAAAAACAGCATACTACAGGGACACAGCCACATAAATGTTTATAGTAGCACAATTCACAATAGCTAATCTGTGGAACCAACATAGAAGCCCTTCAATAGATGAATGGATAAAAAAATGTGGCATATATACACAATGGAATATTATTCAGCAATAATAAAATCATGGCATTTGTAGGTAAATGGATGGCATTGGAGAAGATAATGCTAAGTGAAATTAGCCAATCCCCCAAAAAACAAATGCCAAATGTTTTCTTTGATATAAGGATAGCGAGAGGGAGCATGGGAGGAATAGACAAACTCTAGATAGGGCAGAGCTGTTGGAGGGAAAGGGAGGGGGCATGGGGTTATGAATGATGGTGGAATGTGATGATCATTATTATCCAAAGTACAAGTATGAAGACATGAATTGGTGTGAATATACTATGTATACAACCAGAGATATGAAAAAATGTGCTCTATATGTTTAATAACAATTATAATGCTTTCCGCTGTCATATATAAATAAAAATAAATAAAATAAAATCACGGAATATAATTTGCTCTTAAAAACAACAACAACAAAGGATAAGTTACTGGGTACTCCACAGCAAGAACCAAGGCCATGGTATGTCTTACCCTACCAAGGGAGCAAATGGGCTGTTGTTGGAGACTAAAGGAGCCAGAGAGGCCAGGCAGATACACAGAATTAAGACTTGTTACATGAAGTCCTAATAGTTTACAGTTCCAAGCGCTTTTTATGGCATGCCAGACTACACTAGTTTCATCTACATACCATTTATACTAGTACATGACCTGAAAGGATGTGGAGATAAAGATAAGAGTTGGACCTATAACACGTGTCACTTTTTGATTAAACAAGAGGGGGCTCAATTAAGGAGCTATGCTAAGTTAAGATTATTGCTTTTCAAACTGGGAATATGTAGGAAGAGCAGTGAAACACACAGAAATGCCACTTTCCATCCACACGGGGCTGAGTCATTTCAACAGTGTATGCACGTGTGAAAGGGACACTTTTAAGGACATTTGGGGAAAAGTGCGCTTCATATTTAGGTGGCAGATAAGTAACAAGGAAACAGGAGTGACAAAAATTGCCTTGGTATTCTCCCAAAGGGATTGCGGGGATCTGGGATGTGTGGGGACAAGCTGTGGACAAGAGGCCTGGCGGAGAACCCTGGCGCTCGCCAATCTTCTGCCAGTGCTTGCAGAGTGGACACCCAAAGGCGCACGAAGGAGTGGCCGGGGACTCAATGGCCAGTCAAGGGGCCTGCACCTGACCTAGGAGGTTACTGTGCCAGATGGCCAGAGGCGTTCATGGCTAGAGAGGATGGAAGGGCCCCGAGTGAGAGGAAAGGGGAGGTCACGCATTACACTGGCTGCTGGCCAAGGGGCCGGTGCTGCAGGACGCCCATGCAGTGAGAGCACTGCCACCACGCGCACCTCAGGCAGGCCGCTGCCGCCGTCGCCAGTGGCCCCAAGGAGTCTCAGTGGAACTAGCGCGCAGAGAGTGCTGGAGGGGGAGGGACGCAGTCGACGCGACTCGTGGGAGTCCGGTAGACGTTACTGTGGGGGACCCTGGGCCGCCATGCGTAGGTCCCCTGCTCCTTCCAGGCCGGCAAGGGCACTTGGCATTGGCTCTGGACCCTGCAAGTCCGGAGCAGTTGGCCAGGCTTGGGCATGGTGGTCTGGGGCAACGTGGAAGGTGAGCGACTCCCTAGCTGGCGGTTGGGTGGGGAGGGGTGCAATGGACACGAGACTCCTTGGGGCCGCTGGCGGTGGCGGTAGCGGCCTGCCTGAGGTGCGCGTGGTGGCAGTGCTCTCGCTGTATGGGCATCCTGCTGTGCCAGCCCCTTGGCCAGCAGCCAGCTAGTTCCACCCCCACTGCCTGGCTCTGTGTGAGAATATTCGAATTTTCAGGAAACATTGCTAATCAAAATAGAAATAGGAAACTCAGGTAAAATGGAAAAGGTAATGCATTGGAAATTCAAAATAAAAGGGAAATTTCAAGTAACAAGCAAAAAAAAAAAAAAAAAAAAAAAAAAACAATACAAGGAAATACTCAACTCCACTAGTAACTAGAAAAATAAAATAAAAACAAAACAAAAAAAAAAAAAAGTGAAAAAAAGAAAAGTATAGGATCCAGCACTAGTAATTGATTTGCAGTGACATCTAGTGGAAAAAGGGCCATATATGAACAGACACTTGCCCATATTAGTGAGCTTGGAGAATCCTTGGCCACATGGGTTAGAGGGAATGCACAAGGCACTACTAGGGTTGAGGGATCATGCCAGTACCAGGAGGGCCCACTGACCATTTCCAGTTTTTTGAGTGCAGTTCCGCATTGCACCTGTATGTGTGTAAACCTCCAACAGCTATTTCTTCTCACATGCAGCACCTGGGTTACACGGGAAGCAAGTTTCCATTAAATAGTTTTAAAAAAATAATATCCTAGTCATGTATGCTTAAATACAATTCTAATGAGGACCTTCCAGCAAAAATCAAGCATACCACAAGGACCACCTCCCATCCCCGCCATCCCTCAGTCACCATTCAATGCAGTGGTTTTTCAATGGGAGGCCCTACATTGTTAACAATAATCTTTACTGTCTTAATGCCCCCAAATAAAGCCAACATTCCTTCCAAAGGCTTAATATTTTTTTTTCCTCATTTATTTACCTAAAATATTTCAAAAGAGTTTTTGAGTACTTCAGAAACAATGGATTTCTTTCTTTTTTTTTTGTGAAAACTGATTTGCAAGCCTGGGACTTAATTACTGGTGAGAGAGAGAATATTCAAATATGGTTTGTTACTTTTCCCCTTTTTTCCTTGCCATGCTATAAACCTTCAACTTCAGTATTCTTTTTCTAACCTAGCAAATTCAGATTGCATGCTTTTTTGAGATGCCACAATTTAAAACAAATGGTGTAATTTCAGTAGGCTCACAACTGCTTGCCAACTGCAACACCAGGAGGTCATGTGCTGAGATGCCACAGAAAACCAGTACAACACATTCTTCATTATGAGGCTTAAAAATTTCTATCTCTAAATGGAATTATTTCCATCAATTAAGAAATGGCAAGAGCAAGACTTGGGCTGGGGTTGTGGCTCAGTGGTAGAGCACTTGTCTCCAGTGTGTGTGAGGCACTAGGTTTGATCCTCAGCACCACATAAATAAATAAAAGTATTGTGTCCATCTACAATTTTAAAAAAATCTAAAAAAAGAAATGGCAAAATTTGATTTTGAAATTGAAAAATAACCTGTGAACTCTACAGAAACTGCATCGTTGTTACTTCAGTTTCAATTTTGTTTACTATTATTTGTGTTAAAGATTTTTTTCTCTGTATTTTCTCAAGCAAGAAATAAATGTTGAACTAACTGACCCTGGTAGTACCCTTGTAAAACACAGAAGGGTATAATCTGCACTTCTGGGAAAATTAGTAAGAAGATTCTACTAGTAAGGAGGGAAGACACCACCTTGCTCTCCAGATCAAAAAACTGAATATGAAAAGTACAGAATTAAGTTATGTTTAGATGTATACAAACACTAGAGCCCTTGGTATGAACAATTTTCCTGAGGTTTTATTTTTTGTCTGCTCCAAAATATTCTGTCTTTTGCCATCTCATAATATAATACATACAACACATAATAGTAAAGGCCTTACAACTTTTTACAGGTGAAATCTACATTGCAATGTTTAAAAACTCTATAGTCAAAAAATATAACTGATCAGTAAAACGTTAACCTAGGTCTGTATGAACTCAAAAAACAAAATAGAACTTCATGATGTTGGAAAGGGTAATAATAAAATAGATATTGAAAAAAAGCATCCTGGTTCTGTTGCAGATGTAAGAATAGCCAAACTGGAGTTTTGGATATCAGTTGTTATGGATTTGAGCCAAATCATCTTCTTTTTGGTCTGTAGAAATCACTTTAGTTAATCTTTCTGGAATCCAAATCAGCTGCTGTTCTCCCTGTGGAAACACACAAACAGACCCCCGACTCCAGACAATCACTGGGTCAGGACCTTTCCATTGTCCTGTTAGAATATCCTTCCAACGTACCTTGGGCTTATGCACATTTTTTGGACACATATGCCTTTCCGCAGCACTAAGTCCTGATGAATCCAAATTTAAAAAGTTTAGAGTAAAAAGTGTTATTTTAAGTTTATCTTTGGGGAATATATACCCATTCCCAATTCCTTCTTTTTGTTTAATAAGTACATTTTAATAGTTTGTTGAGCTCTTTCAACTATGCCTTGTCCCTGTGGATTGTATGGAATTCCTGTTATATGAGTAATGCCAAATGATGAGCAAAATTGTTTAAAAGAGGTAGAAGTATAACCAGGGGCATTATCTGTTTTTAACTGTTTTGGAACGCCCACAGTGGCAAAATTTTGTAAGCAATGAGCTATAACATCTTTAGTTTTTTCTCCGGGATGAAAGGAGCCGAGCCCATCAAAAATCCTGAAGAAGTATCAACTGTAACATGCAAATATTTTAATTTTCCAAATTCTGGCAAGTGTGTGACGTCCATCTGCCAAATATAGTTAGGTATCAGTCCTCTAGGATTGATTCCAAGATTAACTTGTGATAAAAAGGTCACAAAATTTGGCATTGTTTTATTATTTGTCTAGCTTGTTCTTTAGTTATTTTAAAATGCTTTTGTAAAGTATTAGCATTGACATGGAAATTTTTATGAAAATTTGTAGCTTCTTCTAGTGTAGAGAACATATGTATGTCATGTGTAGTTTTATCTGCTAAATCATTGCCCAAACTAAGGGCTCCAGGCAATCCTGTATGTGCCCTGATATGTCCTATAAAGAACAGATCTTTTCTGTCCCAGATTAGACTTTGTATAGTGGAAAGCAAAGAAAAAACAGTAGAGGAAGGGGAAATCCTACCAGCATCTTCAAGGGATACTATAGCATTAACTATATACTGAGTATCAGAAAATAAATTAAATACAGAATCTTTAACATCACAAAAGCTTGTAATACTGCATTAAGCTCTACCTTTTGAGCTGATTGTTTGGGCACTAAAAATGTAAAAGTTTGATCAGTTGTAACTATTGCTGCTGTACCATTATTTGATCCATCAGTGAATATATTTGGAGCATTCATGATAGGTGTTTTTCTTGTCAATTTTGGAAAAATTACAGGATGCAATGACCAAAAAGACAATAAAGGATTAGATGGTAAGTGGTTATCAAATGAAACATTAGATTTGCACATGATTATTGCCCAAGTATTTAACTCATTAGCTAACTCATCTATTTGATTCATAGTATATGGAGTAATAATTTTATTGGGAGGAATTCCAAACACTCCCTTTGCTGCTTTTATTCCTTTGAGTTTTAATTGTCCTACAGCCTCAGGATACCTAGTAAGAAAAGTGTTAGGAGAATAAGATAAATGTATCCATAATAATGGACCTTCTTGCCAAAACACTCCTGTAGGAATATTTTTTGTTGGTAGTACAATAAATAATAAAGGCAAACTTATATCAATTCTATCCAAATACATATTTTCCATATATGTTTCAATGATTTTTAATGCTTTTCTTGTTTCAGGCATTAACATGCGGGGTGAATTTGGATCTGATGGACCTTTTAGGATATCAAATAAATGTCCCAACTCTCCTGTTGGTATACCTAGATAAGGCCTTATCCAATTTATGTCTCCTAATAACTTTTGAAAGTCGTTAAGTGATTTGAGTTGATCTACTCATATTTGAATTTTTGGTGGACGGACCATGGTTGAGGATAATAGAACTCCTAAATAATTAATTGGAAAATTTAATTGTACTTTATCTATTGCTATCTCTAGATTGTAATTTTTTAATAAGTTTGTAAGTGTGGCATAACATTCTAGCAATTTGTTTTTATCTTTGTGTGCTAATAATACATCATTCATATAGTGAAATATTTGTAGTTCAGGATTTTGATTTCTAAGTGGCTGGATTACTTTGTTAACATAAATTTGACACATAGTTGGGCTGTTAGCCATCCCTTGTGGGAGTACTTTCCACTCATATCTCTGATCAGGACCTTCATGATTCAGTGCAGGGATAGTAAATGCAAAACGTGGACTATCCTCAGGATGAATTGGAATTGAAACAAACAAACAAAAAAAAAAAAAAAAAAAACAAACAAAAAACAATCTTTAATATCTATAACTAAAACATACCAAGTTTTTGGCAAAGCAGACAGTTGAGGAATCCCCGATTGAGCAGGTCCCATAATAACCATGTCATTATTAATGGCTCTTAAATCTTGCAATAATCTCCATTTACCAGATTTCTTTTTGACGACAAAAATGGGAGTATTATGGGGAGATACAGAAGGTTGTATTTGTCCTTCCACTCATTGTTGTTTGACCAGGTCATGGGCTGCTTGTATCTTTTCTTTAGTCAGGGGCCACTGAGGAACCCATACTGGTCTTTCTGATTTCCAAGTAATTTTTATTGTCTCAGTGGCCCTTTCTGAAAATCCAACCCATGTCTGTCTGTTCCTTGATCTATTTGTATTGGTGCTGCTATACCTTGTTCTTGTTTTTCTAATCTTTTTCCTTTCCTAAAACCTTGTCTAGTCATAATAGTGGGTGAATTTTGGTTGATGTTATTTATTAATGTCAAACCCAATTGATCTAGGACATCTCGTCCCCATAAGTTTACGGGAAGATGATGCAATACATATGGCTGTATAGTTCCTTCACATCCTTCAGGATCCTTCCAGTCTAATACCATTGCACTTCTATGGGGATTAGTCGCCACTCCTAGGCCTCGAAGCGTTTGAGTGGCTTGTTGTAATGGCCAATGTTTTGGCCATTCTTGATGAGAGATGATGCTAAGGTCTGCACCTGTATCCAGTAGCCCATTAAATTCATGTCCTTGAATATTTAGTTTTAGCATGGGGCGAGAATCTAAATTTAAAGAAAGCATAGCCCAATCTACACCTGTGGAGCCTAATCCCTTGGAACCTCTTTCTACAGTATGACTGGAAAATTTATCATGTAGGCTGGGTATTATTAATAACTGTGCTATTCTATCTCCTGGTGAAATTACTGATATACCCTTTGGAGAACTGGCTATAATTTTTATTTCACCTTCATAATTGGGATCAATTACCCCAAGACTTATCATAAGTCCTTTTAGAGTAGAAGAGCTGTGTCCCAATAATAAGCCTACTGTTCCTTTGGGAAGAGGTCCTTTTACCCCTGTGGGAATTATTTGAACTCCCATCTCTGGAGTTAGTACTGATCTGGCAGAGGCGCAGATGTCCAACCCTGTGCTCCCTCTGGTTTGTCTGATGAAGGATCTAATGGACAATGTGTCCTGGGCACTACCCTGATGGGGTTGCTGGGTTCCTCCAGTGCTCTGTATATTTGTGGTTTTGGGCCCCGGAGCATTGGGCTCCCCTGTCCATTTTTTTGGCAATGGAGCCCGATGCCTTTCTCCACGATATCATGGATAAACACCTGGTCCTTGTTCAATTTTTTTATTATGGAGTACCCTCTATGGTGGTTTGAGAATGGCATTCATTATCCCAATGTCTCCCTCTACGGCATCGTGGGCAAATACCCGGTATTCTACTCCTTTGATACCTAGTTTTGTTAAACCCTCCTCCTATGCAGCAATTCCTTTTAAAATGTCCTGTTTGTTCACAATTGTAGCATGTTCTTGGCCTGGCATCTAAAGCCTGTTTTACTGCAGCTGCCACAATTTGCCCTTGTTCATTAATGTCTCTGGCATCTAAAGCCTGTTTTACTGCAGCTGCCACGATTTGCCCTTGTTCATTAATGTGTCTGGCATCTAAAACCTGTTGTACTGCAGCTGCCATGACTTGCCCTTGTTCATTAATGTCTCTACATAATTTAATATATGTGTTTAAATCTTCATGTTTCCATGGTCTAATGACTTCTCTACACCAACGATTCGCTTGCTCATATGGATCCATTTTTTCATGAGCGCTCATCATATATGATATATGGACATACATACATTCAAACATATAACACAAAACACAAGTGTGCACACATAATATAATACATACAACACATAACATAATAGTAAAGGCCTTACAACTTTTTACAGGTGAAATCTACATTGCAATGTTTAAAAACTCTATAGTCAAAAAATAGAACTGATCAGTAAAACATTAACCTAGGTCTGTATGAGCTCAAAAAACAAAATAGAACTTCATGATGTGGGAAAGAGTAATAATAAAATAAATATTGAAAAAAGCATCCTGGTTCTGTTGCAGATGTAAGAATAGCCAAACTGGATATCAGTTGGTTAGAGCTTGGTGCTGATAACGCCAAGGTCGCGGGTTCGTTCCCCATATGGGCCACCAAATGTCGCAGTCTGGCTGGGCACAATTCAGGAACCACTTGTCAAAAGAAACAAACTTTATTTTTAGAACCACACACCACACCACACAGCTCCTCAGGAAAAACCCTCAGAGCCCAACTGCCACCACTGGCTTCCCACAAGCCTCTCAACCTCCCCCCACTCCTCCTGCTCTTGAGGCAGATTGGCTGGGTCATGTGGGCGGAGCCAAAAAAAGTCCCCCAATGACCAGCTCTGTAGTCTGAAAGGGCGGGGAAACACCCCAATGAGCATCACCGCAGAGGAGCCAATCAGCTAGAAGTTGCTGGGGCCGCTGTGAGCCAATCATCAGCTGGCAGCTGGAAGTTTGCTGGCAGCTGGAAGTTTGCTGGGGCCCCTTCGTCTGTGGCTCTCAACACCTCCAATGATAGTAAATAGGCTTTTTATTTCCCTCATTATTCTTTCTTCATTTTCTTGAAAGTTCTAATAGAGGCATAGATTTTCACTTATTACAATCCTGCAGTCAACTATAATTCTTTGTGGTGTAAAAATTGCCTCAGATTTGCCAATGGGAGCCCCTTAATGTTGGAAAAATTCCTTGCAGGTCTCTCAAAGAAGCACCTTCTAGGCACAGGAGACTGTGAGGTCAAAGACCCTAAGGTGGAAATATGCCTGGATGTTGAGAGCCACAGCTGAGTTGGAATGGCCCCTGGCATTTTGCCAGAAGTAATGGTTGAGAGGTGACGCCAGCAAGCCATTAAGATGATGATAATTAAGTTAAGCTGTGTATAATTGCTGTGACTGGATGATGCTGGATTGAAGCAGGCTGTGTATTCAATTGTATATTATACCCCTGCTGTCCAGCAATAGGGAGGCTCCTGCTGCCTCAGGTGCCCGCTACTTTTGAGTTCTTGCTGAGGAGTTCCCATTGAGTTCCGGTTGAGCTCTCGCGGGGATTCCCAGAGAGTTCACGTTGTTTGGAGAAGTTCCCATGGAGGGAGATCCGGTTGGTGTGTGGTGTGCCTGGAAGGGCCATGTGGGTGGCGTTTCCATGAGTTCGGAAATAAAGTTTGTTCCTCCTTGAGTGGCTCGTGATTTGTGCCCAGCCAGACTGCGGCACCTGAATATTTAAGAACAATGAAGCTACAAAACAGTGACAAGGACCAGAATGATTGGAGATGATGTCAGAGTTGGGGGAGCAGACTGGCAGAAAGTCATTTATATCATTCACTGGCTCTTTTATGTTAAGTATGATAGAGCCATCAATGGGTTTTGAACAGAGACGTGATGTCTAATATGACTTGCTTTTAAAAGGAATCCCTGTGGCAGCCAGATGGGGAAGAATTAGGGAACAGCATGTTAGGAATGGGGTGGAAATGAGGAATTCTGCTTTACTCATGTTAAGTTTGAGATATCCATGAGATATACAAGTAAATATTAAATAAGCAGTTAGATGTTTGGAGAGTCTGGGGAGATGTCCAAGATAGGGATATACATTTTAGAGTTCTTAGTTTATGATTAAAACTATTTGTTTGGATATAATCAATTAGAGAATAAGTAGAGAAGAAACCATTGATGACTGAGGTGTGGAACACTCTGATACATAGATGCTATCAAGTTGATGGAGAACCAGCAAAGGAAGCTCAGAAGCATGCGATGTCAATGTAAAAAAGAAAAAAAAGAGGGAATCTGGGCACAGTGGTGCTTGTCTGTAATTGCAGTGGCTCAGGGAACTGAAGAATCAGGATCAGAAATTCAAAACCAGCCTCAGCAACTTAGCGAGGCTCTAAGCAACTCAGTGAGACCCATTCACTAGATACAATGTTTTTAGAAGATCTGTTCATAAGTACCCCTTGGTTCAGTCCCTGGCACTCACAAAAAAAGGAAAATATTGTAGAACTCTGAAAAACAGAAGAGAGGAGTGTTTCTAATAAAGAGACTAACACTGGACTTGACAATGTGGAGGTCACTATTGGGTTAGTTCTGCAGAGAAGTGGTAACAAAAGCTTGATTGACAATAGAAATGAAAGAAGAGGAAGTGGACAGATCCCAGTGAGAGGTAATGGCAGTTTGGGTCTACATTGGTAATAATGGAGGTTATAGAAATAGGCAGACTTTGAAGATGGTTTTGAAATTGAGCCAACAGAGTTTGCTGTTGAACTGCACATAAGGTTTAGGGTGGATAAAAAATTGCCGGGTTTTGGCATAAAGGACCAGAAAAAATAAGACTGCCATATTTAGAGATGGATCCCTGATCTCACTATTACCCTCATCCCTGCCTTCAGCAAGGCATGGTGATTCCCATTATTAAGGGTCCTCAGGTTGCTCCTGCCACTGGCCCACCAGAGGTACTTGGCCTTCAGCTTCAGCCAGGTGTGTGGCCATGCACACAGTCTTCTGCTTTCCAGCTTCCAAACTTTGTTTACTTCTCCTCTTCTCCCCCACTCTCTTTTCCTTGTGTATTTAAGTCCCTTGATTTTAAAACAAAAGTTCATTTATAATCATTTCTGTAATTTTATAAAGTGACATAATGAGTGTCCAACCCACTTCAGTGGGCATTTTTCTTGCTTTATTTATTTATTTTCTAATTAGAAATGGTTATTTTCATAGTTTGAGCAGGTCCCTTGATTCTTCATAAGGCTTACATCAGCTATTCCAAAGCCACTGTTTTCTGACTGAGTTAAAGAAATAATTCATTTAAATGATAGATTTCTTCCTGCTTTCCCCTATTTTGTATTCTCTTGCATGAATCAGTGAATTTTACTTATGAGTTGCCTGAGAATCCTACCACTGAGCATCACCTTGAAAACAAAATATGCCATAATCATTTAAAACTTTGGGAGTGTGTCTTAGACTATATGAGAATATGTGAAGGTATGGGTCTGTGTGTTATGCCCCTTTGCACATTTATTCTTTGATGAGAATAGAGTCATAGAAAAACTCATGTGCATTTAACTTCATTTCCCCTCCATTTATTGTAAGCTTTAGTGGATGGGCACCAGACTCACATAGGACTCTCTTCCTAGGAAATTTGGAATCAAAACGGAGAATGGGGACTTCTATGTGGCCTGTAACCTTAGGACCTCTGCATGAACTTATATGCTGGAGAACCTGAAGCTTATTCTTGCTGATTCTTGTAGCAAAGTAGCCAGCGGTGAAGATAATCCCTTTTGGGTTCCCTCCCAGGGATTTGGTAGGCACTGATCTACATCTTCTTGGGCTAGCCTTGTGTCTTCCCTGAGCTATATTACACAGGCCACATCCTGAGTGTAGATTTGTCTTTCTTGCTTGAGCAGAATCAACTTGGTTTCAGGTACTTGCAGCCAAGCAGGTACTTACTAAGATTAAAAAAAAAACATGTTTCACTTAATCAGGAAGGCTACTCAAACTTCTTCTGGAGAGATGAAGCAGGCCACTTCTTCTAATGGTATCCTAAAGATGGCTCAGGACCACAGCTCTCAACTCAGTTTTCCTGGAGACAAGCAAATTCCCATGACCTTAGACCATTCATGAGGCATTAGCAGGACTTGATCTCAGAGATTGGCCATGGCCACATCCCACCAAGTAGAGAAAAGTTGCATAACAGATGTAAGCCTTTTTTATCAGCACTTCCTTTTCCAATTTCACCAAAACAGTTTAATAAAAGTCTAAAGTACCCCAAATCCTAGGCTTAGGGATTAGTAAGAGAGGTTTAGAAATGTACTCCTAACTAGCTTGAGAGGCATGAGAATCAAATTTCTGGATCAAAAATAATTGTACTTCTCCAAATCCCATGTCCTAAATGATCCTACTCATCTCGTTTTGATTATCTTAGATAAGGCTCTTTCACAGAGTCTGTCTCTAGCTAGAATTCAACACATTAGGAGGGCCCAAGGGGCAAATATCCCCAAAGTTGTACACCAAATCAGTAGAAGAACTGAAAATAAAACCCAGGGACTTTTATTGCCCAATCCACTGGAAAAATTTTGAGGGACCTTCAGGGACATTGAAGGAGGGAGACTGTTTCTCAATTTTATTGGAAGATTTCCTTTTGTGGGGGTTCCAAGTACAAACACTGCAGGGAGGGAAAGAGAGAAATAATGTATATAATATAAAAATTATGAAATGCTGATGTCATTTGGACATAAATGACACTTAAAAGGAGATGCAGTCGTGTTATAGGAAGTACAACAGACAGAAAACCAGGTGTGGATTTTCCACTTCTGACACTGCCACTAATGAGCTGCTTAATTTTGTATAAATTGTTTAACTTTCTCTTGACCTCCAAGTCTTGATCTGCAAATGAAAGTTATACTAACCTGTCTTCCCCAGATCCCAAATGTTAGGTGCAGGACAGGCTGAACTATGTTGTCTACAGGGTAGGATGAATGAATGTTAGCTGCAGGATAACCCACAAACTCAAGCCCCACTCTGTCTGATCCTTTATCATCTGTTTGTGTCAAGTCTGAATACTCAACCCAACTCAAGGCTGAACACTCGACCCCTACCAGTCTGGTGCAACAGAAACCCACATCTGACCCCTGCCCCATCTGCCTGAAGGCAGAAGATGACACCCTTAGCAACTACTATGTGATCCAATCATTGTACACCAACAAAGCAGCTTGCAGACCCAGAGGCCCCATTAGATTTTGGCTATAAAAACTCCCTCCTGCTGGGCCCTTCTCTCTTGCTCTTGCTCTCTTGCTCTCTCTCTCTCTCTCTCTCTCTCTCTCTCTCTCTCTCTCTTGTTCTTGCTCTCTCTTTCTTTTCTTGCTTTTGCTCTCCCTTGCTTTTTCTTCTCTCTCTCTCTCTCTCTCTCTCTCTCTCTCTCTCTCTCTCTCTCTCTCTTCTCTTTTGCACTGCTGTAATAAAGATCTCTTGGTCGCTCCGAGTGTTGTGGTCACTTTCCTTTCACCAAATTCTATGAAAACCTTAATCTTTAAGGTTTAAAAACTGAATGAATTGAAGTGACAAAGTTATATCATGTAGCACTGAAATTTTCAAAATTATTCAACTAATTTAATATAATTTAAAAAAGCTAACATGGCCTCAGAAATATATTCAATTAAATAAAAAAAAATAGATGCTGTTTTGTTTTTATCCTTTTTTAAAAAAAAATCTAAGGAAGCCAGAATAAAGATAAGGAAATTAAAAATACAAATATACAAAATGGAATATAACTCAGCATTAAAAGAAAATAAAACTATGGCATTTGCAGGTAAATGGATGGAGTTTGAGAATGTCATGCTACATCAAATAAGCCATTCCCAAAAAACCCAAGGACAAATGTTTTCTCTGATATGTGGATGCTGATCCATTTATGGGGTGGGGGCCATGGGAAGAATGGAGGAACTTTAGATTGGGCAGAGGGGAATGAAGGAAGGGGAGGAGGCATAGGGGTAGGAAAGATGCAGGTATGATTGCACTAATGGTGTGACTCTACATTGTGTACAACCAGAGAAATTAAGAGTTGTGCCCCATATGTGTACAATGAATTGAAATGCATTATGCTGTCATGTATAATGATTTAGAATAAATACAATTTTTAAAAGAGTTTAGAAAAAAATAATTGTATATACTCACTCACTGACCTTCGCTGGTGCTTAAGCAAAGTGGTGCTGCAAGCAGATTGCTGTAGGCAAAGAATGCATGTATGTTAGTGAGGGTTAGCACAGTGGGCTCATTTTATAGAATTATTCTCTTAACCTTGTGTTCCCACCATTCCCATCTATCTGTCCCCTTACACTTTCATGAAAGTGTTAAGCAGTAGGTTATTTAATAAGTCTACCTAATTTCAACAACCTCATGTAACATGACTTCTTTGAAATTCCACTCAAAATGTGACATCACACAGTTTCAGAGGCTTCAAAGAATAATGCATATTTTAATTATATTACCCTGATATACTTGGGAATTGTAGCTCCTTATTGTAGACTATATTACGAGAAATTGTTTTGAATATCAAGAGAAGCAATTTCAATTAGCTATTAGAATGTAATACTTCTTCCTTATATTAGTTTGATATAGTTTTCCATCAATATAATAACATATTGTCATACATGTATATGACAATGGGATATGCACATATTTAATATGTGTATTATTAGCAAAGAGCTTTTGACTAATAAAAAGAGAAATTATCTAGCAGTGAGTTATGTGAATTACCTAGTTAAGATCACACAATATTTGTTTCTATATAGTACATTAGGAAGTAATTACCCCATTCATCTCTGCTTCTACAGTATTTAAAATAAAATATAGATCTTATGAGGACAAAGAATATCATGTTATAATCTATATACTAATTATAGTTACTCCATACAAATTAGTGTAATCTTAGGGATACTCATCTCTATTATAAATTGTACAATCTATCATTATATTACCAAAAGTTAGGCCCTTGCTCTGATGCCAATCCAATAATAAGAACACGGTTTTGAGAAAAAGCAAAACTAAAAAACTTCTCCTAACAAAAGAGAAACACATGGGACTCCTGTTCCAGAGTCTGTGATTCTGCCCATGAGGTTGGGGGCAAGGGGTTTTTAAAGAGATGATTCAAAGGCTAAATCCCAGGTGTTCTCTGTTGCAATTCACTTGTTAATTTGGGAGATGGTCATTTCTTAGATCTTCTGGTGCCATCCCCAAAGTTTGAATTACTCTTTCCTGTTCCTGTGGTAGGTAGGTGCTCAAGGACAGATAAACTCTGCCTAGGATGGGGAAGAAAAGTATTCCTGTTTCCCTTGAGATTAAGGAGGGGAAGATTGGGATGGAGAGATATTAGAGAAGTGAAGTGAAATGAAGAAGGAAAGGAAGAGAAAGAAATTTGTCCATTTTAAAAATATATGGCAGCAGCAGAGCAGCAAGAGCTATATATTCAAAGCATGAAGCAGACCACTGTAACACTTAAAGAATTAAAATATCCTCAAGGGAAGCAAAATAAACACACACATAGAAAACAGTGAGTTTTTTTTTTTTTCTGTAAGTTCACTGCGATTAAACAGTGACAATATTAATATTAATTTTTTATCTCTATGGGAACATACAAAGGATTGAAATTTTTATTACAAGGTGCTCAGTATTTCTTATGGCTATTAATATGATCAGAAAGATGATTTGGTGGCAGAATTAGAAGTAAACATTTAAACTATAAGAAGGATCATTTAAGATCATCAAGTAATTTTGAAATTATTTCAAGAGCACCTATGAACTAATTTTTCACCATTGATAGTTTTGTTTACTAAATTTACATATATGACTATACACATTTTACTCTCATAGCCAAGATATCAAATTTCTGAGAAGTGTCAAGAACATGAATACACTTGAGAACATAGTAGATACTCTTTCTGCATCAATAAAGTGCTGAGTGTGTTATCACTTGTCCACACTTTAACATGTAGCCCTGGAAACTTGGGGGTGAACTTGGAAAAGCTGGAGTTTTGGTAGTGGAAATGTCAGCATCAACAGATGCTTCTACTGGAATTTGAATCACAATCAGCAGAGCCATCCTTCAGAGATCAGCAAGCACCTAGTTTGGATGATGATTGGCAAAAGCCAAGATAAAAAAAAAAAAAAAAGATGAGGTGTGCTCTTCTTAATATTCTAAACAATGAAATATGTATGTAATTCTGCAGGGTCATTACCTTATTTCTGGTAGTACATGAAATGAGGTTTCCTGCTAGCCAGTGGATGAGATTTGAAAATGGATTTAAGTTTATTTGAAATACAATCACTGTCATTATTTCCAAACATTTGAGTTTATGGTTACACATACAAATCATAGACACTTCTTAGCTGTTAACATTCTCTCTATTTCTTCTCTGTGAATTAAATAATTTTGAAATAATTTCCCTGCTTGAGAAAATGCTATAGTAAGAGTTGAAAAGTCCATCAATCCATGGGGTAGACATAGCAAAGTACTGTATTGTACATAGTAAGTAAGTACAATTTAAAAGCTAAAAATCCATCACTTAAATAAATGCCTCTGTGAAATAATTAAAAATGATATTGTCTAAAGAAAATGCTTCGTCTTGTTTTTGTAGAAATGTGTACTGAATAATTCATCCTTCCTCTGAGTTTATGCAAGTGTTAAATAACCAAATACCAACGAAGCATCTTTACTTGACTATACTATACCTTTGATACCCCCTTTCCTAATATGTGTTACTTGGTAGCCCATTAAGTATTTAATTGTTTGATAATAATGAAGACATCGTTTTGACAAAGCTTCTTATCTAATGGCAACATAATTCCAGTGTATTGTTTGTTTTACATCTGTTATCTCTAGTTACCCTAAACCCACCAAGTTAATAAAATTCTTGCATGTTTGTTATGGCTTAAAGTTGTTTTTAATCAAATGTTTTTGTTCTGAGAATCAGGACACCATCTGCAAAGTTAAGACATTTGTGACCCCTTAGGGACTTGCACTAATTCAATGAAAGGGATGTGAATTGGGGCTAAGCAGATGTAATTCGAACATACTCCTGGAAAACAAAGGAATGCTTACACATTACCATTTTGCCTTAAGCCAAGACAAATTAATTGACTTCCTTTATAAATTTGTCACACATTAATTAGAGAGGCATGTTTTCATCACAATCTATTCAAATACTCTCAGCCTCGATTGACAAATTTCTGAACAGATTTTATTTCTGAGTTTTAAAACTTTACTAATATCTTCATGTTATCAATGTTGATATGAAATTATCTTTTGTTTTTCCTCTGCCGGATGCTGTCCTCTTTTCATCACAGGAACCAGATTCTATTCTTTCACTATATTTATCTGCTTCTCCTAGCTACTATCAAGATGGGGATTTCATTATTGGTGGACTCTTTTCCCTGAGAGTGATGGCTGGTGACACCAAAAGTAAATTTGGCGTTACAGATAAATTCTATATGCCTGATTATGTTTATGTGTAAGTGTATCCATTTTCCTAAGTGTATAAATTCTCTATAGGGAGGATCATTTTTCTTTATATAAAGGTGCAGGATATGATGTTGAGAACTTTCAACTTATATGCATTGATATAATTGAATTGATTTCTTTGACACTACTGTGGTGTATTCCCCTATTTAATCTAGCAAAATATTATTTTCTGAATCACAACATGTTATCCAAGGCAGGGTAACTAAATTCTAATTTAATGCCTGCCATTTTCTTTTTTAATATTTATTTTTTAATTGTAGTTGAACACAATACCTTTATTTTTCATTTATTTATTTTTATGTGGTGCTGAGGATCTAACCCAGGGCCTTGTACGTGCTAGGCAAGCAATCTACCACTGAGCCACAACCCTAGCCCCATGCCTTGCATTTTCTATTTATTTCATTCCCTGACATTTTCTCAGTCTTAAGATGCCTTAAAAAGTCAATATTATAAATTTGACTGTAAATCATTAGACTGTCAGTCTGATTTTTTTGAGGCACCAAATTTCTGAATGTTTTCAGAATAAGATATCTTATTTATTTGGGGGGTTATCATGTGCATTCTTTTATAACTCATCTTTCTTAGAAAACAAAATTTTTGAGATTGTCTTTTCACCTTTTATTTCTAGGGATCTTACTAAGCATTATCAGTGCCTGCTGGCCATGGTTTTTGCTGTAGAGAAAATCAACAAGGGCCTGAATATGTTGTTCAATATGTCTCTGGGATTCCATCTCTTCAATGTTGACTTTATTGAGAAAAAGGCCATAGAGAGTTCTATGTCTTTACTTTCAGGAAAGAGTCCTCCAGTCCCTAATTATGACTGTAGGTCTGAGAAGAGAAACAAGCTGGTGGCTGTGGTAGGAGGTGTTTCAACAGGGATATCGACTCAGAGTTTCCAAGTACTCATTCTTTACAATGTCCTCCAGGTAAATAAACAATTCTGCCTTTGGGGTTTAAATATAGAAATAAATAACAAAAATTTAATTTATGCTTACAGAAAAGGTATGAGATTTCTTAACAAAGTACTCTTTATTCATTTTTCTCTAAAATATGTCTTCATAAAGAAAAAATTGTGTTTGTATAATAAAATTTACTTTGAAATCATCAAAATGTAGGAAAGTATACACAAATATATAAACATTCATATTTATATATAAAATAATAATAAATCTTAACAGCTAGAGAAAATAAAATATTTTTCCCTTATTATAACAACTTTTTTTCCTATGGAATTTAAAACATAATAAATATATTGGGTTCATAGCACTTCTATTCACATGCTTTTTAAAAATTTTTTTTCATTGTACTAATACTTTGAATATATTTCACTTATGATCAATTACTTTTGTTTAATATCAGTTCAAATTGCACCCTAACATTTCATTCTACAAAAGTTATTTAACTGATTTACTATGTTGAGATCTTTAGAATATTTCTTTTTTTTTTCTTTAATTTTTATTGTTGGTTGTTCAAAACATTACATAGTTCTTGACAAATCATATTTCACACTTTGATTCAAGTGGGTTATGAACTCCCATTTTTTACCCCGGATACAGATTGCAGCATCACATCGGTTACACATCCACTGATTTACATATTGCTATACTAGTGTCTGTTGTATTCTGCTGCCTTTACTATCCTCTACTATCCCCCATCCCCTCCCCTCCCATCTTCTCTCTCTACTCCATCTACTGTAAATCATTCCTCCCCCTTGTTTTTTTCCCCTTTCCCCTCACTTCCTCTTGTATGTAATTTTGTATAACCATGAGGGTCTCCTTCCATTTCCATGCAATTTCCCTTCTCTTTACTTTTCCCTCCCACCTCTCACCCCTGTTTAATGTTAATTTTCTTCTCATGCTCTTCCTCCCAACTCTGTTCTTAGTTACTCTCCTTATATGAAAGAAAATATTTGGCATTTGTTTTTTAGGGATTGGCTAGCTTCACTTAGCATAATCTGTTCTAATGCCATCCATTTCCCTGCAAATTCTATGACTTTGTCATTTTCTAATGCAGAGTAATACTCCATTGTGTATAACTGCCACATTTTTTTTATCCATTCGTCTATTGAAGGGCATCTAAGTTGGTTCCACAGTCTTGCTATTGTGAATTGTGCTGCTATGAACATCGATGTAGCAGTGTCCCTGTAGCATGCTCTTTTTAGGTCTTTAGGGAATAGACTGAAAAGGGGAATAGCTGGGTCAAATGGTGGTTCCATTCCCAGCTTTCCAAGAAATCTCCATACTGCTTTCCAAATTGGCTGCACCAATTTGCAGTCCCACCAGCAATGTACAAGTGTACCCTTTTCCCCACATCCTTACCAGCACTTGTTGTTGTTTGACTTCATAATGGCTGCCAATCTTACTGGAGTGAGATGGTATCTTAGGGTGGTTTTGATTTGCATTTCTCTGACTGCTAGAGATGGTGAGCATTTTTTCATGTACTTGTTGATTGATTGTATGTCCTCCTCTGAGAAGTGTCTGTTCAGGTCCTTGGCCCATTTGTTGATTGGGTTATTTGTTCTCTTATTGTTTAATTTTTTGAGTTCTTTGTATACTCTGGATATTAGGGCTCTATCTGAAGTGTGAGGAGTAAAGATTTGTTCCCAGGATGTAGGCTCCCTATTTACTTCTCTTATTGTTTCTTTTGCTGAGAAAAAACTTTTTAGTTTGAGTAAGTCCCATTTGTTGATTCTAGTTATTAACTCTTGTGCTATGGGTGTCCTATTGAGGAATTTGGAGCCTGAACCCACAGTATGTAGATCGTAGCCAACTTTTTCTTGTATCGGACGCTGTGTCTCTGATTTGATATCAAGCTCCTTGATCCATTTTGAGTTAACTTTTGTGAATGGCGAGAGAAAGGGATTCAGTTTCATTTTGTTGCATATGGATTTCCAGTTTCCCCAGCACCATTTGTTGAAGATGCTATCCCTCCTCCATTTCATGGCTTTTAGCCCCTTTATCAAATATAAGATAGTTTTAGTTTTGTGGATTGGTTTCTGTGTCCTCTATTTTGTACCATTGGTCCACCCGCCTGTTTTGGTACCAGTACCATGCTGTTTTTGTTACTATTGTTCTGTAGTATAGTTTGAGGTCTGGTATCGCTATACCGCCTGATTCACACTTCCTGCTTAGAGTTGTTTTTGCTATTCTGGGTCTTTTATTTTTCCATATGAATTTCATAATTGCTTTATCTATTTCTACAAGAAATGCCGTTGGGATTTTGATTGGCATTGCATTAAACCTATAGAGAACTTTTGGTAATATCGCCATTTTGATGATGTTAGTTCTGCCTATCCATGAACAGGGTACATTTTTCCATCTTCTAAGATCTTCTTCTATTTCTCTCTTTAGGGTTCTGTAGTTTTCCTTGTATAAGTCTTTCACCTCTTTTGTTAGGTTGATTCCCAAGTATTTTATTTTTTTTGAGGATATTGTGAATGGAGTGGTTGTCCTCATTTCCATTTCAGAGGATTTGTCGCTGATATAGAGGAATGCCTTTGATTTATGCGTGTTGATTTTATATCCTGCCACTTTGCTGAATTCATTTATTAGCTCTAGTAGTTTCTTTGTAGACCCTTTTGTGTCTGCTAGGTATAGAATCATGTCACCTGCAAATAGTGATTATTTAAGTTCTTCTTTTCCTATTTTTATGCCTTTAATTTCTTTCGTCTGTCTAATTGCTCTGGCCAGTGTTTGCGAACTATGTTGAACAGAATTGGTGAGAGAGGGCATCCCTGTCTTGTTCCAGATTTTAGAGGGAATGCCTTCAATTTTTCTCCATTCAGAATGATGCTAGCCTGAGGCTTAGCATAGATTGCTTTTACAATATTGAGGTATGTTCCTGTTATCCCTAGTTTTTCTAGAGTTTTGAACATAAAGGGATGCTGTACTTTGTGGAATGCTTTTTCTGCACCTATCAAGATGATCATATGGTTCTTATCTTTAAGTCTATTGATGTGGTGAATAACATTTATTGATTTCCGTATATTGAACCAGCCTTGCATCCCAGGGATGAATCCTACTTGATCATGATGCACAATTTTTTTTGATATGTTTTTGTATCTGATTCGCCAGAATTTTATTGAGGATTTTTGCATCTAGGTTCATTAGAGATATTGGTCTGTAGTTTTCTTTCTTTGAGTGTCTTTGTCTGGTTTAGGAATCAGTGTGATGTTGGCCTCGTAGAATGAATTTGGAAGTTCTCTCTCTTTTTCTATTTCCTGAAATAGCTTGAAAAGTATTGGTATTGGTTCCTCTTTAAAGGTTTTGTAAAACTCTGCTGTATACCCATCCGGTCCTGGGCTTTTCTTAGTTGGTAGTCTTTTGATGGTTTCTTCTATTTCCTCAATTGATATTGGTCTGTTTAGGTTGTCTATATCCTCCTGACTCAATCTGGGCAGATCATATGACTTAAGAAATTTATCGATGCCTTCACTATCTTCTATTTTATTGGAGTATAAGGATTCAAAGTAATTTCTGATTATCTTCTGTATTTCTGAAGTGTCTGTTGTGATATTGCCTTTTTCATCCTGTATGCTAGTAATTTGAGTTCTCTCTCTTCTTCTCTTCGTTAGCATGGCTAAGGTCTGTCGATTTTATTTATTTTTTCAAAGAACCAACTTTTAGTTTTATCAATTTTTTCAATTGTTTCTTTAGTTTCGATTTCATTAATTTCAGCTCTGATTTTAATTATTTCTTGCCTTCTACTTCTTTTGCTGTTGTTTTGCTCTTCTTTTTCTAGGATTTTGAGATGAAGTATGAGATCATTTATTTGTTGGTTTTTTCTTTTTTTAAGGAATGAACTCCAAACAATGAATTTTCCTCTTAGAACTGATTTAAATGTGTCCCATAGATTCCGATATGTTGTGTCTGTGTTTTCATTTTTCTCTAAGATTTTTTTTAATTTCCTCCTTGATGTCTTCTATAACCCATTGATCATTCAGTAACCTATTGTTCATTCTCCAAATGATGCATGATTTTTCCTTCCTTCTTTTATTGTTGATTTTCAGTTTCATTCCATTATGATCAGATAAGATGCATGTAATTATCTCTACTCCTTTATATTGTCTAAGAGTTGCCCTGTGACATAATATATGATCTATTTTTGTGAAGGATCCATGTGCTGCTGAGAAAAAAGTGTAACTGCTTGATGTTGGGTGGTATATTCTATATATGTCGATTAAGTCTAGGTTATTAATTATGTTATTTAGTTTTATAGTTTCCTTATTCAACTTTTGTTTGGAAGATCTGTTCAGTGGTGAGAGAGGTGTGTTGAAGTCTCCCATGATTATTGTATGGTGGTCTATTAGACTCTTGAACTTGAGAAGAGTTTGTTTGATGAACATAGCTGCACCATTGTTTGGGGCATATATATTTATGATTGTTATGTCTTGTTGGTGTATGGTTCCCTTGAGCAGTATGTAGTGTCCCTCTTTATCCCTTTTGATTAACTTTAGCTTGAAATCTATTTTATTTGATATGAGTATGGACACTCCTGCTTGTTTCTGAAGTCCATATGAGTGATATGATTTTTCCCAACCTTTCACCTTCAGTCTATGTATGTCTTTTCCTATCAAATGCGTCTCCTGTAGGCAGCATATTGTTGGGTCATGTTTTGTGATCCATTCTACTAGCCTGTGTCTCTTAATTGGTGAGTTTAAGCCATTAACATTTAGGGTTATTATTGAGATATGGGTTGTTCTTCCAGCCATATTTGTTTATTTATGTTACTAAACATGGTTTGTTTTCCTCTTTGATTATTTTCCCCCCTTTACTGTACTACCTCCCACTGTTGGTTTTCATTGTTATTTTCTATTTCCTCTTCTTGTAATGTTTTGCTGAGGATTTTTGAAGAGATGGTTTTCTAGCTGCAAATTCTTTTAACTTTTGTTTATCGTGGAAGGTTTTAATTTCATCTTCCATCCTGAAGCTTAATTTCACTGGATACACAATTCTTTGTTGGAACCCATTTTCTCTCAGTGTTTGAAATATGTTATTCCAGGATCTTCTAGCTTTCAGAGTCTGTGTTGAAAGATCAGCTGTTATCCTGATTGGTTTACCCCTAAATGTAATCTGCTTTCTTTCTCTTGTAGCTTTTAAAATTCTCTCCTTATTCTGTATGTTGGGCATCTTCTTTATAATGTGTCTAGGTGTGGATATCTTATGATTTTGCACATTCGGCGTCCTGTAGGCTTCTAGGATTTGGGATTCTGTCTCATTCTTCAAGTCTGGGAAGTTTTCTCTTATTATTTCATTGAATAGATTGCTCATTTCTTTGGTTTGGAGTTCTATACCTTCCTGTATCCCAATGACTATTAAGTTTGGTCTCTTTATGTTATCCCATATTTCTTGGATGTTCTGCTCATGGTTTCTTAACAGTCTTGCTGAGCTGTCTATGTTCTTTTCAAGTTGAAATACTTTGTCTTCATTGTCTGATGTTCTATCTTCTAAGTGTTCTACTCCGCTGGTAGTATTCTCAATTGAGTTTTTAAGTTGGTTTATTGCTTCCTGCATTTCTAGGAATTCTGTTTGTTTGTTTTTTATAACCTCTATCTCCCTGTATAGTTGATCTTTTGCTTCTTGGATTTGTTTATGTAATTCATTGTTGAAGTGATCTTTCATTGTCTGATTTTGCTGTCTAATGTCTTCCTTGAGACTCCAGATCATATGAAGCATGTATATCGTGAATTCTTTATCTGACATTCCATCTGCTGCAGCTATCACCTCTTCTAACGTTGAGTTGACCTGCATTGCTTGTGGTCCTTTCTTTCCTTGTGTCTTCATACTGTTCGCGTTTCTTTCTGCTTGGTAAAACTGTTGTGTTATTGAATTTTCCCCCTATATATTTGTATTGCTCTTGTATAGTTGCAAAGTCTCCCTTGCAGGCGCGGGCAGCGGCTCTGCCCCTCCTCCAATTTGGGCAATGTGCCTACCACGCCGGCAGGCCGCTGGGCCTGTTCTTCCGGTTGGTAGCGGGTCCGCCTACCTTGCAGGCGCGTGGGGCAGCTCTGTCCCTCCGTGGGTTGCTGAGCCTGTTCTGCCAGTGGGTCGCAGGTCCGCCTACCTTGCAGGCACGTTTGGGGCTGCTGGGCCTGTTATGTGGGTGGTCACAGTTCCGCCTACTTTGCAGGCGCGGGGGGAGGGGGTGGCTCTGCCCCTCAGCAGGCCGCTGGTCCTGTTCTGCCGGTGGGTCGCAGGTCCGCCTACCTTGCAGGTGCGTGGGGGCCAGATTATTTCTAATTTACCACTATTACAATGATTATTTCAATCCCTGTAACAGTTTTTAAAATCTTTACATTGAATATTGATAACTTTCTTTAAATGGTTTTCTAACAGTGATAGTTCAGAGTCAAATGTACTCATGCCTGCCATGAACTCAGAGTCAAATGTATACAACTCTAAAGGTTGTGACAGAATTAGAAATTGTCATTCAAAACACACACACACACACACACACACACACACACACACCAGTTTACCTGCTATAATGCATGAAAATCCCAGTGTACTTATCTGATAACATCCTTGGAATAATTTTTACAATCTTTGTTGAAGGAATTATGTATTTTTCCCGGTTTTAATTTTCATTCCTTATGCTTATGAGTTTATTTTATTTCTTGTTTTACATATTTTCAATCTTTCCTTTGTTGTGTGATGGTGGTAAGGTATTTCTATATTTTTTTTTCTCTTTGATTTTAACCCTTTTCCTTCCTTAGAAACAAATTTAATCTTTCAAACTGTATTAAAGAATGAAAGTCTTTTTGTCACATAAAGTATATATGTATCTAATTAATAATTTAAATGTTTTTCAGTAAATTATTGGAAAAAATAAATAAAAATATACTAGCTTCATTAGGATCATGTACTCACCTTCATGTTTAAAAAAGATAATCTTATTATCTTATTTCATCTATTAAAATTGTTTATTTTATGCATCTATTAAATATTGGTTTCTTAAGACTTTTTGCTTTCTTCCCTAAAGAAAATGTTCATCTATTTTATGCTTTCATATTTTTTTTTTTCATTTTTCAAAAATGTTTAAGGCATTTATTCATCCATCCAGGTTGGTGATAATCATTTAATGAATATCTATGTTGAAAAATTATTGTTTTGAAAGTGTCTGTTAAAACCTGAATTTTGCTTGTCTGGGATGCATGTGAATATAGGGATCTAGGCTTTGAGTTAAATTCTATGGTGGACATGCTAGTTTTGGGGATCACTTAAAACGTGTTTTTTTGTTAAAAAAGGGTAAAGATTCTAGTGTTTGCCATGACATCCTCTCATATTCTGAGTTTGAGGAGTGTGGAAGATTCAATAAAGTAGATTGATAATGTGGGTTATAACCTAGAAATTAATTATGGAAAGAGAATTATGGAAAATAATTAAGAACCATGTTTCAAGGAAAAGAGTGTGATCAAATGTTTTACATAAGGAGTTGATTAAATAAAATAAGTTCTAACAATTTGTTAATTGATTTAGAAATGAGGTAATTAGTGACTTTATTTTTCAAATATGGAGTGTGGTCAGCATTCCTGATAGAGAAGGTATAAGAGAAAAGTAAAGAAACAAATAGGAATGGCAGTATAAACAACTTAACTGATGAGTTTTCTATGAAGGGCGAAAACGTGGGGAGAGCTGGAGGGTACTAGACACAGAAAGATTTTCTGAAAAGTGATGGGAAAACAATGAAGCTTTTTTCTTCATTTTGGCATAGTGGACTGTGTATATAGGTATTTTACAATAAGGCATAAGGACACCTAAGTATATGTAGGTTTCTTTTTCTTTCTTTTTTTAATTTTAAAATACTTAACACATTTCTCTTTCTCAGTAAATTTGATTAGATATTTATGACTTCAGGAAAAAAAAATAGAGTGTTAACATTTCAGTCTTTCTGTGATCCAAAAAGTGTAGAGCTCAGTATTGAAAATACTGGATTTACAGATAAACTGCTGAGTTATAGTACTTTAACTGAGATCAGGAGATGAAAACTTTTGTGACTTTCTTTAGATATATTTTTTAAAAGAATAAATGAAAAAGTATATAAAATATAATATTATAGATTAATTATATTTCTTAGCAAACTTATTTATTCAATGACTTTTTTGCATGAAAGAGGTAGGTAAAGTTAAATACTTTGTGAATAAAAATCAAAATTTTGTCTAAGTAGAACATTCTATTCTGTTTAGATCACCTATGGTCGATTTGACTAAAGCCTCAGGGACAAGGCCCTGTTCCAGTCTCT